>NC_134851.1:0-1200000 GCF_965363235.1 Mytilus galloprovincialis
ACCCTAACCCTAACCCTAACCCTAACCCTAACCCTAACCCTAACCCTAACCCTAACCCTAACCCTAACCCTAACCCTAACCCTAACCCTAACCCTAACCCTAACCCTAACCTAACCCTAACCCTAACCCTAACCCTAACCCTAACCCTAACCCTAACCCTAACCCTAACCCTAACCCTAACCCTAACCCTAACCCTAACCCTAACCCTAACCCTAACCCTAACCCTAACCCTAACCCTAACCCTAACCCTTACTCAAAACCTAACCCTAACCCTGACCCAAACCCTAACCCAAACCCTTAATTAGGGTTAACCCTAACCCTAACCCTAACCCTAACCCTAACCCTAACCCTAACCCTAACCCAAACCCTAACCCTAACCCAAACCCTAACCCAAACCCTTAAATAGGGTTTAGGTTAGGGTTAGGGTTTAGGTTAGGGTTAGTGTTAGTGTTTGGGTTAGGGTTTGGGTTAGGGTTAGGGTTAGGGTTAGGGTTAGGGTTAACCCTAATTAGGGTTAGGGTTAGGGTTAGGGTTAGTGTTAGGGTTTGGGTTAGTGTTTAGGTTAGGGTTAGTGTTAGGGTTTGGGTTAGTGTTTAGGTTAGGGTTAGTGTTAGGGTTTGGGTTAGGGTTTGGGTTAGTGTTTAGGTTAGGGTTAGTGTTAGGGTTTGGGTTAGTGTTTAGGTTAGGGTTAGTGTTAGGGTTTGGGTTAGTGTTAAGGTTAGGGTTAGTGTTAGTGTTTGGGTTAGGGTTTGGGTTAGTGTTTAGGTTAGGGTTAGTGTTAGGGTTTGGGTTAGTGTTAAGGTTAGGGTTAGGGTTAGTGTTTGGGTTAGGGTTTGGGTCAAACACTTACCCTAACCCAAATCCCAAATGTGTTAAAATTGTTGATTTGGAGGCCTTACTTTATCTCGGAACGGGTAAGTGTAGAAGGATAACCTATTGCAGTTTCGTGTTAAGTTTTTCACGAACTTCTTAAAAGAAAGAGTTGTGTATGGATGGGGGTCCGGTTATGATGTTTGAAAAAAAAAAAAAAAAATAATCTTTCAATTATCATGCAGTGAGGTCGGAGAGTGCGGCCGTACACTTCAGTGATACCAATACGTTTTCATCCTCTAGATCGCCTTTCCATCTTTTAGGAACAGTTAACTTTAAGAAGATATCTCTATTCAAATTCATTCTACATCTGTTTGAAGATTGAAGTCGAAGGCAATTTTCATACTCTGTACTTAGAAATATTTTTAAATAACCCAAACACTAACACTAACACTAACCCTAACCTAAACGCTAACCCTAACCCTAACCCTAACCCTAACCCTAACCCTTCTCACGCATGCGCAGTCACAGAAAAGGGCAGACATGCGCAGAAGTGAAAAAGGGCACCTCACAAATCTCGTCAAAGTATACTACCATGTCCCTGACCTTGACCCTTACTCAAAACCTAACCCTAACCCTGACCCAAACCCTAACCCAAACCCTTAATTAGGGTTAACCCTAACCCTAACCCTAACCCTAACCCTAACCCTAACCCTAACCCTAACCCAAACCCTAACCCTAACCCAAACCCTAACCCAAACCCTTAAATAGGGTTTAGGTTAGGGTTAGGGTTTAGGTTAGGGTTAGTGTTAGTGTTTGGGTTAGGGTTTGGGTTAGGGTTAGGGTTAGGGTTAGGGTTAGGGTTAACCCTAATTAGGGTTAGGGTTAGGGTTAGGGTTAGTGTTAGGGTTTGGGTTAGTGTTTAGGTTAGGGTTAGTGTTAGGGTTTGGGTTAGTGTTTAGGTTAGGGTTAGTGTTAGGGTTTGGGTTAGGGTTTGGGTTAGTGTTTAGGTTAGGGTTAGTGTTAGGGTTTGGGTTAGTGTTTAGGTTAGGGTTAGTGTTAGGGTTTGGGTTAGTGTTAAGGTTAGGGTTAGTGTTAGTGTTTGGGTTAGGGTTTGGGTTAGTGTTTAGGTTAGGGTTAGTGTTAGGGTTTGGGTTAGTGTTAAGGTTAGGGTTAGGGTTAGTGTTTGGGTTAGGGTTTGGGTCAAACACTTACCCTAACCCAAATCCCAAATGTGTTAAAATTGTTGATTTGGAGGCCTTACTTTATCTCGGAACGGGTAAGTGTAGAAGGATAACCTATTGCAGTTTCGTGTTAAGTTTTTCACGAACTTCTTAAAAGAAAGAGTTGTGTATGGATGGGGGTCCGGTTATGATGTTTGAAAAAAAAAAAAAAAAATAATCTTTCAATTATCATGCAGTGAGGTCGGAGAGTGCGGCCGTACACTTCAGTGATACCAATACGTTTTCATCCTCTAGATCGCCTTTCCATCTTTTAGGAACAGTTAACTTTAAGAAGATATCTCTATTCAAATTCATTCTACATCTGTTTGAAGATTGAAGTCGAAGGCAATTTTCATACTCTGTACTTAGAAATATTTTTAAATAACCCAAACCCAAACACTAACACTAACACTAACCCTAACCTAAACGCTAACCCTAACCCTAACCCTAACCCTAACCCTAACCCTTCTCACGCATGCGCAGTCACAGAAAAGGGCAGACATGCGCAGAAGTGAAAAAGGGCACCTCACAAATCTCGTCAAAGTATACTACCCTAACCCTAACCCTAACCCTAACCCTAACCCTAACCCTAACCCTAACCCTAACCCTAACCCTAACCCTAACCCTAACCCTAACCCTAACCCTAACCCTAACCCTAACCCTAACCCTAACCCTAACCCTAACCCTAACCCTAACCCTAACCCTAACCCTAACCCTAACCCTAACCCTAACCCTAACCCTAACCCTAACCCTAACCCTAACCCTAACCCTAACCCTAACCCTAACCCTAACCCTAACCCTAACCCTAACCCTAACCCTAACCCTAACCCTAACCCTAACCCTAACCCTAACCCTAACCCTAACCCTAACCCTAACCCTAACCCTAACCCTAACCCTAACCCTAACCCAACCCTAACCCTAACCCTAACCCTAACCCTAACCCTAACCCTAACCCTAACCCTAACCCTAACCCTAACCCTAACCCTAACCCTAACCCTAACCCTAACCCTAACCCTAACCCTAACCCTAACCCTAACCCTAACCCTAACCCTAACCCTAACCCTAACCCTAACCCTAACCCTAACCCTAACCCTAACCCTAACCCTAACCCTAACCCTAACCCTAACCCTAACCCTAACCCTAACCCTAACCCTAACCCTAACCCTAACCCTAACCCTAAACCCTAACCCTAACCCTAACCCTAACCCTAACCCTAACCCTAACCCTAACCCTAACCCTAACCCTAACCCTAACCCTAACCCTAACCCTAACCCTAACCCTAACCCTAACCCTAACCCTAACCCTAACCCTAACCCTAACCCTAACCCTAACCCTAACCCTAACCCTAACCCTAACCCTAACCCTAACCCTAACCCTAACCCTAACCCTAACCCTAACCCTAACCCTAACCCTAACCCTAACCCTAACCCTAACCCTAACCCTAACCCTAACCCTAACCCTAACCCTAACCCTAACCCTAACCCTAACCCTAACCCTAACCCTAACCCTAACCCTAACCCTAACCCTAACCCTAACCCTAACCCTAACCCTAACCCTAACCCTAACCCTAACCCTAACCCTAACCCTAACCCTAACCCTAACCCTAACCCTAACCCTAACCCTAACCCTAACCCTAACCCTAACCCTAACCCTAACCCTAACCCTAACCCTAACCCTAACCCTAACCCTAACCCTAACCCTAACCCTAACCCTAACCCTAACCCTAACCCTAACCCTAACCCTAACCCTAACCCTAACCCTAACCCTAACCCTAACCCTAACCCTAACCCTAACCCTAACCCTAACCCTAACCCTAACCCTAACCCTAACCCTAACCCTAACCCTAACCCTAACCCTAACCCTAACCCTAACCCTAACCCTAACCCTAACCCTAACCCTAACCCTAACCCTAACCCTAACCCTAACCCTAACCCTAACCCTAACCCTAACCCTAACCCTAACCCTAACCCTAACCCTAACCCTAACCCTAACCCTAACCCTAACCCTAACCCTAACCCTAACCCTAACCCTAACCCTAACCCTAACCCTAACCCTAACCCTAACCCTAACCCTAACCCTAACCCTAACCCTAACCCTAACCCTAACCCTAACCCTAACCCTAACCCTAACCCTAACCCTAACCCTAACCCTAACCCTAACCCTAACCCTAACCCTAACCCTAACCCTAACCCTAACCCTAACCCTAACCCTAACCCTAACCCTAACCCTAACCCTAACCCTTCTCACGCATGCGCAGTCACAGAAAAGGGCAGACATGCGCAGAAGTGAAAAAGGGCACCTCACAAATCTCGTCAAAGTATACTACCATGTCCCTGACCTTGACCCTTACTCAAAACCTAACCCTAACCCTGACCCAAACCCTAACCCAAACCCTTAATTAGGGTTAACCCTAACCCTAACCCTAACCCTAACCCTAACCCTAACCCTAACCCTAACCCAAACCCTAACCCTAACCCAAACCCTAACCCAAACCCTTAAATAGGGTTTAGGTTAGGGTTAGGGTTTAGGTTAGGGTTAGTGTTAGTGTTTGGGTTAGGGTTTGGGTTAGGGTTAGGGTTAGGGTTAGGGTTAGGGTTAACCCTAATTAGGGTTAGGGTTAGGGTTAGGGTTAGTGTTAGGGTTTGGGTTAGTGTTTAGGTTAGGGTTAGTGTTAGGGTTTGGGTTAGTGTTTAGGTTAGGGTTAGTGTTAGGGTTTGGGTTAGGGTTTGGGTTAGTGTTTAGGTTAGGGTTAGTGTTAGGGTTTGGGTTAGTGTTTAGGTTAGGGTTAGTGTTAGGGTTTGGGTTAGTGTTAAGGTTAGGGTTAGTGTTAGTGTTTGGGTTAGGGTTTGGGTTAGTGTTTAGGTTAGGGTTAGTGTTAGGGTTTGGGTTAGTGTTAAGGTTAGGGTTAGGGTTAGTGTTTGGGTTAGGGTTTGGGTCAAACACTTACCCTAACCCAAATCCCAAATGTGTTAAAATTGTTGATTTGGAGGCCTTACTTTATCTCGGAACGGGTAAGTGTAGAAGGATAACCTATTGCAGTTTCGTGTTAAGTTTTTCACGAACTTCTTAAAAGAAAGAGTTGTGTATGGATGGGGGTCCGGTTATGATGTTTGAAAAAAAAAAAAAAAAATAATCTTTCAATTATCATGCAGTGAGGTCGGAGAGTGCGGCCGTACACTTCAGTGATACCAATACGTTTTCATCCTCTAGATCGCCTTTCCATCTTTTAGGAACAGTTAACTTTAAGAAGATATCTCTATTCAAATTCATTCTACATCTGTTTGAAGATTGAAGTCGAAGGCAATTTTCATACTCTGTACTTAGAAATATTTTTAAATAACCCAAACACTAACACTAACACTAACCCTAACCTAAACGCTAACCCTAACCCTAACCCTAACCCTAACCCTAACCCTTCTCACGCATGCGCAGTCACAGAAAAGGGCAGACATGCGCAGAAGTGAAAAAGGGCACCTCACAAATCTCGTCAAAGTATACTACCATGTCCCTGACCTTGACCCTTACTCAAAACCTAACCCTAACCCTGACCCAAACCCTAACCCAAACCCTTAATTAGGGTTAACCCTAACCCTAACCCTAACCCTAACCCTAACCCTAACCCTAACCCTAACCCAAACCCTAACCCTAACCCAAACCCTAACCCAAACCCTTAAATAGGGTTTAGGTTAGGGTTAGGGTTTAGGTTAGGGTTAGTGTTAGTGTTTGGGTTAGGGTTTGGGTTAGGGTTAGGGTTAGGGTTAGGGTTAGGGTTAACCCTAATTAGGGTTAGGGTTAGGGTTAGGGTTAGTGTTAGGGTTTGGGTTAGTGTTTAGGTTAGGGTTAGTGTTAGGGTTTGGGTTAGTGTTTAGGTTAGGGTTAGTGTTAGGGTTTGGGTTAGGGTTTGGGTTAGTGTTTAGGTTAGGGTTAGTGTTAGGGTTTGGGTTAGTGTTTAGGTTAGGGTTAGTGTTAGGGTTTGGGTTAGTGTTAAGGTTAGGGTTAGTGTTAGTGTTTGGGTTAGGGTTTGGGTTAGTGTTTAGGTTAGGGTTAGTGTTAGGGTTTGGGTTAGTGTTAAGGTTAGGGTTAGGGTTAGTGTTTGGGTTAGGGTTTGGGTCAAACACTTACCCTAACCCAAATCCCAAATGTGTTAAAATTGTTGATTTGGAGGCCTTACTTTATCTCGGAACGGGTAAGTGTAGAAGGATAACCTATTGCAGTTTCGTGTTAAGTTTTTCACGAACTTCTTAAAAGAAAGAGTTGTGTATGGATGGGGGTCCGGTTATGATGTTTGAAAAAAAAAAAAAAAAATAATCTTTCAATTATCATGCAGTGAGGTCGGAGAGTGCGGCCGTACACTTCAGTGATACCAATACGTTTTCATCCTCTAGATCGCCTTTCCATCTTTTAGGAACAGTTAACTTTAAGAAGATATCTCTATTCAAATTCATTCTACATCTGTTTGAAGATTGAAGTCGAAGGCAATTTTCATACTCTGTACTTAGAAATATTTTTAAATAACCCAAACACTAACACTAACACTAACCCTAACCTAAACGCTAACCCTAACCCTAACCCTAACCCTAACCCTAACCCTTCTCACGCATGCGCAGTCACAGAAAAGGGCAGACATGCGCAGAAGTGAAAAAGGGCACCTCACAAATCTCGTCAAAGTATACTACCATGTCCCTGACCTTGACCCTTACTCAAAACCTAACCCTAACCCTGACCCAAACCCTAACCCAAACCCTTAATTAGGGTTAACCCTAACCCTAACCCTAACCCTAACCCTAACCCTAACCCTAACCCTAACCCAAACCCTAACCCTAACCCAAACCCTAACCCAAACCCTTAAATAGGGTTTAGGTTAGGGTTAGGGTTTAGGTTAGGGTTAGTGTTAGTGTTTGGGTTAGGGTTTGGGTTAGGGTTAGGGTTAGGGTTAGGGTTAGGGTTAACCCTAATTAGGGTTAGGGTTAGGGTTAGGGTTAGTGTTAGGGTTTGGGTTAGTGTTTAGGTTAGGGTTAGTGTTAGGGTTTGGGTTAGTGTTTAGGTTAGGGTTAGTGTTAGGGTTTGGGTTAGGGTTTGGGTTAGTGTTTAGGTTAGGGTTAGTGTTAGGGTTTGGGTTAGTGTTTAGGTTAGGGTTAGTGTTAGGGTTTGGGTTAGTGTTAAGGTTAGGGTTAGTGTTAGTGTTTGGGTTAGGGTTTGGGTTAGTGTTTAGGTTAGGGTTAGTGTTAGGGTTTGGGTTAGTGTTAAGGTTAGGGTTAGGGTTAGTGTTTGGGTTAGGGTTTGGGTCAAACACTTACCCTAACCCAAATCCCAAATGTGTTAAAATTGTTGATTTGGAGGCCTTACTTTATCTCGGAACGGGTAAGTGTAGAAGGATAACCTATTGCAGTTTCGTGTTAAGTTTTTCACGAACTTCTTAAAAGAAAGAGTTGTGTATGGATGGGGGTCCGGTTATGATGTTTGAAAAAAAAAAAAAAAAATAATCTTTCAATTATCATGCAGTGAGGTCGGAGAGTGCGGCCGTACACTTCAGTGATACCAATACGTTTTCATCCTCTAGATCGCCTTTCCATCTTTTAGGAACAGTTAACTTTAAGAAGATATCTCTATTCAAATTCATTCTACATCTGTTTGAAGATTGAAGTCGAAGGCAATTTTCATACTCTGTACTTAGAAATATTTTTAAATAACCCAAACACTAACACTAACACTAACCCTAACCTAAACGCTAACCCTAACCCTAACCCTAACCCTAACCCTAACCCTTCTCACGCATGCGCAGTCACAGAAAAGGGCAGACATGCGCAGAAGTGAAAAAGGGCACCTCACAAATCTCGTCAAAGTATACTACCATGTCCCTGACCTTGACCCTTACTCAAAACCTAACCCTAACCCTGACCCAAACCCTAACCCAAACCCTTAATTAGGGTTAACCCTAACCCTAACCCTAACCCTAACCCTAACCCTAACCCTAACCCTAACCCAAACCCTAACCCTAACCCAAACCCTAACCCAAACCCTTAAATAGGGTTTAGGTTAGGGTTAGGGTTTAGGTTAGGGTTAGTGTTAGTGTTTGGGTTAGGGTTTGGGTTAGGGTTAGGGTTAGGGTTAGGGTTAGGGTTAACCCTAATTAGGGTTAGGGTTAGGGTTAGGGTTAGTGTTAGGGTTTGGGTTAGTGTTTAGGTTAGGGTTAGTGTTAGGGTTTGGGTTAGTGTTTAGGTTAGGGTTAGTGTTAGGGTTTGGGTTAGGGTTTGGGTTAGTGTTTAGGTTAGGGTTAGTGTTAGGGTTTGGGTTAGTGTTTAGGTTAGGGTTAGTGTTAGGGTTTGGGTTAGTGTTAAGGTTAGGGTTAGTGTTAGTGTTTGGGTTAGGGTTTGGGTTAGTGTTTAGGTTAGGGTTAGTGTTAGGGTTTGGGTTAGTGTTAAGGTTAGGGTTAGGGTTAGTGTTTGGGTTAGGGTTTGGGTCAAACACTTACCCTAACCCAAATCCCAAATGTGTTAAAATTGTTGATTTGGAGGCCTTACTTTATCTCGGAACGGGTAAGTGTAGAAGGATAACCTATTGCAGTTTCGTGTTAAGTTTTTCACGAACTTCTTAAAAGAAAGAGTTGTGTATGGATGGGGGTCCGGTTATGATGTTTGAAAAAAAAAAAAAAAAATAATCTTTCAATTATCATGCAGTGAGGTCGGAGAGTGCGGCCGTACACTTCAGTGATACCAATACGTTTTCATCCTCTAGATCGCCTTTCCATCTTTTAGGAACAGTTAACTTTAAGAAGATATCTCTATTCAAATTCATTCTACATCTGTTTGAAGATTGAAGTCGAAGGCAATTTTCATACTCTGTACTTAGAAATATTTTTAAATAACCCAAACACTAACACTAACACTAACCCTAACCTAAACGCTAACCCTAACCCTAACCCTAACCCTAACCCTAACCCTTCTCACGCATGCGCAGTCACAGAAAAGGGCAGACATGCGCAGAAGTGAAAAAGGGCACCTCACAAATCTCGTCAAAGTATACTACCATGTCCCTGACCTTGACCCTTACTCAAAACCTAACCCTAACCCTGACCCAAACCCTAACCCAAACCCTTAATTAGGGTTAACCCTAACCCTAACCCTAACCCTAACCCTAACCCTAACCCTAACCCTAACCCAAACCCTAACCCTAACCCAAACCCTAACCCAAACCCTTAAATAGGGTTTAGGTTAGGGTTAGGGTTTAGGTTAGGGTTAGTGTTAGTGTTTGGGTTAGGGTTTGGGTTAGGGTTAGGGTTAGGGTTAGGGTTAGGGTTAACCCTAATTAGGGTTAGGGTTAGGGTTAGGGTTAGTGTTAGGGTTTGGGTTAGTGTTTAGGTTAGGGTTAGTGTTAGGGTTTGGGTTAGTGTTTAGGTTAGGGTTAGTGTTAGGGTTTGGGTTAGGGTTTGGGTTAGTGTTTAGGTTAGGGTTAGTGTTAGGGTTTGGGTTAGTGTTTAGGTTAGGGTTAGTGTTAGGGTTTGGGTTAGTGTTAAGGTTAGGGTTAGTGTTAGTGTTTGGGTTAGGGTTTGGGTTAGTGTTTAGGTTAGGGTTAGTGTTAGGGTTTGGGTTAGTGTTAAGGTTAGGGTTAGGGTTAGTGTTTGGGTTAGGGTTTGGGTCAAACACTTACCCTAACCCAAATCCCAAATGTGTTAAAATTGTTGATTTGGAGGCCTTACTTTATCTCGGAACGGGTAAGTGTAGAAGGATAACCTATTGCAGTTTCGTGTTAAGTTTTTCACGAACTTCTTAAAAGAAAGAGTTGTGTATGGATGGGGGTCCGGTTATGATGTTTGAAAAAAAAAAAAAAAAATAATCTTTCAATTATCATGCAGTGAGGTCGGAGAGTGCGGCCGTACACTTCAGTGATACCAATACGTTTTCATCCTCTAGATCGCCTTTCCATCTTTTAGGAACAGTTAACTTTAAGAAGATATCTCTATTCAAATTCATTCTACATCTGTTTGAAGATTGAAGTCGAAGGCAATTTTCATACTCTGTACTTAGAAATATTTTTAAATAACCCAAACACTAACACTAACACTAACCCTAACCTAAACGCTAACCCTAACCCTAACCCTAACCCTAACCCTAACCCTTCTCACGCATGCGCAGTCACAGAAAAGGGCAGACATGCGCAGAAGTGAAAAAGGGCACCTCACAAATCTCGTCAAAGTATACTACCATGTCCCTGACCTTGACCCTTACTCAAAACCTAACCCTAACCCTGACCCAAACCCTAACCCAAACCCTTAATTAGGGTTAACCCTAACCCTAACCCTAACCCTAACCCTAACCCTAACCCTAACCCTAACCCAAACCCTAACCCTAACCCAAACCCTAACCCAAACCCTTAAATAGGGTTTAGGTTAGGGTTAGGGTTTAGGTTAGGGTTAGTGTTAGTGTTTGGGTTAGGGTTTGGGTTAGGGTTAGGGTTAGGGTTAGGGTTAGGGTTAACCCTAATTAGGGTTAGGGTTAGGGTTAGGGTTAGTGTTAGGGTTTGGGTTAGTGTTTAGGTTAGGGTTAGTGTTAGGGTTTGGGTTAGTGTTTAGGTTAGGGTTAGTGTTAGGGTTTGGGTTAGGGTTTGGGTTAGTGTTTAGGTTAGGGTTAGTGTTAGGGTTTGGGTTAGTGTTTAGGTTAGGGTTAGTGTTAGGGTTTGGGTTAGTGTTAAGGTTAGGGTTAGTGTTAGTGTTTGGGTTAGGGTTTGGGTTAGTGTTTAGGTTAGGGTTAGTGTTAGGGTTTGGGTTAGTGTTAAGGTTAGGGTTAGGGTTAGTGTTTGGGTTAGGGTTTGGGTCAAACACTTACCCTAACCCAAATCCCAAATGTGTTAAAATTGTTGATTTGGAGGCCTTACTTTATCTCGGAACGGGTAAGTGTAGAAGGATAACCTATTGCAGTTTCGTGTTAAGTTTTTCACGAACTTCTTAAAAGAAAGAGTTGTGTATGGATGGGGGTCCGGTTATGATGTTTGAAAAAAAAAAAAAAAAATAATCTTTCAATTATCATGCAGTGAGGTCGGAGAGTGCGGCCGTACACTTCAGTGATACCAATACGTTTTCATCCTCTAGATCGCCTTTCCATCTTTTAGGAACAGTTAACTTTAAGAAGATATCTCTATTCAAATTCATTCTACATCTGTTTGAAGATTGAAGTCGAAGGCAATTTTCATACTCTGTACTTAGAAATATTTTTAAATAACCCAAACACTAACACTAACACTAACCCTAACCTAAACGCTAACCCTAACCCTAACCCTAACCCTAACCCTAACCCTTCTCACGCATGCGCAGTCACAGAAAAGGGCAGACATGCGCAGAAGTGAAAAAGGGCACCTCACAAATCTCGTCAAAGTATACTACCATGTCCCTGACCTTGACCCTTACTCAAAACCTAACCCTAACCCTGACCCAAACCCTAACCCAAACCCTTAATTAGGGTTAACCCTAACCCTAACCCTAACCCTAACCCTAACCCTAACCCTAACCCTAACCCAAACCCTAACCCTAACCCAAACCCTAACCCAAACCCTTAAATAGGGTTTAGGTTAGGGTTAGGGTTTAGGTTAGGGTTAGTGTTAGTGTTTGGGTTAGGGTTTGGGTTAGGGTTAGGGTTAGGGTTAGGGTTAGGGTTAACCCTAATTAGGGTTAGGGTTAGGGTTAGGGTTAGTGTTAGGGTTTGGGTTAGTGTTTAGGTTAGGGTTAGTGTTAGGGTTTGGGTTAGTGTTTAGGTTAGGGTTAGTGTTAGGGTTTGGGTTAGGGTTTGGGTTAGTGTTTAGGTTAGGGTTAGTGTTAGGGTTTGGGTTAGTGTTTAGGTTAGGGTTAGTGTTAGGGTTTGGGTTAGTGTTAAGGTTAGGGTTAGTGTTAGTGTTTGGGTTAGGGTTTGGGTTAGTGTTTAGGTTAGGGTTAGTGTTAGGGTTTGGGTTAGTGTTAAGGTTAGGGTTAGGGTTAGTGTTTGGGTTAGGGTTTGGGTCAAACACTTACCCTAACCCAAATCCCAAATGTGTTAAAATTGTTGATTTGGAGGCCTTACTTTATCTCGGAACGGGTAAGTGTAGAAGGATAACCTATTGCAGTTTCGTGTTAAGTTTTTCACGAACTTCTTAAAAGAAAGAGTTGTGTATGGATGGGGGTCCGGTTATGATGTTTGAAAAAAAAAAAAAAAAATAATCTTTCAATTATCATGCAGTGAGGTCGGAGAGTGCGGCCGTACACTTCAGTGATACCAATACGTTTTCATCCTCTAGATCGCCTTTCCATCTTTTAGGAACAGTTAACTTTAAGAAGATATCTCTATTCAAATTCATTCTACATCTGTTTGAAGATTGAAGTCGAAGGCAATTTTCATACTCTGTACTTAGAAATATTTTTAAATAACCCAAACACTAACACTAACACTAACCCTAACCTAAACGCTAACCCTAACCCTAACCCTAACCCTAACCCTAACCCTTCTCACGCATGCGCAGTCACAGAAAAGGGCAGACATGCGCAGAAGTGAAAAAGGGCACCTCACAAATCTCGTCAAAGTATACTACCATGTCCCTGACCTTGACCCTTACTCAAAACCTAACCCTAACCCTGACCCAAACCCTAACCCAAACCCTTAATTAGGGTTAACCCTAACCCTAACCCTAACCCTAACCCTAACCCTAACCCTAACCCTAACCCAAACCCTAACCCTAACCCAAACCCTAACCCAAACCCTTAAATAGGGTTTAGGTTAGGGTTAGGGTTTAGGTTAGGGTTAGTGTTAGTGTTTGGGTTAGGGTTTGGGTTAGGGTTAGGGTTAGGGTTAGGGTTAGGGTTAACCCTAATTAGGGTTAGGGTTAGGGTTAGGGTTAGTGTTAGGGTTTGGGTTAGTGTTTAGGTTAGGGTTAGTGTTAGGGTTTGGGTTAGTGTTTAGGTTAGGGTTAGTGTTAGGGTTTGGGTTAGGGTTTGGGTTAGTGTTTAGGTTAGGGTTAGTGTTAGGGTTTGGGTTAGTGTTTAGGTTAGGGTTAGTGTTAGGGTTTGGGTTAGTGTTAAGGTTAGGGTTAGTGTTAGTGTTTGGGTTAGGGTTTGGGTTAGTGTTTAGGTTAGGGTTAGTGTTAGGGTTTGGGTTAGTGTTAAGGTTAGGGTTAGGGTTAGTGTTTGGGTTAGGGTTTGGGTCAAACACTTACCCTAACCCAAATCCCAAATGTGTTAAAATTGTTGATTTGGAGGCCTTACTTTATCTCGGAACGGGTAAGTGTAGAAGGATAACCTATTGCAGTTTCGTGTTAAGTTTTTCACGAACTTCTTAAAAGAAAGAGTTGTGTATGGATGGGGGTCCGGTTATGATGTTTGAAAAAAAAAAAAAAAAATAATCTTTCAATTATCATGCAGTGAGGTCGGAGAGTGCGGCCGTACACTTCAGTGATACCAATACGTTTTCATCCTCTAGATCGCCTTTCCATCTTTTAGGAACAGTTAACTTTAAGAAGATATCTCTATTCAAATTCATTCTACATCTGTTTGAAGATTGAAGTCGAAGGCAATTTTCATACTCTGTACTTAGAAATATTTTTAAATAACCCAAACACTAACACTAACACTAACCCTAACCTAAACGCTAACCCTAACCCTAACCCTAACCCTAACCCTAACCCTTCTCACGCATGCGCAGTCACAGAAAAGGGCAGACATGCGCAGAAGTGAAAAAGGGCACCTCACAAATCTCGTCAAAGTATACTACCATGTCCCTGACCTTGACCCTTACTCAAAACCTAACCCTAACCCTGACCCAAACCCTAACCCAAACCCTTAATTAGGGTTAACCCTAACCCTAACCCTAACCCTAACCCTAACCCTAACCCTAACCCTAACCCAAACCCTAACCCTAACCCAAACCCTAACCCAAACCCTTAAATAGGGTTTAGGTTAGGGTTAGGGTTTAGGTTAGGGTTAGTGTTAGTGTTTGGGTTAGGGTTTGGGTTAGGGTTAGGGTTAGGGTTAGGGTTAGGGTTAACCCTAATTAGGGTTAGGGTTAGGGTTAGGGTTAGTGTTAGGGTTTGGGTTAGTGTTTAGGTTAGGGTTAGTGTTAGGGTTTGGGTTAGTGTTTAGGTTAGGGTTAGTGTTAGGGTTTGGGTTAGGGTTTGGGTTAGTGTTTAGGTTAGGGTTAGTGTTAGGGTTTGGGTTAGTGTTTAGGTTAGGGTTAGTGTTAGGGTTTGGGTTAGTGTTAAGGTTAGGGTTAGTGTTAGTGTTTGGGTTAGGGTTTGGGTTAGTGTTTAGGTTAGGGTTAGTGTTAGGGTTTGGGTTAGTGTTAAGGTTAGGGTTAGGGTTAGTGTTTGGGTTAGGGTTTGGGTCAAACACTTACCCTAACCCAAATCCCAAATGTGTTAAAATTGTTGATTTGGAGGCCTTACTTTATCTCGGAACGGGTAAGTGTAGAAGGATAACCTATTGCAGTTTCGTGTTAAGTTTTTCACGAACTTCTTAAAAGAAAGAGTTGTGTATGGATGGGGGTCCGGTTATGATGTTTGAAAAAAAAAAAAAAAAATAATCTTTCAATTATCATGCAGTGAGGTCGGAGAGTGCGGCCGTACACTTCAGTGATACCAATACGTTTTCATCCTCTAGATCGCCTTTCCATCTTTTAGGAACAGTTAACTTTAAGAAGATATCTCTATTCAAATTCATTCTACATCTGTTTGAAGATTGAAGTCGAAGGCAATTTTCATACTCTGTACTTAGAAATATTTTTAAATAACCCAAACACTAACACTAACACTAACCCTAACCTAAACGCTAACCCTAACCCTAACCCTAACCCTAACCCTAACCCTTCTCACGCATGCGCAGTCACAGAAAAGGGCAGACATGCGCAGAAGTGAAAAAGGGCACCTCACAAATCTCGTCAAAGTATACTACCCTAACCCTAACCCTAACCCTAACCCTAACCCTAACCCTAACCCTAACCCTAACCCTAACCCTAACCCTAACCCTAAACCCTAACCCTAACCCTAACCCTAACCCTAACCCTAACCCTAACCCTAACCCTAACCCTAACCCTAACCCTAACCCTAACCCTAACCCTAACCCTAACCCTAACCCTAACCCTAACCCTAACCCTAACCCTAACCCTAACCCTAACCCTAACCCTAACCCTAACCCTAACCCTAACCCTAACCCTAACCCTAACCCTAACCCTAACCCTAACCCTAACCCTAACCCTAACCCTAACCCTAACCCTAACCCTAACCCTAACCCTAACCCTAACCCTAACCCTAACCCTAACCCTAACCCTAACCCTAACCCTAACCCTAACCTAACCCTAACCCTAACCCTAACCCTAACCCTAACCCTAACCCTAACCCTAACCCTAACCCTAACCCTAACCCTAACCCTAACCCTAACCCTAACCCTAAACCCTAACCCTAACCCTAACCCTAACCCTAACCCTAACCCTAACCCTAACCCTAACCCTAACCCTAACCCTAACCCTAACCCTAACCCTAACCCTAACCCCCTAACCCTAACCCTAACCCTAACCCTAACCCTAACCCTAACCCTAACCCTAACCCTAACCCCAAATGTGTTAAAATTGTTGTTTTGGAGGCCTAGCTTTATCTCGGAAAGGATAAGTCTAGGAGGGTAACCGATTGGATTTTCGTATTAAGTTTTTTCACGAACTTCTCAAAAATCAAAGTTTTGGAGGGATGGGGGGTCAGGTTATGGTTTTTGGTACTTTTCATAGTCGATCTTTTTAATATTTCAACATGATCCTATGCTTCGTTCGGCTTGATGTTAAAAAATCGACCCCGTAAGGGGTAGTACTTTTTGACAATTAAGCCCCTGGTGAAGACCGCAAGTCTTTATCTTTTGTAGTTTGGGAGTTGGTGTTAATTTCGGGGTTAGGCTTTACTCTCGCACAAACGTTTCTTCAGTGAGGTCGGAAAGTGCGGTCGTACACTTCAGTGATACCAATAAGTTTTCATCCTTTAGATCGCCTTTCCATCTTTTAGGAACAGTTAACTTTATGAAAATATCTCTATTCAAATCCATTCTACATCTGTTTGAAGATTGAGGTCAAAAGCACTTTTCATACTCTGTACTTAGAAATATTGTTGGAAATTTCTGACGCATGCGCAGTCGCAAAAAAGGTGAGACATGCGCAGAAGTGACAATGGGCACCTCACTAACCCTCGTCAAAGTACACTACCCTGTCCCAATCATGACCCTAATCCGTACCCTAACCCTAACCCTGACCCTAACCCTGACCCAAACCCTGACCCTTACCCTAACCCTAACCCTGACCCTAACCCAAACACTAACCATGACCCTAACCCTAACCCTAACCCTAACCCTAACCCTGACCTTAACCCAAACACTAACCCTAACCCAAACCCCAAATGTGTTAAAATTGTTGTTTTGGAGGCCTAGCTTTATCTCGGAAAGGATAAGTCTAGGAGGGTAACCGATTGGATTTTCGTATTAAGTTTTTTCACGAACTTCTCAAAAATCAAAGTTTTGGAGGGATGGGGGGTCAGGTTATGGTTTTTGGTACTTTTCATAGTCGATCTTTTCAATATTTCAACATGATCCTATGCTTCGTTCGGCTTGATGTTAAAAAATCGACCCCGTAAGGGGTAGTACTTTTTGACAATTAAGCCCCTGGTGAAGACCGCAAGTCTTTATCTTTTGTAGTTTGGGAGTTGGTGTTAATTTCGGGGTTAGGCTTTACTCTCGCACAAACGTTTCTTCAGTGAGGTCGGAAAGTGCGGTCGTACACTTCAGTGATACCAATAAATTTTCATCCTTTAGATCGCCTTTCCATCTTTTAGGAACAGTTAACTTTATGAAAATATCTCTATTCAAATCCATTCTACATCTGTTTGAAGATTGAGGTCAAAAGCACTTTTCATACTCTGTACTTAGAAATATTGTTGGAAATTTCTGACGCATGCGCAGTCGCAAAAAAGGGCAGACATGCGCAGAAGTGACAATGGGCACCTCACTAACCCTCGTCAAAGTACACTACCCTGTCCCAATCATGACCCTAATCCGTACCCTAACCCTAACCCTGACCCTAACCCTGACCCAAACCCTGACCCTTACCCTAACCCTAACCCTGACCCTAACCCAAACACTAACCATGACCCTAACCCTAACCCTAACCCTAACCCTAACCCTGACCTTAACCCAAACACTAACCCTAACCCAAACCCCAAATGTGTTAAAATTGTTGTTTTGGAGGCCTAGCTTTATCTCGGAAAGGATAAGTCTAGGAGGGTAACCGATTGGATTTTCGTATTAAGTTTTTTCACGAACTTCTCAAAAATCAAAGTTTTGGAGGGATGGGGGGTCAGGTTATGGTTTTTGGTACTTTTCATAGTCGATCTTTTCAATATTTCAACATGATCCTATGCTTCGTTCGGCTTGATGTTAAAAAATCGACCCCATAAGGGGTAGTACTTTTTGACAATTAAGCCCCTGGTGAAGACCGCAAGTCTTTATCTTTTGTAGTTTGGGAGTTGGTGTTAATTTCGGGGTTAGGCTTTACTCTCGCACAAACGTTTCTTCAGTGAGGTCGGAAAGTGCGGTCGTACACTTCAGTGATACCAATAAGTTTTCATCCTTTAGATCGCCTTTCCATCTTTTAGGAACAGTTAACTTTATGAAAATATCTCTATTCAAATCCATTCTACATCTGTTTGAAGATTGAGGTCAAAAGCACTTTTCATACTCTGTACTTAGAAATATTGTTGGAAATTTCTGACGCATGCGCAGTCGCAAAAAAGGGCAGACATGCGCAGAAGTGACAATGGGCACCTCACTAACCCTCGTCAAAGTACACGACCCTAATCCTTACCCTAACCCTAACCCTGACCCTAACCCTAACCCTGACCCTAACCCTGACCCAAACCCTGACCCTTACCCTAACCCTAACCCTGACCCTAACCCAAACACTAACCCTAACCCTAACCCTAACCCTGACCTTAACCCAAACACTAACCCTAACCAAAACCCCAAATGTGTTAAAATTGTTGTTTTGGAGGCCTAGCTTTATCTCGGAAAGGATAAGTCTAGGAGGGTAACCGATTGGATTTTCGTATTAAGTTTTTTCACGAACTTCTCAAAAATCAAAGTTTTGGAGGGATGGGGGGTCAGGTTATGGTTTTTGGTACTTTTCATAGTCGATCTTTTCAATATTTCAACATGATCCTATGCTTCGTTCGGCTTGATGTTAAAAAATCGACCCCGTAAGGGATAGTACTTTTTGACAATTAAGCCCCTGGTGAAGACCGCAAGTCTTTATCTTTTGTAGTTTGGGAGTTGGTGGTAATTTCGGGGTTAGGCTTTACTCTCGCACAAACGTTTCTTCAGTGAGGTCGGAAAGTGCGGTCGTACACTTCAGTGATACCAATAAGTTTTCATCCTTTAGATCGCCTTTCCATCTTTTAGGAACAGTCAACTTTATGAAAATATCTCTATTCAAATCCATTCTACATCTGTTTGAAGATTGAGGTCAAAAGCACTTTTCATACTCTGTACTTAGAAATATTGTTGGAAATTTCTGACGCATGCGCAGTCGCAAAAAAGGGCAGACATGCGCAGAAGTGACAATGGGCACCTCACTAACCCTCGTCAAAGTACACTACCCTAACCCTAACCCTAACCCTAACCCTAACCCTAACCCTAACCCTAACCCTAACCTAACCCTAACCCTAACCCTAACCCTAACCCTAACCCTAAACCCTAACCCTAACCCTAACCCTAACCCTAACCCTAACCCTAACCCTAACCCTAACCCTAACCCTAACCCTAACCCTAACCCTAACCCTAACCCTAACCCCCTAACCCTAACCCTAACCCTAACCCTAACCCTAACCCTAACCCTAACCCTAACCCTAACCCCAAATGTGTTAAAATTGTTGTTTTGGAGGCCTAGCTTTATCTCGGAAAGGATAAGTCTAGGAGGGTAACCGATTGGATTTTCGTATTAAGTTTTTTCACGAACTTCTCAAAAATCAAAGTTTTGGAGGGATGGGGGGTCAGGTTATGGTTTTTGGTACTTTTCATAGTCGATCTTTTTAATATTTCAACATGATCCTATGCTTCGTTCGGCTTGATGTTAAAAAATCGACCCCGTAAGGGGTAGTACTTTTTGACAATTAAGCCCCTGGTGAAGACCGCAAGTCTTTATCTTTTGTAGTTTGGGAGTTGGTGTTAATTTCGGGGTTAGGCTTTACTCTCGCACAAACGTTTCTTCAGTGAGGTCGGAAAGTGCGGTCGTACACTTCAGTGATACCAATAAGTTTTCATCCTTTAGATCGCCTTTCCATCTTTTAGGAACAGTTAACTTTATGAAAATATCTCTATTCAAATCCATTCTACATCTGTTTGAAGATTGAGGTCAAAAGCACTTTTCATACTCTGTACTTAGAAATATTGTTGGAAATTTCTGACGCATGCGCAGTCGCAAAAAAGGTGAGACATGCGCAGAAGTGACAATGGGCACCTCACTAACCCTCGTCAAAGTACACTACCCTGTCCCAATCATGACCCTAATCCGTACCCTAACCCTAACCCTGACCCTAACCCTGACCCAAACCCTGACCCTTACCCTAACCCTAACCCTGACCCTAACCCAAACACTAACCATGACCCTAACCCTAACCCTAACCCTAACCCTAACCCTGACCTTAACCCAAACACTAACCCTAACCCAAACCCCAAATGTGTTAAAATTGTTGTTTTGGAGGCCTAGCTTTATCTCGGAAAGGATAAGTCTAGGAGGGTAACCGATTGGATTTTCGTATTAAGTTTTTTCACGAACTTCTCAAAAATCAAAGTTTTGGAGGGATGGGGGGTCAGGTTATGGTTTTTGGTACTTTTCATAGTCGATCTTTTCAATATTTCAACATGATCCTATGCTTCGTTCGGCTTGATGTTAAAAAATCGACCCCGTAAGGGGTAGTACTTTTTGACAATTAAGCCCCTGGTGAAGACCGCAAGTCTTTATCTTTTGTAGTTTGGGAGTTGGTGTTAATTTCGGGGTTAGGCTTTACTCTCGCACAAACGTTTCTTCAGTGAGGTCGGAAAGTGCGGTCGTACACTTCAGTGATACCAATAAATTTTCATCCTTTAGATCGCCTTTCCATCTTTTAGGAACAGTTAACTTTATGAAAATATCTCTATTCAAATCCATTCTACATCTGTTTGAAGATTGAGGTCAAAAGCACTTTTCATACTCTGTACTTAGAAATATTGTTGGAAATTTCTGACGCATGCGCAGTCGCAAAAAAGGGCAGACATGCGCAGAAGTGACAATGGGCACCTCACTAACCCTCGTCAAAGTACACTACCCTGTCCCAATCATGACCCTAATCCGTACCCTAACCCTAACCCTGACCCTAACCCTGACCCAAACCCTGACCCTTACCCTAACCCTAACCCTGACCCTAACCCAAACACTAACCATGACCCTAACCCTAACCCTAACCCTAACCCTAACCCTGACCTTAACCCAAACACTAACCCTAACCCAAACCCCAAATGTGTTAAAATTGTTGTTTTGGAGGCCTAGCTTTATCTCGGAAAGGATAAGTCTAGGAGGGTAACCGATTGGATTTTCGTATTAAGTTTTTTCACGAACTTCTCAAAAATCAAAGTTTTGGAGGGATGGGGGGTCAGGTTATGGTTTTTGGTACTTTTCATAGTCGATCTTTTCAATATTTCAACATGATCCTATGCTTCGTTCGGCTTGATGTTAAAAAATCGACCCCATAAGGGGTAGTACTTTTTGACAATTAAGCCCCTGGTGAAGACCGCAAGTCTTTATCTTTTGTAGTTTGGGAGTTGGTGTTAATTTCGGGGTTAGGCTTTACTCTCGCACAAACGTTTCTTCAGTGAGGTCGGAAAGTGCGGTCGTACACTTCAGTGATACCAATAAGTTTTCATCCTTTAGATCGCCTTTCCATCTTTTAGGAACAGTTAACTTTATGAAAATATCTCTATTCAAATCCATTCTACATCTGTTTGAAGATTGAGGTCAAAAGCACTTTTCATACTCTGTACTTAGAAATATTGTTGGAAATTTCTGACGCATGCGCAGTCGCAAAAAAGGGCAGACATGCGCAGAAGTGACAATGGGCACCTCACTAACCCTCGTCAAAGTACACGACCCTAATCCTTACCCTAACCCTAACCCTGACCCTAACCCTAACCCTGACCCTAACCCTGACCCAAACCCTGACCCTTACCCTAACCCTAACCCTGACCCTAACCCAAACACTAACCATGACCCTAACCCTAACCCTAACCCTAACCCTAACCCTGACCTTAACCCAAACACTAACCCTAACCAAAACCCCAAATGTGTTAAAATTGTTGTTTTGGAGGCCTAGCTTTATCTCGGAAAGGATAAGTCTAGGAGGGTAACCGATTGGATTTTCGTATTAAGTTTTTTCACGAACTTCTCAAAAATCAAAGTTTTGGAGGGATGGGGGGTCAGGTTATGGTTTTTGGTACTTTTCATAGTCGATCTTTTCAATATTTCAACATGATCCTATGCTTCGTTCGGCTTGATGTTAAAAAATCGACCCCGTAAGGGATAGTACTTTTTGACAATTAAGCCCCTGGTGAAGACCGCAAGTCTTTATCTTTTGTAGTTTGGGAGTTGGTGGTAATTTCGGGGTTAGGCTTTACTCTCGCACAAACGTTTCTTCAGTGAGGTCGGAAAGTGCGGTCGTACACTTCAGTGATACCAATAAGTTTTCATCCTTTAGATCGCCTTTCCATCTTTTAGGAACAGTCAACTTTATGAAAATATCTCTATTCAAATCCATTCTACATCTGTTTGAAGATTGAGGTCAAAAGCACTTTTCATACTCTGTACTTAGAAATATTGTTGGAAATTTCTGACGCATGCGCAGTCGCAAAAAAGGGCAGACATGCGCAGAAGTGACAATGGGCACCTCACTAACCCTCGTCAAAGTACACTACCCTAACCCTAACCCTAACCCTAACCCTAACCCTAACCCTAACCCTAACCCTAACCTAACCCTAACCCTAACCCTAACCCTAACCCTTACCCTAACCCTAACCCCTAACCCTAACCCTAACCTTAACCCTAACCCTAACCCTAACCCTAACCCAAACCCTAACCCTAACCCTAACCCTAACCCTAAACCTTAAACCCTAACCCTAACCCTAACCCTAACCCTAACCCTAACCCTAACCCTAAACCCTAACCCTAACCCTAACCCTAACCCTAACCCTAACCCTAACCCTAACCCTAACCCTAACCCTAAACCCTAACCCTAACCCTAACCCTAACCCTAACCCTAACCCTAACCCTAACCCTAACCCTAACCCTAACCTAACCCTAACCCTAACCATTATTAAAATATTTTGTTATGCGTTTACTTTACAACATTGGTTAGAGGTATAGGGGGAGGGTTGAGATCTCACAAACATGTTTAACCCCGCCGCATTTTTGCGCCTGTCCCAAGTCAGGAGCCTCTGCCCAGATCCCTAGACTAATACAAACAAATGGTCCTGAACAAAGCGATGGTTCACATACTGCATTACCAGAAAACTGGCAAAAAATCTATTATCCTATTTCGAAAACTTTAACTTCGGATTATGATATAAATCATATGATTTACCTTCTGTGTTGTTAATTTCCCTGCGCATTTGTTTTAGAATAAGAATGAGATATTCCTAAATATATATATGGCACATCACGTCATCATTAAATGACATTCAAGTGAAGAGTAGGAAAATTTCTTTAACCCTAACTCTAACCTTAAACTCTAACTCTAATCCAAACTCGAACCTATATCCTAAACCTAACCCAAACCACGCCTTATTCTAAGCACGTGACTATATTTTGACATTGACGAGTTGGCACAGCAAATGGCCTCGCAAATGTCTTATAACCCTAACCCTAACCTAACCCAACCCTAACCCTAACCTAACCCTAACCCTAACTCTAACCCTAAACCCTAACCCTAACCCTAACCCTAACCCTAACCCTAACCCTAACCCTAAAATAACCCTAACCCTAACCCTAACCCTAACACCTAACCCTAACCCTAACCTTAACCCTAACCCTAACCCTAACCCTAACCCTAACCCTAACCTAACCCTAACCCTAACCCTAACCCTAACCCTAACCCTAACCCTCACCCTAACCCTAACCCTCATTCCTCATCCCTCACTTTCGTAAAGTGCCTATACCATAACCCGGAAAAGGGTTGAAGGTTAACACATGAGTAACGGTGGGTAAAGGGTTGAAGGTTGACCTAGATGTGATGGTAGGTAAAGGGTTGATGGTTAACCTAGAGATAATGGTGGATTTACCCATGGTTAACCCTAGTTAACCCATGAGTAAACCTCTCTTTATTTTTAGTAACAGAGTAAACCATAGGTAACCCTGCATGCTATTGTTTCCACAAATAATACTGGACGATGCATTATTTTAATTGAATTAAGTTGTCTGGGCCACTAGTCATTCTGTCGTTTTTCTTGTGTGGTATTATTTAAGATATATTTGTATTGTTGTATTGTGCCATGAGGTAACATTTCTTCTTGTTTATCTTTAACATTTATTTTATTCATTTTACATATTTAAATGAATGGTTTTTTCTTTCAATCCAACCCATTATTAAAATATTTTGTTATGCGTTTACTTTACAACATTGGTTAGAGGTATAGGGGGAGGGTTGAGATCTCACAAACATGTTTAACCCCGCCGCATTTTTGCGCCTGTCCCAAGTCAGGAGCCTCTGGCCTTTGTAAGTCTTGTATTATTTTAATTTTAGTTTCTTGTGTACAATTTGGAAATTAGTATGGCGTTCATTATCACTGGACTAGTATATATTTGTTTGGGGGCCAGCTGAGGGACGCCTCCGGGTGCGGGAATTTCTCGCTACATTGAAGACCTGTTGGTGACCCTCTGCTGTTGTTTTTTATTTGGTCGGGTTGTTGTCTCTTTGACACATTCCCCATTTCCATTCTCAATTTTATTAAAATACGGAGAAACAAGAACATGCAGTAATAAATGCATCACTATACCTTTTAAAATTTAGCAATGGTATTAGTTTTCATACTTAAAAAAGAACTTCCTGTACGGTATGAACACGTTCATCACTGAAGACCCTACAGTGACTTCAAGATGAAGAACTGCAATAAAAGCGCAATTCCTTTGCACTGACAAGTCCTTGTGGTGTGTTGAATTTTTCTATCAAATACATTTACCCTATATCCTTCCTTTTCACATTTATAAAGATAGTTTCTCTGGACATATAAAACCATCCTTTCACTTTATGACTTTATTCCGTGACAAACAGTGGCGTTTAGACAAGAACCTGGTCTGCTCTTTTACAAAAACGTCTAATCATATGCCAGTGCTCTTATAAAGTTTAATACACCTTACCTTAGCAATGGAAAATATGTCCTATGTCATCTCATTCGCACAAACATTATGACAACAAATAGATAAAATTTAGATTTGTCTTTCTTACTTTTGTTAAAAGCCTATTAAATTATCATCCAATCAAAACGCATTATATTATTGATTGACGGAAAAGTGGGCTGGATCCCTCATTCCTCATCCCTCACTTTCGTAAAGTGCCTATACCCTAACCCGGAAAAGGGTTGAAGGTTAACACATGAGTAACGGTGGGTAAAGGGTTGAAGGTTGACCTAGATGTGATGGTAGGTAAAGGGTTGAAGGTTAACATAGAGATAATGGTGGATTTACCCATGGTTAACCCTAGTTAACCCATGAGTAAACCTCTCTTTATTTTTAGTAACAGAGTAAACCATAGGTAACCCTGCATGCTATTGTTTCCACAAATAATACTGGACGATGCATTATTTTAATTGAATTAAGTTGTCTGGGCCACTAGTCATTCTGTCGTTTTTCTTGTGTGGTATTATTTTAGATATATATGTATTGTTGTATTGTGCCATAAGGTAATATTTCTTCTTGTTTATCTTTATCATTTATTTTATTCATTTTACATATCTAAATGAATGGTTTTTTCTTTCAATCCAACCCATTATTAAAATACTTAAAATACGGAGAAACAAGAACATGCAGTTATAAATGCATCACTATACCTTTTAAAATTTAGCAATGGTATTAGTTTTCATACTTAAAAAAGAACTTCCTGTACGGTCTGCACACGTTCATCACTGAAGACCCTACAGTGACTTCAAGATGAAGAACTGCAATAAAAGCGCAATTCCTTTGCACTGACAAGTCCTTGTGGTGTGTTGAATTTTTCTATCAAATACATTTACCCTATATCCTTCCTTTTCACATTTATAAAGATAGTTTCTCTGGACATATAAAACCATACTTTCACTTTATGACTTTATTTCGTGACAAACAGTGGCGTTTAGACAAGAACCTGGTCTGCTACTTTTACAAAAACGTCTAATCATATGCCAGTGCTCTTATAAAGTTTAATACACCTTACCTTAGCAATCGAAAATATGTTCTATGTCATCTCATTCGCACATACATTATGACAACAAATAGATAAAATTTAGATTTGTCTTTCTTACTTTTGTTAAAAGCCTATTAAATTATCATCCAATCAAAACGCATTATATTATTGATTGACGGAAAAGTGGGCTGGATCCCTCATTCCTCATCCCTCACTTTCGTAAAGTGCCTATACCCTAACCCGGAAAAGGGTTGAAGGTTAACACATGAGTAACGGTGGGTAAAGGGTTGAAGGTTGACCTAGATGTGATGGTAGGTAAAGGGTTGAAGGTTAACATAGAGATAATGGTGGATTTACCCATGGTTAACCCTAGTTAACCCATGAGTAAACCTCTCTTTATTTTTAGTAACAGAGTAAACCATAGGTAACCCTGCATGCTATTGTTTCCACAAATAATACTGGACGATGCATTATTTTAATTGAATTAAGTTGTCTGGGCCACTAGTCATTCTGTCGTTTTTCTTGTGTGGTATTATTTTAGATATATTTGTATTGTTGTATTGTACCATAAGGTAACATTTCTTCTTGTTTATCTTTAACATTTATTTTATTCATTTTACATATTTAAATGAATGGTTTTTTCTTTCAATGCAACCCATTATTAAAATACTTAAAATACGGAGAAACAAGAACATGCAGTAATAAATGCATCACTATACCTTTTAAAATTTAGCAATGGTATTAGTTTTCATACTTAAAAAAGAACTTCCTGTACGGTATGAACACGTTCATCACTGAAGACCCTACAGTGACTTCAAGATGAAGAACTGCAATAAAAGCCCAATTTCTTTGCACTGACAAGTCCTTGTGGTGTGTTGAATTTTTCTATCAAATACATTTACCCTATATCCTTCCTTTTCACATTGATAAAGATAGTTTCTGTGGACATATAAAACCATACTTTCACTTTATGACTTTATTCCGTGACAAACAGTGGCGTTTAGACAAGAACCTGGTCTGCTACTTTTACAAAAACGTCTAATCATATGCCAGTGCTCTTATAAAGTTTAATACACCTTACCTTAGCAATCGAAAATATGTCCTATGTCATCTCATTCGCACATACATTATGACAACAAATAGATAAAATTTAGAGTTGTCTTTCTTACTTTTGTTAAAAGCCTATTAAATTATCATCCAATCAAAACGCATTATATTATTGATTGACGGAAAAGTGGGCTGGATCCCTCATTCCTCATCCCTCACTTTCGTAAAGTGCCTATACCCTAACCCGGAAAAGGGTTGAAGGTTAACACATGAGTAACGGTGGGTAAAGGGTTGAAGGTTGACCTAGATGTGATGGTAGGTAAAGGGTTGAAGGTTAACATAGAAATAAATTTGCGGACTTCTTCATGAACAAAATAAAAACAATTCGTGATTCTCTGAGAGACTTTGACGATTACAAACCATTGTTCAAAGACGTTCCGTTATTTACATCATTCAAAAATCTATCAGAAGACGAAGTTAAGACCATCATAAATAAATTGCAATGTAAATCATGCGAACTTGACATTTTGCCTACGAAAGTACTTAAATCGTTCCTTAGTGAATTGTTGCCTGTTATCACAAAGTTAGTTAACTTGTCTCTTAGTCAAGGCGTCTTCCCATTAAGATGGAAGCAAGCGGTAGTCAGGCCTCTACTGAAAAAGGCTGGTCTTGAACTAATTTACTCAAATTATAGACCAGTAAGCAACTTGTCTTTCCTGTCTAAATTAATTGAAAAATGTGCGCTATATAGACTGAATGAACACGTGAAAGATCATGATCTCCTTCCTACAAACCAATCTGCGTATCGTCAATTCCATTCGTGCGAATCGGCCCTTCTACGACTCGTTAATGACATACTCGATGGGATGGAGCATCAAGAAGTCACAGCTATGATCGCCGTTGATTTAAGTGCAGCATTCGATACTGTAGATCATAGTATTTTGATAAAAGTACTCGAATATCAGTACGGTGTAAATGGAACCGCACTTAAATGGATCGATTCCTATTTGAGACCTCGAAGCTGTCGTGTAAATGCCAGCTCTACAACATCATCAGAGCGACAACTTGAGTGTAGCGTACCACAGGGAAGTTGCTTAGGTCCCTGGCTTTATTTAGTCTACGCCGGAACTCTATTCGACATTATTCCACCATCTATTACTGTGTACGGATTTGCCGACGACCATACTGCTAATAAACGTTTCGTGCCAACATTAACGAATGAGATGGATGCAATTCGTGACTTACAGGACTGCGCTGTTCATATAAACACCTGGATGAACAGTAACAAACTAAAAATGAACAATGCGAAAACAGAGTGTATTCTCTTTGGCAGTCGACAACAACTCTCTAAATGTCAGACAAAAGAAAAAATCATTTGTGGAGATGTTATAAAATCAAAAACATGTATACGGTACTTAGGAGCTTTTCTGGATGAGACTCTCAACTTCAAAGACCATATTACTAAAAATATAATACAGCAATGATGAACTACTACAAAATAAAGTGCATAAGATCCTATCTATCGAAAGAAGCAACTGAAACTTTGGTCTTATCTTTGGTTATATCACATTTAGATTATTGCAATGTTATACTTTTTGGAATTTCACAAACTGATTTATATAAACTGCAACGTATACAGAATATGTGTGCCAAACTTGTGTTAAACCGTTTTAAGTATGATAGTGCCAAGCAGGCATTGTTTGACTTACACTGGCTTCCGATCAAAGCCAGAATTACATTCAAAATCCTAACATATATGTACAACTGTCATGTAGGTAATGCACCGTCATATTTGATCAATTTGTTAAATCCTCAAGTGTCGAAACGTTCATTAAGGTCGTCAGAGTCATCTAATGGTTGTTATGCAGTCCCATATAACAAAAAGAAAATTTTTTCAGATAGAAGCTTTAGTACTATTGGGCCAAAATTGTGGAATGAACTAGGTACAAATGTAAGAAACTCTGAATCTTTGGATATTTTTAAATGTCGGTTGAAAACATTGTATTTCGAAAATTATTTTGAACTTTTCTGACTTTTTTCTTGTGTATCACAGTATATATTTTCAGTTTTTGGTATAGTACATACATATTGTATTTTTGTATATGATTTTTGTATTTTATATGTCATCTATGTACAACGCCATTGAATACATATTGTATATGTAGAAATAGGCGTTTAATTAAGTTTTCATGTTTCATGTTTCATGCTTCAATGGTGGATTTACCCATGGTTAACCCTAGTTAACCCATGAGTAAACCTCTCTCTATTTTTAGTAACAGAGTAAACCATAGGTAACCCTGCATGCTATTGTTTCCACAAATAATACTGGACGATGCATTATTTTAATTGAATTAAGTTGTCTGGGCCACTAGTCATTCTGTCGTTTTTTCTGTGTGGTATTATTTTAGATATATTTGTATTGTTGTATTGTGCAATGAGGTAACATTTCTTCTTGTTTATCATGTTTATCTTTAACATTTATTTTATTCATTTTACATATTTAAATGAATGGTTTTTTCTTTCAATACAACCCATTATTAAAATACTTAAAATACGGAGGAACAAGTACATGAAGTAATAAATGCATCACTATACCTTTTAAAATTTAGAAATGGTATTAGTTTTCATACTTAAAAAAGAACTTCCTGTACGGTATGAACACGTTCATCACTGAAGACCCTACAGTGACTTCAAGATGAAGAACTGCAATAAAAGCGCAATTCCTTTGCACTGACAAGTCCTTGTGTTCTATTGAATTTTTCTATCAAATACATTTACCCTATATCCTTCCTTTTTACATTTATAAAGATAGTTTCTCTGGACATATAAAACCATACTTTCACTTTATGACTTTATTCCGTGATAAACAGTGGCGTTTTGACAAGAACCTGGTCTGCTACTTTTACAACAACGTCTAATCATATGCCAGTGCTCTTATAAAGTTTAATACACCTTACCTTAGCAATAGAAAATATGTTCTATGTCATCTCATTCGCACATACATTATGACAACAAATAAATAAAATTTAGAGTTGTCTTTCTTACTTTTGTTAAAAGCCTATTAAATTATCATCCAATCAAAACGCATTATATTATTGATTGACGGAAAAGTGGGCAGAATTCCTCATTCCTCATCCCTCACTTTCGTAAAGTGCCTATACCCTAACCCGGAAAAGGGTTGAAGGTTAACACATGAGTAACGGTGGGTAAAGGGTTGAAGGTTGACCTAGATGTGATGGTAGGTAAAGGGTTGAAGGTTAACATAGAGATAATGGTGGATTTACGCATTGTTAACCCTAGTTAACCCATGAGTAAACCTCTCTCTATTTTTAGTAACAGAGTAAACCATAGGTAACCCTGCATGCTATTGTTTCCACAAATAATACTGGACGATGCATTATTTTAATTGAATTAAGTTCTCTGGGCCACTAGCCATTCTGTCGTTTTTTCTGTGTGGTATTATTTTAGATATATTTGTATTGTTGTATTGTGCAATGAGGTAACATTTCTTCTTGTTTATCATGTTTATCTTTAACATTTATTTTATTCATTTTACATATTTAAATGAATGGTTTTTTCTTTCAATACAACCCATTATTAAAATACTTAAAATACGGAGGAACAAGTACATGAAGTAATAAATGCATCACTATACCTTTTAAAATTTAGAAATGGTATTAGTTTTCATACTTAAAAAAGAACTTCCTGTACGGTATGAACACGTTCATCACTGAAGACCCTACAGTGACTTCAAGATGAAGAACTGCAAGAAAAGCGCAATTCCTTTGCACTGACAAGTCCTTGTGTTCTGTTGAATTTTTCTATCAAATACATTTACCCTATATCCTTCCTTTTCACATTTATAAAGATAGTTTCTCTGGACATATAAAACCATACTTTCACTTTATGACTTTATTCCGTGACAAACAGTGGCGTTTAGACAAGAACCTGGTCTGCTACTTTTACAAAAACGTCTAATCATATGCCAGTGCTCTTATAAAGTTTAATACACCTTACCTTAGCAATAGAAAATATGTTCTATGTCATCTCATTCGCACATACATTATGACAACAAATAGATAAAATTTAGATTTGTCTTTCTTACTTTTGTTAAAAGCCTATTAAATTATCATCCAATCAAAACGCATTATATTATTGATTGACGGAAAAGTGGGCTGGATCCCTCATTCCTCATCCCTCACTTTCGTAAAGTGCCTATACCCTAACCCGGAAAAGGGTTGAAGGTTAACACATGAGTAACGGTGGGTAAAGGGTTGAAGGTTGAGCTAGATGTGATGGCAGGTAAAGGGTTGAAGGTTAACATAGAGATAATGGTGGATTTACACATGGTTAACCCTAGTTAACCCATGAGTAAACCTCTCTTTATTTTTAGTAACAGAGTAAACCATAGGTAACCCTGCATGCTATTGTTTCCACAAATAATACTGGACGATGCATTATTGTAATTGAATTAAGTTGTCTGGGCCACTAGTCATTCTGTCGTTTTTTCTGTGTGGTATTATTTAAGATATATTTGTATTGTTGTATTGTGCCATGAGGTAACATTTCTTCTTGTTTATCTTTAACATTTATTTTATTCATTTTACATATTTAAATGAATGGTTTTTTCTTTCAATCCAACCCTTTATTAAAATACTTAAAATACGGAGAAACAAGAACATGCAGTAATAAATACATCACTATACCTTTTAAAATTTAGCAATGGTATTAGTTTTCATACTTAAAAAAAAACTTCCTGTACGGTATGAACACGTTCATCACTAAAGACCCTACAGTGACTTCAAGATGAAGAACTCAAATTATAGACCAGTAAGCAACTTGTCTTTCCTGTCTATATTAATTGAATAATGTGCGCTATATAGACTGAATGAACACGTGAAAGATCATGATCTCCTTCCTACAAACCAATCTGCGTATCGTCAATTCCATTCGTGCGAATCGGCCCTTCTACGACTCGTTAATGACATACTCGATGGGATGGAGCATCAAGAAGTCACAGCTATGATCGCCGTTGATTTAAGTGCAGCATTTGATACTGTAGATCATAGTATTTTGATAAAAGTACTCGAATATCAGTACGGTGTAAATGGAACCGCACTTAAATGGATCGATTCCTATTTGAGACCTCGAAGCTGTCGTGTAAATGCCAGCTCTACAACATCATCAGAGCGACAACTTGAGTGTAGCGTACCACAGGGAAGTTGCTTAGGTCCCTGGCTTTATTTAGTCTACGCCGGAACTCTATTCGACATTATTCCACCATCTATTTCTGTGTACGGATTTGCCGACGACCATACTGCTAATAAACGTTTCGTGCCAACATTAACGAATGAGATGGATGCAAATCGTGACTTACAGGACTGCGCTGTTCATATAAACACCTGGATGAACAGTAACAAACTAAAAATGAACAATGCGAAAACAGAGTGTATTCTCTTTGGCAGTCGACGTCAACTCTCTAAATGTCAGACAAAAGAAATAATCATTTGTGGAGATGTTATAAACTCAAAAACATGCATACGGTACTTAGGAGCTTTTCTGGATGAGACTCTCAACTTCAAAGACCATATTACTAAAAAATGTAAGACAGCAATGATGAACTACTACAAAATAAAGTGCATAAGATCCTATCTATCGAAAGAAGCAACTGAAACTTTGGTCTTATCTTTGGTTATATCACATTTAGATTATTGCAATGTTATACTTTTTGGAATTTCACAAACTGATTTATATAAACTGCAACGTATACAGAATATGTGTGCCAAACTTGTGTTAAACCGTTTTAAGTATGATAGTGCCAAGCAGGCATTGTTTGACTTACACTGGCTTCCGATCAAAGCCAGAATTACATTCAAAATCCTAACATATATGTACAACTGTCATGTAGGTAATGCACCGTCATATTTGATCAATTTGTTAAATCCTCAAGTGTCGAAACGTTCATTAAGGTCGTCAGAGTCATCTAATGGTTGTTATGCAGTCCCATATAACAAAAAGAAAACTTTTTTCAGATAGAAGCTTTAGTACTATTGGGCCAAAATTGTGGAATGAACTAGGTACAAATGTAAGAAACTCTGAATCTTTGGATATTTTTAAATGTCGGTTGAAAACATTGTATTTCGAAAATTATTTTGAACTTTTCTGACTTTTTTCTTGTGTATCACAGTATATATTTTCAGTTTTTGGTATAGTACATACATATTGTATTTTTGTATATGATTTTTGTATTTTATATGTCATCTATGTACAACGAAATTGAATACATATTGTATATGTAGAAATAGGCGTTTAATTAAGTTTTCATGTTTCATGTTTCATGCTTCAATGGTGGATTTACCCATGGTTAACCCTAGTTAACCCATGAGTAAACCTCTCTCTATTTTTAGTAACAGAGTAAACCATAGGTAACCCTGCATGCTATTGTTTCCACAAATAATACTGGACGATGCATTATTTTAATTGAATTAAGTCGTCTGGGCCACTAGTATTCTGTCGTTTTTTCTGTGTGGTATTATTTTAGATATATTTGTATTGTTGTATTGTGCCATGAGGTAACATTTCTTCTTGTTTGTCTTTAACATTTATTTTATTCATTTTACATATTGAAATGAATGTTTTTTTCTTTCAATCCAACCCATTATTAAAATACTTAAAATACGGAGGAACAAGTACATGAAGTAATAAATGCATCACTATACCTTTTAAAATTTAGCAATGGTTTTAGTTTTCATACTTAAAAAAGAACTTCCTGTACGGTATGAACACGTTCATCACTGAAGACCCTACAGTGACTTCAAGATGAAGAACTGCAATACAAGCGCAATTCCTTTGCACTGACAAGTCATTGTGTTCTGTTGAATTTTTCTATCAAATACATTTACCCTATATCCTTCCTTTTCACATTAATAAAGATAATTTCTCTGGACATATAAAAATAAACTATTCTAAACTATAAATAGTACAATAATTTTCAGTAAAATGAAGAAATATTTGCATTTTAGGCAACGCGTACACAAATTTGGTATCTTTTTCCTTAAAGTTAGCATATTTTATGAAGAACAGCCAATCTTGATGTACAAAAAGTACTCAAATCATATGACGGTTAATAATTTGTATCAAAATAAATCAATAACTGCATTCTTATTCCACTTAAATAAAAGTTTAAGTATTTTAATTCTCATTCTATCTCAATTCTGATTAGAAGAAGTGTCTCAAGATGGTAAAAATAACTGATTTCAAATAAAATAGTATCATTTTTTATAAAAAGAAGAATAATTTTGGTTATTTTAAACAATGCGAACAAAATTTTAATATGATTTTTCTGATATTCTTTTAATTTAAAAAAAAAACTACTCTAAACTATAAATAGTACAAAAATTTAATGGCGGTCAATAATTTTCAGTAAAATGAAGAAATATTTGCATTTTAGGCAACGCGTACAAAAATTTAGTATCTTTTTCCTTAAAGTAAGAATATTTTATGAAGAACAGCCAATGTTGATGTACAAAAAGTACTCAAATCATATGACGGTTAATAATTTGTATCAAAATAAATCAATAACTGCATTCTTATTCCACAAAAATAAAAGTTTAAGCATTTTAATTCTCATTATATCTCAATTCTGATTAGAAGACTTGTCTCAAGATGGTAAAAATAACTGATTTCAAATAATATAGTATCATTTTTGATAAAAAGAAGAATAATTTTGGTTATTTTAAACAATGCGAAGAAAATTTTAGTATGATTTTTCTGATATTCTTTTAATTTTATGAAAAAAAACTATTCTAAACTATAAAAAGTACAAGAATTTAATTGTGTTCAATAATTTTCAGTAAAATGAAGAAATATTTACATTTTAGGCAACGCGTACACAAATTTAGTATCTTTTTCCTTAAAGTAAGCATATTTTATGAAGAACAGCCAATGTTGATGTACAAAAAGTACTCAAATCATATGACGGTTAATAATTTGTATCAAAATAAATCAATAATTACATTCTTATTCCACAAAAATAAAAGTTTAAGTATTTTGATTCTCAATATATCTCAATTCTGATTTGAAGACTTGTCTCAAGATGGCAAAAATAACTGATTTCAAATAAAATAGTATCATTTTTGATAAAAAAAAAGAATAATTTTGGTTATTTTAAACAATGTGAACCAAATTTTAGGATGATTTTTCTGATATTCTTTTAATTTTATGAAAAAAAAATATTCTAAACTATAAATAGTACAAAAATTTAATGGCGGTCAATAATTTTCAGTAAAATGAAGAAATATTTGCATTTTAGGCAACGCGTACAAAAATTTAGTATCTCTTTCCTTAAAGTAAGCATATTTTATGAAGAACAGCCAATCTTGATGTACAAAAAGTACTCAAATCATATGATGGTTAATAATTTGTATCAAAATAAATCAATAACTGCATTCTTATTCCACAAAAATAAAAGTTTAAGCATTTTAATTCTCATTATATCTCAATTCTGATTAGAAGACTTGTCTCAAGATGGTAAAAATAACTGATTTCAAATAAAATAGTATCATTTTTGATAAAAAGAAGAATAAATTTGGTTATTTTAAACAATGCGAACAAAATTTTAGTATGATTTTTCTGATATTCTTTTAATTTTATGAAAATAAACTATTCTAAACTATAAATATTACAAAAATTTAACGGCGGTCAATTATTTTCAGTAAAATGATGAAATATTTGCATTTTAGGCAATGCGTACAAAAATTTAGTATCTTTTTCCTTAAAGTAAGCATATTTTATAAAGAACAGCCAATCTTGATGTACAAAAAGTACTCAAATCATATGATGGTTAATAATTTGTATCAAAATAAATCAATAACTGCATTCTTATTCCACAAAAATAAAAGTTTAAGTATTTTAATTCTCATTATATCTCAATTCTGATTAGAAGACTTGTCTCAAGATGGTAAAAATAACTGATTTTAAATAAAATAGTATCATTTTTGATAAAAAGATGAATAATTTTGGTGATTCTAAACAATGCGAACAAAATTTTAGTATTATTTCTTTGACATTCTTTTAATTTCATGAAAAAACAACCTATTCGAAACTATAAAAAGTTCAAAAATCCAATGGCGGTCAATAATAACCATTTTCGTAAGAATAAGTTTATGTTAACAGAGTCATATAATACAATTATGTATTATATGTCTCTGATGTTAACAATATTTAATACAAAACTATTAATCAACAATTTAACGCTCTAAGCATCTTATTCTGTTATACTATTTTCACTTTTTTATTTCAACTAATTTTATTACAAATTAAAGTGTAAATTAAGGTGTCTTCGTAAAGGTCCGCGTTCATTGTTTGTAAACACTGTCGAGTTCGGTTTACATAAGAATTTTAAATATATACGTATCCGTCCGATCCGTGCATAAATTTATTTTACTGATCGATCGGTGACAGTTGTCAGGGTAACTCTCACATAGGTTATTTGACTTATCTGACGGATCCTATGGGTCACCAATCACCGATCACTCATCGATCAGTCAAACATCCGTCACCGATCATTCACCGATCAGTCAAGTTCACGTCAAACAGTAACGCCTAAGGTTGCAAGTACTGTAACTACAATATCCTTCCTTTTCATGAACTTGACCTACCGAACTAGACTATCAACCGGATTTGTTATCACATACGCAACACGACGGGTGCCACATGTGGAGCAGTATCTGCCTACCCTTCCAGAGCACATGATATCACCCCTAGTTTTTAGGGTTCGTGTTGCTTATTCTTTAGTTTTCTATGTTGAGTCATGTGTACTATTGTTTTTCTGTTTGTCTTTTTCATTATTTAGCCATTGCGTTGGCAGTTTAATTTCTATGTATGAGTTTGACTGTCTCTCTGGTGTCTTTCGTCCCTCTTTTGTACTGTTATACCACGGTCCAAGGTTAGGGTAGGGTTGGGATCCTGCTCACATGTTTTCTAAAGTACTGTGGTATTCTTCTTTAACATAGACCCTAAAATCATCAACTGTATAGCTGTTGTTAAGATAAATAATGAATGCTATCTCCCAATTTGTCATTTCTAAGTATGACACTATCTGAAATACTTTGTGACTTTCGTGTCGATCTGTCATGTCTGAACCTTTTATAACTTACTGTACAGTATGGGTTTTGCTCATTTTCTCATGTCTTATAGTGACCTATATTTAATGTAAGAGCGGATCCAGGAATCGAGTCAGGTGAATGGGGGAGTAATTGCCTGAAAGTGTTTGTTATTTCCAAGGAATATGGGTGAATCAATCAAAGATGACACTGAATTACTGAAATGTCTGAATCTTTTATAACTGACTGTATACTATGGTTTTGCTCATTGTTGAAAGCCTTATAGAGACCTATAATTTATTCACATGTTCCAAGAGCGTACCAAGAAATCGGTTCAAGGTGATGGGGGAGTAATTGCCTGAAATTGAAGAAATATGGCTAAGCGAAAGAGAATCATATTTCATTTTTGATTGAATGTCAAAAACATTTATTCTCCAAATCAAATGGGACGTAAAGGTTCCCCACTTGAGTTCATCACTATTTTATTCAGCACAAAAACTGAAACTGATTGAATAGCAGGCTAAAGCATATATACATCCTTCTAAATTGACATACAAGTTTCTTTTATTCTTGTCATTTGGTCTCTGTTGGAAAATCGTCATTTTGGCATTCATACAATACCTTCTTTTATATTGATTATAAATTTACGGTGGACCAAGTAAAAACAAACATTCTGATGATATATTAGTTATAATTATATCAACAAAAATTCTTATATTACAAAATAAACAATATATCACTCAATACAATAAAAATTAGTAACAAATAGTATATTTTGAAAATGTTAGCACAAATTTTTGAGCATTTAAATGAAAAAAGATCATATCACAGGAAACACAAGTACTAAATTTCAAGTTGATAGGACTTCAACTTCATCAAAAACTACCTTGTCCAAACACTTTGACATGAAACTTGCCACATTCACTTTATCATTTTCTTTGTTCAGTGGACCGTAAAATTGGGGCTAAAAAAACTTATTCGGCATTAAAATTTAAAAAAAGGCTCATATCATAGTAAACATGTGTACTAAGTTTAAAGTTGATTAGACTTAAACTTCATCAAAAACCACCTTGACCAAAAACTTTAGCCTGAAGCGGGACAGACAGACGGACGAACGAACGAAGTACGACGTGACCACCAGACCAGAAAACATAATACCCCTCTAGTATCAAAGGTTGAGCAAAAATCCTATGTACTTTTCTAAGGATTTAAAACAAAACAATTCAAACATTTTATCACTGTCACAATTGTAGGAAACTTACCTTAAATCTATTAACTGGGGAATGAATGGTTATTTCGTATCTTATAATTATTTTTTTGAAAATTGTCCTTCAAATATAAGATACCAATGATATAACAAAATCGTGAATTACAACATTTTAAACACAGGAAGAGAACAAATCACAGTAGACACAACAATAAGAAATATATGGCTTAAAACACCAAACGTAATTATAGCATTGACAAATGAACAACTTTGAATACATATAAAAAATTCAATAACCATTTCATTTTCAATATTTGAAAATATTTTTTTTTTAAAGATATGATTATATAAAACATGAATATTCATCTTTTCCACCTTCTGAAATGGTTTACAAATTACTACCAAAACAATATGCTAACATAGCCAGGAAAGCGTTTTTCCCATTATTCCAAATTCCTTCAAAATTAAATTTGTACTTTCTATTTAACAGAATGTATAAATTATGAAGTCTGTAAATATTATGTAATTGTTCCTGACCATATGAGTATTTGGACCATACGCGTATTGGCGTATGGTCATGACCATATGGGTATATACTCATATGGTCCGATCGTACGCGTATGGTCTTGGTAATTAACAGGTTTACTTCTAGTTGTCACGACGTCGTCATTAAAAAGACACCACCAAAAGTTATTTTATATTAGATCTATTAAAAATCAATAATTACAAGATTAATAAAATAGAATAGGCAGTTTCAAACAGTTACTTTTATCGCCTGTCAAAACTACAATAAACACATTTAGTTTTCATTACCGATATGTTATTACGAGTGAATGGCAAAATGTCGACCTGGGAAGATAACTTCCAAAAATATCTTAATGAACTGTTAGGCAAGAAGTCAACTTGGTTGAGTTCAATATCATAGCAGCTACTTCCTGCTACGTATATTTTGACTATAACATGTAAAGCTATATACCATATCAGACAAATATTGATAGCAGCTACGTAGCCGCTACGTAGCTGCTACGATATTGAACTCAACCCAGTTTTACTATAAACTGGCGTAAAAGTCGACAGGAAAAAGAGTCTAAATGGTTTCTTTCTTTGGAAACTTTATATAATTAGCACTAATAGTGCAATATTCAGAATTTTTATACTTATACGTGGTTTTGTACTTTCAAAAATGAATGGCGTCACCAGCAAGGACTCTAGTTTGATTTTCAAAGTTGTTTGGTGTACTTCAGTCTTGTTACGATATTGGAGATCTCGAGCTTTTTAAGAACACCGTAGACAAATCTGGATGACCCAGGTCCCAAGAACAGGCTATGTACATTTTGTAAGTAAATGTCACCCTATGCATACAAGCAAGAAAACAATTAGCGATGTAAACTAACACATTGGCATCAAATTTTAAATGTTATTTGAATTGTAAATGATATAATTGCATTAAGAATCTAGCTATCATTCTTTTTGTATAAAATTTTCTTATGCATATAATTGAAAAAAATACATATAAGGTCCAAATACTCATATGATCCGTCACGTATAGTCGGACCATATGAGTATACGCATATGGTCATGACCATACGTATACGCGTATGATCCAAATACGCAGATGGTTCAGAACATAATCAATATACAGAAACAAAATACATCAGGAATAAATGTACTAAAATGAAGCAAACTATAAAATGACATTATGAAAAAGAAGTTACTACATTTAGCATTTAGACAGTAACCCAAAAACACAACACATGAAATACCAATGATAACATGAATAACATAACACTTAACATAATTCAGTATAATTGTGCTGATGGTAACGTTGTCATACATTCAGTACAATATGGAATGTTTAGCTTAAAGATCAAATATTAAAGAAAAAACTTATCGCTTATGCCCTGACTTCTTAAACTGATAGACGTAATAGAAAACAACTAAGAAATGATAGAAATACAATATTTACGAATTGTGGTACAGTTTTATTCATTGTAATCAACTTAATGATTCTACGGTATTTTAATTTAAAATAGTTCTTCCATTTCTAGTCGTAAAATTAAGAAATCGTCATGTTAATTAGAAACGAAACGAAAGTAATGAAATGCCTAGCTATTAAACATATTAAACAAACACTAAAAAACAAGAAAATAAAAATAAGGTTTTTTTATCATCTGCTGCATTATTTTAATGTGTCATAACAGACCATTGACCAAAAACAACAGTTTAGAAGAACTCATTTAACATCCCTTGCATGTTTTTGTCACATGTAATAAAGAACTGCTTGACAAAAGAACAAGAGTTAAGAAGAAAGTGTGTCCTCCTTCTTTGTGTGATTTGTTAACATCATTACTATAGATGTATGTGCATTATCTGTTGCAATGTCTAAAGGGGATTTCCCATCTAGTCTACATATATGTGTATCTGCTCCTTTTTGTAATAATAAACATACAATATCACCATGTCCTACTTCACATGCAAAATATAATGGTGTTGTTCCATCTTCTTGCGTCGTGTTGATGTTAGCATTGTGGTTTAGAAGACAACATACTACATCTAAACTACCCATAAAACATGCGATGTGTAATGGAGAAGAACCAGCCTCCATATCAAAGACATAATCTACTGACTTCTTATTGACATAATCTGCTACATGAGATGATGCATTCTTTATGAGATGATCAAAACAACCCTGTATTTCTTTTTCTAATGTTTTTGTTGGGTGGTCTTTAATTGTATCTACTAAACACTGTTTACTATAGCAACATATATTACAGTCAGCATTGTTCTCTAAAAGTAACTGTGTTATCTCTATGTTTCCATATAGTACACTGTGAATCAAAGCATTACCACCATCATATGTCTGTGCATCAACGTTTGGTTTATATTTCATTAATAGCTGTACTATACTGGTGTGGTTCCAGCTACATGCGTGGATCAGTGGTGTAAAGCCACCAGAGTAACATAGATCAACATTAGGATTCTTCTCTAACAGTAACTTTACTATATCAGTATGTCCTTGATGAATTGCTGTTGTCAGAGGACTCAAGTCATTGTTGTTACATAGATCAACATGGGGATTCTTCTCTAACAGTAACTTTACTATGTCAGTATGTCCATTCTGACTTGCCCTGTACAGAGGACTACAGCCATCCTTGTCACATAGATTAACATTAGGATCCTTCTCTAACAGTAACTTTACTATATTAGTATGTCCTTCCTGACTTGCCCAGTACAGAGGACTACATCCATCCTCGTTACATAGATCAATATTAGGATTCTTCTCTAACAGTAACTTTACTATGTCAGTATGTCCATTCTGACTTGCCCTGTACAGAGGACTACATCCAGTCTTGCTACATAAGTTTAGTTTAGGATTCCTCAATAACAGTAACTTTACTATATCAATATGTCTATTCAGACATGCAATGTACAGAGGACTACAGCCATACTTGTCACATAGATTAACATTAGGATCCTTCTCTAACAGTAACTCCACTATAGTAGTATGTCCTTTATAAATTGCGCAGAACAGAGGACTCCATCCATTCATGTCACACACATCAATAATAGGATCCTTCTCTAACAGTAACCTTACTATATCAGTATATCCTTTGTAACAAGCCCAGTAAAGAGAACAATGGCCATTCATTTTACATAGATCAACATTGGGATTCTTCTCCAATAGTAACTTTACTATATCAGTTTGACCATTTTCACTTGCCATGTACAGAGGACTACATCCAGTCTTGCTACATAAGTTTATATTAGGATTCCTCAATAACAGTAACTTTACTATCTCAATATGTCTATTCAAACATGCAATGTACAGAGGACTAAAGCCATTCTTGTTACATAGATCTAAATTAGGATTTTTCTCTAACAGGATTTTTACTATATCAGTATGACCATTCTGACTTGCCATATATAAAGGACTCCAGCCATCCTTGTGACGAAGATTTACATTAGGATTCTTCTCTAATAGTAACTGTACTATATCTGTATGTCCATTCTGACTAGCTAATAACAGGGGATTCCATCCATTCTTGTTACGTAAATCAATGTTAGGATCGTTCGCTAATAATAACTTTACTATATCGGTATTTGCTTTCTGACTTGCAATGTACAGAGGACTACATCCATTCTTGTTACATAGATCAATATTAGGATTCTTCTCTAACAGTAACTTTACTATATCAGTTTGACCATTTTCACTTGCCATGTACAGAGGACTACATCCAGTCTTGCTACATAAGTTTATATTAGGATTCCTCAATAACAGTAACTTTACTATATCAATATGTCTATTCAGACATGCAATGTACAGAGGACTACAGCCATCCTTGTCACATAGATTAACATTAGGATCCTTCTCTAACAGTAACTCCACTATAGTAGTATGTCCTTTATAAATTGCGCAGAACAGAGGACTCCATCCATTCATGTCACACACATCAATAATAGGATCCTTCTCTAACAGTAACCTTACTATATCAGTATATCCTTTGTAACAAGCCCAGTAAAGAGAACAACGGCCATTCATTTTACAAAGATCAACATTGGGATTCTTCTCCAACAGTAACTTTACTATATCAGTTTGACCATTTTCACTTGCCACGTACAGAGGACTACATCCAGTCTTGCTACATAAGTTTATATTAGGATTCCTCAATAACAGTAACTTTACTATATCAATATGTCTATTCAGACATGCAATGTACAGAGGACTAAAGCCATTCTTGTTACATAGATCTAAATTAGGATTTTTCTCTAACAGGATTTTTACTATATCAGTATGACCATTCTGACTTGCCATATATAAAGGACTCCAGCCATCCTTGTGACGAAGATTTACATTAGGATTCTTCTCTAATAGTAACTTTACTATATCTGTATGTCCATTCTGACTAGCTAATAACAGGAGATTCCATCCATTCTTGTTACATAAATCAATGTTAGGATCGTTCGCTAATAATAACTTTACTATATCGGTATTTGCTTTCTGACTTGCAATGTACAGAGGACTACATCCATTCTTGTTACATAGATCAATATTAGGATTCTTCTCTAACAGTAACTTTACTATATGAGTATGTCCATTCTGACTTGCAAATAACAGAGGACTCCAGCCGTCCTTGTTACATAAATCAATACTAGGGTTCTGCATTAAAAGTAACTTTACTACATCAGTATGTCCGTTCTGACTTGCTGCTGACAGAGGAGTCCAGCCATTATTGCTACATAGATCAATATTAGGTTTTTTTTGTAATACAAACTTTACTATATCAGTTTGATTTTTCTGACTTGCCCTAAACAGAGGACTACAGCCCTCCATGTCACAGTGATCAACATTGGGTTCCTTCTCTAACAGTAACCTTACTATATTAGTATGTCCGTAGGAGCATGCCATGGCCAGCGCTGTAACCCCATCATCTCTAAACTGATCCACATCAACATCATTATGTAACATCCACTGTACCATATCAGTATACCCATCATAACAATTCCATATCAGTGGTGAAGTACCTGATCCACATTTCCCCTTTGGTATCACTATATCCTTTGTATTGACTAATTTTACTTGTTGTGATTTATCTAATTGAAGTAAGTACTTTATTAACTGTTCGCGGAATAATGGTACTTTCATATTATTGTTACTCAATACATCTGACACCTTTCCTGCTGACCAATCCTTTGTCATTCTTTTTAAATATGATTCTAAATAATCATGTGGTATTTCAATAATGAAGTCTATGTCACTGTTCCTGTCGTCTAGTGATTTCTTCCAAATTAAACGCTCATGTACTAAATCACTATCACCATGATCTATTAAACATTCAATTATTTTCTGACCAAAGTAATGAGCAAGGAAGTCAAATAGCTTGTCGTGTACTGTTTTGTATATACCATTCTGTTTACAGATAAATGTACCATCTAGGGTGTCAAGTGCTTTCTTTAATTTTTCCTTTGGTATCCTGTTGAACGCAAAAGCCTCACATATGTCTTCCATGAGTTGTCGTTGTTCATCTGTCACTTTACCCTGTAACCATTTTTCGTTTAGCTGATTATTAAAGAGAACACATAAAGCAAGACTACATATTTTATATTTCCCTTCATCACAATGCTCGCTTAATGTGTCTAGTTCACTTTTATAGACATCAAAAGGATTTTTAAAAAAATCTTTCACATTTACATCTTCGTTTTCATGACATAAAGAACATAAGAGTGGAAAAAATTCCCATTTACGTGATGAATCATCAATATCTTTCACGCTTGTACCAATATAAGTTTTTGCTATATTTGTTTTCTCCTCAGACGTTAGACCTAACTTATCTGATATTAAGTTACATTCACAAGCTTTAAAGTGTGATAATATATTAAACATTTCATCTTTATAGACTTGTAATCTACAAGATACAATAATCTTACAACATTTGTCTGCAATTATTGTTTTAATCACAGGTAACAAGTGTTTCCAGTTATCAATCTGTTGTTGATTCGCCGTGAAATTTCCACAAATATCATCTACAATAAAGACTGTCTGTTTACCAGGTTGATAATAATCTCTAATGTCTGTTGGTGAGTACACTGGTATTATATTGTATCCTTCCTTTTTTAAAACTAGTGCCGTGTGTCTTGCAATGAATGATTTTCCAACTCCTGATGGGGCAGTTAATGTCAAGCAACTGTTGTCCTGTAAACGTTCCATGACGTAATCGCTGGCTCTTGTAGACACGAACATCTTATCTTTCTTTTCCCAGTCTTCTATTTGGTTTTTTATCAGCTCTGAAAAATATATAAAGTGTAGCTAATTAATTATTCATAATCATTTAAAACAGTGATAAAATGGTGGAATAAGTCAAAACCGTTCATACCTTACTATACATATTATACAGTATCGTTGTACTCATTGTTGAAGCTAGATGATGATATGCGGTTGTATACCTGTTTGATATTTTGTGGATATTTGTCTCATTGGACATCATATTCCATCTCCTTGTTTTGATATAACCTAAATTGAAAATACCCCCTCAAAATATATACTTAATAGCAAGACACTTACATTTTGTCTTGCTTAACCAAATAAGAGGGACGAAAGATACCAAAGGGACAGTCAAACTCCTAAATCTAAAAAAAAACTGACAACGCCATGGCTAAAAATGAAAAAAAACAAACAGACAAACAATAGTACACATGAAAGAACATAGAAAACTAAAGAATAAACAACACGAACCCCATCACAAACTAGGGTCGATCTCAGGTGCTCTGGAAGGGTAAGCAGATCCTACTCCACATGTGACACCCGTCGTGTTGCTTATGTGATAACAAAGATCAGTACTATAAAAATATAACTAATTGTGAAATCATGTAAAAGAACATTAAAATACATGATTTTGGGTTCCTCTTAAATATTTGATCTTGAGTTCAATGGTACGTCATCCATCATGATGTGGACTCATTGTGTTTAGGTGGTGAACCCTTTTACTAAATATGAAAACCCAAACCAAAGGAAATGTCCCCAAAAATCAACTTATTTGACCATTAGGTTAAAGATCAAGTTCACATAAAGGTCATAACGCAACACCTTCATACCGAGTGTAAACAAAAGTTTTGGCGAGAACAAAGCTGTGTTATTGGACTGCTGGTTCAAATGCACAAATCATTTCAGGTAGGCGATAATGGTAGATGTTTACTCAATTCCCTATGCCCATATCGCTTGCACTTTCACTTGCATTTATATATAACACTTCCAAACGTGTCTATCCACCAAACGTGTCTGATTCCCCCAAACGTGTCTATTTCCCCCAAACGTGTCCTTAAAAGTTTACATCGCCCAAACGTGTCCGATAATTGTTATTCGCCAAAATGTGTCCACTTTAAAACACCTGAACGTCTCAAAATGTTAAGCGCTATTATGTTCTCAGTGACATCAATAACATGTATGGCAATTCCATAATAGGGACACAAATGAAGATGTCAGGTATCGGTTGGATCCTAAACTAGATAAAAAAAAAAAGCCGCATTTAAGACACATACATTCTTAAGTATTTTGGGCACAATTACCAGAAATTAAAAAAGAACAGAGCTGAAAGAACAAAATACAAAATGCATTAGCATTAGTTTGTTCAACATGAGTTGTTTATATTAAGCGTAACTGCAAGATTGATTAGCAACATGTAAAAATCTCTTGACTGTTGCTTGCTTATTGTCTAGTGGCAAGTATTTCATACATATTTAGAGCGAACGTAAAAATAAGTTTAGTACAGAAATTAATCGTTTACTAAGTAAATTATGTTGTTCTTATAAACTGCAGTGATCCCTTACTATATGAATCATGTATGAGGATATTGCACAGCTGGCTTCCAACTGAGGTGTTTTCCATGTTTTTTTTTAATAGTTCTGATTTTTTTTAAGCTCTTGCAATTATAAACTGGTATTCAGGTTTCATATTATAAAATTTGGTTTTTGAGCTTTACTTAGAGACATACAAACAAGATACATTACTTACAGTAGCAAATAGTTCATACATTATCAGGACAACAACATTTCAACTATAATACTATAGGTAGCAATACACAGTTTACTTAGGAGTTTGGTTTCGCGTTTTTGCCCTGCGGATTTTTCAAATATGAAAGTTATTGTGCAATAAAAATGTTTTTTAGACAGCTGAGAACTTATTTAACCTTCAATTTGATTTCCTGATAGATATGTGTAAACAATTTCAGTAAAGGAATCACTCCAAGAGATTGAAATTCTACCTCTGGCCAAATGTTTGGGAAATATGTGACATCTTTTCCCCCCTCTTTGTAATATTTTATAGCAAAATAAATGCAGATAGTTGCCATGAATACACCAAAAAGAAATTATATTTTACTATTTTACCTACTAGATATCAAATCTATGGAAGATACTGATTATATACATATGCACATATATGACACAAACAGTAAGCTTAACTTGCAAGAAAGCAAGGAAAAGGGGATGGTAAAATTTATAAGAGTACATTTTAATATTTTTCCTAACTGTTTAGTGCTACCATAGGTAAGTTATAAAATGAGAGGCAGAATAAACTTTTCCGGGACTTTGGGATTGTACCTTTATTAGTCCGTGAATTTTGGATTGGGCCTAAATTTGTACAGTTATAAGAAATTTACACTAATCGGTACTAGGAATTAAAAAAATATTTTTTGGGAGCGGGGAAAGACCACTTTATTTTTTCCGGACTTCAATAAAAGAGCAATAATCAAATAACGGGGGACACGTTTGGGAGATTTTATGAGACATTCTCTGTAAGCATCAAAATGGGTTGGCCACGGCTATCTGCAGATTTTATCCATTCTTTATAAATTAGTTGACTGTTGTATGAAACTTTGAAAAATAAGTCTAGTTTTGTATAAATGTCTCCTTGGTTACCATAGCAACCACATCAACATTTGGTATAATTCAACTGGGTTATTGTTAAGAAAATTGCAATTTTACGTACTTTTAGACCCCGTCTGAAACAAAACACTGTGTATGATATTTAAAAACACTTGAATTTTTAATTGTTCAATCGTTTATCTTTAAAATGATATATTATAGTATTAAATTATCTGTTATCCAAATATTGTAATCAGTCGTCATAGTAGGGGGGAACCATTATATTTGGAGAAATGTTAAATTTCTAAAAAATTTAGGGAGTAAAATGATATTACGCAATTTTATACAGACTACTATGTTCTACTTAAACCTTAGCATTTTAGCTAACTTTAGGAAAAAATTGGAATGAGTAAATTTGATAGTGAAATTTAAACCCCTTTTGAAAAAGACAGAAATTGCCATTTTTTCAAAATTTCCTCTTTGTAATGACCGACTTTAAATCTTTGACTTCTATTTATTATAAATGATATTACTTCAAAAAATGTTTTTGTTCAAGAACAATACTTAAAGTTCAGTTACAGATGGAGAAACTGTGAAAAAATAGTCCTCATTAAGGTTTGCTATCTTCCCAGTTTTAGCCAGCCCTATTTTGGAGCTCTTCAATCAAGAGTCAAATTTCAGCATAAATATGCAGACAGAACTTTCATGATTGCCTAATTATTTGAGTTTTATGACCTTCTGTAGATCGGTTTATCATTTTTATGTACATAATGTTATATTTTATATGCTATGATTCTTTTTTTTTATTCCTGTTTCTTCCCCCTTTTTAATATTTTAATATTACCCGATAAGGGGTGCTCCTTATAATAGGAAGCTCATACGAAGAAAAGAAAAGAAAGAAAGAAGACTTTCAAAACATGGTAATCAGATATGGCCCTACATTCTTGCTTTTTTTAACAATTTGAAAACTTAGTTACTTGTTCAGAAGATTTAAAACCCTTATCCACATTTACAGAAACTAATACATATGAAATTTTAACAGAGGCTGGAATACTTCATGATTCATTTGAACATTTATGTGTGTGCAGTGCACATTTTTCATTTTATTTGAGAAATAATCAAAATAGAAAAAGACGTAAATTATGTGAAGTGCCAATATCCCTCAGTTCTCATCCAAAAAGCCAAAATGTACCCGAGAGAGTGATGAAGACCAAATCAATCACAGGAGGAAGACCGTTAGATACTGTCGGAGTTCAGAAGATTAGAGAACATTGGGGAATCATTATTCCAGTCAATACTAGTAAGTATTTTATCAGAGTTTGCAAAGGCAAATCATCGTTTTTTAACTTCCAAATCATAAGGTTGGGGACCAGGGGCATGTATAATAGATGTTTTGGGGCGGAAATATATGCCACTCGACTGGTAATAAAACGGTATATGTTAAAAGTTGATAGCACTATTGGTTTTAGAACAGTGTATAACGTACATGTACACCCGTTGCATGGCATATCAGTGGCCGATCCAGAACTTTGGATAAGGGGGGGGGGGGGCAATGACCTAAAAAGGAATGGGGCTCAAGTCATGCTTCAGTGATTCCCTAAATAATCAAACAAAGTTTTCCCACAAGAGGGAACAAATTGTTTGATTGCCCAAAAAAAGGACTATCACAAGGGGGTCTCATTGGGGTTTGGGGTTCTGATCCCAGATCCTGATTTAACTGTTATGTCAGATTCCCGTATCGCGTTTAAATTATGTACGTAAGCAATTCTCATTTTATTGGTAATATTCCCTGTCCCACTAGACTTCTTTCTGGCACAATAATTTGACTTTCACGTATCATGCTTACAAAAAATGGACATTCCCGCATTATGCTTAGACCCAAATTAGACCCATTCACACGTGTTCAATAATGGATTTAAGAACATTATATGCCACTGTACAGCTTTCAGCAATGAGAAAAATCCATACCATATAGTTGGCTAAAGAAGACACTGACATGAATAAAATGAAACAATGTAAATGAGAAAACTAATGGCCTAATTTGTAACAAAACGATTAATTAGTAGTAATTTTACACACAAAATTTATAAAGTGTTACGTCTCATTCTGTTCAACTAATTTATGCATATGAGAGGTAATATTCTTATTTAAAAATTAAGTGTGTAACTACAATAAAATTCCTAACATTCTATTGGTCACCACAGTGAAATTCAATGAATGTAAAACGAACCAAACAAAAAGGTCCTAATTTTTATTACAGAAAATCCATTTAAAGATTGATGTTTTTTTTTTTAATTTCAAAAGAAGAAAAAAAGGTGACACCAACTAGCTTATAGCAAAACAACATTTTATCTTACACTCTTCCGGAAATGCATGTATGATCAAAAGGAACCTAATAAGAATATGCATTAAATGTTTGTCACTGGATGTGATCCATTTATCATAAATACAATGTAGTACACTTTCAGGCAACTCTTAACTGTGTTGCAAAACACGTGTCCTAATGAGGAATAATACATTGAACGACAAATTTATGTGACGTATAAAATTTTCTGACGTCAGACACTCAATAAATGTGTTCGTAGATAGTAGATGTTTTTGTGTTCTGTTAAATTGTTCCTTTTAAAATTGTTAAACGATGATGACTGATGTACCCATATTTTGACTATTATATTTATTGTGTCTGTTTATTTAACGCATCAATGTAAAAATATCGGAAATTGATGAGACTGTCATTACAAAAGTGAGAGGGTTAGCGCTATAGAACCAGGTTTAATCCACCATTTTCTACATTTGAAAATGCCTGTACCAAGTCAGGAATATGACAGTTCTTGTCCATTCGTTTTTGATGCGTTTTGTTATTTGCATTATATAACTTTATACTAAAGATCCAAATGTCACCATTGAGTTGTCAATAAAATATCTTGTATTATAAACTGATATTATAATCGTATTAAATCATAATTATAAAGTGTTCTTATCTTTAATAAGTATTTGCAATGTGATTATGGACTTTCCCAATTGATCTTCCTCTAAGTTCAGTATTTTTGTGATTTTACTTTATACTAAAGATCCAAATGTCACCATTGAGTTGTCAATAAAATATCTTGTATTATAAACTGATATTATAATCGTATTAAATCATAATTATAAAGTGTTCTTATCTTTAATAAGTATTTGCATTAACTGTAGAAGAAAACTGTTAGACAACATAGAAGAGCCAATGAAGTTTCATGAAATTACAGCAGATAAGGCAACTAAAAAACAAAACCAATCCTGCCTATAATTAAAAAAAACAACATGAAATTCTGGGGTTTATGGAAGCATTAAGAAAATTTTCATAGCAGCACTTAGATGTATACGTATTAATAAACTTTAGAATGGAAATGGGAAATATTTCAAAGAGACAACAACCCGACAATAGAAAATTACAACAGCAGAAGGTCACCAACAAATATATACTAGTTCAGTGATAATGAAAGCCATACTAATTTCCAAATTGTACACAAGAAACTAAAATAAAATAATACAAGACTATCAAAGGCCAGAGGCTCCTGGCTTGGGACAGGCGCAAAAAATGCGGCGGGGTTAAACATGTATGTGAGATATAAGTATTTATAATAATAGATAATTTCAAATCATTTTAACATAGAATTAAAAGTACATACTACACCTTTTTTATATTTTTAAATTAAAGTCGATTTAGAGGTCCTCATTGATTTTATACCATGAAACAAATACAGCAGTTGAAGAACAATCTGAATGTACGGTAAAGTTAAATTGCACTCCAAAAATCATTTGAAGTTTCTTTTTTCCTCTTTTTTTGCAGTTGCACAATTTTTTTTAATTTTATCCAACTATAATTAAATAGATATAGGATATATTTATTTTGTGTTTACAACTTGTCTAAACATCAACCCATCAATGTTAGATCTGTAAATGTATCTTTTATGTGTTTATATAAATGAAGTTTGTATATATATCAATATATTGTATATACATGTATCTATGTAACTGCAAGATATATTAACCTTGTTAAATATTACATCCTTTTATATAACTTAAATATCAGGATGGTTTATATATTGTATATACATGTATCTATGTAACTGCACGATATATTAACTTTGTTAAATATTACATCCTTTTATATAACTTAAATTTCAGGATGGTTTATATATTGTATATACATGTATCTATGTAACTGCAAGATATATTAACCTTGTTAAATATTACATCCTTTTATATAACTTAAATGTCAGGATGATTTTGAAAAGGATGCTAGTAACCAAGACAAACCGTACGACCTAAGAGAAACGACATATGATTTAGTAAGTTGTATAATTTATGTAAATTTGGGACATATATATTCATAATTTTGTAAAGATTGTGTTTAAGGAACTATTGTCTATTATAGGAAATCACAATAATTTTGTAATTGTGATGTTTCATATATGCATCTACATGCGTCAGATTCTTGCGTATCCTCCTTTTGTTGCGTTAAAAGTTATACACACGCACGTAGGCCCACACTGAACAGCAAGCTACAAAGGGCCCCAAAAATTACTAGTGTAAAATCATTCAAAGGGGAAAACTAACGGTCTTATCTATATAGAATACGAAAAACAAGAAACACTTAGGAACCACATTAACCAACTAGTCTTGTAAGCTCTATGTTATATTGCAGATACTAATATGACGTCCTTTTTACGCTTTGTAAACAAAGCCGTGATTTAATGAGCATAAAAAATATGTTTGACACATGCGCACGAACTTACTGTGTATATTAACGTTATTTCCATCGCTATTCTTTAAAATGTATACATTTAAGCAGCTAGCATAATTGTTTTTATTATATAATTTTATAAAACAACATATATTTACCCTGCTCATAGTTATTAAACTTATCAAATATGAAATGTAATGCACAAACTCTTTGGGGAGGAAACGGGAAAAGCCAAACATTTTTACGGTATTTTCGTACGCTTCGACCTATAAATATACAGTATTTGTCCTATTAGAATCGAAATAATTCCTTCGTGTCATGCTCTATGCTCATTTTAACATGGGTAGGCATTATATTTGACCACATTTTACACCTCGCAAACGCTCAGTATAAAATATCGACAAATATAATGCCTACCGATGTTAAAATGATCATAAAGCATGACACGAAGGAATTATTTCTTAAATAAAATCAATAATCTTACAGTGTAAGAAAATATTTAAAAAAAAATTTGTGCTATGAAATAGGAGAAAAGCTAGATGAGTCTTGCTTAACAACATCTTTCAACTCGTTATCTATTTTCATTTTTCCTACACTGCACTTAAATTGTATTTGTATTTGTATTGTATATATACACATAAATTACATGAATAATATGTGTAACTTAATAGCAACAATCATAGATTAAGTTATATACTTGCAATGAACAAATGGTATGCAGGCTCATAAAATCATGTATTGTACATTAGAGTATGATGTTTACTGAATGTCCAGTGGCAAATTTTCATGCAATTTCAGAACAAGACAATTTAGTATGATTAAAGATGAAAGTCAAGAATATTTTAATTCAACAGTGTTCCATTATTAAAACAAACAAAAAAACACCAATTAATTGACATTTAGATTCACTCTTATCCATTCATTCTTACAACGCAGGATTTATTTTGTTATTCAGGATCATTTCCAAAGTTCATATATGGTAACTGACCAATCAAGCCAGAATACAATTTTCTCAAATCAGAATACAATTTCCTCAAGTCAGAACACAGCAAGTACAATAGAGGACTATAATAGAGAACATTATGTCAATCTTTTGAACAATTATTTGAACTCCAGAAAGGTATCAGCGATTAGTTTGCCAATTCAGAGATGGAAGGACAGCAGTACGAGGACAAAGAGAAGATACCAGGGGTTGTTTAAGGAATGTTTCTACACCATAATTGACACATTTTTCCCAGGGGAATATGATGATATATTTAACAATATATGTGAAGATGATGAACACCAGGATCAGGATGATAATGGTAATAGTAAATTGATAACCGCTCTTGTTGAATCCTATGAAAAATCTTCTGCCTAGCAAGAAAGGAGACAAGTTTTATCTGTTCTGGCTATAAAACTCAGCTTTAGACAGCTTATCAATTACTTACCAGGATTGACTGAATACAGATACTATGTTGCACAGAAACATAGCATATTATACGATTGTGCAATACCACCAAGTGAAAATTATAAAACTAGAAATAGAATGGATCAGGAAAAGATTTCCAATTTCTAGGATTTTATTACTTCAATTCATATCATCAAGGATCTGCCATTTGGAGAAAGACATCTGAAGGTATCATCAGATGACGTTATCGATGCCCCTAATATAATAAGATGCATGGGACCTGCAGCCATCATTCAACAGTACCAGGCATATTGTGAGGAGAATGATATCAGTTTACTAGGTAACTATTTAACCTTATCAAGTTAGTAGTTCATATTCAAAGCTAAAGTTTTCCTAATTGAAAAACTGTTTTTGATTTAAATATTATTTTAGGATAATTAATACTAAGCAAACCTTCGTACTGAAATCATCATATAAAATTTAAAAAAAAACAAAGGAAGATGTGGTGTTAAATGCCAATAAGACAAATATTCATTAAGATCAAAGGAAATGATGAGATATATTACAGTTGACCTTGTACCTTTCAATAATAAGCAGCTTTCATATTTGAAGCTTTAAATGAACTTTTTAGTAAAGAGGTATTTGAAGATGGGTGGATGTGAAAACTCATTAAATCATATAACGAGATTTTACAAAGCTCTAATTTCTAGCTTTAAAAAAGATTGTGAAAAATTTCATAAATGTACTTCAATAAATGACTTTTTTTAATGTTTCAGGTAGTAGTACAATGTTTAAAATACTTTCGGAATGTTCAGCTACTGTCAGAAAGTCACTGGAGGGACTATACTATTTTGTTGCTGAAGGAAGCAGGGGATTTCTGGTATTTTATAATATTATTGTGGTACACTGTTTCAAACTTGTCTACATAATGTACAAGTATTAACATAGTAAACCAAGAATACATGTATTGTCAATGTAAACATCAACAAAGTCATAGAAAAATTGCAATAAACAGATTATCAATAGGAAACACTCTCATTTGAAAAAAAATCAGTGATAATTTATAAAATGTTTGCCATAAGGTTGAAATAACTGGAAAATTAGGTTTCTAGAACTAACATTTTAAATTTCAGAAACCTTGGTATGTATAACATATGAGTTTAAATGTCCTACTATTTGATTTGTTCTCACAGTGTTCTAATTTATGTAAACATGTGTATTAACATATATATATATTGAAAAAATAACTCATTAATTTTTTTTTTTTTGCTTCTACATTCAGGATCTTCAAGATATTGTTCTGTCAGAAGGATACCCAGAAACATCAAATGGGACTGAATTGAACAGACTGTTGTTAGAAGCAAAACGATATATGAAAACAGATTACAAGGTACATTATTCAATTATGTAATAGCACAAGATATCTTAGAAATTGAACCAAATTTCTTGAACTAATATGGTCAATAATCCTCTTTGAGGTGTGCAATTGCAATGATCAAATTGTCAGGCAACATATTGAATGTAGGAGTAATATAAACAAGAATGTAAATATTTTAATGTTTCTCTTGCTTTACTGACCATTGACATTTTATGTTAAAAGTCTTAAAGATAAAGATTTTACTACAAGTATCACATAAGCTTAACATTTTTTAAAGATTCATGACAAGATCAGATAAATCATGTCAAACAGACATTGAACCCCTTACAATTATTACATACACCAACATAGTTGACATTTTGATTATGGTAATTGAAAACAGACCAAAAACTTACCATTTAATAAATGAAAATGAGGTCAAGGTTAAATTATGCCTGCCAGGCAGACATATAAGCCTAACAATCATTCCTTGTACATGTACTAGATATTGTTAACTATTTTTTTTGAAACAGACTAGACATAATAAAAATGGCAATAAAAACTCCTGATTTATTTGTGAGCAGTTGATTACCATCAAATTGTTGTGAAATGATAAATATATCTTAGTGCTGCAAAATAATTCTTCTAATATAACTAATCTTACAACACCTTACTTTTAAGTTCAATTTGCGGTTTTTTTTATAGGTTCGTTTGTCAGGGGAGAATGAGGTAGCTGACCATTGTAGAAAATTTGCTTTATAAAGTACTAAAGAGGAACACTTCAAGAATAAATGCAACCATGATCACAATAAAGTTTGTGAATATTGTGAGGAGCTGAAGGAATTATTACATGGAATTGGTAAGAGGTAGAAATAGCTAATTTTACAGATCAACAAACAAGAGATGATATTGTATATAGAGCTCAGCAAGCAGTGGAGAGCATTTTCCTTTGGAAGAGTCATATCTTAAGAGCAAGAAACCAAGAAGCTGCGAAATCATTTCTTTTCAATTCAATGAAAGAAGATGATGTTTATGTTGTATTTGATTGGGCCATGAAGTATCTACCACGCAAATATAGAGAAGATCAACTTGATTGGTTTGGTAAACGAGGTATATCATGGCACATATCTGTTTGATTCCGAAGAAATGCAATTGAGTGGAAATCTTTGACCTTTGTTCACACATTCAAATCACAGATTTTACAGGACTCAAAAACATCATCAGCAACAATTTGTGATGTTCTTAACGATGTTTTAAAAAACAATCCAGAGGTCAAATTTGTACACCTATGGTCAGATAACGCTGCATGTTATAAATGTGCTGGTACTATGATCAACATCAATAACAACAAGCCTTCAAAGGGACACGTTTCATCACATAACTTCTGTGAAGCCCAAGACGGGAAAGGGGCATGTGATAGAGCAGCTGCTACATTCAAAAGTGGAATTAATAGAGATATGTTAACCAAGGGAATGATGTTGTGAATGCTAAGCAGATAAAAGCAGTAAGTATTCAGGAATGAATTCTTTTAATTACTAGACAATCATGTTGTAATTTCTCCAATTTTTAAACCATACATGGTAGATGGCAGGATTTAATTTTTGGTGATGAAATGGGAATATGTTGTATAATAGCATATGATACAAATATCAACCATAGATCTTTTTAAATTTACAGGCTTTATAAACAACAGTGATGTTAAATAGAAAAGATGATACCCCATTATAATAATAACTTTACAAATATCTCTTAATGTAAAGGTTTTGTATCCCATTTTACAACACTATAAGGCAAGCCATACTTCAAATCTGATATTTGATCGTATAGTAGAGGGGCATTATGTTTTGTGGTCTGTAGGTTCGTTCGTCCGTCCGTTCGTTCGTCTGTTTGTTCGTCCCGCTTCAGGTTAAAGTTTTTAGTCAAGGTAGTTTTTGATGAAGCTGAAGTCCAATCAACTTGAAACGTAGTACACTTGTTGCTTTTGATATGATCTTTCTATTTTAAAAGCCAAATTAGACTTTTGACCCTTAATTTCACAGTCCATTGAACATAGAAAATGAAAGTGGGAGTTTAAGGTTAAAGTTTTTGGTCAAGGTAGTTTTTGATGAAGCTGAAGTCCAATCAACTTGAAACTTAGTACACTTGTTGCTTATGATATGATCTTTCTAATTGTAAAGCCAAATTAGACTATTTACCCCAATTTCATGGTCCACTTAACATAGAAAATGAAAGTGGGAGTTTTAGGTTAAAGTTTTAGGTTCAGGTAGTTTTTGATGAAATTGAAGTCAAATCAAATCAACTTGAAACTTAGTACACATGTTTCCTATAGTATAATATTTCTAATTTCAATGCCAAATTAGATTTTTACTTTATTTCACGGTCCATGAAACATGGAAAATGATTGTGTGGGGCATCCGTTTACTTTGGACACATTCTTGTTCTTAATTTACCAAAGATCTAATGACACAAAAGTGAAATATTTTGTATGGGAGCACCACTAGTATACTTTTGATACAGTCGTTTCCATTTGTACTTTACTTCCCTTGACTGAATCAAGTAGCTGTAGCACATCATTTATACATGTACTATGCATAACTAGTTTTCATGACCAGAACACAAGAATAAAAAAAATGATAAAACTATTATGCAAAAAAATATGTGATTGTGATATGTTTTAATAGAAATTTGAACTATATGATTTTAGGTCTGCTTATTCCATGGACTACAATAGTAAAGACCAGTCAGTATGCTCTATGTCCATTGGTGATTGAGGAGGAAAGTTGCACTGAAGATTTATTATCGTTTGGATGTGTAAAAAATTAAAAAATGAGGAAAATAATGAGCAGAGTTCATGTCTTCATTGAAGTAAACAGACAATATGTGTTTTTACAACATGTCAAGTAGCGTTTACCCTTGTGATTATAAATAGTTATCAAAGTTACCAGGATCATAATTTAGTACGCCAGACGCGCGTTTCGTCTACATAAGACTCATCAGTGATGGTCATATCAAAATATTTATAAAGCCAAACTAGTACAAAGTTGAAGAGCATTGAGGATCCAAAATTCCAAAAAGTTGTGCCAAAAACGGCTAAGGTAACACAGTCTCAAAATAGCAGCAAAATTAAGATATGACATAAACAACAATGATAGAGGCTCTGTTCTTGTGTATGGCCCCATGCATATTCGACGAGGTTAAAATGTTACTTTTTAGATCGTGCTCTCTGCTTGTGAATTTTGATTAGTGGGTTGACTCAACGTCAAGGAAATAAAACAACCAAATTATTTACCGTCAAAACTCTTGAAACAGTAACGTGTACATGGATAAAATAAAACTTTGAAAAGAAACAAAATATGAAACACATAATAAGGTAACAAAACTGGCTTCAGTTCCTATTGATAAATATAAAATCGTCTAGTTCTTCCCTCTAATATTGCTTGATGTACTTCATGTAAGATTTTATAAAGCACCATCATGATATTTAATCATGTCCTTCAGATGGATGTATGAAAAGTTTTTGAAAATACAAAGATCTGGAATTGCATCTTCATGTGAATAACTGCACTTTGGTTCCAGAAAAGAAATGCAGGATAGATTAAACCAAAACACTCTATGTTGAAAAATTAAAAACCAGTGAGACCCGACCTGTTGTTAAATTTTCTGACACAGTTCAGAGCTCTGGTGAAACAGACTTAGATCAAGGATGGTCTTTGCGGAAACAACGAAAATCCACTCGCTTCAACGATAAGCAAAAGAAATTTCTAGATGAGAAGTTTAAACAGGGAACCGTAACAGGAAACAAAGCTGATCCTACTGAAGTAGCTAATGAAATGAGACATAAAAAACTAGCAAATGGAGACAGAATGTTTGAAATTAGTGAATTCCTTTCTTCGCAACAAATAAATAGCTACTTTTCTAGGACATTCAGGAACTTAAAAAGCAGTTCAGATCAGGATCAACTAGCAGCAGCTCAGTTTGAACAAAATCTAACAAATTTAAATACATCAGGCTTGTCTAAGCTGTCTGCAACAAATTAAGGGCATATAATACAGATAAACATTTTGTAGATTTATTTCTTCATAATTTTGAGACAACTTTTCTTTATGATTTGAAATCTAAATATACCTATAAAAATATACCTTCATGACTAACTTTCTTAAGATATTACCATTTGCAAATGATTTGATTTTGAATGTTTCAGGTTAAAAGGTAAAGAAAATCATACTTCAAATCTTTTCTGAAAAAAATCAAATATTTAAAAGAAAAGAAAAGTTAACTCAGTACTTGGTACATAAAGAGTTGAGTATTCTTTAAATAGGCTTTTAAGAAAGTTTCAAAGTTAAAAGATACCCTTTAGTAACATAAAACTGTTTTGGATTTTGCAATGTGTAATAATTACTCTTGCTTCTGTAATATTTGCCCATACATTAGGAGATGAACAAGTTATTATTTCCCAAATTATATGTAAATTTGTATATATACATCTGAAACCATTTATTGTCTCCTATGTTGTCATGTGGTGTGAGTGCCAATGAGACAACTCTCCATCCAAATAACAATTTTTAACAAATGGCTCTCAAGAGCCTGAATCGCTCACCTTTTTTGGTTAAATCTCTCATCAATGATTATTTTGGCTTTTCAATTTATTTAAATGTTCTTTGAATCGTCCTATTTTCTTCAAAAGCAAAAAAAAAAATCATTTTCTCCTATGTTCTATTTTAGCCATAGGAGCTATGTTTCTTGACATACAAGGAAATAAAATATAAAATTTATACTAGATACTCTGAAACTCATTTAGCCTAAGTTTGGCTGAAATTTATACAGCAGTTTCAAAGGAGAAGATTTTTTAAAGTAAGTCAGCATGATGAACAAATTGTGAAAAAAGTCTTTAAAGGGCAATAACTCCTTAAGGGGTCAATTGACAATTTTGGTCAAATTGACTTATTTGTAGATCTTACTTTGCTTAACATTTTATCTGTATCTATAATAATATTCAAGAAAATAACCAAAAACTGCAAAATTTCCTTAAAATCATCAATTCAGGGGCATTATACCTTATAAACCAGTTACCCAATTCGGCTGACAGGTAGACCTTGACCTAATAAATACTTTAACTTCTTGTCTTATTTGCTCTAAATGCTGGGGTTTTTGAGATATAAGCTAAAAACTGCATTTTACCCTGTGTTCTATTTTTAGCCATGACGGCCATGTTTTGACGAAATAGAAAATCAAACTTTATTTTATACACCCTACTGATCATTCAGTTGAAGTTTGGTTGAATTTGGTTGACTCGTTTTAAAGAAGAAGATTTTTTAAAGTTAGCAAATATGATGAACAAATTGTGAAAAATTGTCATTAAAGGACAATAACCCCTTAAGGGGTCAATTGACAATTTTGGTCATATATCTTATTTGTAGATCTTACTTTGCTGATCATTTTTGCTGTTTACAGTTTATCTTTATCTATAATAATATTCAAGATAATGACCAAAAACTGCAAAATTTCCTTAAAATTACCAATTAATGGCAGCATCCCGACAATAGGTTGTTTGATTCATCTGAAAATTTCAGGGCTGATAGATCTTGACCTAATGAACATTTTACCCCATGTCAGATTTGCTCTAAATGCTTTCGTTTTTGAGATATAAGCCAAAAACTGCATTTGACCCCTATGTTCTATTTTAAGTAACGGCGGCCATGTTTTTTGACGGATCAAAAATCGAAGCACAAACTTTGTGCAGGATAATCTAAGGAACAATCATGCTTAGTTTCATCCAAATCCATTCAGTAGTTTCAGAGGAGAAGATGTTTGAAAAATTGTTAACGACGATCGCGACAGACGCCAAGTGATGAAAAAAGCTCACATTTCCTTTTAGGAAAGGTGAGCTAAAACGTAAACCATTATAGGTCAATGAACGGCCTTCAACACGGAGCCTTGGCTCACACCGAACATATGTCCGCTTACCTTTTATATTTTGATGAAACCTTTATGTACACAGAATGAAATCCACAAGGCTACATCAATTTTTTTAACATTTTATTTTTTCTGGAAAAGGGGGGTGGGGGTGGCTTTTGATTTGTTCTGGTTTATTGCTATTGATTTCCTTTTAATATATTGAATATTATTAAAACATGAAAGGAGATGTCCTCACTATGTCAGTATATTTTGCTAATCTTAATTGCACCTAAATGTCCCTTCTATCTGTATAAACTTAAATTTGACAACATTTCATATAAGGCATACGTTTTGATTGGTCCAGCCAGTATTTACAATAAAGAGGGGAGACTTTCAGTTATCCAACACTCATCAAGGCATTGGAATAAACAAGCAAATGTTAATAGAAAGAAAAAGTTATTCATTATTTGATTATTTAGATCTAAGATTGTTTTTTTTCTTAAAAAAATTCTGGTTTTTGAGGAAAAGCATACACAAAAGTTTGTATCGTGTACGTTTGTGGTAAAACTAGTTCTCCTCAGAAAAAAACAGATATATGTTTGTCTTGTTTTTCTATGTAATACTGTTATTTTTTAAATAATACTCATTAAATATTACATATTTTCACAAAAATAAGACACATTTTAGCTTATCACTTTTATATCCAACAATATAAAAAAATATCAATGCATGAAGTTTTATACTAAATGACCTTGAATTAAAGACAATGACCTTGAAATATTTTTGTTTATAAATTGCTTTCATTCTTTTAATTGCATAATGTTTTTAACTAAAAAAAAATCAAATTTTTCAAATTTTCGAAAAACAAATCAGTAAATTTACTCATTCTAAATTTTTAACATATAACATGTATGATTGTTGAATATCTTAATTTTTACTACTTAATTATTAACAATTTGGCTGGAAAAAACGCGAAAATATTTTTTTTTAATTTGAAAATGTGTTATTTTTTTAATTTGGAGGTTCTTCATAAAATACCAGTTTTTCGCTTTTTTTTACCATTTATAAGCAAGTTTATAAGGCAAAATTTATGACCATGCGTAACCATGGCAACCACATAGCATTTGTTCAAATGTAATTTATTTTTTTTATATTTAGGTTTAGACCAACATATAAAACAAAAATTACTTAAATCTGAAAATATGAGTGGCCATCAATATTCCTTACCCTTTGATGCTTACAGAGAAGAAATAATATGGACACGATTGAGCTTTCAGAGAAAGGAAAAGTTTAGGCTTCATATGGACACGTTTGTGAGATTGGACACATTTGAGCGTTCTTATAAAAATGACATGATTCCAGGCGTTTATAAAAATGATTTAACGCCCCTTTACAGCTAAACATGTTTCGGAGTTCAGTGACGTTATATGGACACGTTTGGGGGAATCGGTCACGTTATATGGACACGTTTGGGGGGATCGACACGTTTCTGAGTGTTATATATGTATGATGACTTGTTTCGGAACTGCGACACTTTCACTTGACAGTGTGTGGTTAAATTTTCGGGGTTCAAAGTGAGATGCATGTTTCAGTAATTGAGCATATCCTGAAAAGCCCCTCGTGATGCAGCTTCTTGAGGTAAGAAATCTTTTTTTCACACAATAAGTTCTTTTAAATTTAGTACTTTGCATACATTTTATAACTCCATAGATTTTTACAAATTTATTATATGATCCTCTGCTCTTTGAAAACGCACACATGGTTAAGCTCAGTCACTTGTTAAAATTTGAAACATGCTCAATATCACTGCAGAGATTTTTTTATTTAAGTACTATATTTGAGTACCTCAATTTGAGGCGAATAAGGGATATTGATCATTATGAGATCTGACTATGCAAACAAATTGAATGTGTTTGTCAAGGTTACATGTCCCTTTTAATCTAGATTCTGATTAGTAAACGAAAAAGAAGAAAAATTCTGGCCTAAATATGATAACAAGAGTTTAAAGGCTGAAATGTATCGCCTTCTAAACTGATGATAATTGAAATTATGCTGAAAGACTTAAAAAATAAAGATTTTATTACAGTCAAGTATCACATAAACATGACATTATCAAGAATGTATGTAAATGAGGTCAAGTTCAGATGAATCCTGCCAGACAGACATCTTTAAATGATTCCATACACACATTAGTTGACCTATTGCTGATTACAACTAAGACACAAACCTAACCATGAAAACTTAACATTGGCACATGAAACTTGAAAATGAGGTCACGGTCAGATAAACCCTGTCTCATGGACATGTTTACCTAGAAAGAATTGTATATACCAAATAGAATGATCTTATAACTCTTAAACATAGAGACAAGAGTGCACACACTGAAATGTATGGCATGTTTTACATGTACTTATCATTGAACTCATGTTGAAAGTTTCTAATATGAAGGTTTTACTACTACAACTAGTAACTCATCATCTTACCATTAACAATGTACGGTCACGGCTATATGACCCGTGCCAGACAGACGTGTATACCTCACAATCATTCTATACACCAAATACAGTGGTCCTATTGCTAAAAGTACCAGAGAAACATATCAAACCGCAAAATCTTAACATTGACTAACCCGATGCTCTGCAGGGCGCAGCTTTGTACGACCCCTGAACAGTTGGGGCAAGTATGGACACAACATTCAAGCTTGATACAGCTCTGAATTTGGATTGTGATTAAATAGTTGACACAGGAAAGGTTTCTGACACAGAATGAATGTTGTCTAATGAACTTGAAAATTTATTTTTTTTGCTTTTGAGCAATACACTATGCTGTTGAATATAAATCCCCTCAAAAAAAATATTTGAAGAAAAATTCTTTTTAATTTCTGAAATCTGAAATGAGATAAATTTTACCCCTCACCCCTCCCCATTTTGTTTACCTCCCCCAATCCCTTATTCCAAAATTAATATCAATGCAAATTTCTAATTAAGTTGGCAACAATAACTACTCATTTAAATACATCATAAAGTATTAAAATATAAATTAACTTACAGTCATGGTTAAACTTAATATTAATAAACAGTAACTTTTAAAAATAATTTTACAGCTACACATCTCAAGACAATTATCACTTCCTTTAACATAATTTTCAAGCAGTGTAAGGGAAGAAATCAAGTAATCAAACATATATATAACAGTATTCTTTAAATTTTAATTGGATTGGATTACCTCCCTTACACTGCTTTTAAATTGTCTAAATGGTCCATTAACCAGAAAAACCCTTCTTCCCGCCTTTTTTGCCCCTAATTGCTTAATGATTTGATCCATTACCCCCTATAACCATCCATTTGTAGTATGGAATTTTTTGGTATAATTTGAGAGAGATTTATACACTTAAACACAAGTTATTGACTGAAAACTACAAAAATGCTTATTTGGGCCCCTTTTTTGGCCCCTCACTTATTGGAACCCCCCTTGGAGCAAGAACCCCAAAACTCAATTCCAGCCTTTCCTTTGTAGTAAGAAACCTTGTAGAATAATTTCAGAGAGATACATACACTTAAACACAAGTTATTGTCTGTAAACTAGAAAAATGCTGCTCTTTGGCTCCTTTTTCCTAAATGTTTATGGATATTAACCATAAACTGACACTAAGCCTTCCCTTCATTATATGGAACCTTGTGGTACAATGTCAGAGAGATCCATACAGTTAAACAGAAGTTATTGTTCCAAAACTTTAAAAATTCTTGTTTTTGGCCCCTTGTTGGACCTTAATACCTAGACTGTTTGTCCCATAACCCCTAAAATATACCCCAACCTTCTACTTAATGGTATGAACATTGTGGTACAATTTCAGAGTAATTGAAATACTTATACACAACTTATTGTCCTGAAACTAGATAAATGTAAGTTTTGGGCCTCTTTGGGCCCCTAATTCCTAAACCGATGGGACCATAACCCCCAAAAGCAACCCCGACCTTCCTTTCATGGTTATAAACATTGTGTTAAAATTTTACTGATTTCTATTTACTTATAGTAAAGTTATTATCCGGAAACCATTCGTCTTTGGACGACGACGACGACGTGATACCAATATACGACCGCAATTGTTTTCGGTCGTATAAAAATGAGGTCAAGGTCATATGAACCATGATAGCTGCCAGACAGACATGTACACCTTACAATAATTCTAGACACCAAATACAGTTGACCTATTGCTTTTAGTACTTTATAAATTGACATAATTACAAAAACTTTTCATTGCCCAATTAATCATGAAAATGAGGTCAGGTCATATGAACCCTGCAAGACAGATATGTACACCCCAAGATTGTTCCATTCACTAAATTTAATTGATCTATTGCTTAGTATATCTGAGAAATGAACGAAACCACACAAACTTAATATTGTCCAACGAACCATGAAAATGAGGTCAAGGTCAGATGAAACCATACAGACTTGTACAACTGATAATCATTCCATACACCAAATATAGTGGTCGTATTGCTTATAGTATCTAAGGAACGGATCAAACCACAAAAACTAAACATTATCCAATGGACCATGAAATTGTAATCATTCCATACACCAAATATAGTTGACCTATCGCTTATTTTATCTGATATATGGACTTTACCATGGAATTTTAACCTTGATCACTGATTTATGGAATAAGGTCGAGGTCAGGGGAACCCTACCTGACGGACATGTAGACGTTGCAAGGAACCCATATACCAAATATAGTTATCCTATTACTCATAATAAGTGAGTATTTCACTTAACAAAAAAACTGTAATTATTTTTCTCGCGCATTCACGAATCATGAAAATAAGGTCAAGGACAATGGACATTTGACAGACAGAATCTTTGTAACATAAGGTATCCGCACAAGGTACAGGTCTTCTACCTTCTGAAATATTAAGCTTTAAACAAATAGTTTACGCCGTAGCGCCCGCAGGATTTTCATACCCAAGTCTTCCATAATGCGACTTTTGTCAAAGGCGAGACAAAAATCAGGTGTGTGTGTATCAGCCGACTGTGTATCATGCTTTTGGTTATTTTAAATTTTAGTTCTGATTGTAATGAAGTTTATAGTCTGTTGTCAGTCACTTAACCAAGAAAAGGAGATCCAGAACAACGAATAGTATATTAAGATGGAAACTGAAGACCATAATTCATCTGCATACAAGATATGAATTGTCCATCTTATGGGCCTATGTTTCATCAAAATTGATTATGTTCTTGTCACTTCAGTTGGCCACGTCATCTCAGGAAAAAGTTTTATAATAAAGTCACATTACTTTCATTTATGTAGGGAATATTGATATTTGTTTCGATCAATATACATTACTTAGGATTAAACAATGCAAAAGATATAAAAGATTGAAAAACCAGGAAGTGTTTACCCTGTCAATTGATATTCTACTTTTATCTGTATTGATCAATAAGTGTTATATACCTTTGATGTTCCCTCGTATTGGATCTTCCAAAATTTCCATAACTTTTGAATGTTCCATACTCAAATTGTCTATTGTTTGTCTCAGTTCTTTGATCTCTTCCAGTGATTGTTTTATTTCAAACATAATTTCCTGATTAGACTGATCTAAGATTTTAACCTTTAACTCTTGACACTCTTCATACATCGTTTGACCTCCCAAACGATCTACAGCCTAAAAAATGAATCATTCAATACTAAAATTTATCTGATTTTTTTTTTACTTTTCAAAACATCATTTTTTATCATGCCTATGTACAATAATCATTTTTAATCCATTTAATTGGGCCTTTTCTTCATCAAGATTGTTATAGGCTTTGCTGTATACACATAATACAAGAGGACTGAATTGTGTGCACAATATAAACTTGTACACCAGGTTCGCTTCATTCTTAAAATGTGCTCACGGTCAACGCTTTCAAATTACTAAAAGAAGCATTCAATACTTATAAATACATTTTTTCGCTATAATCATGAAAAATCATTTTATATTTTTTATTTCTATAAATAACCTGTGCACTTTTTTGTGATAGATCGTGTCATCATGAATGTCAAATTTCATTGGAATATGAAGGTAAAGTTTAGTTTTTCGCACAATCGTTGTTACCCAATCAAAATAAGGGATTCTTGTGAAATATAAATGTAATGTAATCATGTAAAAATAAATACTTCACCCTGACGGTATTATATGTTTAACTACTCATGATGGCAAACACAATGCTATTACATTAAAGATCTTGCTATCAAACAGTATAAGAGAAGTAGCAACAAGGTGTCATGATTGTAGAACAATGGTGAAAGCAATTATGGTCAAAGTCATATATATATATATATATATATATATATATATATATATATATATATATATATAGTCACAGTATTTACATATCTAACATTGTTGGGTTGATGTTTAGACGAGTTGTATATATAGATATAGGAAGATGTGGTGTGAGTGCCAATGAGACAACTCTCCATACAAATAACAATTTAAAAAGTAAACCATTATAGGTTAAAGTACGGCCTTCAACACGGAGCCTTGGCTCACACCGAACAACAAGCTATAAAGGGCCCCACAATTACTAGTGTAAAACCATTCAAACGGGAAAACCAACGTTCTAATCTATATAAACAAAACGAGAAACGAGAAACACGTATATATTACATAAACAAACGACAACTACTGTACATCAGATTCCTGACTTAGGACAGGTGCAAACATTTGCAGTGGGATGAAACGTTTTAATGGATCCAAACCTTCTCTCTTTTTCTGAAACAATAGCATAACATCACAACAAAGAAAAACATACGATAAAATATCAATTGGCAGACTTAACTCAATAAAAAAACGTATGATTATATATATATATATAAATAAAGATCACTATAATAAATGTTCTTGTGTATAGAAATATATATAGATTACTAATAAATCCAACATTTCCGGTATGAATAGTTTTAATTCACTAATACTTTCATGTTTAAATAACAATCTTCAGGTGAAACTACTATACATGATTAACGTAACTATGTAACGGTAGGTATGTAACGTCATAGTTGTCGTTGAGTATATAAAGGGAGATAAATCGTATTACACTTAGTCTATATATAGAAGTATGGAACGTCATGATTAGACAATAGAAAATGCATAGTTTGCATTCAATCGTGATTTAAATTTTAAAATAAAATGTTTTTCCTTGACTTCTCGTGTAATGTCACAACCCATATTCATTTAATAAAATGGGAATATTTTTAAAAATCCCCCGCCACATTCGTCTAAATGTTTGCGAAGGGGAATTTTTCTGTATTGTGGCTGCCGTATCTGTTGTCTATAAATGCGCACTCTTTCTGTTACACTGTTTCCTGTTTGGCCGACATCAATTTCCTGGCAACCTTTACATTTAATGCAAAACATTAAATTCTCGGATTTAAAGGTAATGTCTTCGTTGGTAAAGAGTGATAGACCATTAGGTATGTCCATTCCCTTGTCGACATGGATATACGGACAAGGAATGGACATACCTAATGGTCTATCACTCTTTACCAACGAAGACATTACCTGTAAATCCGAGAATTTAATTTATTGCATTAAATGTAATGGTCGCCAGGAAATTTAGTAGAAGGGTCTAAATACCACACAAACAATATTTTCCAAAAGACCAAAAAAGTGAAAAAGTATATTTAAACAAAACGCATAATTGACTAACAGGTCGAACAACTAATGTTCTTTAACCCTGCTGACTGCCATTGGCGATTGCCAAATAAAATTGATCACAAGATGTAACAAAATGGATCTTAACATAAATTTAATACTAAACATAAAACAATTAACTTGTAGCCACGATGTTATGCCACAAACATAAGGTGTCAATATTTTGTTAGTACACCAGATCCGGATTTCGACAATAAATGTCTCTTCGGTGATGTTAGGGATCGAAACGGTATTTGGAAGGCCATATAAAATGTACCCTCATTCTAGATAGACTCTTGAATTTTAAGAGTGAATATAGGATGAACGGATCATATAACCCGGAGGGAAAATATGATACAAGCCCAAACGAAAAAATATAAACGAGTCTAAATTGAAAACTACGTTCAAACCAATTTTTATACGTGTGCATGTAAAACAAGGTTCGTTGTATAAACTCCTATAAAATGATCTCATCAACATTTTGGTATAATATGATCAACTACAAATAAAGGCCAACAATGGTAGTTAGTTTGAGAGCTTTCTTTTTATAAACCTCAACAGATGATTTGCATTTAGTAGGTAAAGTCAATACGCTGCACAAGGTGTCATTGTATATCTAACACTAATCTAAAAGTTGTCGAAGTTCAACAACTCCTAAAATAAACAGCTGCGCCATAAGCACATGAATACACCTGTCGCTTTTTCAAAGAAGAAAGTTCAATAATTTCTTATTGCCATTTCAAAAATTCATGAAAAACTTTAGGAAGGTTATCTTTCTTGATATTACCAAGTTACCAAAGTTGATAACTATCGAAAGCATTGTCTGAAAACTTGAAAAAAAACCTTTTTTATGAATAATCACATAACTCCAAAACGTAAAATCTAAAATTTATAAAAATCAAAAGGAACGTCATGTTTATTAATATAAACATTTCGCCAAAGTTGATTGTAAATTGGTCAAAGTGTTTTTGATTTATTAACCCAAATAAAAGAAAATCCAACTTTTTTAATGAGAAAAAAAAATGGGAAACTAAAAACATAAGATTTAAAAGAAAACGAAAGGTAGCTGAGGTCAATAACTATAAACTATTTTTCATGCGAATTGGTTCGAACTTTTTTAGGTATCGTCCGACATGTTCACAACGGACAGATATAGAGATACAACTACAATAACTCTGCTACGGAGACAATTTGAAAAAAGGTGACTGGGCTTAATGCATTTTGTCACTTAATTTTGTGTGTTGTAGTTTTTTTCCATATTTAAACCTTAAAGAATAAGCAATTTATATAAAGTATAAGAAAAGTATTGCTTCGACTCCTAATATCTAAACAGTTCGGACCATAACCCCTAAAACAAATCCCCACCTTCCCGTCTTTGGTATGGAACCTTGTAAAACAAATCCAGAGCAGTCCAGTGACTTATACTTCAAAGTAAAGCAACAAAAATACCAAGGAAATTTAAAAAGGAAAGTTCATTGACAAATGGCAAAATTAAAGCTGACATACGTCAGACTAATAGAAAACACTTGTCATATTCATGACTTGGTACAAGCATTTTCTCATGGAGAAAATGGTAGATTAAACCTGGTTGTAATCCTACATGTCCTAGCGAAACCTCCCACTTGAATGACAGTCGTATAAAATTTCATTATATTGACTACGATGTTTGACCAAAACAAACAGACAAGTTCATGTGATGTGGCCCCTTATCTCTTAACAGTTAGGTTATTAACCCCTCGATTCAATCCTAGATTTGTTCTTGAGGTATGGAACCTTGTGGTACAATTTTATAGAGATCCATACATTTATTGTCTGGAATCCAAATGTCTGTGGACGACAACATCAGTCGTAGTACAATGCCACTGCTGGTGGACGTTTCGTCCCCGAGGGTATCACCAGCCCAGTAGTCAACATTTCGGTGTTGACATGAATATCAATAATGTGGTCATTTTATAAATTTCCTGTTTACAAAACTTTGAATTTTTCGAAAAACTCAGGATTTTCTTATCCCAGGCATAGATTACCTTAGACGTATTTGGCCCAACTTTTTGGAATTTTGAGTATCAATGCTCTTCAACTTTGTACTTGTTTGGCTTTATAAATATTTTGATTTGAGCGTCACTGATGAGTCTTATGTAGACGAAACGCGCGTCTGACGTACTAAATTATAATCCTGGTACCTTTGATAACTATTTACACCACTGGGTCGATGCCACTGCTGGTGGACATTTCGTCCCCGAGGGTATCACCAGCCCAGTAGTCAACATTTCGGTGTTGACATGAATATCAATAATGTGGTCATTTTTATAAATTTCCTGTTACAAAACTTTGAATTTTTCGAAAAACTAAGGATTTTCTTATCCCAAGCATAGATGACCTTAGCCGTGTTTGGCCCAACTTTTTGGAATTTTGAATTACCAATGCTCTTCAACTTTGTACTTGTTTGGCTTTATAAATATTTTGATTTGAGCGTCACCGTTGAGTCATATGTAGACGAAACGCGCGTCTGGCGTACTAAACTATAATCCTGGTACCTTTGATAACTATTATTACAAAACTGAAATGTTCTAAAAATTGAAATCATTGTTAAATAAGACATTAAAAGACCAACATTACATGACAGGACTACAAAACAAATAAATGGGAGAAAATATAGGACAGAGAAACACACGAATAATAGCTAACAAAAGTTACCAGGTTTGAAATTAAATACGCCAGACGTGCGTTTCGTCCACACAAGACTAACCAGTGACGCTCAGATGAAAGAAGTTCGAAAGCCAAAACAAGTACAAAGCTGAAGAGCACTGAGGACTAAAAGTTCCAAAAAGTTGCGACCAATACGGCTAGGGTTTTTTGCCGGGGTCGAAAACATCCTTATTATTTAGAATAATTCATACTTTTGCAAACAGTAAATTTCATGACTATATAATTGATATACATGATAAAACTGAAGTGGTGATTAATTACAGAATAACAACAGACACATTACATAAAACAACTTATCCAGCACATAAAAATACACAGCCGAGTTAGCCAAAGCCTTAACGCACAAAGTGACGTCACATTTGAAATTATAAAAACCACACACACAAAGTGACGTCAGATTTGAATTTCTAAAGATATTTCCCGAAAATAAGATAGATTAATAAAGGCAACAGTAGTATACCACTGATCGAAATTCATAAATCGATAGAATAAGGATTGATTGAAGATTAGATTTAATGTGTAATACTGATATTACATTTATTTATAATGATGAAAATTACAATACTTATTAATATCAAATTGTGGTAGAAATTAATGAATTAATTGTATTATCTAGCTATGTGGTTGTTTCTTCTAAATCAAACTGTAAACCAAATTTATCGCATACATTTTGTTGAAGCAAACTAAAATCTAAATGAAAGGGGTGATTAATTATCTTTACCATAACATAAGATTTTAACAGAAAAGACGTTAAGACATTTGACAAAATCCGATAAGAATAACAAATTTATAATCAAAACTGAATACATGAATTTGGGATAGAAAAGTACCGTGACACGTCTTATAGCAATACAAATTCACACTCAGCAAAACAGTCACAATCGGGAATAGGTCACGTTCGGTGATTAAAAGATCAGACGACATAATGACAAACCACAATCTAGCACACGGTAAAAATGTCCTTAGTTAGTTTGGACAAAGACACATCGTATGGATCAACCAATTGGTGATGGTTTCCGTAAAATTTACGGGAGTGTCATTTTCAATATGTCCTTCTGATAATTTCTTAATATGAAGTGCGTAAATTTTGAACAAGCACGAGAAAGTGATCAATTGAGATTTGTAAACACCATATGAAGGGGCAAAGGGTATGTTACTGCTGAGAAATGGGAAATTTATAATTGGGAAGTTGAAATCGTCCCGTTTATCATAGATTTTCGTGTAACGTCGTCCATCTGTGTCAATGTTGAGGAAAAGATCAAGGTATGAAGCAATCCTTCTTGTATCAGTAGTATCCTTAATTTCAAGTTCACTGGGATATATGAGATGTATTGGCTGAAATATAGGTTCTTTAATGATATAACATCATCAATATATCGGAAACTAAAATTAATGAATTTTGCAAGGTGCTATTTCTTTTTGTCTTTTAGAAGGTTCTAAATGAATTCTGCTTAATACGTGTATAAAAACAAATCGACCAGTAGGGGTGCATAATTAGTACCCATTGGAATATCGACTGTCTGTTGAAATATAAATCTTCCAAACTCAACAAATATATTGTCGATTAAAAGTACAGCATTTTGAAAATATCATCTTCAGTATATTTTCTGGTAGATTCAGTGTGGTTCTTCACAAAATATGAATTATTGTAACCCAAAACAATATTGTATAAAAATGAAAAAGACAATCAGACAAACAATAGAACACATGACACAACATAGAAAACTTAAAAATACGCACGAACCCCACCACATATCAGGTGCTCCACATATTTTCTTATACTTTATATGCATGTTGAAAGTAAATGAAAGAATTAAAACTGAAGAAGGACACTTACATCTGATATATCCTTCCATGCTGTATCGAAATTAGTAGTGTCTATTTTATTACTGTCATGGTGAGCTAATTTATTCCTGTAGTGTTTTATCCTGGCTAGATCAGGTCCCGGAGTTGTCTCAATTGACAGAGGTAGACTGTCAAATCCATTGATTGGGGGATTGATATTTGTCAAGTTTCTGATCAAACAAATCATCAACGTTACATCAAATGTTTTGGAATCTGGAACCCCTGTAACATCAAAGACAACACTAATGTATCATTTTAGTCCTAAAATGTGGGGCCTTTCATAGCTGATAATGTGATACTGGCTTTGTTTATTCTTTAAGGCCGTACGGTGACATGAACCTGTTTATTTATTTGTCATTTGGTCGTTTTTGCAGAGTTGTCTCATTGGCAATCATACCATATCTTCTCATTTTTATATATGCTGGAGTATTTCACCAAATCTGATATAAACATGAATATTAGAAGACGAAAAAATAGTCTTTCTAAGAAAGATGTCATGGTTAGATAATATTAATGAAATTACATATCATATATTGCTATTATATTTGTGTATAAAATTGGAAAAAACACCATAAAAATACATGATTAAGTATATCTATTTACAAAAAATAGAACAGAGTTGCAATATCTATCCAGGGGCAACAACTGAAAAAAAACTTTTTTGTTATTCTTTTACACAATTTATAAATAAAGCGTGCTCGGGGGACAAACAAAGTTTATTTTTTATGGTCTACTAAATAAATTTATAAATAAAAAGCGTGTTCGGGGGACAAACATTTGTTTTTCGATTGTATACTAAATATTTCAAACAGACGTTAAATGGCATTACCTATAGTATACCCGTGAGAGTGCTAACGAGGCCAATTTCCATAAATCTAATTTTTCCAATGATCACATCTCTTTTAAAAAAGGTCGATCGTCCACCATTAAAATGTGTCAGAGATATTGTGGATATTAAGCTGTTGTATAAGTTTTATAAAAAAATCTGGCAAGAATTGTACCCGTTGGAGTGCTAACCAGGCCATTTTCCATAAGTTTGATATTTCCAAGGGCATAAATCTTTCAAAAGAAGTCGATTGTTCATCATCATAGAACTTGTCCGAGTTATTGCTGTTATTAACCTACAGTATAAGCCCGGTATTTCCATTTCCTCTGCAACGCGTTACTCGGGGAACAATTAAACGTCACTTTAAAAATACTGACAAAATATTATTGTTATAAGATATGCTATGCTCTTGTTTGTTTGAAATAAATAATAATTCAGTTTTTATTAGGACAGGATTTTTTAACTGAAGCCGGTTTTAAGAATTCTATGTAAAAGATTAAAGACAGTCAGTATGATTTTTCTTATAAGACATATATGAGACAATATCTGAAAAAGTCTAATTTTTGGCAATAAGAAAAAAAAAGAAAAAAATCTTAAGACCCGGTATTTTAATAGCACAAATCGAAAAACACACATTGGGGATCTAGGAACTGTTGTCTGTAATTCAAACAATTGATAAATGTGTTAACAATTGCAATTTCAAAAATGGTACAAAAAAAAATCCAGCTGTTACCTGTTACCAAACAATTTTTCTTTGCTTAGCTCATAATTTGTATTAGAGATGAACTTTTATCTCATCAATTCAACAAAGAAACTAATTAGAAAAGATCTGAAGTAATTGCACAAGGCCTTCAAAAATTGCCCCTTGGAGGATAGTAAATGAGCAGTGTTTTGACGATAACACATAAATGAGATTTTCATTGTCCATGAAAATACACTTGATCATTAGTAAAGACCTCTGCAAAAGACAGAAAATTAAATATCATATTAGAACAAAGAAGTCCTGTGCGAACTTCAAGAAACAAAGATAGTATGCCTTTTTTACTTGTATAAATTTAAAAATGTGCTTCGAAAATTAATTTCAGCCTTCTTGATGTGGCATTAAACCTTTTGGTTAAATTTAAAAAAAAATCCATACTCTTGATTTTAAGTTATTGTCCAAAAACCAAATGTCTGCGGACGACGACGCGATAGCAATATACGAAATATGATACCTTCCAGACAGACATTTACACCTCTCAATATTTTCATACATTAAATATAATTGACCTATTGTTTATAATTTCTTAGAAAAAGACCAAACCTCAAAAACTAAAAATTGTCCAATGAACCGTGAAAATGAGGCTGAAGTCAGATGAAATCTGCCGGACGGACATGTACACCTGACAATCATGCCATGCACAAAGCATAGTGGCTTGTTGCTCATAGTATCTGAGAAAAAGACCAATTCATAAAAGCTTGACATTGCCCAATGAACCATGAAATTAAGGTCAAGATCAGATGAATCATGTCTGTCAGAAATGTACACCTCACAATCATTCCATATAACAATTATAGTTGACCTATTGTTTATATTATCTGAGATACAGATTTGACCGCATTACTTTAACCTTGAACACTGGTCCATTGAATAAGTTCAAGGTTAGGTACACCTTACCTGATGGACACTGCAAGGAACCCATAAAACAAATACAGTTTATCCTATGACTTATAATAAGCGAGTATTTCACTTAACTAAAAAAACTGCAATTTTTTGATGTCAAGCAATCACATCCAGAACCATGAAAATGAAGTAACAATGGTTTCTTACAGACCGAAACTTCGTAACATAAGTTATCTGCACACAAGGTTTGAAACATCCAGGTCTTCTAAATTTTTCAAATGTAAACAAATAGTTTACAATAAATATATTTATTAAAGTTATTGGTCACATGACGTTGTAACGGTCAAGTGATTGTTTACTATAAACACGTGTGTGTGTTTATATCTAGCACATGGTGTGTGTTTACGTTCAATTTGATTGGATGGCATATACTTGTAGTGCCGGTTTTACGGGTATATGCCCTCATGATTTTCGTGAAAAGCATGATTAAGTATTACTTAAGGGGTTAGTTTGAGAAAATAAAGTTATTCGAAGTTTGCCTATAGTTCAAAGTAGCAGCATTCGTTATTATGGTATGTCTGACACCGAGAAACTTCATTCATCGCCTGGTGGTAGTTCTGCACATCTTACTGGTAATAAAGACCTGGTGGATACATTCGCTGTTTAAAACCTATCTTGACGGGAAGTTCGATACTCTTTATAAAGACTTGGCCGTTGGCAATGAGAACTTTAAATTTGCAACCAAACTCAAGCCGGAAGTTTCAGTTAAGCGCATTCGTTCTGCAGAATGCCGTGCCATTATGAGTATCCAGGAAAAGAAAAGACCTCATCCTTATAGAACCGCTGCAGCTACTGTTTCTGCTTCTCCTGCTACAATGCCAAACCAACATTACGTTAGAAAAACAACCAACAGCCGCCCTTTCGGACCAGCAGACGAAGGGAATGATCATCTCACGACATCAGTTTCAACTGCAACCAGCTTGGTCACTGGCGAACTCAGTGCCCCCTTTTCAGTTCAAAATCAGCTGTCCCAGGGACATCAAGGCAACATAGTTAATGATAAGTACAGTTATACTACTTTTTTAGATGAAAGCAATCTTTACGGACAGTTTGAACTGTTTCTGTCACATGCAAAATATTTTGACAATATTGATATTTCATCTGTTGCAAAAGGGGTAAAATATAGCTTTAGCAAGCATATACAATTTTGGAAACATATAGGTGCAAATGAATTTGTTATCAATACTATCAAACATGGTTACGTTATTCCTTTTTTGCAGACTCCTACATCTATGTCATTTAAGAATAACAAATCTGCTTATGTCCATTCTAAATTTGTAAATGAAGCAATTTCAGATTTACTTGATATCGGATGTGTTATTGAAACTCCATTTCAACCATTTGTTGTAAACCCGCTTAGTGTTGCGGTTCAAAGTTCGGGCAAAAAACGTCTGATTTTGGATCTAAGTGAACTGAGTGTTTTTATTAAAAAAGAAAGAATAAAATTTGAAGACTGGAAAGTGGCTTTAAACTATTTCACAAAAGATTGCTATCAATTTAAGTTTGATCTTAAGTCAGGTTATTTTCATTATGACGTATGTACTAAACAACAAACATATTTAGGATTTTGCTGGAACAATAAATTTTACTGTTTTACAGTGTTAGCCTTTGGTCTATCATCTGCTCCATATCTATTCACTAAATGTTTACGTCCAATCGTAAAATATTGGCGAGAAAATGGCGTAGATATTGTACTTTACTTAGATGATGGACTTGGAATGGGTAAAAATAAACAAGAAGCTTCCGAATGTTCATCTTTTGTGAAAGCGTCTTTGTTAGAAGCAGGGTTTTTAATTAACATGGACAAATCTATTTTTGAACCAGTCCAATGTTTAGAGTGGTTGGGTTTAGTTTGGAATTCGTCTGAATTTTCAATTAGTATATCAGATAGACGGATTAAAAATACCCTAACATCATTGGTTGATGTTTTAAATAACTTTCCTAATTTCACAGCACGTACATTGGCTCAGGTAACGGGAAAGGTAATTTCTATGTGTCCAGTCATGGGTAACATAACTAGTTTAATGACCCGTTACTTACACTGGGCTATTGAAAACAGAGTAAAGTGGGATTTAAAGTTAATATTGGAATGTCCTGATTATGTATTCAATGAGCTCACATTTTGGCTGAATAACATTCAAAGATTGAACAGAAAACATTTAGCAGGTTATTCTTTTCCTCACGTGGTTGTATATTCTGATGCTAGTAATGTAGCTGCTGGTGCTTACTCAATAGATATCGACTCTAATATTTTTCATCAGATGTGGACTTTACAAGAGTCCTTACAGAGTTCTACATGGAGAGAACTTCAAGCTATTTTGTTGGCTTTGATGTCGATTAAAAATCGTTTAAGAAATAAATGTGTTAAATGGCATACAGATAATAATAACTGTGTTTTCATTGTTCAGAAAGGAAGTACAAAAGTACATTTACAAGAGATAGCTATTAATATTTTTAAGTTGTGTTCTAAATTGAATATAACGTTAGATGTTGTTTGGATCCCGAGATCTGAAAATACTAAAGCTGATTATATTTCAAAAATGATTGATATAGAAGACTGGGGAACAAGCATAGCATTTGTTTAGATTTGTAGATGATATGTGGGGTCCGCATACTGTGGATAGGTTTGCGAGTAATTTAAATAAAAAATTACCAAGGTTTAATTCTAAATTCTGGAATCCAGATGTTGAAGCAGTTGATGCGTTGACGCAAAATTGGAATAATGAAGTTAATTGGATTGTTCCTCCAATTTCTGTTGTTTGTAGAGCAATTAGACATCTGATTTTATGCAAAGCTAGAGGCACTTTGATAGTTCCAAAGTGGCCTTCCTCGTCATTTTAGACAATGATTTTTAAACGAGGTTTGCATTTGCAACCATATGTAATTGATGTTTTAGAGTTTCAACCAAATCAGAACATTTTTATTCATGGTATGAATAATAAGTCCTTGTTGGGATCTTCTGAATTCGTTTCTAGTGTTTTAGCTATAAGATTGAACGCTGAGTTCACGTAAGAATTTACGACAAGGCTGTTGAGCAATGTCGCATAGTAAAGACAAGGCCGATATAGTGGCAAGGTCTTATGTTGATGACAAGGCCAAATTTAATAGGCAAGGTCTCTCTGACATGGCCAGTGTAGAAAATAAATATGGCAAGGTCATTTAAATATATTGTAAGCTAGTAGTAAAGTATAGTAGATTATATTTCTATTTCATATGCATTTTCAGATATTTTTTCATGTGGAGTATGGAAATCCTTGCCTAAGCCAGTCGACCAAGATTTGTCATCTTTATCTTATTGCCTACCTGAGTTCTGTCTGTGTTCGAAGGCCGAGAACACAGAAAGAAAATAATCATATGAATTTAACAATTTCTGTAAGTGGTGTTCCTTTATACACCTAGGCCACATGTAAAAAGAAATTAGTAATGAAAACACAATATTGAGGATGTCCATTCATAAATGAGATTTATTTTGTTAAGTAACCATCAGCAGATTAAAAATTAGGTGAACATCATGTCATTGATCCACAAAAGGACTTCAGTTACATAACGACCTACCATTTTTTGGATTCAAAAGATTCCATTGAGCCTGGTTTATGATTTTCTTTTTTTTCAAGTCGAAAAGAGTGTTGTGGCTTGTACTTAGTGTTGAGGATAGAGAGGTAGGTGGAATTTCTCTGTCAAAATAAGTACGGACTGCTCTTGGTGTCACTCCTTTTAACAACAACGCTAATCGGACATAATTCTCCTCTTCTTCGGCAATAGATGCCATGATTTCAATAAAAACCTATATCATTGTTACTCAATGATTCCTGTTATCCTGCAAAAAACAAAGATGTCACTAAACATAAAAAAGATATGGTGACAGTAACTAGAGACTCCAATGATGTTTATATGAAACCGGGTGGAAAAGACACGAGTATAACAATCACTCGGTTGTAAAAATATGTAAATTCTTTATTAAAGGTCTAAGGTGACATCAACCAAATAACGTTGTCTCAGATAAATACCCCACAACACATGTACACAATCACAAACTACTATACTTACTTGTGCAAAGAAAGATAACTCTGACATGTCTTTTTACCTGTTTACCTGTTTACTTGTTTAGCTGTACTGCAACTCCCTCCTTTGTCAGGAGAACTACCAATCCTAGAATCGGTGTAAAATCACTTACACGGTTAAAATCCTCTGAATTATGTTTAAAAGGTTAAATTTTTAAAACTATAAAAGACATATAAATTATCTCCTCTGGGGGATGTGACCCTCTCACCATTATTTACACTATTCTGGTACAAACTAATAATCGTCCATGATTCACAAAGAAAAGTTACTTCTTTCATATTAAAACAATAAAAATGTAAATACACTCTCGATAATGTTTCTATTATCTCCTGTGCGTTCTCATTTAAAAATCTAAACTTTGAGCAGTCGATAACTACATTGTAACTGACACAAATTATCGTCACTTGTCATTAATTCTTGAATAAGATCCTGATCCCCTAAGTGTTCAATACCTCGATTAGCAGATGTAGAAAGTTTTTTCTTATATACTGTAGCTTAGAGCATTTTAATATGAAGTGAAGTATATTTCATTTTCCTCTGGACATAGCTGGCAAATAGGCGATACATGTCCATTGCTAAATTTATCTCGGTGATATTGCAGGTATAGTGTCCCTGTTGTTAACTTTGCCTTTAAGGCGTAATGGCATATGGATTTGTGCCACAGCTTTTCCAGATATTGTGTATTTGCCTTTCTTTGACATTTTTGTAATTTAGGCGAGTCAGTCTGTGAGAGTAGATTTTGATTGAGCTTCATTTGTCATATGTTTATACAGTGTTCACCGACTGTTTTATTTACCAGATTTTTCCAAACTTGTTTCCCTGGTGGGTTATCTGTAATATCATATTGCGATGGTAGATCATATATATTGGCAATTTCAACAGTTTTTGTAAACCAGCTACCAGATTGAAGAGATTTTGTTGCCAGCTGTCTGATTGCTTATTTTCTGTCAATTGAGTTTTCATTTATTATAATGTTTACAAAAGTTTTGAGAATTGAATTTTCGTTTATCCATTTCTGATTCTATAGTAATCCGTCTAAGTAGAAGATGTGAAGCTACATTTGCAGTTCTGTCTGGCAAGTGTTAAATTTGCCGCATGAGTTTCCGGAAATAAGTAGAGAGGTTTTTTATGTCTTCAGTAGTAAGTTTGATGACATCCAAACCATATAATAATCGAGGTAGAACGTATGTTTGAATCAGATGAACAAGTACATTTGCACTGTATTACATTTTTAAGATTTTAAAATTTAAGTAAAATAATATTGTCCTTTTCGTTTACATCTATATTTTCTGTCTCAAAGACTCAACTTAAACTAGTGTCTTACATGATTATATAAGTTTATGCATCTCATAAACTTTACTGCGAAACAAATATACTCTACACTAATTCATGAATATTTGTAAATTAAGCAATACAGTAAACATGGTAAAGCATTAATTCATCTGCATGCAGAAACTAAGCAAAGTATAGTAAGCAAACTAAAAGCAAATGATTAACTAAATTACAAAACCATATAATACAACTCTGATGATTTTGGCCATGCTTACTTATTTGTCAATCTTGTTTTGCTGATCATTTTTGTGGTTATTAACAGTAACTCTCTATTAACTATACTTTCTGCAAACCATTTGATAAGCATAATCTTTTAAGGCAAAAACTGCTATTAGGAGTCCACTAAAGAATTTAGCTTTTTTATAAAATTAATCGTCCCGCTGATTATTTTTGCTTTTTAGATTCTATCTACTACCACACGACTATTTTTCCCACAAAAAAAACTACATATATAAGTAAAATATCCTTTAATCTTATTTGCAGATCTTGTCCTGTTGATCTCCATTTCTTTATTTCAGTTTCTCTCTATTAAATATTGTTTACAAACAAATTGAATATATACAAGAATGCGTCCATAATACATGGATGTCCCTCTCGAACTATCATTTTCTATGTTTAGTGGACTGTGAATTTTGGGGTCAAAACTTAGAAAAAATTAGAAAGATTATGTAAAAGATAACAAATGAAATTAGTTTCAAGTTGATTCGCTTTCAACTTTATCAAATACTACCTACTACGGAAGCGGGTAGGATGGATGAGCGAACGCACGCACAGACCGTAAAACATAATGCCCCTCTACTATCGTAAGTGAGGCATAAAAAAGGACAGCGTTGTTGCTTTTAAGAGCACGAAGTGGTCGACAGAGAATTTTAGATATTTCTCCTGCAGATTCTTGTTTTTCTTTGCTATCCAAGAGTTCCAATCTAGCTTTCAATTGAGCGGAGGGTCTAGTGAAGATAATAATTTTGCATTTTAGTTTCTATATTTCTTTTTAAAATTTCCAATATAATAAACAGATATAGCAGAAACTGAAAAATAATGTCATTTAAGGGGAATAACTCCAATAAGGAGTTGTCTAACAATTTTAATAGAAAAAAAGACTACATATGTAGCTCAGTGCATGTAGACATGACGGTATATGGTAGATCTGAACATTATAAATATTTCTGCATTATCAGATTTTCACATTCTAAATATTTCTGATCAGATTTTGTCATTTTACATATTTCTTCATTATCAGATTTTCGCTACTTAAAATAGTTTTTATATAGATAAACAATACTTGTATTTCACACCTATGTACTATCATCTTAACCCTTAAAATTTGGTTTGAAGTATGGCGAATACAGCATACCTTTTTCAAAAGTAAGCTAACCAAAGAATGACAAAGGACAAGCTTGGTTCCAATATATATTTGTCCTAGTAATTTCAGAGGAGAAGTAAACACAAAATTATACAGAGGTATAATTTCAAGATGCCCAGTGATGACAACTGTCAACTGGTCCTGTTTAGCTACTGGTTTCAAGATATGATCAAAATGGTTCAATATCCACAATCCGCCTTAGAGTGATGAACTCAACTATAAATAGAGATAAAACTAGAGGCTCTCAAGAGTGTGTGTCGATCACCTGACTCTACTTTGGTTTTGGAAATCATGGAAAATTACAGTAAAATCATAACAAAGACCAAAATAATGATTGAGGCCAAATTTGGTTTAATATTGGCCCTGTAATTTGATAAACAAATCTTGCTGGCCATTTTGCAGTAAATCGGCAACAAAGTAGTAACACCTCATCAGCACCTCATAAGGAAAAGTTATGTCATGTTTGGTTTTATTCCATTCAGTAAGAAGACATTTGTATGTATTTCCCTTAGGGTCCTACGTTAAACTAAGTCTCCCGAAGGTGGTCATCTTTGATAATGGATTGGCTTGAAAGTTACAACACTTCGTCAGCTTATCATTTGTTTTTTTTTTCTTCGTGGAAACACCTTGTTGTGTTGCCATGCCAAGATAATAACATCATTTCGCGGAATATTCGTTTAAGAAATTTTACCATAAAAAATAAATTGAAATGGACTGATTTGTTTTTTTTTTTTTTGCTGTAGAATAGAGATAAATATAATTTATTTGAATCTAGGCCTTCGTAAACTGGGGATTTTAATGACGAAAAATTGAGAATATCTGGCAGTATAAATAAGTTGGTCGTAACGCGGAACAGCTGTTTTATTTCTGCATTACTGCGTTTGTGCTAAAGGAAGATATATTGTCATTATACTGGTTGACGATAAGAGATCGTCATATTATAATTGTACAAATCGGACTTTCCTGAGAATTCAACTGTGTGAAAAGAAGGACTTTTCACTTGCTCAAGCGGCATCACAAATAGTACAAGTGTGGAGTTGACAAACACAAGTGCCTCTGTTTCAAATGTCTTTCATGCTTGGTTATTGTGATAAAAATAAGACAAACCCTTAATATTAATATTGCATCTTTAATTTTGTCAATCAGCCATGCTTTTCTTCTTAGACTGTGTGAGAACAATATGGACATATAAATTGACGAAAATGCTGCTACCATTGTCACCTATGATAAATGAATTACTCATCTTTACCCATTAAGCTTCTACAAACACGACTTAACTATTTTATTAGTATAAATGCAGTTAGATAACGATCAAAATAAATTATTATGAAGACTCAAACTTAAATGTCAGAGGTGTTAGAATAACCGTTTATATGAAAATAATTAATCTGTAAGGTAATTGGGGCATTAAACTTAGTCTTTCCAGTATCCATTTCCAAGTATATATCGATTACAAATGTTTTAAAAGTTCAATATGCATTTTTTTTTATTTTGTTTTACTTTAAACAATTTTTATTGCACATCTATTGTTTGTCCTTTAGAATCCCTTTTATTAGTTACTGGTTTTTCAGGAGATTAAGAGCAGTAAAAAGTAATCTAAGTCAACATTCCAGCAGCCCCTGCATACGGGGTATATATCTCCCAATTGATACGATATTCCCGTGCTTGCATTTCCTATCATGATTTTTTCTTGATAGAGGTTTGCTGCTCACAAGGAAGCTATTAAACCAAGAATTCCAAATGGTGAAGTTGAAATCATCCCTTCGTAAATTTTACGGACGCCATCACGAGTTGGTTGACCGTTATGGAATAACCGTTTCACAAATGATATCGGATATGTTCCTTACGTCGTAACTACAATCCCCTTCCCTTTCATGAATATGACCTACCGAATTAGACTATTTACCGGATTTGTAATCACATAAGCAACACGACGGGTGCCACATGTGGAGCAGGATCTGCTTACCCTTCCGGAGCACCTGAGATCACCCCTAGTTTTTGGTGGGGTTCGTGTTGTTTATTCTTTAGTTTTCTATGTTGTGTCGTGTGTACTATTGTTTTTCTGTTTGTCTTTTTTTATTTTTAGCCATGGCGTTGTCAGTTTGTTTTAGATTTATGAGTTTGACTGTCCTTTTGGTATCTTTCGTCCCTCTTTTAGATATTTGGTAGATCTTGACTTTCTAAACATTTCCTTTAAAGTACAGAGTAAAAACCTTAAATCATCTGTTATGGTAGTACTGCATCTTTAAATTTTGTCAATCAGCCATGCTTTTCTTCTTAGGCTGTGTAAGAACCTTTTTACAATATGGACAGAGGAATTGAAGAAAATGCTTCCATTGTTGCCTATCATGACTATGGGAAATGAATTACGCATCTAGAGCCAAATGTTTCATAAGTTTCCAGAAACACAACATAACTTAAGAATTTTACCAGGATAAATGCAGTTGGATCGCGATCAAAATAAATTATTATAGAGACTCAAACTAAAATGTCAGAGGTGTTAGTATTAACTTTTATATAAAGCCTAATTAATCTGTAAGGTAATAGAGGCATTAAACATTGTCTTTCGAGTCCCCATTCCCAACTCTTTTATATCTTTTACAAATGTTTTAAGGTGGTATGGGAGTCTAAAATCGAAAGGATAGAATTTTTTCACACTTTGAGAAATTGTAGTATATATTGATAAATGTTCAAAAATATAATAAAAATGATAGGTCACCGTGCATTTTCTCAAGCTACAAGATGCGACAAAATGACATATTTTATATGGATTATACAGGACAAACAGTATTATATGATTAAAAGCTGAATTGTAAAATAAAAGATACCGTTCGGAAAATGCTTTGAGAATATCAAAGAAAAGATAGGGTCACCGTGTGTTTTTTCCGGCTAAAATACAACATAGGAAAATTCTATGTAGATTCCTTCAGAAAATGCACTGTTTCAGAGTTATCTCCCCTTAAAATGCCAATTGCAAAACATTGAAAATCCACCAAAAAGTATCTACCTTTGTAAAAATATTAATATTTATAAGTTGAACTTTTATAAATATGTTCTTTTAAATGAAAATTTACATGTTATCTGCATTCCTGCATCAAAATTTGCTAACTGGATTCAAAATCTGGACCTTAAGTTTTCTGTTTTTTACAATCCAAGATGGCGAAAGACACCTTAAAATTTCAACATGCTATTTGTAGCTTACCTTCCCCGAAGGGCCAAGTGAGCTTTTTTCACAACTTGGCGTCCGTCGTCCGGTGTCGTCCGGCGTTGTTGTCGTCGTTAACCTTTTACATTTTGAACTTCTTCTAGAGAACCACTGAATGGAATAAAACCAAACATGGCATTAATGTTCCTTATGAGGTGCTGACCAAGTGTTGCTACTTTGTAGCCGATCCATTATCCAAGATGGCCGCCAGCGGGGGGCTTAATTTAACATAGGACCCAATGGGAAATGCATACAAATTACTTCCTTTTAGAGAACCACTGAATAGAATAAAACCAAACATGGCATGAATGTTCCCTATGTGGTGCTGACCAAGTGTTGCTACTTTGTAGCCGATCCATTATCCAAGATGGCCGCCAGCGGGGGGCTTAATTTAACATAGGACCCTATGGGAAATGCATACAAATTACTTCTTTTAGAGAACCACTGAATTGAATGAAAGCAAACTGAGCATAAATGTTCTTTTCTTAATGAGGTGCTGGCCAAGTGTTGTTACGTTGTAGCCAAATTTTATCTTTTTATATGATTTCAAAAACCCAAGTAGAATCAGGTAAGCGATACAGGCTCTTGAGAGCCTCTAGTTTTTTTCTTTGTATTTTTGTTTAACATTAAACAATTTTTATTGCACATGTGTTGTTTTAACAATTTACAAAATGTACTCTGATAACAGAGTTAGTCATTAAGTATTCTTATTATTAGTTACTGACTTTCAAGGAGATAACGATCAGTAAAAAGTTATCTAAATCAGATATAATTAACAACTTTTTACATTTCTTTTAAAGTTCAAACCTAAAATTCAAAGATATAAATCACCTGTTTATGGAACATTACCTTGCTCTCAGAAATTTAGGATCCTTTTGCAATATTCATTTTGATCATCGAAACTGAGTTACCATAGTTACTTGACCTGTTCTGCAAGTTTGGTTATCATCAAAAACATACTGTATATTTTACACAAGTGCAAAATAAAAGGTAACGAAAAACTTGTCAAAATTTTCATTTTGGTCTACACTACTAATGATGCCTCTTTTTTCTATTTTATTTGACCGCCTCGAAGGTCTTGTGGTAGAATGCTGTTGATAAAAATGGCTGGTCGTGTGTTCAATCACAAGCTTGGTCAAACCACAGACTTGAAACTGTCTGAATTTGGATTGTTTTCAAACTTTTGATTTAATATAGTTTTGTGACACAAAATAAATGTGGTCAAAGATCATAAAAAATTTGAAATTGGACATTTCACACATTTTTTGTATGATAAATAAAATCTTTTTGAAAACAGGACCCCAAATAAAAAATCTAAATGCACAATACGATTTAGCATATATTAATAGAGCTGCAATTATTCTGGGTTTGTTTTTTTTTTTGTGAAATCAAACAATGTTCAATTTTGTACCCTTTGGACATCAATGTAGCCATTGACTAATTTAAAAATGGGGGCCAATATCCATCATAGTAATACAATGTTAGAACCCCCAAAACATAAAGACTCTACATTGATTCAATTGAGATTGGTTGAAATATTTGTAGGTATAAAAAGTACAATCACAAAAATACTGAACTCAGAGGAAAATCAATTCGAAAAGTCCATAATCACATGGCAAAATCAAAGAACAAAACGCATCAAAAATGAATGGACAAGAACTGTCATATTCCTGACTTGGTACAGGTATATATAGGAATATTTGTTATGAGTGCCAATGATACAACTACTGTTTTCAATTGAAGATTTCTTGATATTGTACTTATCGCTTGGGGGAGGGGGGTAACTTTCTAGTAGTAAACCTGTCACGACTAGGCTGGGGAAGTGGGTAGTCAAATTCTAATTTTAACTCGTACTGATAGTGTATTAAATGTGCCCCTTTCCATCATAACCATAACCCATGGTGGTGATCCCATTAAAGATGGAAGATACAGAAAATACATATATACATGTACAAATTAAACCTAAATGTCTGTTTCGTTGGTGTAAACTAGAATATAATAAAGCTTTTATGCTGCATTTTAATATGTTTACTTCCGGAAATGGCAACGCACGTTAAATGTTGGCGACTAATCAAACAATTAAGTGTCCACAGTCACGAAAGCCATTCCTTAACCTGCTATTAGCAATAACTGGTGAACACATTTCCAAAAAGTAAATAGGACAACGGCAAGCCTCATAAATGCTCCAAAGACGGATATGCAACTAACGACTTGTTCGAAACATTTGCCCTATCACCTATACTTCAAAGTACTTTGTGATTTTAATTTTTACTAAAAAAAACTTAGCCATTCATCTTCACTCAAAGCTAAACATATGAAGTTTGAACATATTGAGAACAACATTTCTGAGATGTAACCATACAATTATAGTCAAGCTGGTCATGTTATTACTGGCGACCATGGCATCGTTACCAATGAACACTTAAGAAACTTGTTAGCCAAGGGATCAAATAATAGTATTCCCCAGCTCATCAACAGGAAAAGTTGAGGACTAAGCTAGAAAATGGGTAAATCACCAGAACTGGACACTTTGTCTGAATGGATCAAAGCTATTCGACAATGCATTTAGACCAGCATTCAGAAACTTGCATGTACTATGGGCATAAGGGTTTCTAACCCTTTCAAGAATCTGGAGGTTGTGGAAACTTTATTCTCTTTGCATGACAAATGTGTCGTTGTTCCAGCAGATAAAGCCTCCAATAATATTATCTTCATATGTAAAGCCATTAATTGCAATGTCTCACAACAGAGCTTGGAATTAACAGCACAACTGGTAATCCTACGTATTCTTTAACATAAATATTATTATGAAATTTTACAAAATCACAAATCTGTCCTTCTTTCTTTTGTTATATACATGAAAGAAAGCGAAGCAATTTATCGTCTTTATACTTCACAAATCTCCATATAAAGAACGATACATAGCTGGATCATCAAAATGTTCGACTAAACATCTTTCTAAAGTACTGGCTACTATTCTTTCTACAGTAAAAGATTGCCCTCAAAACTATTGTAATAAGATATATTCTGTGTTAACCAGATGTGGATTCTCAAAACTTCTAAAGATCTACTGCTTAATCTTAAATCACAATCTCTGCAGGTTTGCAACAGCATTAAGACTTTTGATTTTTCTATGCTTTACACTACTAATCCTCATGCTGAATTGAAAGGTCGACTTCACTATCTCTTTTAACAGAGCTTTTTCTATAACGGGAATAGAAGATACAATTTTTTTGTTTTTGGTTATAGCAATTCTTATTTTGTGAAGAATCGCACTGAAACTACCAGAATATATACTTAAGATAATATTATCAAAAGGCTGGACTTTTTGATCCACAATATATTTGTTGAGTTTAGAGGATTTATATTTCAACAGACAGTCAATATTCCAATGGGTACTAATTGTGCACCCCTACCGGCCGATTTGTGTTTGTTTTCATATGAAGCAGATTTCATTCAGAACCTTTTAAAGGACAAAAAGAAAAAGCAACTTGAGAAATTCTTTAATTATACTTTCAGATATATTGATGGTGTCCTATCACTGAATAACCCATATTTCAGCCAATACTCGCATCTCATATATCGCAGTGATCTTGAAATAAAGGATACTACTGACACTAGAAGGACTGTACATACTTTGATTTTTTCCTCAATATTGAGACAGATTGACGACTCCTCACTAAAATCTATGAAAAACGGGACGATTTCAACTTTCCAATTATCAATTGCCCATTATGTAGCAGTAACCTACCCTCTGCTCCATCGTTTACATACCTCAGTTCATATGTTATGCTCGAGCATGTTCAAACTATACGGACTTCATATACAGGTGTGTACTCCTTACGCAGAAACTGCTCCAACAAAATTATGAGGAGGAAAGATTAAAAAAGACACTGTAAATTTTATGAACACCATCACGAATCGGTTGATCCATACGATGCGTCTTTGTCGAAACTAAGCACGTCTTAGATTATGGTTTACCAATTACCTCAGCCGGTCTTTACGAGATCAATGTCACAATGGATAACTATCAAGTCAGTTGGCATAATGATGACCCTGTTTCCCGGGGAAAGAAACTAAGTGGGAAAAAGTCAACTTGTATTGATATCTCTCCAAAAGACTAATAATAACAAAATAGCTATTCTAATATGACATGCTTTATTTGCTTTGTGAATAAACCCATGCTCTAAATCCAATAAAATTTGTTTGAACATGCGTATATAGACAACTGCAGAATAGTTAATTTTATCAAATTGGCATGCACTCGAGATATTTGATTAACTTAAAATACTTTCAACCTCTTAAATGATGACATGTTGTTAATAATTTATTTATTTAGACTTAACGTGTTGCAGTTCGAAATTGACATCTTTGACCAAGATACGACTACCGTTCATGTTGGCTGTTCAAAACTTCTCCCTTTACAATAATCACATTGCCAGTCGTTTGCTTGTTTACAAAAAAAGGGAGGTTCATGGAAGAGCCTACACTAATACTCTACACTTATACACATCGGACATAGAAATTACCTTAATTGTCCTAATCAGAATCGAAATAATTGATACAAGCTATATGTTATTGTAGTTTTATCATGGGTAGGCATTATATTCGTGTTATTTTAGCCCTCATTATCGCTCACTATCGCTCGGGCAAAAATAATCAAGAATATAATGCCTACCCATGTTAAAACTAAAATAAAGTATAGCTTGCATCAATTATTTCTTAATTTTGTTAACACAGAAATCATTTAAGCTCACGGAAACAACATATAGACAAATTTGTCAATAGTGACTTACTGAAGATTGTAGACTGTGTCATCCTATTTAATTCAGACATTTATTCTACAGACTCGCACGAAAACAAGTTAAATGATAAGTCTGGTGTTAACGAAATTACCAGTGACACAAATAGTGATAAAAGTAAACCATTTGGTCTCTTGTTGAGAGTTGTCTTATTGGCAATCATACCACATCTTCTTTTTTAGATTGTTGCAAAGGCTGATACAAAACTAAAGCCACAATTAATCCCGATTGAACAATCTGTTGCAACTGTATTTGAAACAAGCCAACTTGATAATAAGCCTCTCGTGAAATGAACAAAGATACACATGGAGAAAAGACTATGACATAATATCACCCTGCAAGTAAAATAGAGAATCGGATGATCTGCTTACCCTTACGGAGCACCTGAGACCACCCGGTTCTTGTTGGGGTTCGTGTTGCTTAGTCTTTAGTTTTTTATGTTGTGTCTTGTGTACTATTATTTGTCGGTTCGACTTTTTATTTTTAGCCATGGCGTTGACAGTTTATTTTCAATCTATGAGTTTGTCTGTCCCTCTGGTATCTTTCGCCTCTCTTCTATTAATGAATGTATGCCTTGAATGAAGACACATTTTACAAATGCACTCGATAAAATATGCAACCAACAAACAGTCCTCTTGACCTCAACCACGATAGCATGGATCACCAGTTTACACAAAGAGTTTAATAAATTAAAACCAGAATTTTAAACTCAATGGTGAGACTTAAAGTTTGATGGCATAATCAGTAAAATGTCAACTGTGAAGTGAGAAAATGGTGAGCCAAGGTCCAAACTAAGTAATCTTAATCACACTTCTTTTCTGGAAAAAGAGTTAATAAAATCAAACTTCGAATCAAAATGCACTCTTCTTAAACACCAAAACGAGGCTCTAATCGAAAAATATGGAATGGATACGCTTTACCCAATATGACACAAACACTGAAATAATGTGTATCTCCTCATTGCCCATGAGATGATTCACAAGAATACAAAACAAAGGTCAATAGATCACCGCTATGATCAAAGATAAGTTCAAGCTAGATGGATTGATAACTTTCTGTGAAAATAGCAACATGGCCTTCAAAGGCGAGACAATTAAATTCCAAATAAAAGAGGGCCGAAAGATATAGATACCAAGATCATGAAAAGGTCAGTGTTCATTGTTAGTGTAAGCTTTATTCAAAGTCAGTTCGGCGGGATAAATCTCTTGAGTGTACATACTGAATTCGTCATTATTAAGAGCCAATATATACCATCCAAGTATCTAAAATACTATAAGATTTTTTATTCAAATGTTTTTTCAATGGGTCTTAGCTGATTCTAGTCATAAATTGTAACTCATAACAATACAAAAACAGGTCCGCAATAAGTGTTGCATAGTTAGTTCCCATTGGAATACCGATAACTTGACGATATACAGAATTTCCATAGCGAACACAAATATTATCTAGTGAAAATGCATAGACAGTTAAAGTATCAAATCAGGTCTTGTTGAGTTGTTTTGTTTGTTGTCGCTACAAAATTAACTAAATGAGTTTGAACTTATATAGATATAAGAGGATGTTGTATGAGTGCCAATGAGACAGCTCTTTATCAACGTCACAATTTATAAAAGTAAACAATTCACATTCTGACTTTTGAAATGCCTATTTAATGAGGTGTGTGAATTGTTTCTTTATAAGATTAAGAGGCAAAGTGGTTTATAGTGTAGAAGAATCAAATCTTTCAACAGATTCGGAACTACCAATATTATCAAATCTTTCAACAGATTCGGAACTACCAATATTAGCATGCAATCTATTAAATACTTCCAACGAATTTTTGACACTCCAAACTTAATTAATTCAACTATTTTCAAAGGCCTTATTTGAACAACTAATTACCAGTTGTTTTCTATTGTACCAAGTGTACTCGTAAGTAGAATAGATAGTTTAGTAGTGGAACAATGGCTTGGAGACGAAATAACTTTATTTTTGTAAGGAGTTTTGTGCAGTTTCGGAAGCCAGTACATAGTTGGAACTTTAATTTTATTATGTTCTTCTTGTAAAGAGATAGCAAAGCGTTTGTGTTTGTTACAGATGTCATGTTCAAGCTTTGTAGACTTTCGTAAAGCATTTGACAAAGTTATGTTTGTTGCTGTAATGTACAAATTACAAATGTATATTGTAAAATGGTTATTTTTAAAGAATTTTTAAATCAATGTATGCAAATGACAGACTACGTGTTAGGATTGTTCAGAAAATCTCTTTTTCTGGATCATTTCAAATGAAGATTTAGATTTTAATATACATTTTAGCATATATTTGAATCAAGTTCACAAGATTAGTCTGGTGACAAAAAGAGACAAAATTTAAAAAGAAATGGAGTTATTCCTCTTTGTACTGGCATTCTCGAATCATGTATCTTGTTTCCATATTTGTTTGTTAATAATCATTTTTAATTATTAATAATCAGTATGTCAGATTGCATGTGCTGTTTGTGTGTATTTGTATGACTTTGTGTGATTTGCGTTGATTAATATGCTTTGTATGGGCCTTTTAATTAGATATTTGAATTGATATATGTTCTCCAACAGTGTAGGAATTTACATGAAGAAAAAAGTGCACTACTGTGCACAGAAACGAAAGTTGTCCAATGATTTATATGTCTAGCGTTTAAGATATACGCTATTGATTTCTTATTCCCTATTCTGCCCGCATTCTACATATACAATAATATTCTGTCAAGTTGGGCATGGTTTAACACTTGTTAAAATTATAGTGTTGGTATCCAGGTTAAGAATTTAATGGTGGTGTTGGCGGTCACTATTACATATAGATGTCACGTGAAACTGAACACATAGAAACACAGATTGTAAATAATCTCTTTCTTACCTTGTTTCTTTTAAAGTTCACATAATTTATGTTGTCTGCAAATAAATTATCAGGAAATATGAAGAGGAATTCAGGAATTTTACCAGGAAGAAATTTACGTAGCTGCCTTCGGTACTATGGGGAAATTACTCATTTAATCAACACCCATTTGAGTTGTGTCCGCGCATTAATTCAAATCGCTGTAAACTTTAATTCTATTCAATTTGTATGTAGCAATTACTTTCATTGTTGGCTAAGAACTACCATGAATTTCAGATTCATCTCAGGAAAGATTTAAGGCACTTTTTAAACACTTAAGTGTCTATTAGTTTAAGTGACAGATTTTAACTGATTTAGTCATTAAAAACGCTACGATTCAAGCTTAAATTTAAAAATCTATCAAATATGCCAAAAAACGTCACTTTTCAGATGGTTTTTGTCAAAAATGAAAATGACCGCATCCGTGTTCATCCTCAACCTTTATATATGTTATGTATAATCATCGAATACAACTTAGATTTCAATATTATGAATGAACACGAGTGCGGCCACTTTCATTTAAAACGGAAACCGTCTAAAATCTAACTAAAATGCTAAAATTGTGAAGATTTCAGTAATTTAGCATGACTTCATGCTAAATTAATGAAATCTTTACAATTTATAAATTTCCTGTTTACAAAACTTTGAATTTTTCGAAAAACTAAGGATTTTCTTATCCCAGGCATAGATTACCTTAGCCGTATTTGGCACAACTTTTTGGAATTTGAGATCCTCAATGCTCTTCAACTTTGTACTTGTTTGGCTTTATAAATATTTTGATATGAGCGTCACTGATGAGTCTTATGTAGACGAAACGCGCGTCTGGCGTACTAAATTATAATCCTGGTACCTTTGATAACTATATTCATGATGCTAATACCCGATATATGTGCATTGAATTGTCAAAAAACAGTCCATATTTATGTAGCAGAAGCATTCTACTTTCCAATAAATAGCTAAAAGATTACATTTTTAGAATTTTGTAAAACTGCTATATTTTGGGGCTAAAAAGGGGTCTTACTGAACCTACTCCTATATACATTTGCCATGTTTGAAGCAAAGTGATTTTTTATTTTCGTTTATATGTTGTAAAAACTTTATTACTATAGTTATGACAAAAGCTAGTATATAATGAATATTGAATCCAGAGTTTAAATTATTACTTGTAAACCTTAAATTTGTATATAGTAAAAAATTGAAAACAACACGTTTAATAATTTCTTGCGTCCGAAGCGCTTTTCTACATTTACTAAGTAACATTAATTTTATTTTGCTATGAATATTAACGGTTTACTTGAATCATTGTATCTGATTGATTGTTAGTATTTTGTGGTTAAGTTTAATTTCCTTGTTCTGGAACTCGTACATTTCCAAGTGACGATAGCCATGACAGTCGCTTATAATTATGACCCGTTTATGTTGACCTGTAAATTATTTGAGACACAAACTATTTATTGACTACTGACTCCAATTGATTTACTTATATAGATATAAAAAAAATAAGATGTGGTATGATTGCCAATGAGACAACTCTTCAAAAAGACCAAATGACACAGAAATTAACAACTATAGATCACCGTTTAGCAAACATTAAAGACAAGAATACACAAATTAACTATAGTACAATAACACAATGACGGGATTTATAAGAACAGAGCCACGTCATATATGTACATGTATCAAAGAAACACCAAAAGGCATATAGACAGAGCACATGTACATTACCAAAAATGAAATACAAGAATAAGAGAATATGGAATAATGAAATCAAATTCCCTCGCACAAAATTACTCTTTGATTGTCAAAATATTATTATATGAAACATGTCAAAGTTTCTACGGGCGATTTCTGTTGACTAGGAGTAAGGAGCAATCAGAAATTGATGAGGAAAGTGTGAGTTCGGGAGGGAAGTGAAAATCAGGACCCCAGTATAGTGTACTGGTTGACTTCAAATATCATCAAATTGGTAACTTTACTCTTTGCTCTGTGAATATAAAAAAAAAAGGTTTATCATTGTTATCTTTGGAACGCCGAAACTGTCTTGTTTTGTCCAATTTCATTATACTATGTACATTTACAATGATATGATGTGCACTTGTCATTATATGATGTACAAACAGTCAAACACCTTTATGTGATGTGAAAATGTTCTTATATGATGTGCAAATATAATTATATGATATATAGATGTAGGAAGATGTGGTATGAGTGCCAGTGAGACAACTCTCCATCCAAGTCACAATTTATAAAAGTAAACCATTATAGGTCAAGGTACGGTCTTCATCACGGAGCCTTAACTCACACCGAACAGCAAGCTATAATTCCCAAAAATGTTAATAGTTTTAAACCATTCAAACAGGAAAACCAACGGTCTAATCTATATAAAAAAAAACGAGAAACGAGAATCATTTATGAACCACATCAACAAACATCAACTACTGAACATCAGATTCATATATACTTATATGATGAGCAAATGTACTTATATGATGTGCAAAAAATCGTATATGATGTGCAAATATCCGTATATGATGTGCAACTATACTTATATGATGTGCACTTTAACTTATGTAATGTGCTTATATCCTTATTTGATGTGCAAATATACGTATATGATATGCATATATACTCATATGATGTACACATGTACTTATCACTGAACTAGTATATATTTGTTTAGGGGCCAGTTTAAGGACGCCTCCGGGTGCGGGAATTTCTCGCTACATTGAAGACCTGTTGGTGACCTTCTGTTGTTGTTTTTTCCTATGGTCGGGTTGTTGTCTCTTTGGCACATTCCCCATTTCCATTCTCAATTTTATTATGTGATGTGTAAACACTCTTATATGATGTACAAATATACTTATATGATACGCACAAATACTGATATAAAGTGCTTATATTCTTATATGTTGTGCATATTCCCTTATATCATGTGCAAACATTTTTATATGATGTGCTTGTAACTTTATATAATGTGTTTTGATTACAACATTTGATGTGCTTCGTCGTTGTTGATCAATGAACATGATTGCGATTAGAACGATAACCGTCTGCGTCATAACTGATTTCGATACGCTTCTGTGGAATAACGATAAACCCGGTTCCAATATGTAGCTATCGTTTGGAAAATAGTTGAGATTCTAAAAGAGATAAATCTTGGCATGTTGAACTGGTACCTCGTTTCAAGATGAAAAAAATCACATCTGATATTGTTGGAAAAATGTCAAAATATGAATTGCAAAGTTTAGTTTTAATCAATGGGTCTACATAATAGACATACGGTTAAAGTTATTAAATTCATATAATAATGGTATGCCATACACTAAGCTCATTTCAACATGGGTAGGCATTACATATGTCAATATCTTTATACCAAGCGTTAGCGTTTTTTTCTATTAGATAACATAAATTTCCAGTTTGTTCATGTTTTGTAAATCGTCCCTTGTTAATACGTTTAACTGTTCAATTTTCTCTTTATATATTACTTTTCTCAAAATGAACACACACAATATTCGGACATTGAAAGGGTGAAGACTTATGAAAGGTACCGATCATTTGTAACCCAAAAAAGAAGGGAAAGGAAGAACTTTGAGGGACCTTTAATTATTGCCTTTAATTAATTTCTTTGGAATGGAAGGTTGGTATTCAGTTCTTTATATTTATAGATTTGCTCCCGTATAATGGTAAATAGCAGACATTTTGTTGCCAAATAACTGTTTAGGAATTCAGTGCCAAAACGGAACCAAAACAAGTAATGTTCTTGTTTCATGTCAATCGCTTATGCATGGATCTCTATAAAATTGTACCACGGGATTCCATACCAAAGAGACAAATGTTTACAAAAAAATATTGTTTTCTTGAACAGTTGTATTGAAATTAAGACCACGATACTCAAGTCCATATCCAAATTCAATATGAAAAATTCAGGTTTAACTGTTTGGACATTGCCCTAGGTCGTGTATTGATGGACAATCTCAACTGTTTACAAATTCTATCCAAAATCTATTTTCAAAGCCAATTACTCTTACAACGATTCATCGCTGGAATAAATTTTTGGTGGAAATTTAATGCACATGTAGGTAAAGATCTTACCATTCGGCGTATTTTTTTTTAATGAAAAAGTAAATAAAGGTTCCACTAAAGTCAAAAGATAGGACGCTACAGAAATATCTAAACTTTGCCTGTATTTTTCAACCTATAACATGTATAATGAATAAAGTCCTAAACTATGGGAACATATGTTCATTTATTCATACTGTACAAATACACACTGTGAAAATAGTAAATAAACCTGACATTCTTATGTTGTGGTCAAACCGGTTATGGGGGTGCACCCTAAATTTTCCAAAAAAATCTGGAGGCCTGTGAGATGACTTAATTTGTTTAAAATTGGTATAGACGAATACTGTTACATGTAATGCAGTACAGGCTAGTGTTTATTTGTCAAATAAATATGTGTCAATAACATTTTTGTCCAATTTCTGTATTTTTACCTTTGATATGCGTTCATTTAGATACATGAATTTAACTGAAACTCGTTAATCAATACATTTTCTTAAAAATCAACATTAGATTGTACTGCATTATATGTTACAGTATTCATTCATACCAAGTTTAAACGAATTAAGTCATTTCGCAAGCCTCCAGATTTTTTGGAAAATTTGGTGTTCAACCCCAAAACCGGTTTGGCCACAATATAAAAACTTCAGGTTTATTTACAACTTTCACAGTGTGTATATGTTAAGTATGTTTTAAAACATATGTTCCCATAGTTAAGGACTTTATTCATTGTAGGTTGAAAAATACAGGCAAAGTTTATATGTCTATGCAGTGTCCTATATTTTGACTTTAGTGGAACCTTAATAGTACTATTTCCCGTTGTTTTTTAAAAGTCTTCGTGCTACTGCGACCAGTATATCGGCAACCTATCAATAGTAAATGGTATTAGTTGAATAGTATTCACTCATCATAAATAATACTGAGTTTCGAAACATATAGCTTTGTAAGACCCTTTTATTTGACAGCAATACATCAAACTACCAATCAACCAACCATACTGTATGATCAATATACAATTGGGCTTATTCAGACCCGTCTTTACTAAGACTAAAGATCAAGACTGAGTCGAGACATGTTAAGAATAGTCGATACATGTTGGGATTGAGTCGTGACTGGTCGAAACCATATTCAGACCATACCACAATTATCAAGTACATACTCAGACTTATCAAGTAAAGTCGAGTACAGTTAAGTACGTTCAAGTACTGTCGATATTTTGTCAAGTCTTGTGAAGTAAACAGTTATCAAAGGTACCAGGATTATAATTTAACACACCAGACGCGCGTTTCGTATACATAAGACTCATCAGTGACGCTCAGATCAAAACAGATAAAAAGCCAAACAAATACAAAGTTGAAGAGCATTGAGGGCACAAAATTCCAAAAAGTTGTGCCAAATACGGCTAAGGTAATTTACTCCTGGGGGTAAGAAAATCCTAAGTTTTTCGAAAAATTCAAAGTTTTGTAAACAGGAAATTTATAGACATGACCATATAATTGATATTCATGTCAACACCGAAGTGCTGACTACTGGGCTGATGATACCCTCGGGGACGAAACGTCCACCAGCAGTGGCATCGATCCAGTGGTGTAAATAACAGGATTATAATTTAATACGCAAGACGCGCGTTTCGTCTACCTAAGACTCATCAGTGACGCTCAGATCAAAACAGTTAAAAAGCCAAACAAATACAAAGTTGAAGAGCATTGAGGATCCAAAATTCAAAAAAATTGTGCCAAATACGGCTAAGGTAATCTAAATATGTTCTCGACCAGTTAAAATATGGTATAATCAAACAGTTTGTAGTGATACCAATCTGATTAAAATATAGATATTGTGTGTGAAAACGACGGATCTGAAAACTTGTCATACTATGTTCTGTTTTAATAACCATTGGAATTATCTGGTGTTGTCGGATTGGTACACACCTTTAAATGTGTGAAGGCTTAAGTTTCATTGGCTGATGTAATATTTACCAGAACAGAAAGTAAAATGAAGTGTTGTAAGTATCGTGTTCCCAAAGATGTGTCAGACGATCTGTACATTTTATCTTAATCAGATTGGGTAGACTCTTTGGAAAGCAGTACGTGTATTTCCTTGTGCTCAAGACAAACATATTTTCCGACTTTGATAACAATCGATTTTTTTTTTGTAATAACACGGTTTTGTTTTTCATCTCAATATTGTTTTATTTTTAATTTCAATATTGTATTATTTTTCCAATTGTCTTATTTTGTCCCTAATTTTCAATGGAAACAAAATATTTGTTTGCTTTCCTTCTGAAATAGATAAAGTCTCTTTCAAGAAATTTGGAATCAAACATCTAAAAAATGGTGCCCCAACCTCAGGTTATTGGAGTACTAACCCCTATATGGGTTTTGTTTTATTTATTTTTTATTTGGCCATGCATGTGCTAGTTATGTTTCATGAAATTTTCCTTGTTGGTTATTCTTATAACAGATAATTTTGACGCATTAAATTTCATGTGCTATTTAGAAGCCCAGTCTACCAATAAATCCAGATCTTTTTGTAATTGGTTGCAGTCATCATTGTAATCTACAAAAACTAATTTTTAGACATGCCTCTTTAATCTCGGTCTCTCAAATGCGCCGTTTGTAAGTTCTTGACTTGTGTTTTAGGTGTAATAAATGACTTTAAAAGTCCCTCTTTTCAATACTTTATCTTTACCGTATCAGATAAAACATTCCTCAATGAAACCAGTTAAGGGTAACTTTAGACTTATATGTTACAAAGTAATGTTCAACATGTAGAGCAGGAACTGCTTTCCTTTCTTGAACACGTGTATTGATCCCCGATTTTTCATGGGTTTCATGTGGCTCGGTTGTTAATTAGCAATAACTGTTTTTGATGCAATACACATCGAGTCGATTGTAGATAGAAACTACTATTAAACATGTCAATTACATTTCAGATAAAGACAATAGCATGAGGTCGAAAATTATTATATCACCCGACAATCCAGAAAAACTTGGTATTAATACATTTTCATGCAGTTTTCTGTCCTTATCAGCGCTAAAAACGTATGACGTGTATTCTTCATTACCTGCTAGGTTGTGTTCAATATGATTGCCTAGTTTTATTGACGAATAGCTAATATTGGGACAGGATACCAGGATATGTAAAAGAGTACACGATAATCTGTAAAGTATAAATGATTACCAAATTAAAAGAACAATGGAAATACAATGAAATCAAATTCGCGCCATTTAACTGACCTCGTCGTCGTCACATGAAACAACAGCCTCGATTATATTGAAATACTAGTAAGACAGATTTGAAATGCAATTTGATTGGACAATGACAATAATGATGTCACGTACGTGGTATGTCACGTGTTAGAGGCTTTATTGTTCCTCTTCATTTCAACTCCAAGTCCTTTATTTTGTTCTTTGAATCTTTCTGATTTTACGTAGTTTTTCCACAATTTTTAAATTACAATTTCCGATGCAATTACTTGATTGGTTTTATTGCTGACAAACCAAATGAGAAAGACGCCATCATGGCGCAGATACTCGAAAACAAAGTTTTTTTTGGAGATTCTCTTCATATTCTGGTGTCTCCTCGGGGCGGCCATCACGAATACGTTCCATATCTAAGAACTTTAGTACGCAATTTCTTTTACGAAAAGGCAAAAATATGGCTACTAAGTTGTAGAGAAAATTTGTTCCATTTATGAGAACCATAGATACCAGCATCATCAAATTGATACAGAATATTTTTTCGTTGAAAAGATTAATTAGTAGTGAACACTGAACCGTCCACGTTTGGACATAAGTCATCTGCCGAACGTCAAGGTCACAAAATGTCACTCGAGAAAAATGGAGATGGTCTTCAAAAGACTTGCCGCTAAATAAAGACTTTAAAAATGAAATCCAAGTGTTTTAAAATCATTGCCCAAAAATGCATCAGCGAGGATGATTTGGGCGACGGCGTTTACCAGGTACCAAAATGACGTAACCATGAACAGGAAACAAAGATAGTTTCCATAATGAACCCAAACGTTCGCCATCTTGGTTTTGACCTTTTCCATTTTCTTATAAGGTGATGAAATACAGTTTCTGACTTTTATGTACTTATCAAAATACATAGCAATGTCGTTCAAAGCTTCATTTGCCCGACGGAGGATCTGTTTAACATTTATATAAGATCTTCCACTTAACATTTCCAAACCATACGAGGCAAATGAAACAGCAATGCTTGTAACAAAAATATCAAAGAAACCCAATGATAATATTTCAACTTTATCAACTCGTATTTCTCGCTCGATTGGCAATGAGCTTTCAAAGTCAACGTAATACGTGTTGGATACCCAACAATCATTGTTTGTGTAGGCCACGTTACTTTTTTCAAACACTGCCGGGCACCAGCATTGTATAGGTTCGCCGACATATTGTTTAGCACTAACGATGACGACAAACACAATGAGAACTACGATACAGTATAGACTGTTCAGTAGGTGGATTCGTGAGTCATCGGTTTATGCGACTTTAAAGCTTTTACCTCCGTGGTCTTTAGGATCGTCTTATCTGGAAATAAAATGAAATACAATGTTAAATAACGACAACAGTAGTATAACGTCATAAATCGATTAAGAGAAAACAAATTCAGGTTACAAACTAAAACCGAGGGAAAAACATCAACTATAAGAGGAAAAACAACGAAACAACAGAAACACTAAAGTGCATTGGATATTCACTTATACAAATACATTTTATAAAGGGCCAAACGATTCTTTGGCTTATTGTAAAAGTTAAACTCGGCTGATGTTGTCAGTACGTGGTTGATGGTTTCGTGCTAACAACATCAGCCTAGATGAACTTTTACAATTGTCAACAAAAGACTGCTGTTTGTGCTGACTTGCCAAATTATCACCCGTATCCGTGAAAATTGGAAAGATATCTAAAAACAGCCTAAAATCTATCCAAGATCATTCCCGAGTCCCTTTACTGGCTTTCTGTAGACCCTAACGCTTTAATAATTGCTGGAGAATGCTGATTTATCCTGTTAATCAGGCTCTACTTCTCTGGTCTCTTTCAAGGGATGCGGAATCAAACGATGTCTGACTGGCAGGCAAATACTGAATAACCAGACTTTTAACAGTCACCTCCCTGGTACGGAACACGCCATATTTTGCTGTGTATCTTCTACCAGAGTAAATAATGTAAACAGTATGTTGGAGAATCAGAACCGCCATTTCAAAAACGTATGAACGGCCATCGTTGTGACTATGAATGCAAGCCAGACCTTCCTCTCAGTTGACATTTGAGTTCCCCTGACAAACCTAAGATCAATCTCAATCGACTGACCGTTACAACTTACACCACAACATTGATTGGTCTAGAGAGAAAGGTGTAGTTTAAATTCGCACCCGTGCTTTTCATTTGGGTTGTATTAAGTCTTTGTCGCTATTCCTTCACTTTTGTCAACTCTCAAATTCTTGAATTATAGCAGTTTCAATCGCAGGGTTCTTTTTATTTGAGAAATGTAAGTACGCAGCGAAGTAAGAAACATTATTGACTAATATCTGGAAGTTTTATATATATAATTACTCTAAATATCAGCACAACAACGGTAAATTTGCAAATTTGTTCTTCCCTCGCCTCATGTTATTTGGATATCGAGACAACACCGCCTGCACTGTGTCTATACAGTCACCTACATTTGTAGACTGATTAAAAAAAATGTTCAGCCTTCGGTGGCGTAGTGTTAACTGTCCTCGTCAGAAGAATCTATTTATATATATAGTCAAACGGTTTTTGTTAAAATATACATTTCAATTGTGGGAAATGTTGTTTGTGCTGTGTTAAGACCACTCTACCAAGAAATTTGTTTTGCATGCACATGTATAAAATTAGGTTGGAACGTTGTTTTCAAATTAGAATTCTTTATATATTTATATGTATATATAATAATATAATAACAGTAAATAGTTTAAGAGTCCCCTGTCCTCATTTTTTTTATTTTTAACGTAGAAATCCAATGTATTTACTAGTGATGGTGTAGGTGAATTTATCATAAAAATCACCTTTTCAAACAATTCAATGGAACGGATTTAATTTTGACGATATGGTAGGCAAGGTTAATTCGCCTTTAAAGTTTTATTTGTTCGCTTTTATCTGACTTTTAATTTAATTTCGCTTTTTAAAAGTTGGTGTCAACTATCCATTGTACTTCATTTATATATATTAAGGTCATATTTTAAGATTTTGTGAGCCCTTTATATACGACCTTTATATCACTGTAATTTCGCTTAGTATCTTCTGTTACATAGCATCGATATCTTGACTTCATTTGAACTGGGTTTCACTGTGCGTATTGGATGTACTTAGGTGAGGTTAGGTGAAAATTTATAAATTAAGAAGTTAAAATTGATACCATAAGCTGGTAGAGCATCAATTAAGGATAAAAATAAGCAAAAATATTTATAGGTCATGGACCTCTTTTTCGAGATATTTGAGATTTAAAATATGGCGGGAAAAGGCTGACTCGGACTTTTACTTTATATTTGCATTGATATTGTAAGGTCTCAAAACAAAAGAACGAAAATTTTGGTTGTTGATCTTTCATGGGCTATTAAGTCTTATATAAAAAAATAAATGGGTATTATGGGGCAAAATATTTTACATTGTATTGTATGGAAAAACACCAAGGAGTCCGAACATTTGACACAAATTCCCAAACCTCACCTAAGTACATCCTTAAAGGATTTTAACTTCTAATTTGGGTTCATTAAAATGTTTCGGATATTAGTATGATGTCCATTTTCGCTGAACTAGTACACAATTTTGTTTAGGGGCATATTAAAGCCCGCCTTCGGAGTTCGGGATTTTCTCGCTGTGTTGAAGAGCAATTTGTGGCCTCGCCCTGTTGTATGCTCTTTTATCGGGTTATTGTCTCTTTGACAAATTCCCCGTTTCTATTATCAATTTTATTGAATTTTTGTAAAGCCAAAATGGTTTGTATTGCTGCTGGTGAAATATTTACTAAACTTGGTACAATGTATACTGTTCCTCTTCAAGGATAAAAACTAGACCTGTCTCAAGTCAGGAGCCTGTAATTCAGTGGTTGTCGTTTGTTTATGTCTTCGTTCATTTTTTTATATAAATAAGGCCGTTAGTTTTCTCGTTTGAATTGTTTTACATTGTCATTTCGGGGCTTTTTATAGCTGACTATGCGGTATGGGCTTTGCTCATTGTTGAAGGCCTTACGGTGACCTATAGTTGTTAATGTTTGTGTCATTTTGGTCTCTTGTGGACAGTTGTCTCATTGGCAATTATACTACATCTTCTTTTTTATATATTATCTACAATATTATACATATATTGTCAATGAAAATAAAATAGAGAATGGAAATGGGGAATATGTCAAAGAGACAACAACCAGACCAAATAGCAGATAACAATCGAAGGGCACCTTTTGGTTTTCAGCACAGTGAGAAAATCCCGCACTCGGAGGGGTCCTCATCCGGTTTTGAAATAACAGCGTATGTCTCTAATTTTTTTGACTACTAAGTATAAAAAAGAAGATGTGGTATGATTGACAATGAGGCAACTCTCCACATTAGACCAAAATGACACAGAAGTTAACAGCTATAGGTCACCGTACGGCCTTCAACAATGAGCAAAGCCCATACCGCATAGTCAGCTATAAAAAGACCCGAAATGAAAATGTAAAATAATTCAAACGAGAAAAATAATGGCCTCATTAACATAAAAAAAAATGAACGAAAAACAAACATGTAACACATAAACAAACGACAACCACTGAATTACAGGCTCCTGACTAGGCCTAGGGACAGGCTTGTTTTCTGGATTCTTCTCCAGTATTCATAATCACACAATGCAAACATTTTATTGTGTTGATTCAACACGAGGAATGCTTCCAAATATATATGTATTTTAACTGGTGTTAAATTTCCGTCGTAATGTGTACTTAAAAGATCTAATTTGTAATTTAAAGTAAAATAACACGCACGCACAAAGTAAATAATTAAATGCGGACAAAGACAATACACAACGAACTCATGCAAGGAATTTACATGATATACCGGTGTCGTTACTTATATACTTGTGTTACATATAGGATAGATACTAGTATTTAAGAGAAGACAAGACAAGACAAAACCTCAGGACAAAACATCTGTGTTAGATAAGACCAATTTACTTGCCCAATTTTCACAGGAGAAAAATCTATTAATAACAAGCAGAATCATATCTAATGTGTCGATTGTCGGATTGATACAATGATTAGAATAAAATGATAAAACAAAAAGGCGAGAAGTACCACTCATTTGACATCTAAAGAAATTATATTCGAGGATTTTAATATATTCCGTTAAGTTATTTAAAATACTGTACCATGTGTTTTGAGTGGTTATTTATTTTACAATATTAAGATTGTTGTATCGGGTACGTCTAGTCTGAATAGAATCTCTTCTAAAACCGAACCAAAAATTTGTACATAGTTACTCAAGTGTCAAAGATATTCAAAACTTGAGAGCAGGCTTGTATCTCATGTATCTTAGTAAACGGTTACAGTGAAATGTAGGTATATAAACGTTGGAACTTAGAGGACCTTTACAGACAAATGAAATGGCCATAACCTCAAAATTTAACCAAATTACTCGTACTACAGCATTAGGTCAACAAAGGAGGGGGGTCAAAGAATTTGACAATGGAATGCTAGGATAAACTTCCAATCTACTTTATAAATAAAATGAAAACCTTATCAATTTAAATGTATCATTTTAAAACTTAAAATTCCTCCATTATTTATATTTGCTCTGTATACGAATGCATGGTAAAAACTTGAACAACAGAAGACGTGTTTCGATGTTTCTTAAAGTTGAATCTAAATTAATGTGTATTACAGCTTTATTACAACTAGGTTGATATTAAAATGATTTAAAGTCCCCTCCATTGAAAATTGTGAAGTTAGAATTTCTTTGTCGAAATATATTGCGAAATTATAACATGTATGAGGTTCTGTATAGAGTTCTTCATTTTTTCGGTTTTCTCTAATTTGTTTGCTCATTTTTCTTTAAATGTAATGACTATTTTGTAATTACATGTAAGTATTCTGGACATTTTCTTTTCTGTAATCAGTGTATTTTACCTTAATTTTTGCAGTTATTCTTTATCTTTTAGCTCCTCATTATTCTCTATTCTTTAAAACAAATAATGTGCCAATTTTTCTCTTTTGTTTTTAAAAATTGAGAATAGAAATGGGGAATGTGTCAAAGAGACAACAAACCGACCAAAGAGCAGTAAATAGCCGTAGGCCACCAAAAGGTCTGGTTTGTTTTGGGATTTTTTCGGCCATTATTCCCTATTCTGTAAACCCAATCTATACCTCGTGTAAAGAAATAGAAATGAATTCATCAATAAATTAATCACAGCAGTAAATAGTTTATTCTCTCTTTGTCCTAAATAAAGGCAACAGTAGTATACCGCTGTTCAAAACTCATAAATCCATGGACAAAAAACAAAATCGGGATAACAAACTAAAACCGAGGGAAACGCATTAAATATAAGAGGAGAACAACGACATAACACTAAAATGTAACACATATAGACAAAATCCCACGAGAATAACAAATATAACATATATATATAACATCAAAACCAAATACATGAATTTGGGATAGACAAGTACCGTGACACGTCTTATCGCAATGTGAATTTACACTAAAAAATAAGAGAAAACAAACGACACAACGTTATAATGTAATACACACAGAAACGAACTATAATATAACAATGACCATATTCCTGACTTGGTACAGGGCATTTTTAAAGGAAAAAATGGTGGGTTGAACCTGGTTTTGTGGCATGCCAAACCTCGCACTTTTATGGCCATGTGAAATATAACATCAAAATGACAACACAGGACTACAATATAAATAAATTGGAGAACACAATTGACAAAGAATCACACGAACAACAGCCAACAAAAGGCAACAAGTTCAAAATTTTAATACGCAAGAAGTGTATTTTGTCCACACAAGACCTATGTGTGACGCACAGATACAAAAGTTTGAAAGCCGAAACGAGTACAAAGTTGAACAGCATCGAGGACCAAAAGATCAAAAAGGTTGTGCCAAAAACGGCAAGGGTTTTCTGTTAAGTTACCAGAAAATCCCTATAATTTAGAGTAATTTATACTTTTGCAAACAGTAAATTTAATAAAATGAATATTCAAAAGATGTACATGATAAAGCTGAAGTATTAACTAATTACAGGAAACAACATTACTGAAATACATTTACATAACCAGACATTTGAAACACAAAAGTAGACACATCCGAATACGTTTAAACCTCTACGTCAAGTGACGTCCTATTTGAAACTGAAAAATGACGAAAAAATGACGTCATTTGAATAAGTAAAACAGAGCATCAAAAAATGAAAAATGACGTCACATAAGAATGAATAAGATAGAATTAGGATTAATTTAAGATTATATATTTGAACTAAATACTGATATTGCATTTAATAACAAAGCACATTTTAATTCTTATTAATATAAAACTGAGGTAGCAATTAACTATATTATAAAACTATGTCAGGTTTGTTATGAATCTAACTTCAAACGTAAAATATCGTACTGATTACTTTGAACGAAATCAAATCTGATAAATGAAGGCGGTGATTAATTTTCTTTACCATAACACATAAATATAATAGAAAAGACGTCAACACATTTGACAAAATCCGATGAGAATTACAAATATAACATTAAACATTTAAACTAAATACATGAATTTGGAATGGATAAGTACCGTACCACGTCTTATAGTAATGCGAGTTCACACTCGGCAAAACAGTCACAATCGGGAATAAGTCACGTTTGGTAATTAAAAGATTAGACGACATTATGACAAAACACAATCTACCATGTGGTAAAAATGTCCTTAGCTAGTTTGGTCAACGAAACATCGTATGGATCCACCAAATCGTGATGGTGTCCATAAAATTTACGGAGTGTCAATTTTAATCTGTCCTCCTCATAACTTTGTTGGAGCAGTTTCTGCGTAAGGAGCACACTCCTGTATATGAAGTCCGTATAGTGTGAACAAGCACGTGAATAACGTATCAATTGTGATATGTAAACACCATACGAAGGGGCAGAGGGTATGTTACTGCTGAGAAATGGGAAATTGATAATTGGGAAGTTGAAATCGTCCCGTTTATCATAGATTTTCGTGTGAAGTCGTCCATCTACGTCAATAAACACCACAACCAACCCCCTCCACCCCCCCCCCCCCCCCCGCCCCAACCCCTCCACCCCTTTTCCTCCCCAAACTTTATCACATATTTATGAATATTGTATGAATGTGTTTAGTATCAGATTTAAGCCACTTCAAGTTAATTTCAGTTGAAAAAAGTTTTTGAAGTGCTACAACCACAGGTGTGTTCCTCGAAATTATTTAAACAATACCATATATATGTCTTCAACCCTTAGGGGTATAAATGTTCATTTCGATAATAAAATTGATACTCTGAACTGAAAATAATATCAAATCTAACTATCATTTGTGATTGTTCGGTTATCTTTGAAATATAAAAATAAGGAAGAATTATATATGATGTTCACAGGAATCTGAGATTAAAATCGAGTAGAAATTCTTTTGCAGAAGAAAAAAAAGAATTGATAAGAATCCAAAATGAGTTAAGAACAAATTCAATTTTTGGTCAGACTTAGCGCCAAATAACTAATTCTATGGTTTTCAATGCACACACACACAAAAAAGGTGGGAAAGGACACAAAACTTTGTTCATTTTTAACTTTCTTACATAAATGATAAGATTGTTCCTCGGAGGAAATTGTTCTAAAAAGGGGCATAACTTTTCCAACAGTAGTGCTAGAGCCAAAAACATTGACAATTATCAGGAAACCAATACCAACCAAGTTATTCATTTTATTTTGACTTAACTCAAAAAATTAAGGTGACAACTTTTGCACTCAATAATCCAGGAAACTTGATACTTATAACCCCTTTAACTACCCCTCACCAGTTTTAAAGCATAAAAAACACACTTAACATTTTTTTCAAACTTCAGAATGTTTCCGTTGAAATTTCAAAGCAATACACACAATAGTATTGACCTACATATATATATATATATATATATATATATATATATATAAACAAAGCTATCGATGTTAATTGTTAGTAATCTGATAACCATAAACACAAAAATAACTTTAAAAAAACGTTTAAAATCATAACACGGTCCTTCACAAATATTTGATATGTCGTTTGGTTGCTGTCTCATTAACACAAATCCTACAAATGCTTTTATTTCTTTATGATTTGCATTGTTGATTTCTCAATGACAATCAAATTATGACTGATTCAACCACACCTCGACCAAAGTATAAATGTTTACAATTTCGTGCAGTATTTCAGTCCTATTTAGCGCTGAAAACGTATAACTTGTATTCTACATTGCCTTTTAGGTTGCGTTCAATGTTGTTATTGACTAGTTTACTTGACGCGTAGCTGATATTGGGACAGGATACCAGGGTATGTAAAAGAGTACACGATTTCCTGTAAAGTATATATGATTACCAAATGAATGAAATACAATGAAAATAAAATGAAACTAAATTCGTGTCATTTCACTAACTTCGTCCCCGTTCACAAGAAACAACTGCCTCGATTATATTGCAATACTATTAAGACAGATTTGAAACTCGATTTGATTGGAAAATGACCAAAATGATTTCACGTATTAGAAGCTTCATTGTTCCTCGATTATATTGCAATACTAGAAAGACAGATTTGAAATGAGATTTGATTGGACAGTGATGTCACGTGTTAGAGGCTTCATTGTTCCTCTTCATTTCAATTCCAAGTCCTTTATTTTGTTCTTTGAATCTTTCTGATTTTACGTAGTTTTTCCACAGTTTAATTACAATTTCCGATGCAATTACTTGATTGGTTTTATTGCTGACAAACCAAATGAGAAAGACGCCATCATGGCGCAGATACTCAAAAACAAAGTTTTGTTGGAGAGTCTCTTCATACTCTGGTGTCTCCTCGGGGCGGCCATCACGAATACCTTCCATATCTAAAAACTTTCGTACATAATTTCTATTACGAAAAGGCAAAAATATGGCTACTAAGTTGTAGAGAAAATTTGTTCCATTTATGAGAACCATTGACACAAGCATCATCCAATTGATACAGAATATTTTTTCGTTGAAAAGATTAATCGGAAGAGAACACTGAACCGTCCACGTTTGGACATTGGTCATCTGCCGAACGTCAAGGTCACAAAATGTCACTCGAGGAAAACGGAGATGGTCTTCAAAAGACTTGCCGCTAAATAAAGACTTTAGAAAATGAAATCCAAGTGTTTTAAAATCATTGCCCAAAAATGCATCGACGAGGATTATTTGGGCGACGGCGTTTGCCAGATATAAAAATGAAGTCACCATGAATAGGAAACAGAGATAATTCCCATAATGAACTCCCGCGTTCGCCATTTTGGTTTTGACCGTTTCCATTTTCTTATAAGGTGATGAAATACAGTTTCTGACTTTTATGTACTTATCTAAATACATAGCAATGTCGTTCAAAGCTTCATTTCTTTCAGAATGAGTCATAAAAACAGCTTCATCTGCCCGACGGAGGATCTGTTTAACATTTATATAAGAACCTCCACCAAAACGTTTCCAAACCATACGAGGCATATAAAACAGCAATGCTTGTAACAAAAATATCAAAGGAACCCACTGATAATATTCTATCTCTTTATCAACTCGTATTTCTCGTTCGATTGGCAATGAGCTTTCAAAGTCAACGTAATACGTGTTGGCTACCCAACAGTAATTGTTTGTGTAGGCCACGTGACTTTTTTCAAATACTGCCGGGCACCAGCATTGTATAGGTTCGCCGACATATTGTTTAGCACTAACGATGACGACGAACACAATTAGTACTACGACACAGTAAAGACGGTTCAGTAGGTGGATTCGTGAATCATCAGTTAATCCGACTTTAAAGATTTTACCTCCGTGGTCTTTAAGGTCTTCTAATCTGTGAATAAAAATAAAATACAATGTTAAGCATCGGATACCTACTGATCATAAGACATTGTTTAGCATTGGGGACTCACTTATAATAAAACTACTATGTTAAGCATCGGGTATTCACTTATAATAAAACATCTCATAAATGGCCAAAAACGATACTTAGGCCTATTGTAAAAGTTAAACTCGGCTGATGTTATCAGTACGTGGTTGAAGGTGTCAACAAGACAATACAGTCCACCTGCTCTGTGTCCACTCGGTCACCTACATTTGTCGACTGAACTAAAATAGTCAGCTTTCGATGGCCTAGTGTTAACTGTCCTCGTCAGAAGAATCTATATTAATAGTTTTTTTGTTAAAATATACATTTCAATTGTTTGGTCTTTTGGAAAATGTTGTTTGTGCTGTGTTTAGACCACTCTACCAAGAGATGTGTTTTGCATGCACATGTATAAAATTAGGTTGGAACGTTGTTTTCAATTTAGACTTATACAGTGCATACAATAATATAATTACAGTTAATATAGTTTTAGAGTCCCCTGTTCTCATTCGTTTTTAATGACTTTTTAACGTAGGAATTCAATTTATTTACTTTTGATGGTGTAGGTGAAATGAGCATAAACATCACCTGTCCAAACAATTCAATGAAGCAGATTTAATTTTCACGATATGGTAAGCAAGGTTAATTCGCTTTTAAAGTTTTATGTGTTCCCTTTTATCTAGACCTTTAATTTAATTTCGCTTTATAAAAGTTTGTGTCAACTACCCATTGTGTGTCATTTATACACATATGGGTCATATCTGAAGTTTCAGTAAGTCCTTTATATACGGCCTTTACAGCATTTTATTTTTGCCTAGTTTCTTCTGTTACATAACATCGATCTCTTGACTCCATTTCAACTGAGTTTGACAATGCGTTTTGCTGGTTTTTTTTATTCTACAGGCTAGAGGTATAGGAGGAGGACTGAGATCTCACCAATTATGCTCAACCTCGCCGTCAGGTGCCTCTGGCCATTGTTTTTTCTTCTTATTGTGGTTCATGTATCTGTTTCGGAGTTGAGTATGATATTCATTTGCTCTGAACAAGTTTTTTTTTTGTTTAGAGTCCAGCTGAAGCCCGTCTCCGGGGTTCGGATTTTCACGCTGTGCTGAAGACTCATTTGTGACCTTACCCTGTGTTATGGTCTTTGGTCGGGTTTTTGTCCTTTGACACATTCCCCGTTCTTATATATATTCCAAATTGCATTGAGGTTTTGTCAAGCCATAATGGTTTGTTTTGGTGAAATTTCGTGAAATAAATACTAAACTTGGTACAATATATAACGTTCTTCTTCACGGAATATATTGTCAATAAAATTGAGAATGGAAATATGTAATATGTCAAAGAGACAACAACCAGACCTAAGAGAAGATAACAACCGAAGGCTACCTATGGGTCTTCAGCACAGTCAGAAAATCACGCACCGAAAGGTGTCCTCACCAGGTTTCAAAATAACAGCCTATTTCTCTAATCTATTTGACTACTAAGGGTTTGTTTTTACGGATTTTTCTCCCGTATTCATAATCACACAATGTAAACATTCAATTTGTATTGCGTTGATTCAACACGAAGAATGCTTTCAAATATATATGTATTTTAAACCGGTGTTGAATATCCGTCTTGATATGTACTTAAAAAGATCAAATTTGTAATTTAAAGTAAAATAACACGCAAGCACAAAGTAAATAATTAAATGTGGACAAAGGCAATACTGATGAAAGGAATTTAAATAATATACCGGTGTCTTTACTTGTATACTTGTGTTATAATAAGGATAGTTACTATATAAGAGAAGACCGTCAAGATAAACAATACCTTTTTATATTAGACCAATTTAAGGGGCTAGTTTCTTAGAATTAAGAAAATCTAATAATAACAAACAGAATCATATTTTATTTCATTAGTCAAGCTCAAAGCCAAATATTTGAAAGCCTGGATGAATAAATACCAAAAACGTGAAAATTAACATGATCAAAAGTAAATTAATAAAAATATGAAACTCCAAGGCAAGTTCACAATGGAAAGTCCTCTATAAAATGGCAAAATTAAAATCTCAAACACATCTTAAGAATGGAAAACAGTTGTCATATTCCTGACCTGATACAGATATTTTGTCATGTGGACAGAGAGCTTAAAATATTGATAAGTATACAAAGCTGATTTAGGGCTTATATAAAAAAAAAAGAAAAAAAAAAGAAGAAGATGTGGTATGATTGCCAATGAGACGATTCTTCACAATAGACCAAATGGCAGAGAAATTAACAACTATAGGTCACAGTATGGCATTCAACAATGATCAAAGCCCATACCGCATAGTCATCTTTAAAATGCCTCGAAATGACAAATATTAAACAATTCAAATGAGAAACCTATTGGCATAATTTATACATACAAAATAATGAACGAAAATCAAATATTTATACAGACACAATAGACAACTACTGAATTACAAGCTCTCCGTGACTTAGGAAAGGCATATTCAGAATATGTAAAGTCCACCAAAACAGATACATGTAATTATCCAGTGCTATATATAAAAAAAAATCTGTATCCGACGCGCTTTTCTGAATTTAACTTCTTCGACTGAACAGCAGAGAATTTTAAAACAGTTTTTGTAATGGGGACAAAATCAGAGAATTTGACAATGGAATGTTAGGATAAACTTCCTATCTAATTTATATAAATATTATGAAGACATAATTAATTTAAATGCATCATTTTAAATCTCGAAATTCCTTCACTATATATAGAATATTATTTAATTCGTTGCTCTTTATACGAATGGTAAAAACTTTGAACAAAGATGACGTGTTTCCCTTTAAAAGATAATTTTATGTTTCTGAAAGTTAAATATAAATTAATGTGTATCACAGCTGTATTAAAATTATGTTGAAATTAAAACGATTTAAAGTCCACGCTATTGAAAAATGTGAAGTCAGAATTTCTTTGTCGAATTATATTGCGAAACTATAACATGTAGGAGGGTCAGGAAGGGGTCCTTCATTTTTCTGTTTTCTTTTCTTTGTTGCTCATTATCTTTATAAAAAATGCTGTTCTGTAATCATGATAAATGTATTCTGAACATTTTGCTTTTCTTGATCAGTGTATGTTATCCGTATTTTTTGCAGTTATTCTTTATATTTTAGCACCCCATTATTATCTATTCTTTTTATTCTATTTGCCTATTTTTATATTTTTTGTTGTTGTTTAAAATTGAGAATAGAATTAGGGAATGTGCCAAAGAGCAGAAAATAGCCATGGGCCACCACTGGGTCTGATTTGTTTGTTTTTCTTTCATTATTTCATATTCTGTAAACCCCATCCACACCCTCATATATAGAAATGAAAACGTCGATAATTTAATCATAGCGGTAGATAGATTTTTTCTCCTTGTCCTAGATCACCAACCCCCCTTTTTTTCTCCTCCCAAACTTTATCACATTTCTATGAATAATTTATGAATGTGTTTAGGAATCAGATTTAGGCCACTTCAAATTAATTTCAGTTGGAAAAATTAAGTGGTACAGCCATATTTGTATTCTTGGAGATTATTTTAACAATAGCATATATATATCTTCAACCCTCAGGGGTATAAATGTGCATTTCATTAATACAATTGATGTTATAATAGAATGGAAACTCTGAACTGAAAATAACATCAAATCTGACTATCATTTGTGATTGGTCGGTTATCTTTGAAATATAAAAATAAAGAAGAATTATATGATGTTCCCGGGAATCTAGGAGTAAAATCGAGTAGATAGTTTTTATGCAGAAGAAAAAAACTGATAAGAATCCAAAATGAGATAACAACATTTTGGTGAGAATTTAGCGCTAAATAATTATTTACTCTGTTTAAATTTTCACTTCTGTAGTTTTTTGTACACCAAAAATATAAATTAAAACGTGGGAAAGGACACAAAACTTAAGTTTGTTCATTTTTATCTTTCTTGCATAAATGACGAGATATTTCACAATTGAGTCATGCTTCATAATATTTCACATCGATATTAGTGTATATAAAGCCGGAAATGTATGAGGACATTTAAAATAAAACTTAATCAGAAGCGATAAAAATAAAAAGTTTGAAAAATGACTTACGCTCCCATTTTCTGTGGCTGTAGTTTTTCACAATCTTTTACATTTTAATTAGAATTCCTTTTTTACATTTAATCATACGCACTGTTTAGTCAACTTATTTAAGTAATATTCCTTTTTTCATTTCATCATACGCACTGTTTAGTCAACTTTGTCAACTAAGTTAATAATAAATAAAACGGGGTATAGTTTGACCTGGATAATAATACAGGTAAGGGGAATACACTAAGGTAAATTGAATGATTTGGGTGATTTAACGGTCATATCAATGGAATTCTTTACAATACAGTGGAATGCGTGGGTCGGTTCTTTGTTTAAATTTTGTGCGTGTCGTAACAGACTGCACTCCTTTGTTAACGGTATAAATAAAGGGACGCTATAACGTTTATTTATTACTTTTCGCAGTACGCAAAAAAGATAATATGAATTTTAAATCTTATTCAATATAGAATTCTGATTTTTTTTCTTCTTATCAGGGCCGTAACTACATTGAGGCAAATGAGGCAAATGCCTCATGTTGGAAATTTCCAAAAAAAAAAAAAAAAAAACTGAAACAAGATTGTCTTTATATCAACCTGACTTTTTTTCACGGAAAGTGTCTTGCAAGTCTCTCTGATGTTGCCCCTGCATGTTTTTCGTGATCCATGTTTCTATTTTACTTTCCGTTTTCAGAATTGATGGTCTATTAATTGCGGTTTGTACTTCTGTGTCCAGGGTTTGTCTTTTGTTCATTTATTGTCCTACTTTATAATTATAGTCTGCAGAGTGTTGATTTTCATTTGTAAACTGTGGTTTTGCCATGTTGCATGTCCACCGATGTCCAGACATTGTACGAGAAACTATTTTAAGAATATACGATGCTACTGGACATAAACAAAAATTGTCGTTTCTGCATGGAGAATTGAACTTGATATCAAAGAATACAAAACTGGCTCTTTTTTTGGAGATAAAACTAGATAGCTGACATGGTTTAAATTAAAGTAAGACCACAAATTTCCCGGTATCAAATCATCTTTAAAAACAATGTATTGCCATATGACCTTTTACATTGAAGGATTAAACTTGCATGCAGTCGTGTTCAGACTCTTAAACAGAAAAAAAAGAATATTGAGTAAACGTGCACAGGACCTTATCTCAAACAAAGTCAATGCAGAGAAAAAATACATATGATCAATGGCCAAAGTTTTTTTTCCTATTCCTCATCTTGATAGTTGAAGGAGGGTCTTCAACAATAAAAGAATCATTCATACCGTAAAACAAGGTCAAGATGGTCCTTAGTGTCGACTTAAGCAGTACTAGTACTTAAAATATAATACTGCACTGTCACTATATTTAAATCTAGTCATAAAAAAATCACCAAAGTCTGAATTAAGCACAATACAAGACAAGAACAGACAGACATAATGATTATGAAAATTTCGGTTTTTGCTTTATCCTACATATCGATCTACTTTTAATGTTGTTCCCGTAAAACCTAAAAGTCTTAATTTACAATGAGTTTTTGCTTTGAGACAAGAATATTGTCGAAAGAAATAGCTCAAAATTAATTGCGTTTCAATGTAAGAAAGAGTCCGGGAAACGCTCAGAATGCACCATCTTGCGTTATTTTTCTCAGAGCTTCTGGGGGCGGCCCCCAGACCCCTCGCCAAAAATATATTTTGCCTCAATATTATAAGAGGCTAGTTACGGCCCTGCTTATAATTATGAGCGAATAATACGAGCATTCGAGTCTTCAGGTAATCAGTAAATAATCTGAATTTTAATTCGATTGAGGAACTTACTTCTTTCTAGAGAAATCTAGAGATAAAAGGGGAAAACACTCATCTGCATGGGAGAGATAATAGTGAGAAAAAGAGGAGTGAGGGAGAAGGTAAAACACGTGCAAAGAAGGATCGATTTGTGATGCACGCCAAAAACGCAAATTGTTATGCCAAAAAAAATTACTTTTTGCATGATAATTTTACTAGGTTTTACCCGACATTTTTGGAGTCTTTAGTATCAATGCATGATTTATAAAACTTTGATGTGAGTAGAACTTAACATGCTAATTTATCACATTTAAATTTTAAAAAATCAAAAATTATAATTAAAAAAAATATTATTATACAAAATGTGTCCAATGCATAATTGAAGTAAAAATATCATAATATAGAACTGCTGGTTTTCATTGTGACACCCATCATGTATTACTTTAAAACTATGATGATGATATATTTAGAGAAAGAGATAGTCAAGATCAAACTTTAAATTGTCATTGAAAATCCCATGTACGTATATCGTCAAGACGAAATGCTAAATAACCGATTTATAAGAACTTTATTGCAAAAAGTGAAACTCTGACGGGTTCAATGCAAACAGAAAAAACACAAGCAATGCTAGTACGAGATTACTCTGACGTCAACCGGGTGTTTTGCCAAACAAGCTGGGAATGAGAGTAATCTAGGACTAAAACAATGCATGAAACAAAGTGCGAAACGAGTCAAGTTAATGCATGTATTTATAATCTATAGTATAAGTAAAATTAAGAATGTAAATGGGAAACATGTTAAAAAGACAACAACCCAACCATAGTGCGACTGGAAAGTACTTGAAAATACAACACATGAGGAACTTCAAGGGATTTGTTGTGTTTTTATCGTAGCTAAGTATATCGCCATTTCAGAATTTATAGCATCATGGGTAAAATTTGTTGTACGCTACGACGTTATCTATTTTCATACGACGCCATGCCGTGTTTCAATGTTTACTGTTTCATAATTTTTTTTTAAATTGGCCTGTCACATAATATCAATATTTCAAAAAATTCGGTATGTACCCAACAATGGATCAATACCTGAAATTATGCCCCAAGGATCGATAATTTTATACTTGAAAAAGTCCAAACTGCAATTGCGTTTTGATTTTGGATTGCACAAATTCGAGGTAGATATGAATGCTATTATTATTTTTTATCAATCGGTCCGTTTGAACTTTTGTTTCACATGATGTGCCTTTTATAGATGATTTTTACTGTACTGGTTCGGCTCATTCTAGAAGTCCATGATTTTACTGTACTGGTTCGGCTCATTGTAGAAGTCCGTACGTTGATCGTTAATAGTTGTCTGTATCTGCTTTGGTTTGAGTTATTTAAACAGCTGTCTCATTGGTAATCATACCACATTTCCTTTACATATATATAGTTATATTCCTTTAGTCAAATGCGTTGTGTTAAAAGATGTTTTTTTTCTCACTCTTTTGGTCTTTTGGAAAATGTTGTTTGTGCTGTATTTAGACTAAGTTTGTTACCTGCACACGTATAAAAACTGCGCATATATCGCTAGTCAAAAAAACAAAACAACAAGGGCGTACCTAGAAACGTACATCACTGCAACTAACACTATATACCATTCCAGTCTTGCTTATAAGTCATTGAAATTAGAAAGTCAGATTCAGTAAGAGGCATTTATTACTTCGTTAGTCAAACAACAAAACCAAAAAAAAACGTCCCTCAAAAAATACATTATTGCAACCAGCACTGCGCATCGCCCGAGTCTCACTAATAAGACATTGGAATGAAATAAAAAAACTCAGGATTAGTAAAAGAATAATACTACTTCAATCGTCTGACTCCGGAACCTTGGAGACGTCGCTGCACTTAACTAACAAACTTGTAATCAGCACTTAACGAACCCACTGGTAATCAGCACTAAACTAACCCACTTATAATCAGCACTTAACTTACAAACTTTTAATCAGCACTTCACTAACCAACTTGTTATCAGCATTTAACTAATCAAATTTTAATCAGCACTTCACTAACCCACTTGTTATCAACACTTAACTAACACACTTGTAATCAACACTTAACTAACACACTTGTAATCAAGACTTAACTAACACACTTGTAATCATCACACCAGTAATCAGCACTAAACTAACACACTTGTAATCAACACTTAATTAACCGACTTGTAATTAGCACTTAACTAAAACACTTGTAATCAAGACTTAACTAACACACTTGTAATCATCACACCAGTAATCAGCATTAAACTAACACACTTGTAATCAACACTTAATTAACCGACTTGTAATCAGCACTTAACTAACCCAGTTGTAATCAGCACATAACTAACACACTTGTCATCAGCACTTAACTAACATACTTGTTATCAGCACTTAACTAACACACTTGTAATCATCACTCAACTAACACACTTGAACTCAGAACTTAACTAACACACTTATCATCAGCACTTACCTAACAGACTTGTTATGAGCACTTAACTGACCCACTAGTAATCAGCACTGAACAAACACACTTGTAATCAGTACTGAACTAACAAACTTGTAATCAGTTCATAACTAACAAACTTGTAATTGTTACATAACTAACACACTTGTAATCATCACTTAACTAACAAACATGTAATCAGTACATAACTAACACACTTGTAATCAGCACTTGACTTGCACACTTGAATTCAACACTTAACTAACACACTTGTTATCAGCACTTTACTAACACACTTGTAACCGACACATAACTAACACACTTGTTCTTAACACATAAATAACAAAATTATAATCTGCACTTAAATAACACATTTGGTATCAGCACTTAACTAACAAACTTCCAATCAGTACATAACTAACACACTTCTAATCAGCACTTTACCTTCACACTTGTAATCAGAACTTAACTAACACACTTGCAATTAGCACTTAACTCACCCACTTGTAATCGGTACTTAACAAACATACTTGTAATCAGCACTTAACTAACACACTTGTAATCAGCACTTAACTAACATACTTGTTATCAGCACTTAATTAACCCACTTGTAATAAGCACTAAACTGACCCACTTGTAATCGGTACTAAATAAACACACTTGTAATCAGCACTTAAATAACACAAGTGTAATAAGTACTTTACTTGCACACTTGTAATCTTCAATCAACTAACACACTTGAAATCAGCACTAAACTAACACACTTGCAATGAACACTTAACTGACCCACTTGTAATCAGCACTTAACTAACACACTTGTAATCAGCACTTAACTAACATACTTGTTATCAGCACTTAACTAACCCACTTGTAGTCAGCACTTAACCGACCGACTTGTAATCGGTACATAATTAACACACTTGTAATCAGTACATAACTGACACACTTGTAGTCAGCACTTGACTTGCACACTTGAATTCAGCCCTTAACTAACACACTTGTAATCATCACTCAACTGACACACTTGTAATGAACACTTAACTGACCCACTTGTAATCAGCACTTAACTAACACACTTGTAATCAGCACTGAACTGACACACTTGTAATCGGTAGTTAACAAACACACTTGTAATCAGCACTTAACTAACACACTTGTAATCATCCCTTAACTAACATAATTGTTATCAGCACTTAACTAACCCACTTGTAATCAGCACTGAACTGACACACTTGTAATCGGTACTAAACAAACACACATGAATCAGCACTTATATAAGACAAGTGTAAAAGGTAATCAACTTACACACTTGTAACTACCACTCAACTAACACACTTGATATCATCACCTAACTTGCACACTTGTAATCAACACTTTACTAAAACTCTTGTAATTAACACAAAATTATAATCAGTACTTAAATAACACAAGTGTAATAAGTACTCAACTTGCACACTTGTTATCAGCACTCAACTAACACACTTGTAATCAGCACTTAACTGACATACTTGTTATCAGCACTTAACTAACATACTTGTTATCAGCACTTAACTTGGTACCGTTAATGTTATTACTACCACTGAGTCGATGCCTCTGCTGGTGGACTGTAAGTCCTCGAGGGTATCACCAGCCCAGTAGCCAGTACTTCGGTACTGGCATGAAAATATGGATTTTTGTTTTATTTAAATTTGCTGTTACAATATATTAGAAATTATTATAAATTAAGGAATGTATCTCCCTCATGGAAAGCTCTGATTCCTTTCATGGATTTGGCTATACTTTTTGGACCTTTATAATTATAGCTTTTCATCTTTTATATAAGCTTTGGATTTCAAATATTTTGGCCACGAGCATCACTGAAGAGACATGTATTGTCGAAATGCGCATCTGGTGCAGGAAAATTGGTACCGTTAATGTTATTAACTAACTCACTTGTAATCAGCACTTAACTGACCCACTTGTAATCGGTACTAAACAAACACACTTGTAATCAGTACATAGCTAACACACTTGTAATCAGCACTCATCTTGCACACTTGTAATCAACACTCAACTAACACACTTGTAGAAGCACTCAACTAACACATTTGTAATCAGCACTTAACTAACACACTTGTAATCGATACTTAACTAACACACTTGTAATCAGCACTTAATTTGTACATTTGTAATCACCGCTCAACTAACACATTTGTAATCATCACCTAACTAACACAAGTGTAATCAGCACTTAAAAAACACACTTGTAATCAACACTTTACTAACACACTTGTAATTAACACATAACAAAATTATAATCAGCACTTAAATAACTCAAGTGTAATAAGTACTTAACTTGCACACTTGTAATCACCACTCAACTAACACACTTGTAATCAACACACAACTAACACACTTGAATTCAGCACTTAACTAACACACATATATTCAGCACTTAACTGATCCACTTGTAATCGGTACTTAACAAACACACTTGTTATCAGCACTCAGCTAACACACTTGTTATCAGCACTCAACTAACACACTTGTAATCAGAACTTATTTAACATACTTGTTATCAGCACTTAACTAACCCACTTGTAATCAGCACTTAACTGACCGACTTGTAATCGGTACTAAACAAACACACATGAGTCAGCCCCTAAATAACACAAAAGTAATAAGTACTAAACAAACATTTGTAATCAGTACATAACTAACACACTTGTTATCAACACTCAACTAACACACTTGAAGAAGCACTCAACTAACACTTGTAATCGATACTAAACTAACACACTTATAATTAGCACTTAACTTGTCAATTGTAATCACCGCTCAACTAACACACTTGTAACAACACTCACTTAACACACTTGTAATCATCACCTAACTTGCACACTTGTAATCAGCACTCAACTTACCCAAGTGTAATTAGCACTTAACAAACACACTTGTAATCAACACTTTACTTACACACTTGTAACTAATACATAAATAACAAAATTATAATCTGCACTTGAATAACACACTTGTTGTCAGCACTTAACTTGCACACTTGTAATCAGCACTCAACTAACACACTTATCTCAGCACTCAACTAACACACTAGTAATCAGCACTTAACGAACACACTTGTACTCAGCACTTAACTGACCCACTTGTTATTGGTACTAACTAACAAACTTGTAATCAATACATAACTAACACACTTGTAATCAGCACTTAACCTGCACACTTGTAATCAGCACTCAACTAACACACTAGTAATCAGCACTGAACAAACACACTTGTAATCAGTACATAACTGACACACTTGTTATCAGTACTAACTAACAAACTTGTAATTGTTACATAACTAACACACTTGTAATCGGTACTTAACTAACACTCATGTAATCAGCACTTAACTAACACACTTGTTATCTGTTCTTAACTAATATACTTGTAATAAGCCCTTAACTCGTATACTTGTAATCACAACTTAACTAACACACTTGTAATCAGCACTTTATCAACACACTTGTAAATAACACATAACTAACACACTTGTAATTAGCTCCATACTTACACACTTGTAATCACTACATAACTTACACACTTGTAATCGGCACTTAACTAACACACTTGTAATCAGAAAATAACTAACACACTTGTTATCGGCACATAACTAACACAATTGTCATCGGCACTGAGCTAACAAACTTGTTACCAGAACTTAACTTGCATACTTGTAATCAGCACTTAAATAATACACTTGTAATCATCACTTAACTTGTACACTTTTAATCAGGACTCAACTAACACACTTGTAACATCACTCGACTAACACACTAGTAATCATCACTCAACTAACACACTTAGAATCGGTACTTAACAAAAACACACTTGTAATCAGCACTTTACTAACACACTTGTAATCAGTACAAAGTAGTAAAAACTTATCATTTACCAATGAAACATGAAAAAAGTAAAATCACAAAAAATACTGAACTCCGAGGAAAATTCAATCGGAAAGTCCCTAATCACATGGCAAAATCAAAAGAAAAAACACATCAAAATGAGGTTAGGTCAAAGAACCCTGCTAGACAGACATGTTCATCTTACAACATTCAATACACCAAATATATTTGACATGTTGCTTAAAAGTAACTTAAATACTAATAAAATTATGAAAACTTATTGTTGACCAATAAACCATGAGAATGAGTGAAAGGTCAATTTACCTTGCACGTTGGAGTTTTTAACGCCCTATATATGTTCTCGATAAATTTGTTCCAACATTTTTTTTTATCATAGATCAAACATATTGGTTCAGTGTATGTTCACTTGATTTTGTTTAAATGTCTTTTTGATCGAGTCAACCATTCCAAATTATATTTTAGAGGTTTTCTTTGTGTTATAATGTTCACTACTGTCTTATGTTAGGGTGAAGGCTGGCGCTTGTTAAAACGTTTAAATCCGCTGCCTTTCTAAATTCCTGTCATAAGTCAGAAGTATGTTGTTCAGTTATTTTCGTTTGTTAGTGTAGTTCAACAATATTTAATGTTTCTTGTTTTTATATGGATTGGACCGTGTTTTTTTTTTCAGTTGGTTTATACTAGTCATTTTGGGTCGCTTTAAAGCTTGTTGTTCGGTGAGAACCAACGCTCCGTGAAGACCTCACTTAGACTAATAATTGAAACTTTTTATACACTATAACTTGGATGAAGAGTTTTCTAATTGGTAAACATACTGCATCCTCTAGTTTATATGTACACCTTATATTCATTCCATACACCAAATATAGTTGACCTATTGCTTATAATATCGGAGAAATAGACCAACTGACATAATCTTAAATGTGTCCAAAGAACCACGACAATGAGATCAGGGTCAGAAGAAAACTGACATACGGACATTTACACCATATTCAAGGATTCTATTTAACTTATATAGTTGTCAGTATCAGAGATAGAGTTGATACGGCGTTTTAACCCCTCCCCCTTTTTTTATGAACAGACAATGCATTTAAATGGGGACATATGGTTGAAATCCCCTCCTCCTTTTTTGTTGCTGGATCCGCCCCTGGAACGTCCCTACGCGAAACTAACAACACTGCAACCAGATATTCGCATCATAAGGTCTTATAAATATCTATTTTAAATAAGAAAATAAGTAAGTCAGAAACATCCAAAATATTCATTCCTTCTATAGTCGCACCAAGAAACAGTGGGAACGCGATACTTGAAATGTAAAACTGTAACCAGAACTTCGTATCACTTTGGTTAAATCTAAACAGATAACTTCAAAAAGAAATGATACAAATTCTTATACTGTTCATAAATCAAACTCAAAAACATTAGGAACCTTGCTACGCTTAATATACACCTTCGTATCTCTCGGGAGTCATTCTAAATAGATCGATAATATAAGAAGTCAGAAACTGTAAAAATATTTATTTCTCCAAAAGTTTTTACATTTACTATGTAACATTGTCTTCAGTTACTGGTAGAAATATAAATATATGAATGCCCTGCATTAAAATGCTATTCAATAATAAGTATAATATATATACGTAATGAATGCCCTGCACTAAAAACTAGGATTAAATAAGTTACCAATGTCACTTTCTAAAATGATGATCAAATGTTTGAAGCGCTTTGAACTACAAAGAATGAACAGGCGAAACAGGTTTGTTGCATATAGTTTAAAACACTAGTAGTCTACTCAGAAAAATAAAAACAGCTTGTCATGTTATTACCAAAATAGCTTTTGGGTCCTTTTATAACTGTAAAATGCGGTATGAATTTTGTTCATTAATGAAGGTCGTACTGTGATCTATAGTAACATAAGGCCATGTCATTTTGGTCATTTGTACTCTTATATTATTGTCTTCAACAATGTTTATGCAATCATACAAAATCTCCTTTTATTGTACAACTGAACAGCATGAGCGCTTAAATTAAGAACTAGTAAAATATCGTGAATAGGTTTTTGTCCTTTCTTTAGGATTACCCTAAATAAGGGGTGGTGAAATTTGCCCAGTTGTATATATACGTTGTTACTTTACACTAAGCGATTGGCTGTATACTTGTATATATGACCTAAAAATGTAAAGAGAAGGTCTAAAAAAAAAATAGACATGTAGATTCAATACTTAAGTTACATTAACGTCTCAGAAATCATACTGGTGAAAGATAACATGTAGATTCAATACACAAGTTACATTAACGTCTCAGAAATAATACTGGTGAAAGATAACACTTTATGTTGTAATGTTCTGGGTAGACAATTATGGACCAAATATTACAAAAAAAAACACCAAAAAGATAGAATGGAGACAAATATTTTAAAAATTAAACTATAAAGAAAAACAGACCAAAAAAAATAATAAAGAAAAATGTGGTGCTAAATAATGGAATAGAACAATGGGGTGCTAAAATGTAAAGAATAGAAAATAATAGGGTGCTGACAAAAAACTATAAAAGATAGAGAATTTTTCAAAGAGAAAAATTACAGATATGAAAATGGACCATTCTTTGTCGAAAATATGCAAAAAAGCTTCGACTCACACGAAATAAAGGATTTCAATTGTTATTCCGATGACAATGCATTACATGACTTTCTCTTTTAAAAAAGTGAGAAAAAAAAATGATACTGGTCTTAAAAAACAAAGCAAAATATTCTTAGCACCTTTTAAATTATTTAAAGGAAAACATATCATCAAGGCCAATCTATATAAAATAATTTGCTAACTAACTAATCATAAGATATATTTTGATGTATAACAATACATGTATATACAAACAGTAATAAATGTTCATTTAGACCTTTCGGTAAAGCAATTATCTGCGAGGGATGTCTTGGACGGTGTAAAAAAATATAATTAGACCAGATCTAATATAAAATGTCAATGATAGTTTTAGCCTTATAATTTCCAAAATGTCTGTATCCCCATAACAAGGCAAAACAAATCTATATGGATATTTCCCGACCTCAGTGGCAGATCAAGAACATGTTATAAGAAGGGGCCACTGCCTGCCTAAGAGGGGACCCGCTCCAGTCATGATTCAGTGATTCCCTAGTTTCCCCAAAAAGAGTAGCCCGAGCACCCTTCCATCCCCTAAATCTGCCTCTTGACCTATATAAGTGTGTGTCAACCAATAAAAAAACTTCTAACAATATACATGTATACTGGCAAGAAATTGTGTCTATTAATAGCACCATAGACACAATGTTCTCAAAGTAAAATGTCTATTATACATTCTAATGCAACATTGCTTCATTCTCATTGGAGAACGTCAGTAATTCTCATGGCATCAATTCACAATTGTGGCATCAATTCACAATTGATGCTGAGTAAATAAATGTCTATTATACATTATAGATACGGGAATGTTTTAAAACAAGAATAATTTGATAGAAATTAAAGCAATAAAACAATAATTGATACATGTAAAGATATTCAGTAAAAGCAAGGCAGCCTCAGAAGCAATTACGGAATTTTGAAACCAGGGGCCCCCAAACTAGACGACGTTAGGAGAAGAAAAGGTAAATATGTAGCTCCATAATAAGGGGGTTTTACATGCCACCTTTTCCCATAATCCACCTCAGAGCTTCCTGACGATCGTAAAATTAAAAAAAAATAGGTTTGGTGTGCTATGAATTTATTTGGTCTAAAGAGCGAACAAAGAAAACATTGTTTCTCGATCCTGATGAAATCAAAATATTTGAATTTGAAAATAGACTATGTTAAAAGAAACAATAATTTATCCATAAACCATCTGAAATTTCATAAAAACAAAATATCTAAAAAAATAAATATTCGGCCTTTTTTTTTCGGCAAAACCAAACAATTAGAACAAGCTCTATACAGAACTAAGTGATCAAGTAGAACCCACAAATATCTTTAGATTTAATAGTTACACAGTAAGAATGGAGCTGTACAGAACTATCATTCAAACACGTGCCCATTTTACATCAATTGGAACCCACAAATATCTTTAGATTTAATAGTTACACATTAAGAATGAAGCTGTACAGAACTATCATTCAAACACGTGCCCATTTTACATCAAATAGAACCCACAAATATCTTTAGATTTAATAGTTACACAGTAAGAACGAAGCTGTACAGAACTATCATTCAAACACGTCCCCATTTTACATCTGCAGTGGTTTAGCTAATAAAAATAAAGGGTTTCGTAAAATAAATCTAATGATAAACCGATCATTGATGACCTGCCGTCTTTTTATTTTTCTTAATTTAACTCTTTATTAAATAACACATGTTCTAACTATCTATATACAAAATGCATTGACCTGGCATATGCATAAATCAAAACTACAAAGCATATAAAAGTATACTGCACAAACAATGTGCAATGTATAAAAGTTTAAATAAAACTTAACTTAATACAAGTATTGAAACCTCCTACATATCACCAAGACAACCTTACAAAGGTACCAACCATTTATCTTGTGTGGGTTGCATGGAAATTTTCTAGAGAAAACATTTTTTTCTGTATTCAAAACCTAGCTAAAATATTACAGCCATCCCTTGTAATTGAATTCTAAATTCCATTTTTAAGAAGTAAATCATAAAAAAACGTTGATGATGACTTGTTACATGTACTTTCAAAAATTAATTTAACTAACACACAGGACTATGTTCTGTTTGTTCAATTCATTGTCGGTATGTTTTGTTTTACGAAATTATCAAGGGATACAATTTTTTTTAATTTTTTTTTTAAATATTTAAAAAAAAAATCTAAAGTCAATGAATTCGTTATATAACACCAGACCCATTACAAAAATAAAATGGTGGGTGCTATGGATATCCTGCACTTGAAGCTGCGCCTCCTACAAAAAAAGAATAGTCGGTGGCTTTGGATTTGAGACTATAGAAGCAGCGCCCCCTACAGAAGTTAAATGGTTGGTGTCTATGGATTTGAGGCTATGGAAACAGCGCCCCCTACAAAAGTTCTATGGAATTCATGCATTTGAAGCAGCAGTAGGACTCAGATATTCGTCATCATCGGCGTGTAGCTTGGCCTCAACAAGTCCTTCCTTTGTATAACGCTGCCAAAGTTTGCTGACAATTTCTGATGCTATAACTTGATTCGTCTTGTTGCTAAGAAACCAAATAAGAAACACACCATCATGGCGAAGATATTCCCGCACAAATTCTTTTTTAACTTCTCCATAGCGCGGTGATTGTTTCTCATTAATTCGACCAGCGCGGACACCTTCCATTTCCATGAACTTAGTGACGTAATTATCAGTCCGAAAAGGTAAAAATATGGAAATTAGATTGTACAAAAAGTTTACTGAATTTATAATTACCATGGAGACTAACATCAACCAGTTACAAAAGAAAAGTTTCTCGTTAAAGAGATTAATTGGTAGGGAGCATTGTACTGTCCATGTCTGGACATTGGTCATCTGTCGGACATCTAAATCACAGAAAGTAACACGTGGAAAACGGCCGTAGTCTTCAAATTTCTGTCCCTTGAAAATCATTGATAAAAATTCAAATCCAAGATTTTTAAAATCGTTTCCAAGAAATATATCAACCATTATAATCTGGACTGCGGCTGTCATTATGTATAAGAATGACGTCACCATAAACAAAAATACCAGGTAGTTACCATAGTGAAGTCCAAGTCGCGACATTTTTTCTTTTGCAATTTCCATTTTATGATGTGGCGATGAAATAGTATTTCTGATCTTAATATACTTGTGAAGATAGGCTACAATGTCGTCCAATGCTTTGTCTCTTTCGTCTCCTGTCAGATATCCGGCGCTGGCGGCCATATTTAACATCTTCTTAATATTCAATAACGTATAACCTCCAAATCTCTTCCAAAACATTCTTGGCAGATAGAATAAAAGAGCTTGGAAGACTAGGATTAAGGGTACCCACTGATAGTACTCAATCTCTTTATTAACTCGGATTTCTTTTTCTAGCGGAAGACTACTTTCAAAGTCTACGTAATACGTGTTTGAAACCCAGCAATAGTTATTGGTGTATTTGACATGCGCGCCCGTAAACATGGCTGGACACCAACATTGTATCGGATTTCCGACATATTGTTTACTACTGACCAGCATGGCTAGAATGATGAGGAATACTACACAGTATAACCTATTCAATAAATGTATACTGGAGTCATCTGTGATACCAACTTTAAATATCCTGGTCCCCTGTTTTTTGAAGTTTTCTATCCTAAAAAAAAAAAAGGTAAAAAAAGGGTAATTAATAAGCGTATTAAATATGCGGTGGAGAAAAATACAAACGAACAGAAAAAGTCAGTTTAATCACAGTTGTTTGAATTTTAGTGATATATATATGAAAAAAAATATATTATTTTTGTTTCATATATATATCACTAAAATTCAAGATTCACATTTCACGCATGTATTATTAGTAACTTTAATTCACATTTGACGCATGTATTATTAGTAACTTCTTTATACATGGTGTGTTCTGTTTTGCACAAAGATTAAAGGAGAAGCTTTGTTATTGAGGCGCTCTTCTTCACTATAGGATATTACAACTTGGTGTTAAATGTTTTATCTCATATTTAAGTTTATTACAGTTGTCCATCTTTCTATTGAACTTCATTTTTGTGTAAAGTACAATAGGGGACTGCGGGACTTTATTTATATACTTCTTCATTTTGTAAGATATCATAAGTATACCAAAGAAGAGACAATCGTAATGAAACAATATTGATCAAATTAAGGCAAAACAAATTTTACCTGCTTAAAACAACAACAAAAATGATTTAAAAAAAGTTAAATATTAACCAAGCTAATGGAAAGGTTGACAACATATTAAAAAGGGGGTGCAATTAACACAGGCCAAATGAAAAGGGGATAGGGCCAATTAACTCAGAGCTCATGGAAAGGTAGACAAGTTTCAAGAGGGTAGTGCTAATTAAAATAGAGCTTATGGAAAGGTCTAAAAAACCAAAGGGCAAATTTAAAGATCGACTATATAAAAGGTGTTATATGACGAATTTACCCAGAGATAATGGACAGGTCGACAAAATCAAAGAGGCAGTGCAATTAACTCAAACCTATAAACGAAAAAGTCGACACAATCAAAGGTCGTTAGGGTCAATTGACCCAGAGATAATGGAAAGGTGTACACAATAAAAAGAGATTTGTATGACCTTCACTTTTTTAAAAACAGAGATAATGGAATGGTCGACACAATAAAAGGGGACGGGACAAAATCATAGGGCCAATTTACCCAGAGCTTATTGTAAGGTCGACAACATCAAAGAGTAGGGGCAATTTACCCAGAGCTTTTTGTAAGGTCGACAAAATCAAAGGGTATGGCCAATTTACCCAGAGATAAAGGAAAGGTCGACAGAGAGGTTGGACGAATTTATAATAAAATGAACATTAGATAGGTCGAAAAATACTAATATATACTAAATTGCACAAATCTGTTTTAATTGTGATTTGATCTATCAGGCGTTTATATAATTTGCTGATCTGTTAAGAAATAAACCATACTATTGTTACGATCTTGCACACATTGGGATATGATACTATGAATTTTGGTGATTGAATGAAAAGCTTTTTAAAAATGGCCTTAGATAGGAATAAATTCATGAAAATTGGCCTTACCTCTTGGAAGGTATAATTTAGATTTTTGAATGTTCTGATTGTATATGTTTGTACATTATTTCAAGAGATAAATACTGTGAATTTAACAAAATCTGTCAAAATTGCAGTTTATGGTAATAATTTGCTGGTGTGTTTAGAAATATATCACAATATTGTTAGAACCTTCAAGTCATTAGAATGTGACACTATAAATTTAAGTTCCGATTGAAAACTTTTTGAAACGAATGGTTTGAAACAAATTTACTTAAATACATGTATAAATAAAAAGTAAATGTTGCTACTGTGTATAAAACAATATAAGTTCTGACAGGCAATATCTACTGGAATTCTCTTTGATGACATGTAATCTCTTTTGTTGACAGCCGGTACTCTGTTTTTGAATTATGTTATCACTAAATATTTATCACGGATCAAGGGCCTGTTTTAAAGAGTTTTTACCTGGCCAAGATAGGGATTCTTCATTTTATGGATTAATTATTTGTTCTTGGGTCGGGCTATAATTTTATTATTATATATTTCTATATATTTGAGGACCCCTTTATACTCAGGATTTCTTTAGTTTTAGCCCTTTTATCAAATTGTTTTGGGACCATTATTCTCTTTTCTGCAAACCCTACTCAGACCCTCACTTTAATACTATTCCAAAAGGTAAAACTTTCTAAATACTGAGTCCCGTGAACGCCCCTTCCCACACACATTTTACCAAAATTGTATAAATCCCATGGTCTGGTTACAAATATGTCATATATGATAAGGTTATGTAACAAATGACTGTCATTTTGCTTTAGGTTAAATACATATATAATGTTGTTTTACATTCCATTTGCTGTTCCGATTTATTTAGAGTTAAAATCAGAACGTTCAACTCTACTGAAGTACAAATAGGTTATGTCACGTTAAATACGTGAGTGTTCAGTCTAGTCTGACATTTATTAAATTAAATACATAATAAATAATGTTAGATACACTGTAATGGGTTTGTTTTACGTGCAACAAAACACTAATAATCTGAATTCAAAGTAGGTTTAATGGTGACTGATAAATAATAAAATAAGAAATATTTTTCAGTTCTCTTTATTTCAAAGACTCAAGAATGCATAATATTATGTAAACTTAAAAATCAAACTTAACTAAAGGAGGTTTCACAAACTGAGGACACATATCTTTCCAATGCTGTGAGTTTCAAAATTCAAGTCCCCACCGTCACCAATCTGATTTTTTTCGTGGTTTTTTTTTTTAAGATTTCAATCTTAATTTGTTACCTTATACACTGGAAAAGTCTGTCATTAACAAATTTAGCTTTGAAAGTAAAATGGCTGATACGTTTTTCAAAAGTTAAAAGGCTTTTCGCATTGAATATTAGATGGTTGGTTTATATAAATTTATTTCGTTTCGATAAAGGAGAAATATAAACAGAGAATATCAAACATTGAAAGCAACATTTATATTAATTATCTTAAAAAAGATTCCAGCTCTTAACTTCTACTGTTTAAAAAAAATATGACCTGGAGGATGGAAACAGACCCGGTGGTTATATGGAAAACAAACAATCCAGTGGCGGACCCAGAACTTTTCATAAGGGGGGCCCTCTGACTGACCTAAGGGGGGGCACTCCAGTCATGCTTCAGTGATTCCCTATATAATCTACCAAATTTTTCCCACGAAAGGGGGGCCCGGGCCCCCCAGGGCCCCCTGGATCCGCCTATACAATCGGTTTTGCATTTCCTAAGTAATGTGGGGGAAAAAACATCATCATCATTGGAGTGAACAAAAATAAGAAAAGTATTTAAAGTGACTTAGTCAGTTGCAGTCCTAAAACATTTCAGCAAGTTTGTTTTGTGTTTTAGGGGGATGAGGTACAATGTGGGATCCATCAAGGAGAGAGGGGATTTTCGCTGTACTACAAACATACATTATCGTCTTTAACTTGTGTACCACCCTGCTATATCCCCCTAGATGTTTCTACATGATAATATTTTTATCAAACAAAAGAAAGTCAGTCAGTCATGTAACCCGCAGAATGTAAACATTAACTGTAAACACTTTATGGTCAACAAGCACGTCAAGTATCAAATTCTCACCGATTAAAAACAATTTCGTTTTGATATATACATGTAATATTATAAATTCATCATTCTGCCGTTTTTTTCTCTTTCCCGTAAAACTATTAATAAACAACTAATGTACTTACTCTCCCATGGCTGGCGACTTTTCTTCTTCACTTGTTTATCCTTTTTTTATGAATTAAACTTTCTTTTCAAAAGTTTTACACTTTTCATAAATCCTCCATCTTTTTTTCGAATGTTCATCAACAAGTAAGGTATGACAAATGTGTACAAAATACAGGTAGAAAATATACGAACATAAAATCAATGACGGCCGTAGGTGCTTGCCTTTCCCTTTGACAACTTTATCATAAGGTGACAATGTTTTATCGAGGGTGACAGTATGTTATCGTGATGACGGTGTCGTAGATTAGAGAGATTGTCTTCATATTATCTAAGTATAACAGTTTTACTTATCTATAAAGTATAACAGTTTTACTTACGGATTATTGGGGCATTGTTTAGGCCATTGTCTAAAATACTTATCAATATACCCTAAATTAACAAAGATTATGTAATTACAAATTACTGGAGATTAACATTTATTACTGGTACATATTGTTGTAGGCAATTGTGTAAATAAATATTTATTCTATACACCTGAATTTTCCGAAAATTGTGTAAAAACTAAGAACAATAGGTTGAGATCAAATATGTTTTTTAGACGGTTTATTGGTATATTTAATGTTTGAGTACATGAGTACCCATTGAACCCCTCCTTTTTAATGACATTCGATTTAAAACTGTTATTTTTGTCCACTTTTTATGAAGACACCCCTTATGATTTTCATTTGAATTACATAAATATAAAGTAAAAATTGCCGTTTTTTTTTTAAATCATGAAAATTAATAAACATGATTTATTTCCAAAGAATTTTTACACAATTTAAGTGCATGTATTCCAAATCTCTTAAAATAATCCGCATGCGGTTATCTTTTGATAGTGTGTCTGTCCAAAAGCTAGAAATGTCCGTGTAACAATAGATTTTAGTGTTCGATCCCACAAGAATATGAAGCTTACTATTTTATAACACATTTGAATTAGCCAGTTGATAATTGCTAAGCATGTACAATTTTATAAAATCAACCACCGTGGGATCAATACTGTAGCGTATGCCCCGACATTAATTAAGTGTTATTTACCTTTGTCCGTCCGTCTGTACGTATGTCCTAAAATTGGTTTCCTTTCTCTATAACTTTAGTATCACTCAACCAAATGTTACTAAACGTACACATAATGCTTATTACAAAAAATCACAGACCAAAGTTATAATGTTATTAAACGTACACATAATACTGATTACCACAAATCACAGACCAAGTTAGAATATGTAGTCACTTTGGGCGCATATCATTTGCGCCAATTTTTGAAAATTATAATCTTTCATTTGCGCCACAAGGTAATATTTCATTTGCGCCAAAAAATAAAAACTTCATTTGCACCATTTTTCAGGTAATTCATGTAAGCAATAGTGGATAAATATGCATTGCTCTAAAAGGTTTGTCTCTACAGTATTTCTCTGGATAATGGGGTGAGTTCAATGCCACAATCATTTCTGAAGCCGAGAGTCACTAAGGTTTATAATTGGGCTGAGTTCAATGCCACACTCATTTCAGAAGCTGAGAGTCACTAAGGTTTATAAATATATAAAGTGTTCACATGTTCGAGGTGTCAATATGGACATTTTCGATTTAGACATACAACAGGAGAATAATTGTGTAATATTAAATATATATGTTTTATACTATTTACCTGTAATATAGGCGCAATTAAAAGGTTTTATTTTGGCGCAAATGAAATATTGTTTGTGGCGCAAATGAAAGATTTTTTTGGCGCAAATGAAATACCAATTGGCGCAAAAGCAAAGCACCGGTCACTTTGACCGTTCTCGATTTATGCCTCTTAATAAAAGACACCATTTCTTTCCTAAAAACAAAACTCTTTGTGAATTGAAATTGAAAACAAAAGCAACACATTTGATAAATAGTTTCTTTCGGTAAATAACATAAGTTGAAATATGCTTAACATGGTTTAATGATATATTAGATTAGTTTTTAAACATAAAAGTATATATAAATAGGAAGATTTGGTATGCATGTCATTGAGACAATTCTCAAATCAAGCAAAGTACGGCATTACAGACGAAGCCTTAGCTCCCAACGAACAGCAAGTTATAAAGGGCCCAAAAATTAATACTGTTTGTGTAAAAGAATTTAAAAGGTTGAGTTCAATAATATATATGTAACAACTTGTTTATAGCTACACGTTCAATAGTCAAAATCTACGTAGCACTACGTAGCCGCTACGATATTGAACTCAACTCAGGAAACCAAAATCTCTACTGAACGTGTATCTAGCCTAGCTTTTACATAGATATTGATAGTAGCTAGGCTAGCTACTCTTTCGATCGTCATAAATCTACGTAGTACTACATAGCCGCTACATCCCGATGTACACGGTAAACTACCAAGCCTCAAGTTAATCATCTGCACATTTGACAGGGTTTCCCCTCTTTAAATGGATGGGAATATATTACCTTTATTATCTTTTGGTAGAACCTGTCGCAATTTTTGGTCCTAAATGCTCTTTAAAATTATTCATATCTTATTCGTACTTTATTTGGCCTGTTTATAATTTTTTTTAATTGAGCGTCATTGGTGAATCTCTCGAAAACGAACAGCTTTTCTGGCGTACCCACATTGTACATACTCCTGATCTATATGTAATGAGTTTATTTGATCGTTTTTTTCCAATTCCAATGTCCCCTGCAGTGATTTTGTTTTGCACATGGCAATATAATACATGTACAATACAAATAACTTCGTCGATAGAGTCTTCAAGATGATTTACGTCAAGATAAAGGAATAACCCACATTGTACATACTCCTGATCTATATTGTACATACTCCTGATCTATATGTAATGAGTTTATTTGATCGTTTTTTTCCAATTCCAATGTCCCCTGCAGTGATTTTGTTTTGCACATGGCAATATAATACATGTACAATACAAATAACTTCGTCGATAGAGTCTTCAAGATGATTTACGTCAAGATAAAGGAATTCAGATATATATATTAATTTTAAATATCTTCTGTATTTGTTTCAAAGTTCAAGGTACGAGGTCGCCTCAATGGTTACAATCTCGCGTAAGCGTGCTCAGTTTGAGTGCGAGGGGATTTTAATAAAATTAACTGTACCAAATTTCTTGCACCAGATGCGCATTTCGACAATACATGTCTCTTCAGTGATGCTCGTGGCCAAAATATTTGAAATCCAAAGCTTATATAAAAGATGAAGAGCTATAATCCAAAATGTTTTTAGTTTACGTGTCCCTATTGAAGGTAAATCTAGAAAAACGCTTCGATTTATACATTTTATATAGTACTACTAAGAACAATTTGATAACAATTATTTTACAACAAAAGTACTCGAGAAATGGTGGAAATACAACACTATAAAATATTTGTATCTGCACTAACTTGTAATCCGGCACCGGGTGAATACACCAATGAAAATGTGGAGATTTAACGCTATACAATATTTGTATCTGAACTAACTTATAATCCGGTACCGGGTGAATACGCCAATGGAAATGTGGAGATACAACACTATAAAATATGTGTATCTGAACTAACTTGTTATTCGGCACCAGTTGAATACGCCAATATAAATGTGGAGATACACCACTATAAAATATTTGTATCTGAACTAACTTGTAATCCGGCACCAGTTGAATACGCCAATAGAAATGTGGAGATACAACACTATAAAATATTTGTATCTGAACTGACTTGTTATTCGGCACCAGTTGAATACGCCAATGGAAATGTGGAGATACACCACTATAAAATATTTGTATCTGAACTAACTTGTTATTCGGCACCAGTTGAATACGCCAATGGAAATGTGGAGATACACCACTATAAAATATTTGTATCTGAACTAACTTGTAATCCGGCACCAGTTGAATACGCCAATGGAAATGTGGAGATACAACACTATAAAATATTTGTATCTGAACTGACTTGTTATTCGGCACCAGTTGAATACGCCAATGGAACTGTGGAGATACACCACTATAAAATATTTGTATCTGAACTAACTTGTAATCCGGCACCAGTTGAATACACCAATACGCAAATGTGGAGATTGAACAATGTAGTTCTGACAAAAACTTGAAGAACGTAGAAATCTGGTATTATAGTTGTATATGGAGATAGACCATTGAACATAGATATCAGAAATATAGATATCTCAATTGTTTATCAAAAGTGGACATAAGATTTACATGATATATGACGACATTTGTTTATACTGAAATTACTACATATAAAAATAAGAAGATGAGGTATAGTTGCCAATGGACCAACTCTCAAACCGAGACCTAATGACATAGAAGTGTATATACATATATATTAAATAACTCCTCTTATATCTTCGGTTTCAGGCGCGGATCAAGCCACTTCTAAAAGGGGTTTCAAACACTTGCAAGCCATATAAAAAAAATAGTTCCAACCATGTAACATTTAAAAGCATAATTTATCAGACAAAAATGGGTGTTTCAAACCCAAGATCCCTACACACACACACATACCCTTTTGAAACCGCCACAGGGTTTACCACTCGTATAATAGTCATGTTAACATACTTATTTTAATTATGAATAATTACATTAGATGTATGTTTCATTATGATAAGTTATTCTGATTGGCTAACTGCACATCACGTGTTATTTCTTAAGCAATTGCATTACACAATAAAACTTATCATTCGTGATAGCACGAGGTCCTACAATAAAGTGCATAGGTAAATAAAATAGAAAATTGACAAAATTCGTGTTTTCATGATCGTAGCTAAAAAAATGTAATTATAAGTATTGAATGCTTCTTTTTGTGACTTCATTGGGGTGTAAAAGCGTTGACCGTGCGCACATTTTTAGAATGAAGCGCGACGCTTCATACAAAATGTACTTCGGTCAACGCTTTTACACCCCAATGAAGTCACAAAAAGAAGCATTCAATTCTTAATTAAAATCATCTTTTGACAGTGCATCGATTCTTTAAATGATTTGCGGACCGCTGCTCATCAGACTGTAGGACATATTATGCTTCAGTGAAACCACTGAATGTAATTAAACGGTTGTGTTGGTTAACGAATTGCAATTACGGGGTTTCGTGTTCATTCTGTGAATTAATACATTTTTTAATGTATAAAATCACAATATTATATTATGAATTATATGAATTACAATATATATTCACATTCACAAATATGATTCAGAAACACGCAACACGTGCGTATGCTGATCTGTTTTCTTGTAGTACATTTGTTTTACGAAAAGAATTTAACTTTTTGAATATAACAATGCCCCTGTATCCTTATCAATGATTCTTTGTGGGAAAGTATGTGTATAAAATTTGAAAACATTTAGATGACCAAATCCTACAATTTCATGATTCAAATATAAGTGTCGATTGAGTTGATGAGGATATGTTCTGGTTAAAATACAGAGCCTCAATTCAAGCTTTCTTATAAGAGGATCTGAACACACTACGTTGTGCTCTATGTTCTGGTAATGATTACATAAGCCCATGTAATGTTTGCTCTCAAATTTTTTAAGATGTGTCGTCTTTATCCGACAAAACTAGAGGATCTCGAATGAACTGTACACCACAACGTACAAGGAAGCGTATTTTACAGAGGATCTGTATTGCAACTTATAAACCACTTTGAGTTTACTCTTTCCGGGTCGCCTGTTGTCTCTCTCAGTTTTGACGAGTTAATTGTTCAAAGGGATCCCATATTTGAGTTTTGGTCCGCTTTCTTTTTTTCATACTTTCATCTTTATGTGTTTTCATGTGTTGTCCTATTTATGACAAAATTGGTATCTTTCAATCTTTTCAATTATGCGTCTTATAACCAATAACTTATGAGTTTAAATGTATGTAATGATACCGTTGGTGACGCATCCGGCTACATTTATTGTACTTTTTGCTATTGTTATTTTTGTAAAACATTGCCCTGATATTTACAGACAAAAGTTTATAATTATTTTGTGCTTCTACTTATAAACATTTCACAATAATCGTTATAATAAGACGAATTCAAGCATAAAAATTGCAACTAACATCAACTAGAGGGTATAAAGAGGCGGCGTCGCTCACCTTGGTCTATGTGTATATTCGACAAAGGACACTTATGGATTCATAACAAAATGTGTTTTGGTGATGGTGATATGTTTGTAGATCTTACTTTACTGAACATTCTTGCTGCTTACAGTTATCTCTATCTAAAATGAACTTGGACTAGCAGTTACAGTGGGAAATATTTTGTAAACATTTACAAAATTTATGAAAATTGTTAAAAATTTACTACAAAGGGCAATAACTCCTTATTGGGGTCAATTGACCATTTTGGTCATGTTGATCTATTTTTAGGTTTTGCTTTGCTGTATATTATTGCTGTTTGCAGTTTATCTCCATCTATAATAATATTCAAGGCAATAATCAAAAGCTGCAAAATTTTCTTAAAATTACTAATTCTGACAGAGGCAGCAACCCAACAACCGGTTGCCTGAATGGTGTGGAAATTCAGAGCCAGATAGATGTTGACCTAATGAACAAATCATCCATGACAGATTTGATCTAAATGCTTTGGTTTAAGAGATATGAGCCAAAACCTGCATTATACCCTATGTACTATTTTTAGCCATGTCGGCCATCTTGGTTCGCGGGCGGCGTCATCGGACACAATTCCAAAACTAGATACCCTAATGATGATTGTGGACAAGTTTGGTTAAATTTATCTTAGTTGTTTCAGAGAAGAAGATTTTTGTTAAGAATAACAAAAATTTACGAAAAATTGTAAAAAATTGCCTATAAAAGGCAATAACTCCTTGAGGGGTCAACTGATCATTTTGGTCATGTTGACTTATTTGTAGATCTTACTTTGCTGATCATTATTGCTGTTTACAGTGTATCTGTATCTATATAAATATTCAAGATAAAAACCAAAAACAGCAATTGTTCTTAAAATTACCAATTCAGGGGTAGAAACCTGATAACATCTGAAAATTTCAGGGCAGATAAATCCTGACCTGATAAACAATTATACTATGTCATATTTGCTCTAAATTTCTTTGGTTTCAGAGATATAAGTCAAAATCTACATTTTACCCCTATGTTCTATTTTTTGCCATGGCGGCTATCTTTGTTGGTTGGCCGGGTCATCGGACATATTTTTAAAATTAGATACCCCCAATGATGATTGTGGCCAAGTTTGGTTAAATTTGGCTTAGTAGTTTAAGAGAAGATTTCAGTAAAAGTTAACGACGACGGACTTCGGACGCCAAGTGATGAGAAAAGCTCACTCGGCCCTTTGGGCCAGGTGTCAGAGCTAAAAGGCACATTTCCTGTTTTAAGCAAAGCTCTTTCTACACAAAACGGTTCCAAGTTAGCTCCAACAACAGTTATGTACACATTAAAATCATGTTTTGAAGATTTTCAAACATTTTCCTTCATCACACGTTACAGCGAGTTGTTTTGTATTTCTATCTAAACTCATGTGCGTTGGGTTAGTGGTGATGTCCTTGATAAATACAGAACGTTGTTTGGTGTTAATATCTACTTTATAGACGGAATTTCTATCCTTTTCTAACAGAAATATGATGGAATCCCCAACTGCAATTTTACACCTTTCCCGCAAGTCCAGACTAGTATAACAAGTCTTAGTCACACCAGAGAAAGTTGTATATGTCACATGGTTTAAGTCGTTGAAAGTGCAATAAACTTTGTCTGCCATCATATCTAGATCACAAATATTATCTGGTAAATTGATGGTCTTTAATACTTGTCCGTTATAATCTATCCATGAAATTAAGTTACACTTTTTCTGGTTTTTGTACAGATTACAAAAAACCACGATCTGACTGTCAATGCAAGTTATCCACTCACATACGCACTGGATGTTTAATTTAATTGTGCGGGCAAGTTTTTTGAATTCTAAGTCAAATACCTTCACAGACTTTTTGTCACCGGCAAAAATCAGTATGTTGTTTCGATCGAACGTGCATATTGTATCTTTACATAAACTCGACCATCCGTGGTTAAGACTAAAAGAATTACATGTGCCATCATTCAGGTTGATTACGTTCAAGTAGAGAGTAGAATTCCAATCATCCAGCTCTTCCTTGGATTCGATTACTATAACCTCATTCTCGTCGATGACACAGCAGGCATAAAATTTAGATGAATCACCCGCGTGAAATGTTCGATGTTGACCAAGAGATTGATTTTCATCTGGAAGCACTTGTATCTGTGACTGCTGGGCCTTGTTCCTACTTTGATGACTTTTTAAAGACGTCGTTTGAGCATCTTTTCCTACAAATTCATTTAACATAGCGTCAACTTTTTCAATGAAATTCTCAGGAATAAACTGTAATGACAGATTGCTTATATCATTCTGTAAAAACTGAAGTTTTTCCTCATATGACAATTGACTGGTATCGAGATGTTTCACGAGGTGGAATATGTTTACTTCGCTCTCTTCTATTTCTGCCTTTTCAATATCTTGCAGGTTGGCTTGGGTGGTTTGTGCCAGAGACGTCAACTGTTTTGTGTTGCTTGACATTTTGTCAACGCCTTGGTTATAATGGGTTTCTATATTTTTGTACAATTGATTCAAACGGTCGTCAATAGTTGAACGTAATTGTATAAGTCGTTTATGTTGCTGCACCTTGTCCTCGTCTATCTTGCTGGACAGCTCATGGTATTCCTCTTTTACTTTTTCTATGACACTTTTTTGGCTATGTATTCGTTCTTTCAGATCGTGTATTGCTGAGCTCTCCTTGATTCCCTTGGCAGCTTTCTCTATATGGTTGATATCGCACTCCTTATGTGATTCCGATAAACAAGCAGGACACAATATTTTATCGTGATTTACACAAAAAAGGAGCAACTTCTGTCCTACATGTTCTTTGCAAATCTTGGTCCTGGTTTTTCTTACGCTGGATATATCTTTTATGTCAATAACGTCATGGGGTACAGCAAATCTCCTATGGGCTTTACCACAAGGTCTACACACAGGCTCCTCACAATCATTACACCACATGACACCAATCTCTTCTTCATTATCTCTGAAACAACCGGCACATGCATCGTTCGCTGACATGACTACAAATACAATACATAAAAATGATACAATAAGTTTATTTTTTTATGCATGTTCCATGTGTTTGTCAAATTGTATAAATATCTTTCTCTAATTCTTGGTCAATTTATCCCTTTCTGGATCCATTGTATAAACAAATTTAATCAACGTGTGGTTCGTTTGATCTCAGTTCTTCATTGATTGAAATCCGATTATGACGTCGAATTTTCTTGCTTTCCTCTGAATTTCCTATTGTGACGGCATGAAAAAAGGCAGATCACACAAATAGAAGGAATACGTTTGCCTGTATATTGTTTGAAAATCATTAGAGAAACAGATTCTACCACCAAATCTCGTGTAATACGATATTTATCCACTCTCGACAGTTAGATTTCAAATATTTAAAACGATCGGCGAGTCTCGCGTTTTAAATTTGAAAATTTAACTGTCTCGAGTGGATCAATATCGTATCACACTCGATGCAGTGGTAGAATCTATATGTCTTTGTATTAGAATACTAGTATAATATAGAAAAACGAAGTCATGAAATTTCAAAAAAGCATTTAACAACAATCGATAACAGCAATCAATAAAAGTCGTGTTAAGATAAGAAAAAAATCGAGCGTTTACAGCACAAACATTCAAAGATTATTGTCATAGTTGCTGATATAATAAAGTGTTATTGATAGGAGATAAAATTGAGAATGGAAATAGGGAATGTGTCAAAGAGACAACAACCCGACCAAATAAAAAACAACAGCAGAAGGTCACCAACAGGTCTTCAATGTAGCGAGAAATTCCCGTACCCGGAGGCGTCCTTCAGCTGGCCCCTAATTACTATATACTAGTCCAGTGATAATGAACGCCATACTAATTTCCAAATTGTACACAAGAAACTAATATAAAAATAATACAAGACTAACAATGGAATTACTGTCAAGCTATCAACAATGGATGGCGTTGATGGCCGTTTGTGTCTCTGTAATTTAAAATTTGATTACAACAATCAACACATTTGATCATACCGCCAAGATTGTAAAACGCATTAAAACCTTACCCTTCGCCTTAAATGTTTCAATGCAGCTGAGTTAGCACTCACATGAAGATCTCAAGTAGTCGAACCCTTGGTCGATATAGTAAAATGAATATTTCCGGATATCACTGCTTATTTTTCGACAATCTATTTGTCCTGCTGTTATTCGGGTGCCTATTACTTATCATAAATATAGGACAGTTAATAAGTATGCCTAGCTTTAAGTATCTTACCTTGTTCTCTGACTTCGTTACCCAGCATACAAATATCAATAAAAAAAAAACTCACTCCAGGTAAAATACTTGATGCATATAACGTCAATATGTGTATATCATATGAATGATGCATGCATTTGGAAGCTTATATCGAGAATGCGTCAATAGTAATTTGGACGTTTACTTCTGCTTTTTTTGTGAGAATTAAAGATGATTATATTGGACTGTTATGTAACGATTGATTCACCAATAATCATAATGTTGCTTAATTTTCTTCAGGTGTTACTTTATAATATTAAAAACAATTTAATTAAACTGTCGATATGATAATAATGGTAAACTTGTTTATTTTATGAGAAGTAATGCTTTATAAGATGATGATATTGGACTATTATGAAACGAGTATATCAATATTAAGGTTCATCATAACCTTTTGGCTAAAATGGCCGTATTCACACCCCAAATTTTACTCTGAGCACAGACTAATATATACACCTGGAACAGTTTTGAGGGATGGCAGGAACTAGATATATAAATTTTAAATGCATTTTATGTTTCAGAAAATTATAAACTTTTCTAGATTTTGCTATCCATTTTTTTTCGTTCCTGCAGAAGGTGCAAAAATTAACTAAGTAGTGAAAACGATTGAGAAGCTCCCCTCATATAATCAATGTTGTTAGTAGTATTGATTTAAATGGACAATTATAGATGGACAATAGACTCCTGTAGACAATAGGTGATTTAACAGGTTTAAACTGTGTAACTGAGTGGACCGTATCAAACGAAACTCGGGTGTTTGTTTAGTTTGCTATCTTCTGCAGACTGGAAAACAAATGCACATCAAAATGCAGGTAAGTTTTTAATTTTCTGAAACGTAGACTTCATATAACTTTTATATATCTAGTTCCTGCCATGCCTTAAAACTTTCCTGGATGTACCAGTTTGTCTGTACTCATAGTAATTTTTGAGGCGTAAACACCGCCATATTTTTCAATTCCTTATGATGAACCTTAATTATAATTAAGGGCGAGGGGTCTGGGGGCTGCCTAGTCCCCTAGTTGGTCCACGACCAAGCACTAATAGGTGACCAGGGGCAAATCTCTCTCCTCCCCCGCATATATAACGTTTTAAAACGATTCAAACCGTATTAAATTTGGACATTTTTTTTTTTGTCAATTATTTATTTAACTTTTAACTTTAACATAAACGAGTCGAAGGAAGAAGACTAATAATGTTATGTACGAATTTGTTTTGCCGAGAGAGCTTTTATAAAAATAAGGACATGTGACATGCCAATTTAAACCGATATTATTAACTAAATGTCACTGTACGAGTTTAACAATGAGAAGAACCCATACATAACAAAGTGGTATCAGTTGGTTTTCATTCCTTTGATTAGTTTGTGCTTTAAATTTTATAAACGACTTTTTGTTTTGATTTTCACTTTGAGTTTGGAATATTTTTGTTATTTTACTTTGTTCAGTAGGTAGAAGTAAGAAAGGAACTAACAGGTACAACATCTATGAAGCTTGTTACTTACTATTAGATTTCTGCCACAAACACTTCATGTATGAATATATGTACGAAAACAAAATGAGGTCTGGAAACAGGAAGTAGGAAACTTGAGTAGTATACTGCTTTGATGAATAGCTGCTGATGCATTAGGTCAAACATTTGCGGATTGACGTCGGATTAGCTACGGATACGATGCGGCGACATTCGTGGCAATCTGTAGTGGTCCGTGGATTTCCTCATCGTACCCTTAGGCATATTGCTATATGTATCATTATTCTGCATTGATTAGAGGTATAGGAGAGGGTTGAGATCTCACAAAACTACGAACAGACACACAGATACCCGTATCCAATATAGTGCAGAGCTCGCCAAAGTTGTAAATTAGCGTCGTGGAGGAAGAACTAGTGTTCCAATGAAATTCGGTTCATCTTCCTTGGCCCAATCGTAGCCTGAATTTGAACCATATCGAGCATATTTGGGACACTTTTGGGCATTAAGTGCATGAAAGGACACCCCAGTTCAAACAAATCATGAAATAAATAATAGCCGTCGTCAAGATCGGTTTCTCCTAGCTTAGCAACAAATTAGTCGACTTATGGCAGGAATCAGAAGACGTTAACATGCGGTTATAAGTTTTAAAGGAGACTGCGCACAAAGTACTAATTCTTTGGCGTATAACGATCAACCATGATGTGAACAATCATCTAAAGATTAATTTTGAAATGTCTGACATTATAAAGTTTGACTACAGTAAAAGTTTTAAAATGCATTTTCTTTGGACAAAAAACACATCATTTTGTTATAAAAAATTTGGTTAGATAAAACTTTTTTTTTCATACATTTTTTGATCGTTATAAAGCCAATGTTATCATTAACTACGTTTTAATATTATTTTACACATATTTTATCATATTCCATCCAAAATAAGAGACTGATTTTTCAAGTATTAAAAAATCAAGGTGTTGCAATACTTTTTTCCATATGTATATAAAAAAAATGAACGAAAAACAAATATGTTACATGAACAAACGAAAACCACTGAAAAACAGGCTCCTGACTTGGAACAGGCAAATACATAAATAATGTGGCGGTGTTAAACATGTTAGCGGGATCCCAACCCTCCCCATAACCTGAGACAGTGGTATAACAGTACAACATAAGAACGAACTATAAAAATCTGTTGAAAAAGGCTTACCTCATCAGATGGACAAACATACAAGTGAACGTGGCCGGGTATTTATACATCCCGACACAAAAAGATACAACAAACACATCTGAGAGTACTCGCAGTTATCTGACAGCCAGTTCAAAGCCACTAACAACTAATAAAAAAATCATGCATCTAAGACTAAATTGTTAATCCGTACACATCACGTTTCATCTACATAAGACAAATCAGTGACGCTCATATCAAATTATGTATAAAGCCAAACAAGTTCAAAGTTGAAGAGCATTGAGAATACAAAAAATCCAAAAAGTTGTGCCAAATGAAATACGTCTAAGGCAATATATGCCTGGGATAAGAATATCCTTAGTTTTTCGAAAACTTCAACGTTTTGTAAACAGAAAATTTATAGAAATTACAACATTATTGATATTCATATCAACACCGAGGTGTTGACTACTAGGCTGGTGATACCTTCGGAGACGTCCATTTTAATTGAATTCAAACACACTTTTTTAGGGGCCAGATGAGGACCACTTCCGTGTGCATTTGGTGGCATTTTGCTGTTGGCTGCTCTTTTGTCGGATTGTTGTCTCGTTGATATATTCCCCATTTCAATTCTCAATCTTACATATAGAAGTAAAGTTTTATGACGGTTTCAAGAATAAAAAAAGCTTATATTCCACAACGGTTTGTGTTTTAAATCCACGACATTTCTAAACACAACAATGTTACAACCATCTCCCACAATTGTCTGCATCAGTTACGTTATTTCCATATTACATCTATACACTAAAGATTTTCAAACTGTTCCCTTCGTCAAATGTCACTGCTAGTTCTTTAGTCTTATCATTGAAATTGATATGTGTTGGGTTGGTGATCTCATCCTTATGGAACGTAGAACGTTGTTTGGTCTGGAGATCTATTCTAAAGACGGTGTTTCTTTCCTTATCCATGAGGAATATCAAATTATCTCCTGCTGCAATTCTACAGCTTTTTCTCAGATCTAAGCTGGTGTAGCATGTTTGAGTAGAATTAGCAAACGTTGTGTATTTGATTTCGTGTAAGTTACTTAACGTACAGTATATTTTATTATCAAAGACATCTAGATCATAAACATCCTCTTTAAATTCAACCCATTTCACACTTTTTCCATTGTAATCTATCCAAGAAACCCAATTATGGTTACAAAACACTAAAATCTGACTTTCGACAAAAGATACCCATTTGCAGGTCAATGGCCATGTTAACAAACTATCATCAAAGTGGATGACTTTGATTGTACGATATATATTCTCTAATTCCAGGTCAATAACGTGAACACTATCATCTTGAGCAATTAGTATGTTGTTTCGATCGAACCAGCAAATAGTATCTTTACATATAGAATTATATTTACAATCGAGTTTGAAAGAGTGAGACTTGCAATCCTTCAGGTTAATGATTCGCATGTATATGGTGTCAATTGTAAAACCGAACAAACTATCATCGTCAATTGATTGCTCTTCGATAACTCCAACCTTGTTGTTTTCGCTGAAGCAACATGCGTAAAACTTCGTACACTCCTCTGCGCGATAAACTCCTGTTTTGTCACGACTTTGTTGTTCATCTAAATGCACATGTAACTGTGACTGCCTGGTCTTACTCCCACTATTTTGGATTTTTAACGACGTCGTTTGAGCATCATGATCAAACTTATTAAACATTGCGTCTACTTTGTATATGAAATTCTCAGGAATAAACTGTAACGACATATTGCTAATATCATTCTTTAAAAGCTGAAGATTTTCCTCATCTGACAACTGACTGGTATCGAGATGTTTTACGAGATGGAATAAGTTGACTTCGCTCTCCTCTGTTTCTACCTTTTCAATATCTTTCAGATTGGCTTTGGTTGTTTGTGCTAGAGACTTTAATTGTTCTGTGTTGCTTGATATTTTTTCAACGCCTTGGTTATAATGAGTATCTATATTTTTGTACAATTGATTCAAACGGTCGTCAATAGTTGAACGTAATTGTATAAGTCGTTTATGTTGCTGATCCTTGTCGTGGTTTATCTTGGTGGACAGCTCATTATATTCCTCTTTTACTTTTTCTATGACACTTTTTTGGTTGTGTATTCTTTCTTTCAGATCATGTATTGCTGAGCTATACTTGATTCCATTTGCAGCTTTTTCTATATGGTTAATATCACAGTCTTTATGTGATTCAGATATACAGACATGACACGTAATCGTATCGTGATTTACACAGAAAAAGATTAATTTCTGTCCTGTATGTGCTTTACAAATTTTGGACATGGGTTTGTTTACGGTGGATAAATCTTTTATGTCAATGACGTCGTGAGGTAAAGCAAATCTCCTATGGGCTTTACCACAAGGTCGACACACAGGTTCCTCACAATCATTACACCACGAGACAGCAATCTCTTCTTCATTATCTCTGAGACAACCGGCACAAATCTCGTTATCTGCCATTTCTTAAAATACAATGCATAAAATTAGATTTATTTTCATGGGGTTTGTTATTAGTGGGTTAATTTTTGTTTGATAAAAAAAAAAAAGATGTGGTTTTATTGCCAATGAGACAACTGTCCACAAGCGACCAAATTGACACAGACATTAACAACTATAGGTCACAGTACGGCCTTTAACAATGAGCAAAGCTCATACCGCATAGTCAGCATAAGGCTCCGATAGGACAATGTAAAACAATTCAAACGAGAAAACTAACGGCCTTATTTATATAAACAAATGAACGAAAAACATATATGTAACACATAAACAAACGACAACCACTGCATTACAGGCTCCTGACTTGGGACAGGCACATACATGAATGATGTGGCGGTGTGAAACATGTTAGCGGGATCCCAACCCTCCCCTAACCTGGGACAGTTGTATAACAGTACAACATAAGAAAGAACTATAAAAATCAGTTGAAAAAGGCTTTACTCATCAGATGGACATAAATACAAGTGGATCTTTCAACACTACTGGGTATATCGTGTCTTTTGGGTTTTTTTAGGTGTAGGAAGACGGAGTGGTCGGGGAGTACCACTGACTTTTGACATGAATCGCTTTTGGTTATAGGAATAAGATTAACCATAAAAATAACAAGTAAGTAAACTTACGGAAGCAAATAAACATAAGAAGGAAACTTTGATATCATCATATAATATTAATTTGATAAAGGATAACAATGTCACACTCATATAGTAGGATATATGTTGGAGTAATAGATGGAGGTGTTGTGCGTTTCTGCTACTATCAAATGATGACTCAGCTATTTTCTCTGTATGTTTAGAACCTTCGAATGACAGTTTTGTTCCAACCACTGATAGGCATGGTGGGGAAAATTAATATTTGCGGTAAATACGAGAAGGCGGTGGTATAAGCATAGAAGTATTTGTCGTACATATTAATCGACGGTTGTATCTGGAATATACATACTGAAAATTACATCCAACAGTGTAAGAATTAGATTTTTCTGCTGACAAATGTTTGTCCGTCCCTCAGCGGGATTCGAACTCACATCTTGATACACAACATCACCAGTCGCATGAGTCGCTTAGCCTCCTGTCCAAATCTCTAGACCACTCGACCACATCCGCTTTATAAAACTATAGTGTATAGTCTCAGTGCTACCTTGTCACGGAAGGCGAATCTAGAGATAGATATAAGACATGTATATATTAAGTTTAGGAGAAACGACATGTTACACGGCACCATTCAAGACACAAACTCAGTATATGTACAGCAGAAAACATAAAAAGCAAAGGAACAGCGTCGTTTAAAGGGAATTTATACTTACATTCGAGCTTTTAAGACTGATCATAAATATATTAAACAATCGATTTGCTTAGGTTAAAACATCTTACCTTGTTCATTAACTTAGTTACCATAAATACAAATATCGATTAAAAGAACCTCGCTACAGGTAAAATATATAACACGTCGATATGTGTATATGAATCATATGCAGATTTTATTGAAATGATTTTAAATGACTTCACAAAGTTAATCGTAAATGATTTGATTGTTTTAATCAAAAAGGTTAAAATATCAGCGATCAAGATATACAAGTGGCAAAACAAAACAGCGCCGCAAATGTTGTTATTTTTCTGAAATTGTGAAGAATGGAATTTACACCCCAGTTCTATTGTTTTACGTTATAGTTTCTATTTCTAAAACAACTGTAAATTGAACATCTTTTGTTACGAAGACCAATGGATTTTGACCACTGGGTGTAACGCACGGGATTTCTAGAAACACCTGAATTTACACCCAGAAAACACAGATCATTGTTATTCAAAACATCCCTTCACTGGCTTGAGAGTAACATCAAATACAAAATAAAAGAATTAGGAAACATACAGTTACACATCTGGCTTGGATATTGCGACCTGGCCTAAATAAAATAAAGCCTGAACTATATCCTTAGCAAGCCAACATTCCACTGCAACTATTAATATATTCAATTATCTAATCATCAATATCAAAATTCAATATTAACAAATGTCGTTATTCCACACTATTCAATAACCAAATGGAATGCTGGAGCTTCAAACCCGCACTGAAGACCACGTCAATCAAAATAAAGATTTATATTTAATAAATACAATAAATAATCAAAACAATTTTAGGAAATCCAAAATATGAATGCCTCACTCAAAGTACGACCACCACTTTTCAACCCTCACTTAAAGGCAAATAAAAAATAAATACTTGCGATGCTTAGCATAGACAACAAAGATAACACACGGTCAAAATACAAATATCTCTCCAGCGGTAACCTACTAAATGAACATCGTGTGGATCTATATTTATTTGTCGGTAAGAACTACTCAAATCCCGTTTGAAACAAAGACAACCAGGACCCTTGCTTTTAATGATTTCAACCAAAGCATCAACGTTTGGATACTTTAAATGACCTTCTTCACCTAAATACCACCATTAACACACCCCACGGAATTCATTCGGTTTAACGAGAGAAATTATCGTGAAAGAATATCTAACGGCGGTAAAGAATTGAGAGACGATCGTGAAAGTTCTGTAAAGTATCGTGAAAGACATTTAATCGAGAAGACATATGAAAGGTCAATAAATATTCTAATCTAATTAAAATTACACAGACAAATTATCGACAAAATAAAACTGTCTGTCAAAATGGTTCAACATTATGATCAGTATGTGAGAATATCCAGTTTTAAAAGTATATAGTTATTACAAATTAACAAAAGGTAGATTGCTTCTCGAAATTTCAATGACATGAAAAATGTAAACAAACATGATTTTTTCACAAATTCGACTAGATAAACTACTTTTATCCGAATAAGGGCATTCTATTTGAATTAATCAAATTTTTATCATAGTTATTAAAGAACTACTTACACAAAAATAGATGTTTCGGATCGTGAAAGATCACGTTCCGCATATTTCAAGATCGTGAAAGGGATCGTGAAAGATCTGATTCTACGCAGATGTTCAAATTATTCTTCAACTATACCATAGTTAATATAAGAAATGTTCGACTTTATAAATATTTTGTTGTAAGTCTTCTATAGACGAAACGCGCGTCTGGCATACTAAATTATAATCCTGGTACCTTTGACAACTAATATTGGTATTGCGAAAAGCTAGATATGTCAACATCCTCGATAGGTTTAAGTATTTCAAAGTATTAATATTTTCAGAAAATAAAATGAAAAATAGTTGGATGATTGTAGGATGAAGCTTTTTAATGTCATGTGAAGTACTCACTTATCACGAATATAGGATACCCACATTTTGTATATTGGATCCTATAAACTATATGGCCGTCGGACAGGATTCAATTGACCTCGAATTTGCCTCATTTCATGGATGAAGATTCATTTTGTGGTCAAGTCTGTATTGCGGATTCGTTAAGCTTTAGGATAACTGGCTGTTGTTATGATTGTAAGGTGTACATTTTCGACTTTTGCAAGGTTTAAATAACCTCGAACTCAGTATCATGCATCATTCTTCAGTGTTCGTTTGATGTTGTTTAGCCTTTTGGATTTATACCTGTCTGTTATAGCCCCAAGGTATTTCGTGTATGGTGTACATGTCAGTATGCATGTTTCATATATGACCATGTTACTTCAATTGTATTTGATATATTGCATGTTAGTAAGATGTCTATGTCTTGCTGTCGGTCAGGGTACATATACTTTTGACCTTATGTTCTGAATAATTTGGCTAAGCATAACTTTCACATTTGTCAGTTTCTAAGGCACTGTAAGAATCGAAAAACATGTATTTGGTGTATAGGATATTTGTAGAGATCTGTATGGCATTTTATTCTGACCTTGAACTCTTTTTATGAACCATGGACAATCTTAGGCGCATTTGACACTTCTAGTTAAACCCTTGATCTTATAGACATTTAACAAATATACTATCATAAGTAATGTAGACGAGACATTACAGCATTTGCGCTCTAGTATACTTTAGTCTGTAGTATAAGGTTATATAAATGCACATCTGCGTTGTATACAAAGAATTTAAGAAAGTTCTGTTGCACAACATATTGGTTATCGTTCAATCTCAAATTACTCATGAAAGATGCTGTTTTGCTGAAATTTTTTGTTTGATGATATCATTTTGGTTTGAACGTTGCATATCCATATTATTGGCTAAATAGTGTCGGTATGCCTAAATTGTACTTGACCGATTCTCAGACCTGAATCTTTCACACTTATTTAGACACGTTTTAGTTGGGGTTTTTTTTTTACTTTCGAGGTAAAGTGTTAATTGAAAAATATAATAGTAATAGTAATAAAAAATGTCCATCCTTATCAAACTAGTTACAGGCTTCAACCAGTTGCAGGTTAAAAAAAATACAGATGTCTGATTAGTAGTATAAAGTCTGGTCACGCATTATCTTTCACAATCAAAATAATACGTTGCCTGATCTTTCACGGTCAAGTTTGATAGAAATTTAACAAATTCAAGGTTTTTATATACAAATTATTGCCTTTAAGGGAAGAACATACTTTAATTTTACTGTACAATCAGATACACCAAAGATTAAATTTCAAATATATCATAATAAACTGAAATATGACCATTATAGGTACATAAAGCGTGTTATTTGTAATTAATTTCATAGACATGCATTTCGCCTTTTGTGTTTTTTTCATAAAGTACTGCATATTTTCTTTATCTTATTTCACAGTTATGATGAGGAAATTTAACCATTTTGACAGACATGATTTTTTGTAAGGATTTGTTCCGCGTTTTGAAATTTAAGCGATTTTTTCAAAGATTCTGAACTAGAATTTACATGAAATGACTTTCACGATCCGTTACCAGAGCTTTCACGATCGTCTCTCAATACTTGACAGCCGTTATATATTCCTTCAAGATAATGTCTCTTGTTTAACCGAATGACATCCACCTCCATTAGTACTAAGATAAAAAAAAAAAAAACACGTCTTTCCATAGTATCTTTTTTAGGCCCGCTTTATTTAGATTATTCGTATGTGTCTCCTTTGTATTGTTTTATATGAATATTTTGTTTGTAAATTATCTATAATACTAAAATAACGAGGTCAAATTTGTCAGCCGTCATCACGTAAAAGCGACGAATCAAAGAATTCAACTTTATATATAACTAATATAGTATAAAGGTGTAGATTAAAAATTACACTACTCTAGGTCCTTTTGTTTTGCACGTAATTAATATTGCCAATAATTAAGAAGTTCCGGGTCGAGTCCGATACCGATACCAATAGTATATTTACCTGTTACTTATAACCTTATCTGTACTTTCCGCATCTGACAGGCGCACCACCAAACGTTGTATTCAGGATTAATATGCTATATACACGGGTTGGTCATATTCACAGGGTTGATACTACTGTATTTTCAAATCGTTACCTATTGTAGTATTTAAATCAGTAAGACTTTCTAAGATAACAATAGGAATACTAAACATCTGGACTAAGAAATAGGCGTATAGGTACAGTTTTCAATTTGTTAGCGTGCATGACGTAAAACAGCGAATCAAAGAATTCAACTTTATATATAACTAATATAGGACAATGCTGTTGATTAAAAAATACTCCATTCCAGGACCTTTTGTTTTCCAAATAATTAATATTACCCGTGAATAATTGTTCCAGTTCGACGGTTTCACACAGAAAGATTTGATAGCAGAGCAAACTGTGTATCTTATAATCGGCATGACTTTATCAGATGACAATACTAATACTAAAATAAGGCTTCCGCATAGTTATATACTTTAATTCAGTCATGGACCCGCCATATCACGGGTGTGTTCTATTACTTATTTATTAATTTTGCTTATATGTTAATTCAAGCTGTCAAAGTTACATTATAACTGGTGTGTATCTTCTTTATTTGAAAACCCCCGTATTTTTTTTAATTCTAAGTCAAATACATTTATAGATTGGTTGTTACCGGAAAAAAGCATACATTGTTTCGATCGAACGTGCATATTGTATATGTACATTAATCCCAACATTCATTGCGAAATTCATTGCTTATTTTTAAAGACTTGTATTTTCTACCATTCAGGTTAATCTTTTTCAAGGAAAGTGTTGTCTCAAGAGGATACCAAGTGCTTATCTTTTTCATCCACTCGATAACTATAACCCCATTCTCGTCAATGAAGCAGCAGGCACACACTGTAGATGACTTTCATGCGTAAAATGTTCGATTTTGACAAAGGGATTGTTTTTCATTTGTATGCAGATGTATCTGTGACTGCCAGGCTTAATTTCCACTGTGGTGACTTTTAAATGATGTAGTCTGAGCATCATAATCAAATTCATTAAACATTTCGTCAACCTTTTCAATGAAATTCTCGGGAATAAACTGCAACGACATAGTGTTGATATCATTCTCCAAAAACTGAAAATTTTCCTCATCTTACAACTGACTGGTATCGAGATGTTTCACGAGATGTAATAAGTTTACTTCGCTCTTTTCTATTTCTGTCTTTTCAATATTTGCAGGTTGGCTTCCGTAATTTGTGCTAGAGACGTCAACTGTTCTGTGTTGCTTGATATTCTGTCAAAGCCTTGGTTGTAATGAGTATCTATATTTTTCTCTAGTCGATTCAAACGGTCGTCAATGGTTGAACGTAGTTGTATAAGTCGTTTATGTTGCTGTTTGTTATCCTGGTCTATTTTGCTGGACAGCTCAATATATTCTCCTTTCACTTTTTCTATGATACCTTTCTGGTTGTGTATTCGTTCTTTGAGATCGTGTAAAGCTGAGCTCTCCTTAATTCCATTTGCAGCTTTCTCTATATGGTTGATATCACACTCTTTATGTGATTCGGATAAGCAAGCAGGACACACAATTTCATCGTGATTTACACAGAAAAAGATTAATTTATGTCCTGCATGGTCTTTGCAAGTCTTCGACAAGACTTTCTTTACGTTTGGAATATGTTTAATATCTACAATATCATGAGGTATGACAAATCTTCTATGAACTTTACTGCAAGGTCGACATACTGGTTCATCATAGTCATTACACCACGAGACAGTCATCTCTTCTTCGTTATCCCTGCGACAACCGGCACAGACCTCGTTATCTGCCATGACTGCAAATACAATACATAAAATTAGATTTTTTTTTCATGCATGACCCGTTTGTCAATAGTTATCAAAGGTACCAGGATTATAATTTAGTACTCCAAACATAAGACCCGTCAAATTGTATCAATATCCGTCATTGTTTTTGAATACTGGTATAGCAAAAACAAAGACATGAAATCTTAAAAAAGCATTTACACAAAATCATGCAAAAATTATTTATTATGTCTGTTTAGTACACGCATCATTGTAAATATAACGGAATTTGATGATATAAAAAAGAAGATGTGGTATGATTGCCATTGAGACAACTATCCACAAAAGACCAAAATGACACAAACATTAACAAATATAGGTCACCGTACGGCCTTCAACAATGAACAAAGCCCATTCGGCATAGTCAGCTATAAAAGGCCCCGATAAGAAAATGTAAAACAATTCAAACGAGATTAACGGCCTTATTTATGTAAAGAAAAAATGAACCAAAAACAAATATGTAACACATAAACAAATGACAACCACTGAATTACAGGCTTGATGAGACTGTCGTACAAAGTGAGAGGTTTAATGCTATAAAACCAGGTTTAAGCCATCATTTTCTACATTTGAAAATGCATGAACTAAGTCAGGAATATGACAGTTCTTGTCTCTTCGTTTTTGATGTGTTTTGTTATTTGATTTTGCCATGTGATTATGGACTTTCCGATTTGATTTTCCTCCGGGTTTAGTATTTTTGTGATTTTACTTTTTGTCATAAGTGTTAATACGATAAAGTATTATTGATTTGATAGATTTGACGGAATAATGAAATTACATTACAACAATCAACACATTTAATTATACCGCCAATATTATAGAACGCATTTTAAAAACCTTACCCTTCGCCTTACATGTTTGAGTTCAATGCAGCTGATTCAGCACTCACATGAAGATCTCAAGTAGTCGAACCCTTGATCGATATATTTAAATGAATATTTCCGGATATCACTGCTTATTTTTCGACAATCTATTTGTCCTGCTGTTATTCGGGTGCCTTTTACTTATCATAAATATAGGACAGTTAATTAGTATGCCTAGCTTTAAGTATCTTACCTTGTTCTCTGACTAAGTTACCCAGCATACCAATATCAATAAAAAAAAACTCACTCCAGGTAAAATACTTGATGCATATAACGTCGATATGTATATATCATATGCATAATGCATGAATTGGGAAGCGTATATTCGGGCATGCGTTAATAGTAATTTGGTCTTTAACTTGTGCTTTTTTTATGAGAATTAAAGATGATAATATTAAACTGTTATGTAACGATTGAGTCACTATTGATTATAATGTTGCTTAATTTTCTTTAGGTGTTACTTTATAATATAAAAAACAATTTAATTAAACTGTCGATAAGATAATAATTGTATTTTATAGAAGTAATGCTTTATAAAATGATGATATTGGACTATTAGGAAACGAGTATATCAGTATTAATTAGAATTAAGGGCGAGGGGTCTGGGGGCTGCCTAGGGCACTAGTTGGTCCACGACCAAGCACTGATAGGTGACCAGGGGCGAATCCCTCCCCCTTGCACATATAACGTTTTAAAACGATTCAAACCGTTTCAAATTTGGACATTTTGTTGTGGGTTTTTTTGTGAATTATTTATTTAACTTTGACATATACGAGTTGATTAATGCAGACTAAAATTGTAATGTTCGAATTTTTTTTTGCCGTGAGAGATTTTATAAAAATTAGGAGATGTGGTATGCCAATGAGATAACATGCAGCAGAGACCAAATTAACCCGATATTATTTACTAAATGTCACTGTACGATTTCAACAATGAGTAGAACCTATACATAACAAAATGGTATCAGTTGGTTTTCATTCCTTTGATTTCTTTGTGCTTTAAATTTTATAAACAACTTTTTGTTTTTATTTTCACTTTGAGTTTGGAATATTTTTGTTATTATACTTTGTTCAGTTGGTAGACAAGAAGTAAGAAAGGAACTGACAGGTACAACATCTATGAATCTTGTTACTTACTATTAGATTTCTACCACAAACACTTCATGTATGAATGTATGGATGTACGAAAACAAAATGAGGTCGGGAAACAGGAAGTATGAAACTTGAGGAGTATACTGCTTTGATGAATTGTTGCTGATGCATTAGGTCAAACATTTACGGACTTGACGTCGGATTAGCTGCGGATACGATCCGGCGACATTCGTGGCAATCTGTATTGGTCCGTGGATTTCCGCATCGTAGCCTTAGTCATGCGTAGTATTATTTGTATTTACGTGAAAATTCAAGTTTTGAACATGGGCAAAATTTGACCACGGAGCACACAACGTAGTATATCCTTATTAAACAGTATTAGAACGTACTAATCCGATTGAGTCCCTATTAAAACCGTATTAATCCGTTCTTATTCGTAGTCCCAAAGGATTTCTAAGGTACTTCTGGATAACTATGCCGTACTACACAGCTACTTTTGCATAGGTACTATGTCTGTACTTAAAATATGTAGTACTGGAAATTTACTTGTAATATTTAGTACTATTTCTTAACTTTACAATAATGTAATATTAAGGTACTTGTATTTTCCAGTACTTGATTTGTACTCAAAATATTGGTACAACAATGATACCAAAATGATCACAGTATTTCATGTTGGAACATTATAACTTCATGAGATTTGAAAAAGACAAACGTTCAAAATGCTGAAAATGTAACCGTGCAACCAAAAATCTGTAGTACTTAAATTTCAAGTACAAATCAAATACTGTAAAATACAGGTACTTAAGTATTACAATAATTCGTAAGTAACACAATAGTACTGAATATTAAAAGTAGATTTCCAGTACTATAAATGTGTGGTACATAAATAGTACCTATGCAAAAGTAGCCGTGAAGAACGCTTACACCACGTATTAGGGTAGCATTCGGTGTATTACGATTGTTTAACGGAACAGCAATCCATAAAGGTAAAAAGTAAAACACAAAATGTCAAAGTACGGCCTACATAACGGAGCCTTCGATCACAGCAAACATTAAGCAATATGGTCCCAAACATTGAATAAAAAGTAAACCATCCAATCAGGACACACCGACGGTCTAATCTATATAAAAACGAGAATCACATATGAACCAAAAAAACAAACGAGAACCAATGAACAACTGGCTTCTGTATGCATATGCTATATTGGTTATCGTACCTACCTTTTTACTTTTTCAACTCCACTGCTTTTCCATAAAATGTATTACCGTTTGTTTTAATGTGTAATTCTATCATTTGATACATAAAGCGCGAAGAAATATATTTGGGGAGGCTTATGTATGATAATTCCATAGATTGTTATACACCGTAGGTATCAGGTATGCGAACCAGATTTACACAGTCAGAAACAATGTAATTATCTGCAGATTATATAGAGTTACCTTTCTTTGAATAGAATAGGAATAGATTACCTTGGCTGTTTTTGGTAGAACCAGTCGGAATGCTAGCTCTTCAAGTTCGTACTTTATTTGGCCTGTTTAATTTGTTTTATTTGAGCGTCACTGGTGAATATCTCGTAGACGAATTGCTTGTCTGGCGTACAATCATTGTAATTCTGGCATTTATATGACAAGTAATCATATTGCAAAATCAAAAGCTCAAACACATCAAACGAATGGATAACAACTGTTATATTCCTGACTTGGTACAGGAATTTCTTATTTAGAAATTAGTGGATTAAACCTGGTGTTATAGCTATAATAGCTAAACCTCTCACTTGTATGAAAGATGTGTTCTTTCAATGTGATGTCATCACACATGGGCGCCTTTTTATCATGACAAACCAAAAGGTAATACAAGTAGAACAGTTAACTATAATTACTCACTTAAATGATATCCCGTTATAAGTATATATTCGGTAAGCAGGAGATTGATGAAAAATACATGTGAAAACATACCAAAATGGTATAGCATGCTTACATTTTTTAAACCCTTGCTGAATGTTGATACAGCGGGATCATAAAGCTTTTAATAATTTAGTTAACCAGTTCTGTGATTGCTATTAACATTTTTAGAAGTCTAATTTCAACTAAATGGTCTTACGTCTTTTTCTGATATATAGATGGTCACAACAAAAAGCTTTTGCTTTGCGTTTTATGATGTCTTATCATATAGTGCTATAGGACATTTATTATTTGAATATGTTAGTTCATATCTTATGTGTCTTTGTAGATAAACAGAGTTTCTTCATAGTTATCTAAATAATTTATTTTATACGTTTGTCAACAATCTACTTTATTTGCGCCAGATCCCTGGGCTCATTCAAACTAAAGAAAGACAAAAACGTTAATTTGCTAGTTTTAATAAAAAAATAAAAATTCAAATTACTATGCTGTACCAAGTCAGGAATATGACAGTTTTTGTCCATTCGTTTTTGATGTGTTTTGTTATTTGATTTTGCAATGTGATTATGGGCTTTCCGAATTCATTTTCCTCTACGTTCAGTATTTTTGTGATTTTACTTTTTATGTGTGGTTTAAATAATGCTGATTGGTAAAAGTGGTAGTGTGACGCGTAGGGAAAGTTACTTAATAAAAAAAAAAGATGAGAGATAGTCTGGTTCTCCCCTTGTAACATACGGGTATCTGAGTCACCATTGTATTACATATGTTTAATATTAGAGAGCCAAACAGAAAAAGGACAAGCAACCATTTGTATTAGAGATGATAGATGTGTTCCTTATCATCAATCCCAGTAAAGTTGTGTTTAGAAATATTAGTGACCGCTAAGCAAAAACTGTTCACACTTTCGTGCGCTTCTCAGTGGCGGATCCAGAAATTTTCATAAGTGGGGGCCCACTGACTGACCTAAGAGGGGGCCCGCTCCAGTCATGCTTCAATGATTCCCTATATAAGCAACCAATTTTTTTCCCAAAAAGGGGGGGCCCGGGCCCCCTGGGCCCCCCCTCTAAATCCGCCTCTGCTTCTGAAGCCATCCAAGATCTTCGCTAAGGGTTTTGATGATCACTGTTTAGTATCATGTGTGATGTATAAGTGATTGTATTCTGTTTGTCTCGTAGTTTTAACCTTTCGTTTTTTCATACTTAATTCTTAATTGGGCCTATATCCGACTGTTATCTTTTACGCATATTTAGACATTTATCATGCACATATAGTATTCAGTTAATGACGGTTTCAAGAATCACACCAGTGTACATATCACAACACTAATTGTTTTAAATTGCTAAAATATAATTTCGAAAAAAACGGTTATTTGTTAATATAAACTCCCACAATTGTCTGCATCAGTTGCGTTATTTGCATATAACATCTATGCACTAAATATTTTCAAACTGTTCCCTTCGTCAAATGTCACTGCTAGTTCTTTAGTTTTATCATTGAAATTGATATGTGTTGGGTTGGTGATCTCATCCTTATGAAACGTAGAACGTTTTTTGGTCTGGAGATCTATTCTATAGATGATGTTTCTTTCCTTCTCCATGAGGAATATCAAATTATCTCCAGCTGCAATTCTACAGCTTTTTCTCAGATCTAAGCTAGTGTAGCAGGTTTGAGTATCATTAGTGAACGTTGTATATTTGATTTCGTGCAAGTTCTCGAACGAGCAGTATATTTTATTATCAAATACATCCAGGTCATAAACATTCTCTTCAAACTTTACACTTTTCACACTTTTTCCATTGTAATCGATTCTGGAAATCCATCTGCCATCACAAAATACCAAAATCTGACTATCGATACAAGTTATCCATTGGCAGGTTACTCGCCATATTGACGGTTTACCACTGAAGTGAATTACTTTAATTGTACGGAAAATATTCTCTAGTTCAACATCAATAACATGAACACTATCATCCTGAACAATCAATATGTTGTTTTGATCGAACCAACATATAGCATCTTTACATATGGAATTATATTTACGGTCGAGTTTGAAAGCGCGAGACTTGCAATCCTTCAGGTTTATGATTCGCAAGTATATAGTTTCAGTTGTAGAACCGATCTCATTATGATCGTCAATTGATTGCTCTTCGATTACTCCAACCTTGTTGTTTTCGCTGAAGCAACATGCATAAAACTTCGTACACTCCTCGGCGCGATAAATTCCTGTTTTTTCAAGACTTTGTTGTTCATCTAAATGCACACGTAACTGTGACTGCCGGATCTTATTCGAACTTTTCTGGCTTTTTAATGACGGCGTTTGAGCAACCTGACCAAACTCATTAAACATTGCGTCTACTTTGTCTATAAAATTCTCAGGAATAAACTGTAACGATATATTGCTAATATCATTCTCTAAAAGCTGAAGATTTTCCTCATCTGACAGTTGACTGGTATCGAGATGTTTCACGAGATGGAATAAGTTGACTTCGCTCTCATCTATTTCTGCCTTTTCAATATCTTGCAGGTTGGCTTGGGTTATTTGTGCTAGAGACGTCAATCGTTCTGTATTACTTGATATTTTGTCAACGCCTTGGTTGTAATGGGTTTCTATATATTTATCCAATTTGTTCAAACGGTCTTCAATGATTGACCGTAATTGATTTTGTCGTTTTTGTTGCTGCTCCTTTTCCTGGTTTATCTTACTGGACAGCTCATTGTATTCCTCTTTCACCTTTTCTATAACACCTTTATGGTTGTGTATTCGTTCTTTCAGATCATATATTGCTGAGCTCTCCTTGATTCCATTGGAAGCTTTCTCTATATGGTTAATGTCACACTCTTTATGTGTTTCGGATAAGCAAACAGGACACAATATTTTATCGTGATGTACACAAAAAAGGAGCAACTTCTGTCCGGCATGTTCTTTACATATTTTGGGCATGGTTTTGCTAACGTTGGATATATCTTTAATTTCAATGACGTCATGAGGTAAAGCAAATCTCCTATGAACTTTACTACAAGTTCGACACACAGGTTCTTCACAATCATTACACCACATGACAGCAATCTCTTCTTCGTTATCTCTGAGACAACCTGCACAAAGCTCGTTATCTGCCATGACTGCAAATAAAAAAGATAGTCGTTCAATGTAGGTTGATTTTAATTGATTAAAAGAGGGACGAAAGATACAAGAGGAAAAATCAAACTCATACATAGAAAATAAACTGACAACGCCATGACTAAAAAAAATGCTTTACTCCACATGATCCAAACTGGATGTTTACACTTTTTATTTATTACATTATCAATATAATACATGTTTTTTAAAATGACTTTAAACTCACTGATGACAAATACTTAGCAAAATGATAACTTGTTTAACCAGTGGAACATATTTCACGGACAAGGAACTTATTTCACCAGGTGAGGAACAAATCTCATAAATCCGGAACTTATATCACTAGGTAAGGAACATACTTCACCAACCCAGTACTTATTTCACCAGGTAAGGAACAAATCTCTCAAACATAGAACTTATTTCATTAGGTAAGGAACAAATTTCACCAATCCAGAACTTATTTCAACAGGTAAAGTGTGGAACTTATTTCATAGAGATGGAACAAATATCCCAGGGAAATATTTTCCTCCGGATAAATAAATAACAACAACTACTGTGACATTTTTTTACTCCGGATCAAATTTCACCCGGATATAATTTTGCTTTACATATACACATCGAAAAACACAAAAAGCGAAGGATCCGCGCTTGATGGCCAATTGTCCCACTGTCTAACATTTGAGCTACTAATATGTATCATAAATATAATACAATGAACCTGCTGGCTAAGCTTTAAAACATCTTACCTTGTTCACTAACTTAGTTACCAACATACAAATATAAATAAAAGGAACCTCACTCCAGGTAAAATTCATCATGCATAACACGTCCATATGTGTATATCATAATAACGCTGTATTTAAATTACTAAAGTTGAATTTTAATTGGTAAATTATTTTGATTGATAATATTAATTCTCTTTCAGTCACCAGTTGATAAGATAAAGAAGTAGCAAAAACACAACCCAATACTAGTATTTTTTCTCGAAATTGTGCATAATTCAATTGATGGTTGAAAGCCTAGCACTAAAAGGGAGCAAACACTGATAATTCATTTATGTCTTCCGAATTGTATTCAAACCATATTTGCTTTTCAGAAATGACGGATGAACAAAATAAAAGAATAAAGGGCTGTGCTTTAGCGCATGATACGCCCGTTGCTCTTTTAACTTGTCTTTTATGCTTTAAATGAATTTATATGATCAACTAGAAATAGTGTGAGCCCTGTCAAATACACCCCTACCCCCCCCCCCCCCCCAAATTATAAATAAAAATGCACAAAAAAATTGGCACTATTAAGGCTACCTCAAATCTAACTAAGTTTGTTTTCTTAATTTTTCATCCATACATAAAATTTTGTGAAAGTGTTAGTTTTTGTCCCAAAATTGGAAATATCCCCCCTTTAAAAATTCATAACACGGAAATGTAAAATCTGAAACTTATAAAAATTAAAAGGGAGCTTACATCAATAGATATAAACAATTCACCAAAGTTTCATGGACATTGGTGAAAGCCTTTTTGAGTTAGTGTCCGAAGTGTTAAAAATCCCCCTTTTTTATGAATTAAGCCCAATAAATCCAAAACTTAAAATCTGAAATTTATAAAAATTGAAAGGGAGCTTACATCAATAGATATAAACAATTCACCAAAGTTTCATGGACATTGGTGAAAGCCTTTTTGAGTTATTGTCCGAAGTGTTAAAAATCCCCCTTTTTTATGAATTAAGCCCAATAAATCCAAAACTTAAAATCTGAAATTTATAAAAATTGAAAGGGAGCTTACATCAATAGATATAAACAATTCACCAAAGTTTCATGGACATTAGTGAAAGCCTTTTTGAGTTATTGTCCGAAGTGTTGAAAATCCCCCCTTTTTTATGAATAAAGCCCAGTAAATCCAAAACTTAAAATCTGAAATAAAAAAAACGAAAGGGAGCTTACGTCAATAGATATAAACAATTCACCAAAGTTTCATGGACATTGGTGAAAGCTTTTTGGAGTTATTGTCCAATTGTTAAAAATCACCCTTTTTTATGAATAAAGCCCCATAAATCCCAAACTTAAGAACTGAAATTTATAAAAATTGAAAGGGAGCTTACATCAATAGATATAAACAATTCACTTAAGTTTCATGGAAATTGGTGAAGGTGTTTTTGAGTTATTGTCCGAAGTGTGGACGACGGACGGACGGACGGACAACGGTATACCATAATACGTCCCGTCCCGGGCGTATACAAATTGAGATCTTTTTGTCAGATTAAGAGCTGTTTTTAAAGATAAAGGTATATCATAAGTTATTTGGTGCCCTAATGTCACCTAGGGTTAGTAAAATCAATAGGGGGTTAGGCCGAAGTCCGAATCTTCTGTGGATTTTACTAACCCTCTATGGGCCGGAGGGCTCAGTAGTGAAAAAAGAAACGAAAGATACCAGAGGGACAGTCAAACTCATCAATCGAAAATAAACTGACAACGCCATGGCTAAAAATGAAAAAGACAAACAGACTAACAATAGTACACATGACACAACATCGAAAACTAAAGGATAAACAACACGAACAAAGTGAACTGTATAACGAATGTATCGCACTCGAGACTTTTCTTGTCACATGCCCTTACAATCAACTATCGTTTCAAAGAACTGGGTCTTCCAAGTGCTCCCCGAAACCTCTTTTACAATTAGTTATATCAATGTTATCAGCAATCAAAGCTGGGCTTCAAAGTCATTGTGAAACTGCATATTAAGGTGGCGTGATTTAGACGTGTATACTTAAACATCCAAAAAAAATTAAGAATTCATACAATCTAAGTTTCTTTCATCTTGCAATAGTAATAAAACATTTGACTTTTCTACACTATACATATAAGTATTACCCATTTCCAACTAAACGACAAATTGAAAGAGTTGGTTTTGCTTTGTTTTATAAAAAATAATGGTCAACGAAGATACATGTATCTTGTACTTTAAAACATCTCTCTCTTTCCATTTATGTCCAGTGTATGAAGTAGTACCGGTTTTGTCGACATCGCAAAGAAGCCAATGCCGACACAATATTGTACAACGTTGTCGATATCGTTCATAATCTTGTTTACATCGTTGACATTGACGATATCGCGAAGTAGACAATGTTGACACGATATTGTACCACGTTGTCGATATCTCTTTATATTCCTATCTTCATCGTTGACATTTACGATAACGCAAGGTATACAATGCCGACACAATATGTACAACGTTGTCGATATCATTTCATACTCTTGTCTACATCGTTGACATATACGATAACGCAAGGTAGACAATGTTGGCACGATATTGTACCATGTTATCGATATCGTTTCATACTCTTGTCTTCATCGTTGACATTGACGATATCGCGAAGTAGACAATGTCGACACGATATTGTACCATGTTATCGATATCGTTTCATACTCCTGTCTACATCGCTGAAATTGACGATATCCCGACGAAAAAAAGTGTCGAAATTTTTTTTTTACAACGTTGTTGATATCGCTTCATACTTTAGTCCATCGCTGACATTGACAATGTTGCGAGCAGGTATAAAACCATGAATGAACGAAGTTGACAATATCGGCGAAATCGTGCACTGGTATAAAAATTGTCTGAAAGTGACTTTATTATAAAGATACTGGATTTCTTGATTGACAACATATTTGTAACGATTGGAGGATGTGTTTTCAACAGCCTATCGGCATTCCCATGGGCACAAAATGTGTCCCTTTTCTTGCCGATTTGTTCCGGAATCTTATGAGTACAGAAATTTCTAATGAAGAAAGAAAAGAATTTAGCAGTATCATTTAACTGTCCTTTCCGCTAAAGATATAGATGATGGTCTATCAATAAATAATTCAACATTTGATGAACGCATCTATCAAATTCAATAGAGAAAAAGGACACAACAGATAAAGTTAAGTCTGCCTCATATCTTTATTTACATATAAAAATTGGCAATGAGGGTCAGTTGGAAACAAAACTTTATGACTTTTGACCAAAGTCATGGAGAAGGCTTACATAGACGTTGTACGTTGCCTATATTTGAATAAAATACTGTTTAAACCTTAAACTTTAAAACAAAAGAGATGATTGCAGCTTCCTAATTGTAGACTTTCCATTTCTACATGTATGTTGCAACATTCCAATAGCGTATATATCTCCCAATTGATACTCCCAATTGATATGATATGCCCGGGCTTGTATTTTCTATCATGATTTCCTTGATATAGGATTGCTGCTCACAACGAATTTATTAAATCAAGAGTTCCAACTGGTGAAGTTGAAATCATCCCTTCGTAAATTTTACAGACTTAATCACGAGGTGGCTGATGGTTATGCAATATCAGTTTCGCAGATGATAGCGGAGATGTTCCCAATGTCGTAACCACAATGTCGTCAACTTTTTAAGATATGACATACAGTAAGAATGTGACCTATCGACTACTGTATGAGACTTGAGACCGGGTTTATAAAAACATGAGCAACACGAGGGGTGCCACAAGGTTTTGGCGGGGTTCATGTTTCTTAGTGTTTAGTTCTCTATGTTGTGTGATGTAAACTATTATTCGTATATTTGGTGGGGTTTTTTTTTTCTTTTTTATCCATGGCGTTGTCAGTTTATTTTTAATCTATAATTTGAATGTCCCTCTGGTATATTTGTGTCCATTTTGTAGAAACATAAACAATGAAATACAACACCGTCACCATTTATTGTAAACATGACATCAAGAATCATATGTGAAAATAAGTGTCCTTACATGTGCCGAGAGCACATTTAAATATTTACTCTCGCTGAACGAAGAGGTGTGTTTATACATGTCTAAAATGGACGATCTCTCGGCATTGTGTACCATAGGTGGGTTCATGGGGCCTGGGGATGGTGTGCCCAGCCCCCTTTTTTTATTGGAAAAAAATTGGTTGATTATATAGTGAATCACTGAAGCACGACTTGAGCCCCCCCCCCCCCCCCCCCCCCATTTTCTAGGTCAATTATCACCCACTCTTATGAAAAGTTCTGGATCCGCCACTGTTTACTGCTTAACGAAAGAAAGCAGGTGCACGACCATATACTTCCATCCTCCCTGCATCTTATTATGCTATGATGATGGCTGTAACTCAGTTCTCTTGAAATAATTTTTTTTCAAATGGTATATTGTTCTCAAAAGCGTTATAACATAAACATATCTACATGATAACATTACAACCATAATTTAATATTTAATAAAGTAAACAATAAAATAAACAAATAACATAAAATCAATGATAAATTGGCTATTGATATTAAGAGCTACTCAAATTACTTAAAAATACGTTTGTGAGTTATTAAGCTTGAGGGTATAAAAATTTCAGAAAAAAATCAAACATTTGTTTTTCATTACAAATTTTATTTATTTCCTTTTGTAGTTGTTACTTTATCATATGGTACAAAAATCATTCAAAACAATCAATTCGTGTTGGCCCCAGATGACTTTCAAAATGTATACATCATTAAAAAAGTTCCAAATTATCTCCCTTTGGTGGAAAAATGCCATTTTTTGGCTCTAAAATTGAATTATCTTCTTCAACTCATCGGTGACCTATTTTTTTAAGTATAATTTCCATATAAGCTGTACTTAAACTAAATTATTGTAAAATTTTAGCGATTTCTGTAATAAATTTTTTTTTTTTATTTCGATATTACCTTTATTTATCCTATTACTTCAACAGAAAAAAAACACCTTTACAAAAATGTATGCTTCTTTCGAAGGCAGATTGTGAGCGCAAATGAACGGTGACCACACTTTTTTATTTTATTTTTCTATTAACTATAAGATAAAGTTCATTTATAGAAAAATATAGAGAAATCCTATATAAATGATTTAGACCCGCGAACCCCCTTTTTTATGATTATTTATCAGGGATATAAGATTTTTGATTTATATGAGATATTATGATTGATAGATGTACGAAAAAAAAACGTAAAACAAATTTCTCGAAAGAATGCAACATTTTACATGAAAATGTCGAAGTAGATAATTAGTAAACACGTTAAATAAGTTTGTATTATAGTACTAACAAGCTTATGATCCTGTATCATTTCTTGACATCCGTTTAAAGTATACTTTTTAAAGCATTATATTCAGTTTGTTTCATTCCCGCCAAAATCGCCCTTTTACGCCGTATTTTGACGTTGTCAGTGCCCCTGAGTATTGTGACGTTACAATAGACCTTTGACGTTCTACACAATCAACAAGATTTGTGTGTAGAAGCCATAAATGTCCCTTTGGCAGGTTAATAAAGATTGTATAACGTTCAATGTCGTTGTTCTTCTACATAACCGGATGAGGTATATTTTCTTTTAAGAATGCATACATTTTGATTTAGTCCCTATAATGCGGTTGAACATTCACAGTGGATACGTATCAATCTAAATATGAAACTCAATTTGTTGTGAAAAAGTGTAAATTAAGGGAGTTCGCTTCTCAGTTTCAAAATAATTAACTATTCAAAACACTAGTTTATATTGATAGGGGATTAATAAAGGAATCCAAAAAGCAAAAAAAAAATATATAGGTCACCGTGCTTGTTTTACATAAGCCATTGAAATTTTGGCGGGAAAACATTCTCTCTTGACTTTTCATAGCTTTATCATTGACAAGTTTAAGTTCTAAAAAATTATTAAAAAATAATTAAAATTTGATAAGACTTTTACAGATGGCTGATCATTATACATGTAAAAGGTTTACAAAAAGAAAAATAGGGTCACCAGGAAAATTTGTTCAAGGCATTCACATGGATAAAACCAGAGGATTCCGAAAATCTGTCAAAAAATACATGACAAGCCAGTTTCCTTATAATCTTCGGAAGTGGAAATTTCACCATTGGAAAATTGAAATCCTCATCCTAGGTTAAAGTCGTCGATCTGTTTTAAAAAAAAGATTCAACTTTGAAGCAAATTAACCTTTCGGTTCTTGCTCAAGTTCATTGAGGTACTAGTATGTAGTCTGCAAGCGCTGGTTGGAACGTGTGACTGGATTAGGCGAAATGCTATAAACAAAATAATGTTTAATTGGCGGGAGACGGCGAAAAACTATTGAGCGGTAATAAGACGTGACGTCAATCAATTGATGTATTCCGGAAGTACCTCAAAGAATTCCTTATTTTAGTAAGTATCTCAATTTTTATTTTATACTGCTTATAGACTCGATGTGATTAAAAGTCAGTCATGTAATACCTAAGATTCCATTTATGATCATTTCATGCTATATTTTATATATAAGATTTTTTATAAATACGATACTGTAAATCAAAAGAACTTGACTTAATTTGTATTTTATCTTACAAAATGAAGTCTTAATACTAGCTACCAATTCAGGTTGTTATTATTATTTCGGACAACGCAAACATTATCATTTGTTATAAAAAATTCAACCCGCATCCCCCCCCCCCCTAAAAAAACACTTTTTTCAATGAACATATATTTGTTTACCTCTTTTCATGAATATTCCCAAAATATCTGCCAATGGACAAGACAAGACAAGACAAATACTTTATTAGAGTCTCACCTCAAAATTGACATACATTTATACATTAATAAAATAACAATAATATTTAAAACAACATGAGCCACTCTAAAAAGAGTTATGAGAGACTATAAAAAAACAACATTTCTACAAAACACATTATTATCTACAATTATATAAAATACCTTTTCTTTTTAATAATACATCATAGCAGATTTTGGCTAAAAAGTAACACACATTTTCATCAGTGAATAAAAATTTGAATTTATCATCATCAGACAAATTAACAAAATCACAATTAAAAGAGCTAGCATGTCTAAATAAAATAGCTCGTAAATCTGCATATACTGGGCAGTTAATTAAGACATGTTTCTCATCTTCAATAATGTTATTTTTCTTACATTGCTCATTAAAACATAATCTATTGTCAACCACAATGCCTTCTATCGACCAGTTGGTGCAACACCACATCTAAATTTAGCATATGCACTCTTATATTTTCCAGGCATATTAATACATAAATATTTTTCTCTATTAAAGCATTGCTTAAACATTCTATACGTTCGCAATTTACTTCTTTCATTGTACATTAAGTCAGAGTACCACTTCTCTTTATATCTACAAAAATTTTCATGTTCAATTTGTTTAATTGTATTTTTATCAATAGAAAAATCAGTATTACATAAAAACTCCATATCCATTTCTTTAAATTTCACATTGACTCTTGGACGTTTTTAAATTTATTTGCATCTATTCCTCTTAAAAAAATAAAAGTTATATCTTTTGGAATTCAGCTATTTTTAATTTACTATATAAAAACAGGAATACTTTCCCTATACTTCGTGACTTGGTTTATAAGTTTAATTTTTTATTCAATAATTCTTTCAAGCTATAGTAGGTACTCAAAGAGTGCGATAACGTTTAATTAATAAGTAATTCATTTAACCTTCAACAATTGATTAAACAAATATAAAACATGTTCTACGTCGATCTATAGTTGCTATATACAAGTCTGGCTGATAAAATATTCAAAATATTTCCAGTACAAAAAAATATGATCGAGGGCATGGAAGAGAAATTGTTGATAAATTTGAGAATGTAAATGGGTAATGTGTCGAAGAGACATCAATCCGCCCAAAGAGCTGAAAACAGCCGAAGGCCATCAATTGGCACTCAACACAGCGAGAAAATCCCGCACCGAAGGCGGGCTTCACCTGGCCCCTAGAAAAATGTGTATACTAGTTCGTTGTAATTGATCGTCACATTTTACTCCGCAACATATCTTTTATATAAAGTCGTACAGGCACATGCTGGTATAGGTTGATTTAACTGATTGATGGTATGACTATAAGTGAATGTTTATATGCGATTTGGTTCAATGAGACAGGAACCTAACGACACAGAAAAAAAACATAAGCCATAACGTCAGTTGGCACATGTAACATCAGTATTTATAACGAGAACAAATTGAACACTATATTAAATAAGTAATTTTTCGTGGGTGAACGATTGAAGGGGACGAAGGGAAAGTCAAGACTAACATGAGAAAAATCACTTGGCGTCCGTCGTCCGTCGTCGTCGTCGTCTGTTTTTACTTTTACAATAATCTTCTCCTCTGAAACTACAAAAAAAAATGTGTTCGATGACCCGGACCGCTCACCAAAACGTCTGCCATGGCTAAAAAAAACATGGGGGTAAAATATATATTTTGGCTTTTATGTCAAAAACCAAAGTATTTAGAGCAAATCTGACAGGTGTAAAACTGTTCATCTAGTCATATCTATCTGCACTGACATTTTCAGACGTAACAGACATCCTGTTGTTGGGTTGCTGCCCCTGAATTGGTAATTTTATGGAAATTTTGAAGATTTGGTTGGTACATGTATCTTGAAAATTACTATAAATAGAGATAAACAGTAGACATCAATAATGTTCTGCAAGTATAAGCTCTACAAATAAGTCAAATGACCAAAATGACCAGAGCTATTTCGGACCATTTATACCCCTGCCTCCCACTTCTGAACCTTTATACCACTGCCTCCCACTCCGGAAACTTTTATAAAAGAAATATGATACCTCTGTATTGATTTTGATATAAATTACCAGGAAAACAATATATATCAATTCTGACAGCTTTTCTTTATTTAAAGTGGCTATAAACAGGTGAAGAGGTATTGATTGTTTATAGGACTGTACAATATTGATGTTAGGCTGCATACTGCATGCTCAAAACTTGTGATAAAGATTCCCGGGATAAGATTGACTGAATATTTTTTTTTAAACTAGCATTCTCACCGAAGTAATTAAAGGTATGTTATTAATTGTACTTAATACTGTATTTTTTATCAGGAGCTGGCCAGCCAAAATTAACAGGATAATTTGAGAGAGAGATAAGTTAAACATTTAATCTGTATAACGACCACTGTTACTTCTTGAATTTGGATCCGTAATAATTAAGAAGAAAAGAAGCCGGTCTTGTAAGCACACATTTGTATGCCATCTATAACTAGGTTTTTATCAGCAATGTATGAGACACGTTCGAAAATCCGTTCAAACAACTATTTTTGAATAATTGCTAATAAAAAGTATATGGATAATTGTATTGTAAGTGTCTCAAGATTGCATTTTCCTATAGGATCGACATCAAATTTTAACGGAGGTTTATATCTGCAATCACTAGTACTAGTTAGAAAATCGGCGCTGACCGATTATTGTTACAGGAGTCGTGTCCCTATTAAGAAATTTAAGTTCTATAGAAAATTGCATTTAAGCAGTCTAAAGTGTACTATTCTGGCAGATATTTACGAAATTTGTATCAACGGTCTATACTAGCATTATTAATGTCGGAAGAATTCAAAAATCAGTTGATCTTTTACTATTAAAGGAGATTTGTCCCTTTGAATGCAAACGCTACATAAAATTTCAATGTATAAAGCCATATAATGGCATTTATATTGCATTGTCTCACACCTACATTTTTGAAGGATAGTAAAAAGTAAAATCACGAAAATACTGAACTCAGAGAAAAATCTAATCGGAAAGTTCATTATCAAATGGCGAAATCAAATGACAAAACACATCAAAAACGAATGGACAAGAACTGTCATATTCCTGACTTGGTACAGGCATTTTCAAATGTAGAAATTAAGGTTCTGCTACATACACCTGTTTAACATGATGAGTTACATTTGTCGCTGGTTGACTGTGTACATTATCTAATCTTAAGACCAAATTAAATGACTTTTTTTATAAGTTGTATTTTTTTCATACTCGCCACAAATCATGCCGCCCTCCCCCTTTTAAAATTCATTTAGATATTGGTTTCCTAATCGAATTATTTCATTCGACAAACTAAACGTAAACATGAACTGAAATAACCCCAAGGTCGTTTTCCTAAACCTTGACAATATAAACACGACATTTAAATGTTAGACGTAAAAAGCCGAACAGGTCAATACAGGTATAGTTCTATATCAATATGTTATAATTCAATTTGTTACTTTTTAAATTCATTTACTTTTTGTTTTGTAAAATCAATTAGTGGACAGTTTATGAACTTTAAATTGCATGTTTATACATATATGCTGATATGCTCAATGCGATGCGTTCAGAGATTCAATATTATAGCAATACATAAAACACAAAGAAGGTTCCAAATGGATATGTTGTGTAGAAATTCATTTAGGATTACCAGAACATTACATCGTAATAATGAATTATTCATTAAGTTGAACACGTGAACCCATAAGACGAACTGTAAAATCCCGCCATATATATCAGTTGTAGTCTAAAGAAAAGTTTTACAAAGACAAAAACATATCTTTATTTTATCTAAATAGTTAAATTATATACATGTGGGGATCGTTCGGTATATATCATTACCTCCTCCTCAAAATTCATGATACAGGCGTCAGGCAATCAACATTTATTTTACATCCCAGGCCTTGAAGGCATAAAACTTTGCTCAGTGCTCTGAGCACAAAAATCATGCTCGAAACATGAAATCCAGCAATTTGATTGGTTGATTTTCGAGTCTGAGTACAAAAATCATGCTCGAAAGTTTTATGACCGTAAGGCCAGGTCTTTTGTTCTACCAGACCAGTGTACATGCTGGGATTCGAACTCAAGACCTTTAACATATCAAGCAACAACAGTAACCACTTCACCAATACGAACAATCAGTATTTTAACATACTTACAGGAAGCAAGATATTGAAAGCAAGATATTTTCAAGTTGGGCGAGTTGACATACATTTATTCAGTGGGGTTTTAACACTTTTCGTAAATAAGTGAGTTGTCAGACTGATTGTTCAATGGGATTTAACTCTTTTTCAAAAGTGGGGCGAGTTGGTAAACAAGAGTGGGACGATTTTTTATAAAGTGGCGATTTAGTATGGGCCGATTGGCCAGTGGGGCGAATTGACACGGTTTCCGATGATATTTAATCGTCGTGTTCGGGGGTCATTAAGGGTATACATTAGATAGTAATATATATAAAGTGTATCATAATGGTTGTGTGGCGTTCTAAACTAGATTTTTCGTCTAATCTAAAACAGCTGGGATGTAAAATAGTTATCCCATTCGGACTTGGTGTGTCAGTGTTAGATCACCCTCGGGCCTTTCAGTATTAGATCACTCTGGCCTCCGGCCATCGGGGGTGATCTTACACTGACATACCGCGTCTTCATGGGATAACTATTACGGCAATAAATGTATCCGTTTTTCTGATGAAAAAAAGGAGATTTGATACGATTGCTACTGATATTTCAAATCAAATCAAATAAATACTACCTTTAAATCAAATCAGTAAACAAATATAATGCAAAATACAAAAGGACATCAAAGTAAAGTGACATGAAAAGATGAACTAACAGATCAATATAAAAATAAAAAGATGTGCAAGTGAGACAAATCTCTACCAAAGATCAAATGACATCGGAGTAATATACTTTTCGAGAACAGTGATCTACTGCAGTGGATTCACAATGTATTAACTCTTAAGATAACACACAGTTGTGGTTACATTTTATCCAATCTTTGTACTTTGTTTAACGCTTAACTAGGTAGTCTGGTCTTTTCTTTTATTCAAGGTTGCGATGATCAGTTTGTATTATTTTAAGGATAAACATTATCTTTCGACTTATGACTAGTACCTTCCAACATTTATTTGGTTTTATTTCAGGTAGAAATGTCCTCAAAGTCATGCGAACCTTGTCATTTCCACGGATCATTGAAAAATGCTGACTTTTGGTGTACAAATTGTGAAGAGATGCTATGCAAGGACTGTCGCAAACATCACCAGTCATCTAAGGCCACTAGAGGGCACCACCTTTGCACTGTTCAGGAGTATGAATTTATGGAGTCGCATCCTTTCAAAGTGCCATCACGTTGCACCACACATAACAAGAAGTACGAGGCCTACTGCATCACTCACGAGCAGCCATGTTGTATAATCTGCGTCACTGTCTCCCATGGAGGGTGCGCAGGCGTAGTTGCATTTGAAGACGCGCTAAAAGGTTTTCAATCAAAAACTGCTCTTTCAGATCTGGATGAACGACTTAACAATTTCAGCATCAATGTAGATAATTTCAAACGCAGTAGAGAAAGAGTATTGTCTGATTTAGAGCAACAGAAGGAGAGACTTGAACATGTAATCACAGAAAAAAGACGAGGGATTAACGAATATCTGGATAAGATTGAAGAAAGACTCCGAGGCGAGTTAAAATCAAAATACAACAAGTGCATAGGTGATGTAAAAATCCAAGCTGATAGAATAAAACAAAAGCAAGGGAAAGTTGAGGAAATCAAGTCAAATTTTGAGCAGGTAAAAGAAAAGAAAACAGGCGTACAATTGTTCTTAGCTACGGGTGAAATACATACAATGATTTTGGATCAAGAAAATTTCGTAGAAAACATTTATGAGAGCCTGCATAAGTATGACATGTCTGTTACATTTGATGACACAGCAAACAACTTATTAATGGCTTTGCCAAGCTTTGGCAATATTCATATCACCGAGTCTCCTTGTCGAATTTCTATGGTACTAGGACCGTCAAAGGCGCCACTTGTAGATGTACCTTGGATTTTCAAACCAGTGCAACTCAAGCAGAAGAAAAAGATTGCTGTAAAGAAGGGGGATAATGGCCTTTATATAAACAGTGGTGTTATAATTGGGGATGGACGGATAGTCTTGACGGACAAATATAATAACCGTTTGATAGTCTATACAGAATCTGGAGTATTCCAGCGCGATATTCCACTGTCTTGTTCGCCATGGGACGTTACGGAAGTGGAGAAAAGTCACGTGGCCGTCTCCCTACCTGACATCAGTTTGGTTGAAGTCGTTGATATCAACAAGGGAAAAATTGTAAATAAATTCAACATTTCCGGACAATGTTCCGGGATATCATTTACAGGAGTAAATATTTGTGTAGCAGTGGCTGGCGACGGGATACAAGTTTTAGACATGAAAGGACACAAAGTGAAGACACTTCCGGTTGATGTTACCAGGGAAACGTTCATGACGGGTGACATTGATAAACTGTACTATACACACTATACAACACACACTGTACACTGTACAACAATTGACCATGAACAAGTGTACAAATTCAACCATGATGAACTCAATTTCCCACAGGACCTCAGTGTTGACGGAGAAGGCCACGTATTTGTCACCGGATTCATTTCTAATACTCTACTATGCGTTTCCCCTGACGGTCAGCATAGACAGGTACTTTTACGACAATCAGATGGATTAAACTCACCGACGGCAGTATTCTTTGACAAGAAAAGGAAATTATTACTAGTCTGTACGAATTCGGCTAGTACAGTGTCTCTCTATGAAATTGTGCATTAAATACAAACGTCAATGTAAATTTAGTAATCGTTTGCTCCTATCATAATCTTACTATTTCCAATTCTGAAAAAAAAGATTTCATCGATGATTCTGTTAGAACGATGTTAACGATTCTGAAAGAACGATTTCATGAAAGACTCTATACGAACGATTTCATGAATGATTCTATAAGAACGATTTCATAAATGATTCTGAAAGAACGATTTCTTCTATTATTCTGTACGAACGATTTCATCAGTGATTTTGTACGAACATCGATGATTCTGTAAGAACAATAACATCGATTGACATATTTTGTTATATTGTTATTTTAGAGTTACCTCTCTTGTTTCATGTTTGTTTTTCGTTTATTTCTTGTACATAAATTATGACGTTAGATTTCTCGTTTGAATCGTTTTATATTGTTATTTCGGGGCATTTTATATCGGCCTATGCGGTATGGGCTTTGCTCATTGTTGAAGGCCGTACGGTAAACTATAGTTGTTAATTTCTGTGTCATTTGGTCTCTTGTAGAGAGTTGTCTTTCGTCGACTTACGGATTTGATTGTACCTTTAGTAATTTTCGTCTCTATGTTAATCTAAACAAGGTGTTTATTTAGTGCATTTTCATAATGTCAACCACAACAATGACTTGGTAATAGAAATATGGTTACTGGGGAATAGAAATGGGTCTTTGCCCATTGATGAAGGGCGTACGGTGACCTATAATTGTTACTTTAGGTCATTTTGGTCTCTGGTGGAGAAGTGTCTCTTTGGTAATTAATCACACCACATCTTCGTTTTATAATCTTGGTCTGACCAGCAGTAAAACCACTGCGAAGGTGGGACGTCCGTTCGATTGTGCGGTATTTATAAATTTGCAACTACGTGCGGTCAGAATCGGGACGTTAAATCTGATGTCTCGTAATCAGTGATTGCCACGCTTTCAGTGCCTTAAGAACGCTTGCAAAACTCTGAAAGGGCCCTCAGGTGGCAATTTTGGGACGTTTATTACTGTCCCTTGTCCAATTTACCCTTTTTTCCAGCATTAGACTGGCTCAAAGAGGGTAAATTAATGCTATTCGACCCAATCACATGACGCATACTGCTTCTGTTGTATCTATTTTGAATTTGTTCTCGACCTGAATATGAATGAGAATTGAGATATTTACCACTGAACTTTAAAACACCTTCCACATTAATCCAAAGCGAGATTTTCAAAACGCTTCATTCAAAGCGACTTTCTACACATTTTAAAAGATCTTTACAAGACTTTCAAAACGTATAATCTAAAGCGGGGCTTTATAAATGTTTAATCCAAAACGAGATTTTCTTATATATTTGATTTATTAACGTTTAATCCAAAGCGAGACTTTCTAAACGATTAATCCTAATCTTCATTTTGGCAAACATTTCACCGAAAGCAGTTGATTGGCTTATTACTAGGTTTTGTATACATGTACATTGTATATTTGTTTATATTTTTTAAAACACACATGGCAATTACTTGAGACTTTATCTAAGAAAATATCGGAAATGCTTGTTATGATAAAAATAAAATAATGCGGAGGGATGTTACCGGTGAGGAAAAATCGTAATTGAAACACTGATTTTATTGTAACTTTAATACTATACTATCGTCTGCATAGCTATTTGAGATTTATGTGTTATATGCCCCTCTAATCATTACTGGCACGTCGGTGTATCTTAATGAGCTAATATTTTTGTTCGTAAAGTGTTTGTCTTAAATAAAAATGAAATATTCTTCTGAACTCGTTTATGTTAAGTGACAGCTGCGTTTCGTTAAGAAATAATTAGTACAACAACTGTAAAACTCTACCGGCAGTAACACAGAATTGTGTAACAATAGAACAATATTTGATGTAGCAATTGAAGGAACAATTCTGAGAGATGTAAAAGATTTTCCAAAAAGTTTATTAAACAAATAAACAAATCTTCATCTACAAAACAATATCTTTTTCAGAAAAAAACAAAATATAAAAGTGATTATAAATCAATACATAAAAATATAATTCAAAAAAATAAATAATAAATGCACAAACATATGAAATGCAAAATAAAGTAATAAAATACAAAAACAAAAAATATGTAATGCATGTAATGTGTGGCGTGAAAAATAATAATAAAAAAAAATGTAATGGATGGAGTGGAAAATATATTACATGTATATGTTTTTTTAACGACTTTGACTGGCTATAAAGCCCTCGCACGGTCGGTGAGTATATATGTTCAGATGTAAACAAGTCTTTTGATTTCAGTTCCTATGGTTACAGACTTTATGTAAAAGTCTTCTGATTTCAGTTCCTCTGCTTTCAAACTGTATACATGTACAATCGTAGATGAAATGAGATATGTTTTCCATTTTCAACACAACGTCTACCTTAAGCTTCCATCTTATTAAAAATTCTAGCAAGAACACTACCGTATTGCTATTTGGTGAAATGTAGAAAATATTGAAATGATGATAAAAAAAAACTTACAATAAAATAACTGAGTGACAGTTTTTTTTTTTTTTGACAGGTTTAGATCTCATTCAAATCATGATTTATCACATTAGTTTTCGCACCAAAAAAATGCCAGGTGCAATGTTTTTTTAATTAACACAACCAAAATGTTAAAGACAATCCTCAAGACAATCATAGTAGCTGTATAACAATTTAAGTATCACAAGTTAAAACGACAGCTAGTGTGTGCTTTACTCTTTTAAAAAAATACTTTCATCTCTAAATGTTGTTTCTGTTATCATACAAAACTTTCATTTGCTAGCGTCTTTTTAAAGTCTTTTGATAATGTCCCATTACTGCTTCTATAAGACACGTAAGAGTTTTTATCGGCAGGTTTGGGGACTGTCCCGTTATTGATCTGGAACTGCCTATCACGATATAGGTCCCATAGATGCTTTATAACATCTCCCATTACGGCACTGCCCACATTATTTGACATGAGTTGTAGTAGAAATATTCCGTCATGTTTTAAATGCAAATCTACAAATTTTTGTAGTAATTTTTTAGTTAATGCGTCTCGTTCTCTCTTCTCGTAAAGTTCGTTGAGTCGTAAATACTTTTTAATGAAGTTTTTCCTCGGCTTCTTCATTAGAGCGACGATAAGCGTATAAATGACGTTCAGAAAGGACATCACTGATATCAAAGTCATCCAAAACCATAGGATTATAAATAGTTTTTCGTTGTAAAGGTTAACCGGAAGTACGCACTGCATCGTGTACCTCTGAATGTTTGACAACTGACGAAGGTCAAAGTCACAGAGCGTGACTCTTGGAAATCTCACGTGATTTAACGACCAATCTTGGCCAGCCAAGAATTTATTTATGACGTCATATCCGTAAACATATATATCATTTTGAAGAAATTCGTTAAGAAAGAAGAGAAGTCCGAATGAAACAGCAAAATACATAATTCTCACCATTATACGAATGCTAATCAGGTAGTTTCCATGGTGACGTCCACAGCCGATGTCACACAGGCTTGCAGCCTGTTCACGAGTTGGAGCAAAAATTCCTGAACGATAAGCACGAACATTGACACACCATTTATCGATATACTGAGCAACAAATTTTAATTTTTGTTCCCGGTCTTCTTTTGAATTAAGGTGCGTCTGTTTGGCCAATTCAACTAATTTCTTAATTCCTACTCCGCACCTATTAGACATATATTTCCATACCAATCGAGGAAATTTACATATAACCGCCATTATCAGTAGTATCAGTGGAACCCATTGGTAATAAAATATTGTGTTACTGTATCGGAACTCATATTCATAAGGAACAGGTTTAAATGGCGGGATATAGTAGGTGTTCTGAACCCAGCACACAAAGTTCACATACTTTACTTCCTCCGGACTGAGTTCAGCAGGGCACCAGCACTCGATAGGGTTACCGACGTATTCGGCTGTTCCCACGAGAATTGTACCGAAAAATAGTCCAATAATCGTGTAATAATGGCATAATCGATCGATGAAGTTATCGTCAAATACAGTTCGATGGCCTTCGTAAACACCGATAGGTCCAAGAACTTTATCCAAGCTGTAAAGATAAAAAAATAATTAGTTGATTCATTCATTCATTTATTGGTTATATGAAACGGTACTTTCTGTACTATTGGCTATTTCGTTGCAATAGTTTCGATTGGCGGAGGTAGCCGGAATGTCCGTTGCTGAGCCAAATAATCCTTATTACAATAAGCAATATTCAATAAGATTCGTATCATTGTATCATTAAAACAAATTATAACGTTTTAATGTGCGTTTTTTCAAAATAAAAATTCCATATTCTAAAACAACAAATTCCTGACGAGTGTTATTTGATAGCCACCCCATTGCCCCTAGGAATTTGGACCATATAGGCTATATATATAAAAAAAAAAAAAAAAAAAAAAACAGCCTTGGTTAGTCTTTTCACATCGGATTTATCTAGGTTTGTAACCAAGTACATGATGCTTAATAGCAAGTGGGTTATGTACAGTACAGATCTGTTATGTTTTGTCTGATTATAAAAATAAGAAGGTGTATGATTGTCAATAATACAACTCTCCACAAGAAGCCAATTGACAGAAATTAACTATATGTCCCAGTCCGGTCTTCAACAATGAGTAAAACCCATACCGCATAGTCACCTGATGTCGTGACATGGGTTAATAACATCATATCATCCTTTACGACAGACCGACATATTAAACATAGTGATGCAGTAGAATGTGTCCCAATGCCTGTAGTGTATGCCCATATTATTTTACAGTTTATGTTTTGTTGCTTGTGAGAGAGCTGTCTTCATCTCTTTTGCAGAGTTGTCTCAGTGGCAATCATACCACATCTCCTTTTTATAATCAGTAACACAGGCTTATAGAACAAATAGAACCTTTAACTTCAACAGACAATCTATGCTAAGTTAGAATACGGAGATATGGTGACTGCAACCTGCAAAAGGGGTAATTCTAAAGTGTAGTCGGTTGAATTGTCATAAAATGATGGTTAGTTTCACAGTCACGTTGTAGTTGCAGGAGAAACCGAGATTTTTTCTATAGAATGTGAAATATGTGGAAACTTGAAGTGGATACATAAATAGTTTAATATTTAAAACAAAAAAGATTTTGGTCACGCCTATTTGTCATGAGACAATAGGTATAATGCGTATAAATTGTAATTTGTTTTCTCTATTCTACATAGAATCATATTCAAAACAGTGTGGCTGTGGCCATTGATTGACGACCTAAATTATCCCATTGACTGGGACAGATTAGGTGAACGTTTGTCTATAACGATCACTGCTCACTACTCACTTATTATAGAATTTAAACTGTGGGGCCACCAAAGGTTCTTAACGCCTTTAATAATTAAAAAATCGAAAAATAATCAGGAATAACCTTTATGTTTTGATTTATATTATTGATGTAAATCAAAACATCGTGTTATTCCTGATTAATTTTTCGAATGACTTTATTAAGGTTTTGAGAACCTTTGGTGACCCCACAGTTAAAGTGTCTTTAATAAGTACATAGTGAGCCGTGGTCGTTACAGACAAACGTTCACATAATCTGTCCCAGTCAAAGGGATAATTTAGGTCGTCAATCAATGCATGGCCACAGCCACACTGTTTTGAATATGATTCTATCTTTATCCATTTTTCTGAAGTATTGGTGCAATATTTTCTATTCTGTTAACCCCACCCAGGCCTTCCTAAACATGCAGAATGTGATATTAATGTCTGAGATTAATGTAAACTTGTACCCACGGAATTACTGCAACTCGTACCATTGTAATGTTCACCGAATGGAATTAAAACGATTTCAAACTTAAAAAAGGAGAAAAACCTTATCCCGTTGATGCCGACGTGATTTTTAATGCAATGCAGTGGCGAATATACCCTTTTCTTTAACGATCAATGCATTTGACATATATTTGATCCCTCTTTTTTTACTTCTGTGTTAAAACCTCTTTTTAAAAAAGACTGCTTTGTCACTGCATGGTCCCTGCATTGCAAATCTATTGTATTAGAGACATTCGATTGGGCGATTTAGTGTACAGAATCAGGATGAAGTTTGTCTACTTGTGTAACCTTTACGAGGTCAATAAATTAGTTACCAACTGTTTTGTACTAGAACAGGTTAGAACATTACTGTATATTATTTTAAACTTGGCAGCGAAACACTCAATCTTCAAAACATAATATGTCTTGAGATTACTCAGGAAGGAGTTTCTAACTGTGACAGAATAAGACAAGCGTGTGTAAATTATCATCATCTTGAAGAACGCCGCTTAAAATAGTAACACGTCTACCAGTATTTAGTATATTTATTTACAACCCGCAGACGATCGGTTGCACATGACCGTAATTCTTATGAAAAGAAATGGAATTTGATACGTGTGTACTTACATTTTGACCAAAACCATTGTTTATGTACAATATCCCAATATTATTAATAGAACATATTGTTTGTATGTAAATAATACGGCAGTGTTGTTAATAATCAGGCCAAAAATCTTTCGTCAACAGTCGGTAAAAGTCGTAAGAAAATGGTGTATTGCTCATAATGAATTAACGCTAAAAAGAACTACCGATGCATGTATTAAAAGTAAATACACAGTTGAACCATTTAAAAATACCCACTTATTATAAACAGATAAAGTGATTTATTTTAAATCTGTCTGCTACCTTAAAGTGCAGACGATTTACATTATACCTGTGCTTTTAAAACTCGAATTTTTCTCGTACCTGGTTAAGAATAGAAAAACAAACCAGTCTGTAAGACATTAAACTTTACGGACATTTGTGTTATCTCGAAGTTTGAGCAAATCTGGACAAAAACTGAAACCATTTCAGAACTAATGAATGTTCAACAAAATGTCTATGAAGTAATTTGAAGATAGAAGTAAAATTCACACTCTGAAAATAAACACCGGATGTCATCTTACATTTTCGTTTCTTGATCAATCGAAAATTAACTAATAATGGCAAGGCAAAATAACGAAAAACTACAAAAGGACATACAACCATAAATTATATACTAGTAATGTATACAAACACAACATAGAAAACTTAAGACTGAGCAAAGAACCCCTTCCTAAACCGGGAATGTTTTAGGTGCATCTGGAGGGTAAGCCAATCCTATGACACATATTTAAAATTGGCACATGTAGTGCTGTGCATTTAAAAGTAAGCACATGTAGCTGTGATGCCGTGCATTTAAAAGTAAGCACATGTAGCTGTGATGCCGTGCATTTAAAAGTAAGCACATGTAGCTGTGATGCCGTGCATTTAAAAGTAAACACATGTAGCTGTGATGCCGTGCTTTTAAAAGTAAACGCATGTAGCTGTGATGCCGTGCATTTAAAAGTAAACACATGTAGCTGTGATGCCGTGCATTTAAAAGTAAACACATGTAGCTGTGATGCCGTGCATTTAAAAGTAAGCACATGTAGCTGTGATGCCGTGCATTTAAAAGTAAACGCATGTAGCTGTGATGCCGTGCTTTTAAAAGTAAACGCATGTAGCTGTGATGCCGTGCATTTAAAAGTAAACACATGTAGCTGTGATGCCGTGCATTTAAAAGTAAACACATGTAGCTGTGATGCCGTGCATTTAAAAGTAAGCACATGTAGCTGTGATGCCGTGCATTTAAAAGTAAACACATGTAGCTGTGATGCCGTGCATTTAAAAGTAAACACATGTAGCTGTGATGCCGTGCATTTAAAAGTAAACACATGTAGTGATGCCGTGCATTTAAAAGTAAACACATGTAGCTGTGATGCCGTGCATTTAAAAGTAAACACATGTAGCAGTGATGCCGTGCATTTAAAAGTAAGCACATATAGCTGTGATGCCGTGCATTTAACAGTAAACACATGTAGCTGTGATGCCGTGCTTTTAAAAGTAAACGCATGTAGCTGTGATGCCGTGCATTTAAAAGTAAACACATGTAGCTGTGATGCCGTGCATTTAAAAGTAAACACATGTAGCTGTGATGCCGTGCATTTAAAAGTATACACATGTTGCTGTGATGCCGTGCATTTAAAAGTAAACACATGTAGCTGTGATGCCGTGCATTTAAAAGTAAACACATGTAGCTGTGATGCCGTGCATTTAAAAGTAAACACATGTAGCTGTGATGCCGTGCATTTAAAAGTAAACACATGTAGTGATGCCGTGCATTTAAAAGTAAACACATGGAGCTGTGATGCCGTGCATTTAAAAGTAAACACATGTAGCAGTGATGCCGTGCATTTAAAAGTAAGCACATATAGCTGTGATGCCGTGCATTTAAAAGTAAACGCATGTAGCTGTGATGCCGTGCTTTTAAAAGTAAACGCATGTAGCTGTGATGCCGTGCATTTAAAAGTAAACACATGTAGCTGTGATGCCGTGCATTTAAAAGTAAACACATGTAGCTGTGATGCCGTGCATTTAAAAGTATACACATGTAGCTGTGATGCCGTGCATTTAAAAGTAAACACATGTAGCTGTGATGCCGTGCATTTAAAAGTAAACACATGTAGCTGTGATGCCGTGCATTTAAAAGTAAACACATGTAGCTGTGATGCCGTGCATTTAAAAGTAAACACATGTAGCTGTGATGCCGTGCATTTAAAAGTAAACACATGTAGCTGTGATGCCGTGCATTTAAAAGTATACACATGTAGCTGTGATGCCGTGCATTTAAAAGTATACACATGTAGCTGTGATGCCGTGCATTTAAAAGTATACACCTGTAGCTGTGATGCCGTGCATTTAAAAGTAAACACCTGTAGCTGTGCTGCCGTGCATTGAAAAGTATACACATGTAGCTGTGATGCCGTGCATTTAAAAGTATAAACATGTAGCTGTGATGCCGTGCATTTAAAAGTATAAACATGTAGCTGTGATGCCGTGCATTTAAAAGTAAACACATGTAGCTGTGATGCCGTGCATTTAAAGGTAAACACATGTAGCAGTGATGCCGTGCATTTAAAAGTATACACATGTAGCTGTGATGCCGTGCATTTAAAGGTAAACACATGTAGCTGTGATGCCGTGCATTTAAACATGTAGCTGTGATGCCGTGCATTTTATGGTAAACACATGTAGCTGTGATGCCGTGCATTTAAAAGTAAACACCTGTAGCTGTGATGCCGTGCATTGAAAAGTATACACATGTAGCTGTGATGCCGTGCATTTAAAAGTATAAACATGTAGCTGTGATGCCGTGCATTTAAAAGTATAAACATGTAGCTGTGATGCCGTGTATTTAAAAGTAAACACATGTAGCTGTGATGCCGTGCATTTAAAGGTAAACACATGTAGCAGTGATACCGTGCATTTAAAAGTATACACATGTAGCTGTGATGCCGTGCATTTAAAAGTAAACACATGTAGCTGTGATGCCGTGCATTTAAATGTATACACATGTAGCTGTGATGCCGTGCATTTAAAAGTAAACACATGTAGCTGTGATGCCGTGCATTTAAAAGTAAACACATGTAGCTGTGATGCCGTGCATTTAAATGTATACACATGTAGCTGTGATGCCGTGCATTTAAAAGTAAACACATGTAGCTGTGATGCCGTGCATTTAAAAGTATACACATGTAGCTGTGATGCCGTGCATTCAAAAGTATACACATGTAGCTGTGATGCCGTGCATTTAAAAGTATACACATGTAGCTGTGATGAAGTGCATTTAAAAGTATACACATGTAGCTGTGATGCCGTGTATTTAAAAGTAAACACATGTAGCTGTGATGCCGTGCATTTAAAAGTAAACACATGTAGCTGTGATGCCGTGCATTTAAAAGTAAACACATGTAGCTGTGATGCTGTGCATTTAAAAGTAAACACATGTAGCTGTGATGCCGTCCGTGCATTTAAAAGTAAGCACATGTAGCTGTGATGCCGTGCATTTAAAAGTAAACACATATAGCTGTGATGCCGTGCATTTAATAGTAAACGCATGTAGATAAAGAAAGGCAACAGTAGTATACCGCTGTTCAAAACTCATAAATCCATGGACAAAAAACAAAATCGGGGTAACAAACTAAAACCGAGGGAAACGCATTAAATATAAGAGGAGAACAACGACACAACACTAAAATGTAACACACACAGAAACGGACCAAGCATCAGACAAAATCCCACGAGAATAACAAGCAGCTGTGATGCCGTGCATTTAAAAGTAAACAAATGTAGCTGTGATGCCGTGCATTTAAAAGTAAACACCTGTAGCTGTGATGCCGTGCATTGAAAAGTATACACATGTAGCTGTGATGCCGTGCATTTAAAAGTAAACACATGTAGCTGTGATGCCGTGCATTTAAAAGTAAACACATGTAGCTGTGATGCTGTGCATTTAAAAGTAAACACATGTAGCTGTGATGCCGTCCGTGCATTTAAAAGTAAGCACATGTAGCTGTGATGCCGTGCATTTAAAAGTAAACACATATAGCTGTGATGCCGTGCATTTAATAGTAAACGCATGTAGATAAAGAAAGGCAACAGTAGTATACCGCTGTTCAAAACTCATAAATCCATGGACAAAAAACAAAATCGGGATAACAAACTAAAACCGAGGGAAACGCATTAAATATAAGAGGAGAACAACGACACAACACTAAAATGTAACACACACAGAAACGGACCAAGCATCAGACAAAATCCCACGAGAATAACAAGTAGCTGTGATGCCGTGCATTTAAAAGTAAACAAATGTAGCTGTGATGCCGTGCATTTAAAAGTAAACACCTGTAGCTGTGATGCCGTGCATTGAAAAGTATACACATGTAGCTGTGATGCCGTGCATTTAAAAGTATACACATGTAGCTGTGATGCCGTGCATTTAAAAGTAAACACATGTAGCTGTGATGCCGTGCATTTAAAAGTATACACATGTAGCTGTGATGCCGTGCATTTAAAAGTATACATATGTAGCTGTGATGCCGTGCATTTAAAAGTATACACATGTAGCTGTGATGCCGTGCATTTAAAGCAATCACCAGAAACATTAATGTCGTTATTTCGATGAAAATACACAAAGCTGTGTTAACGTGATTTCAAGCTAGAAAATTAACTTGTCAAACCCTATTTTTTTAGAAAAGATTAAACCTTTTGTTTATTTTTCTAATTTTGAATTACAATTAGTTGAAATTGGCCTTTAAATATCTCTTTATTAGAATTGTTGGTTGTGTTACACACTATGTAAAAGTGTCACAATAAAATATATACTATAATTGCTTTATATTTAAAACTTAGCTTTTGTGTAATCAAGAGGGTTCAGAAATATATTTCTATTTAAATAAATCGCGTATTAACCATAATACATGTATATGCAATTACATTGTAATAATATTATACTTGATTTAAATTCAAAATAAAGTGCGATAACTCTGAATTATTTTACTTTACTTTTGGCAAGTCAGTAATTCAATATTTAAGTGAATACACTGTACAATATAAATGTTGTGGATGCTGTTTTATATTAAAAGTACTTTGCGTAAATTCTTAAAATCAAATGAGAAAGGAGAGAGTATTCATTTTTAATAGTGTAGTAATTGAAAGGTTAGCACATACTTTCCATTTTTAATCGTGTCGAATGCAATTGAAAGGTTAGCATGCGCACACACTGTCCATTTTTAATCGTGTCGAATGCAATTGAAAGGTTAGCATGCGCACACACTGTCCATTTTTAATCGTGTCGAATGCAATTGAAAGGTTAGCATGCGCACACACTGTCCATTTTTAATCGTGTCGAATGCAATTGAAAGGTTAGCATGCGCACACACTGTCCATTTTTAATCGTGTCGAATGCAATTGAAAGGTTAGCATGCGCACACACTGTCCATTTTTAATCGTGTCGAATGCAATTGAAAGGTTAGCATGCGCACACACTGTCCATTTTTAATCGTGTCGAATGCAATTGAAAGGTTAGCATGCGCACACACTGTCCATTTTTAATCGTGTCGAATGCAATTGAAAGGTTAGCATGCGCACACACTGTCCATTTTTAATCGTGTCGAATGCAATTGAAAGGTTAGCATGCGCACACACTGTCCATTTTTAATCATGTCGAATGCAATTGAAAGGTTAGTAAATTCTGTCCGTGAAAACAAATCTCACCAAAATTATGGCTAAATAAACAATACAACTTCAGACATTTCTGCATCTTATTGTATCTATTTTATAAAACCGCTCGTAGATTTACTTGGTAATAATTTTTTGAAAAATTTCGATTTTGGTTGAAATGATAGGATATTTTTGAGTGGGAACTCACTTTTGTCCTATCACTGTATGTTCCTATTTTTTATGTTGCTGTCTCTTGCATACAAGTATTGTTAGACATTTTGCAGTGTGTTCAGTCAAGTTTGTTTTTATCCAAATAAGCAGATTCAATTTATTGTCTCTTAGATAAACTCATCATAAATAGTTATCAAAGGTACCAGGATTATAAATACCAGGATTGAAATTTTATATTTGCGCCATACGCGCGTTTTGTCTACAAAAGACTCATTAGTGCAGTGGCCTTGTTATTTTGTTGTTCTACTATATTGTTTTACACTTATTCCGGTGAATATCCATCCTTAATTCTAATATTTACGAACGTAAAAAAGATTTTAAAAAATATGAGAAATAAAGAGGACACAATCAATCTATTATTATGACGCGGACCAGCCTTTTATGCTATTTAAAAAGTTAACGATTTAAGTAGCGTCTGTTAGCTTTCCCTAAAAATAGGGCTGTATATAAAGATAAGAAGATGCATAAAGAATGCCAATAATCACGAATGCCAATGACACAACTCTCTACGTAGCCTAAAATGACTAAACTATAAAAACTATACTAAAAAGCTGGGTCTTTCATGCACACACAGGGTGACATTTTTTAAAAACACAACCAACTGTATGGTTTGTGAGACTATTATGTGATTGATCATGGAACCTGTAGTACACGAAACACACCTTTTGTAAACTTTGCAACGTTTTGTTTTTGAAGTACATTTTGTGGAAACGTTTTGTCAGAAATGAAAACCACTAAAACACATTAAATCTGCAAACAAATAATTAACAAACATATTTAGAAATCAAAATAAAATTCTATGTTGATAATGCAGGGATTTACATTTGTCAAACTTCTATCAATGACAATCCATTTCCGGTAAAACCTTGATTGCATTTTTATCGTCATTATTTTGCCATCAGCTACAAATACAAAATATGTAAATGGAGCTTATCCGGATGTTGTATTTTATCCTCCTCGGTATTATCAAACGTGTAAATTGAAGCCATTGAAAAAACAACACAGATCGTTTATGCTATTAAGGTATTTTGTAAATGACATCTATTTGAATAGTGTAACGTAAATGTAACTTGCTGTTTTAAAATTTGTTATCAAATGTAACAGGATTATAATTTAGTACGCAAGTACGTTTCGTCTACATAAGACTCACCAGTGACGCTTATATCAAATAGTTATAAAAGCCAAATAGTTACAAAGTTTAAATACCATTGAGGGTCCGCAATTCCAAATAATTGTGCCAAACTCGACTAAGGTAATCTTCAAAGTGTGATGGCCTTTGAAGCATTACTTATGACAGAATTGGAACTATTTGTATATTTTTAATTTCATCCAAACTTTATGATTCCTTGAAATGTATAATGGATGAAGTTAAATGTAATGGACTTAAAACTCAACCTGGATGTACTCGCCTAACATTCTTAAATTTACATCAAATTACTTTCTAAAAACAATTCACAAATAATCACGATAGTCTTGGAGTATAGATTCTGGTTAATGACGTTTTTTATCATGTTAATAACGTGTTATAGTATTCTTTTATTTCTCCTTATGAATATTACTTTTGTTTTGTCTATTTTAATCATATCCATTTGACGTGGCTATGTACTTGTACATCCCGCCATTGTGTTATTGTGCTATTGCAAATTACCATCTTAATAATGTGTTATAGTTTTCCTTTAATTTTCTTTATTAATATTACTTTTACTGTTTAGTCTATTTTTGTTGATATCCATCTGACGTGGATCCGTCCTTATAAATCCCTTCCTTGTGTTTTTGTGCTATGATAAATGTTTGTGCCTTTCATTTGCTAATGATTATGTGCTTTATTTATATGCCGTTTTTGTGCTTCTTTGTTACATATTTGTTTGTTTTTATAGTGATTAAGATTACACAAGTTTGACTGTTGTACCCCTATTTTGACATTTTACCTATAAGAAATAACTAAATTCTGTCAACATTTATAAATAATAAATGTTAAATCAAAATAATACGAGTTATCTTCCTTATCTTAATGACCAGTCTCCATAATGGCAGTTATGTTTAAAGTATTCCCTGTATGTTCCCCATCTGAAGCAATGAATACTGTCAACCTTTTATACTGAATGTTTAATCTAAACAATACAAGTTAAACATTAAATTCAATATTTTATCTTTGTATAAAATTATACTTCATTCAATTTAGCTATTAAATGTCTTTAAACGAGAAATAAATATTGATATAAAGACGAATTTTGGCTAATCATTAAATATGTCAATAGGTCGTCTGGATAGGCTTTGTTTAATTACTGATTTTTATATATTGTAGATTGAACAATAATGTTAAGGATCATAGAATGATATTATCTTTTGTAATTGTATAAAAGATTCCATTACGATAGATTTACTTTGAATTTGGTGCTTAAACATCACTGCATCTACCAAGGTAAAAATTGATTGACTTTAACTTACGACAAAATAAGTCAAAGGAATCTTTACTGCTAGTGCTGTATTTATAGAGAAAGATTTTGATAACGAGAAAGATTTTGGCAATATTTTAGTTTCCTTCATGTGGTGTATCTAGAATTAAAAAAGAGGGACAGTCAAACTCAAACTGACAACGCCATGGATAAAAATGAAAAAGACAAACAGACAAACAATAGTACACATGACACAACATAGAAAACTAAAGAATAAGCAACACAAACCCCACCAAACACTAGGGGTGATCGTAGGTGCGCCGGAAGGGTAAGCATATCCTGCTCCACATGTGGCACCCGTCGTGTTGCTTATGTGATAACAAATCCGATAAATAGTCTAATTCGGGAGGTCACATTCATGAAAGGGAAGGGGATTGTAGTTACGACGTAAGGAACATATCCGATATCATTTGTTTAAGTTTCATTCAGTGTATCTTGAATTAAAAATCGCCTCTACCAGGGTAAAAACTGATCGACTTAAACTCACAAAAATAATAAACTCATCAAAGATAGCAAGATTGAATTTGGTATTTTTGCCAAACGCGCGTTTCGTCTACAAAAGACTCATCAGTGACGCTTGGATCAAAATAAGTTGAAAGCCTAAATAAGGTACGAAGTTGAATAGCATTGAGGACCAAAAATTCCTATAATTGTTTTGCCAAATTAAGCCGAGGTTATCTCTTCCTGAGGTAGAAAAGCCAGGGTTGGCAAAGTATTACCCATCCGGGAATTCCCGGGCGGGAAAACCCGGCTTTTCCCGGACTGGGCAATACTCCCAGAAATGGGTAATAGTGGGCATTACTGGGCAATATGATTTTTCAAGCTTATTTTAACACAAAATAGTAAAGACTTGTTATAGTTTCATAGTATAACTGCTAAATATATACTTTTTATACAGATAACCATTGACAGTCATTTCTAGAAAATTCAATTTCATTCTCTTCTTTATATGTAGGCAGAATACAAGATTTGCACATTTAAAGATACCTTTTAATTACCAAGTATTGTTTCAATAATCCAAACTTTGAAAAATGCATTTTATTACAGTGTTTAAGTGGATTGTTAATTTTAATTGTTATACATTCATATTGCTAAATAAACACCCTACAGGGTCATGCCATTAACACTTATAAAATTGAAAGGACTGATTATTGTTACATAAACAAATCTGTGTTTTAATCTGAATTATTACTTATTAATTAGTGACAGTACATATACATTATTTTAATGTGATGTTTCTTTAATACATGTAATTGTTAATTCTTAATAGGAGCTATATTCATTTGAAAAAAAATGATTTATTTGCTTTCTATTTACAGTTTGCCAATCTAGACAAATGCTAAACAAACAAAATAGGGTATACATATCTTATTAACTATATTGCATTTGTGTTTATCACTAAATCCTTTTTAAAATTCAGACAAATATTTTATATTACCCAGTATTGCCCAGTATTACCCACTAAAACCCAGTAAAACCCGGGTTTTTCCAGTATTTCCCACTGGGCTGGGCAATACTCATAAAACCCGGGTTTTTGCCAACCCTGATAAAAGCATAAGTATTTCAAATATTCACAGTTTTGTAAACAGTTAATATATAATTCGGACCATAACAATGATAAAAGTCAGCGGAATCTATATTACTAGTACTGTAGTAATTGAGGAACGTGCATATATTGGAATCTGTTTGAAGTTTCATCCATTCAATGTAAAATGAATTAAAAGATTGCCTCGGTTCCTTAGTTCAAACATATATAGAAAAAGAAAAAGACATTTCTTTATGTTTACTAGTATATTCAAATCTAGTATGGACAAGTACAAAGCAGGATTCATATTCATATTATTTTGATATGAGCGTCACTGATGAGTTTTATGTAGACCAAACGTGCGTCTGGCGTACTAAATTATAATCCTGGTACCTTTGATAACTATGGACAAGAACAAAACAGGATTCATATTCATATTATTTTGAGATGAGCGTTACTGATGAGTCTTATGTAGACGAAACGTGCGTCTGGCGTACTAAATTATAATCCTGGTACCTTTGATAACTATATAAACATGCTGTCGTTTTGGCATTCTCGTACTATTAAATTAAAACTTGATGTTTGAAATACATATTAGAGCCAATGAGACAACCTTCCACAAGGAACCAAATGAAGTAAAAGTATCCTTCCATTGTCTGTTCAATATGAATGCACTTTGAATATATTTAGGACCATACCTCTTAACTAAGTTGGGTTTTCTTTACTAGCCAATGTCCGCACACAAACATATCACTCTTTTCTTCATACTGCCTTATATATAAACTCATCATAGATACCAGGACTAAATTTTGTATTTACGCCAGACGAGCGTTTCGTCTACAAAAGACTCATCAGTGACGCTCGAATCCCAAAAAGTTAAAAATGCCAAATAAAGTACGAAGTTGAAGAGCATTGAGAATCAAAATTCCTAAAGGTTTTGCCAAATTCAGCTAAGGTAATCTATGCCTGGGGTAGAAAAGTCTTAGTATTTCAAAAAGTTCCAAAATTTTGTAAACAGTAAATTTATAAATATAACCATATCAATGACAATTCATGTCAGCACAAAAAATTGCTGACTACTGGCAAGGGCTTGTGATACCCTCGGGGAAATAAATCTCCACCAGCTAAAAGGTATCGTCCTAAATTTGTATTGAATTAATTCCATCCAAAGCACTTTTCAATAATTGTTTTAATCCATTTATTTCACATTATCATTGCTTAATTTGCTTAATTTATTTCACATTATCATTGCTTAATCTGTTTAATTTAAGTATTTGAAGCAAAAAGAGGAATTTAAATAGATTTGTCTTTGTTCATTCTAACTATAGATGAAGAACCTTCATTCCCTCAAACTAACGTCCCATGAAGGTAAAAATACTCTTGAATATAAATATTATTTTATTAATCCAGTATTGTTAAATTTAAATATATCATTCGAAGTAAGGTTTTACCATTAAAACATAAGAGTGACAAATAAACTCATCATATATAGTAGAATAAAATTAAAATTGAGAATGGAAATGGGGAATGTGTCAAAGAGACAACAACCCGACCATAAGGCAGACAACAGCAGAAGGTCACCAACAGGTCTTCAATGCAGAGGCTCCTGACTTGGGACAGGCGCAAAAATGCGGCGGGGTAAAACATGTTTATGAGATCTCAACCCTCCCCCTATAGCTCTAGCCAATCAAGAAAAGTAAACGCATAACAATACGCACATTAACATTCAGAAGAAGTCCGAGTCTGATGTCAGAAGATGTAACCAAAGAAAATAAAAAAAATGACAATAATACATACATAACATCATACTACTAGCAGTTAACTGACATGCCAGCTCCAGACTTCAATTAAACTGATTGAAAGATTATGTCTTCATCATATGAATATCAGGCACAATCCTTCCCGTGAGGGGTTTAGTATCATACCATCATAACATATATGAGAAGAACATTACCCGTGTCATGTCAACAACTGGTTTATATAAATGTGTTGTTTAGTTCCGATGCAAAGACCCTATAAGTGAATCAATATTAACGCCAAAATATGCAATCTTTAATGACCTGATAACAGTATCGTAACTATATCCCTTCTTAATAAGTCTTTTAAAGGTTTTGTTAGCTTCTGAGGTGAATACTGACATTTTTGTGCTTTATAAAGAATATTTCCATAAAATATTGGATGTGACATACCTGAAATACGTATAAGAAGTCTGCATGTTAAGCTATATTTACGAATGATGTCCTTATACCGATGATAAAATTTAGTAAATGTTTTGACTAGTTTGTGATATCGAAAACCCTGGTGTAATAATTTTTCGGTAATACATAAATTTCTCTCGTTAAAATCTAAACAAGTTGAGATATATAACCACCGCAAGATGGCGACCAGGGAACGTCACCATCTAAAAATGAATAATTTTAGTAATAAGCTTTCCTTTAATGGAAAGGGCAGTGGTCATTATTATTATTAGCTTTATTTAAAGTAAGTTCAACATGATAAATTTATTTAGTATACATACTGAAGTCGTCATTATTGAGGGCCAAAATATCATCCAAATATCTAAAAGTATTATTAAATTTGTGTATCAGATGTTGTTTCGATGGTTCTTTGCTGGTATTTGTCATAAATTGTAACTCATAACAATACAAAAACAGGTCCGCAATAAGTGGTGCACAGTTAGTCCCCATTGGAATTCCGTTAACCCGACTATATACGGAATCTCCAAAGCGAACAAAAATGTTATCTAGTAAAAATTCAAGGGCAGATATAGTCTCAAAGCATGTCCAATTGACATAGTTTTTTTGTTTATTGCTACTAAAAAATGACCTAAAAGAGTTTGAACATATATAATATTGAAGATAGTCGCGCATTTCGTCGACGAAAGATTCATCGGTGACACTCGAATCAAAAAGGTTAAAAAGGCCATTAAACGTACAAAGTTTAAGAACATTGGGAATCCAGAATTTCAAAAGATATATTGGTGCTTTACCAAAGATACAATTTGACGTTGTTTTTTTTTAATTTCTAGACAATATGTTGCAGCTTAACCCATTACCAAACCGGTTACTTTATATATATGTCCACTCTTCCAGATCCCATGATATATCAATGAGTAAGTGCCTACATCTTTTAGTTTAGTTCTATTGTTCTGTTCTTCCTTTCGTTAAACCGTGTTTTCCATACCCGCTAACTTTTATCATTTTTTTCCTGTATCATTTCAGATAAGGTGATATCAATATACGCACGTTTACATCTTTTAAGTTAATTCTATTGTAGTTTTCTACCATATCAGGTCACCTGATCATATCAATACCTACATGTTCACTTCTATCGTTGTTTTCTACCTTCAAGATCACGTGATATCAATACTTACATGATTTATATCTTTTTTGTCAATTCTATTGATGGTCTCTAACCTTCCAGATCACATAATATGGATGCCTGCTTATTTTTGTTTTCTACGCATCGTTGTCAATATAATGGAATTTGATGTGACTGAGATACAAGTGAGAGGTTTAGCTAGCTTTAAGACCAGGTTTAATCCACCATTTTCTACATAAGAAAATGCCTGTACCAAGTCAGGAACATGACAGTTGTTATCCATTCGTTTGATGTTTTTGAGCTTTTGATTTTTCAATTTGATTAGGGACTTTCCGTTTAGAATTTTTCTCGAAGTTCAGTATTTTTGTAATTTTTAATTTTTCAAATCAACGCGTGAAATCAATACCTGCATTCTTAAACCCTTACACTTTTAAATAGTTTGGTTGTTTTCTAAGCTTCCACCGACCACCTGGTATTAATTCCTACAGTCTTACATTTTTTTGTTATCTTACTTCTATTGTTATTTTCTACCTGTTATTTATTATTGTTACGTGTAAGTCAAAGGTATTATTCCGTTTGGATTTCGTGCAATTCAATTTTTTAAATTTCATTCCCATTTTTAACCTTGGATTAATTTATACATATACATGTAATAGAATATTATCTTATATTTGTACTCTACTTTCATATTAAATATTTCACCTGATGTAATTACATTACTGTTAGCAAATAGACAAATAAACTCATTTATTCTAAGTGCAAAAATCCAGACTTCTTTTATCTTTTGATTGTAAATTCATCTGTTTCAATGTCTTGATTTCGCAAACATCTTAATTTTCTTCAAATGTAAAAACAATTTGTTTTACATAGGAGCCATAACAGCTAAAAATATATACAAGTTTGTTCGGTTCTTTACATTAAGAATTTGCCAAGTAAAATAGTTTCCATGTGTTTATAATACCAACGTTACTAATTTTATTCATTTTTAACATTTAATTCTTTATCTCTGTAAACGTTAAGACAGGAACACGAGGAATGCCAAGAAAACAAAATTGCATCGAAATGTTATGTTCTTGTATCTTAGAGAGTTTACTGATTAAATTAAGGACAACAGTATCATGATGGATGTTTGGGTTTGGGGAGGGTGTACTTCATTTCTTTATTCTATAATTCTTGATGGATTTTAGTTTCTTTATATTCTTTATATTCCAAAACCCCAATTTCTCTGGTTTTTTTTTTATATTTTAGCACCCTGATTTTTTTTCTTTATATTTAGCTCCCCTTTATATATTTACACCTCATTATCCTCTGTTCTGTATATTTCACCACCCAATTATTGTCTATTCTTTATTTAAGGCCTATTTTTCTCTATTTTATGTTTTAGCCCTTTACTCTTCACAATTGCCCATTATTTTCTATTCTTCATTTGTTGGGCCTACTATTTTCTATTCTTTAATTTATAACCATTTATTTTTCACATCTTGTCCATTATTCTCTACTCATTAAACCCAATCAGACCCTGAAACGGAAAGTCCGTTATCAAATGACAAAATCAAAAGCCCAAACACACCAAACGAAAGGAAAACAACTGTCATATGGTACAGGCATTTTCTTATGTTGCAAATGGTGAAATGAACCTGGTTTTATAGCGCTAAACCTCTCACTTGTACGACAGTAGCATCAAATTCCATTGTATTGACAACGATGCGTGAACAAAACAAACATACGCAATGGTTAAAATGTCCTGCAGTCAACATTGTGTTATAATCTTCATCACAATTAAAACAAACAAATATTTAAGATTTTAGACAATTCGCCAAAATGCGCTGTTTATTTATGAGGTAATCGAAATATAACTTTGTTATTTTTCCCTCTTGACTTTTGCTCGTTATTTTGTAATTAATCACAAGAGAAAACATAAACAAAGTAAGACAAGTTTTGATCTAAATATATTTTTTTTATAGTTTTCAGTGCTAACATATGAATAAAGTTATTCTAGTACAGTTGTAACATTTACGTAGTTGCATTCCAGGGTTTGATGATTGAGTGTTTGTGTTTAAGACCACTGTTAAAATAAATACTATATAGATATATATTGGCCGATTTATAGGTGAAAAACACGAAGTAAAATTTATCCATCTTTCTTTCTCGTCGTTTGCAATATGTGATTTTGGGTTTGTTTTTGTTTTTTTAAACTTAAACTCAACTTCAAATGAATAATTCTTACCAAATCCCATCAAGAAAAATACAATGAAACTCTTTACCATCAAAGAGTAAAATAACAAAAAAAAAAACGATCTCCAAGAAAATTTAAAACAGAAAAAATGAAAGTTCAAACACATCAAACGAAAGGGAAACAACGTCATATTCCTGACTAGGGAGAGGCATTTCAATATGTATAAAACGGTGCATTCAACCTGGTTTTATAGCTAGCTTATTAGGTCAAACATTTGATAATTTTCTTTGTTTTACCATAGTCACTGTAATCAATTAAAAATTCTTCAAAATATTTGATTAACATTTTTTGGGCGAACAAAACTTTGATAGAAACAAAAGACCTAAAATATACCTGTGTATCTTGATTAAAAATCTGGGGTATAGTTTCCAAGAAATATATAAATTGATTTACCTGATATATGACGTAATTAACTGGGAAAATGAGGACAATCGATGTCCATTTGTGTAATGGAAAAATAATAATTTTCAGCAAGACTCAATTATAAGCATACTTTATCAAGAGCATTACACTGAAAAGGTGCAAACAACGATTAGAACCGATGATACAATGAACTTTAATTGAAAGAGTTGTAATAACACAAACCAAATGTGTCCCTGAAAGTAAAACTGCCTATTTGAAGGATAGTACCCACTGAAAATTTATCAAATAAAACTTATAAATTGTACACACTCTTTTGAAAATACAATACTATTGAGTTTATTTATAATGTAGACGGTTGTAATGATTATTGCTTCCGTTGTAAAATTTAACAAGCTAATACACTCAAGGTATAATACTTTACAGATGCCATTTCTTATCAATTCTAATTACAATAAGCAAATTGATAAATGAAATGTTAAATTTACAGTAGTTTACTATAGACAAAAAAGCAAATATTCTTATACTTTCGGATCTCGTTTTATAGTTAACAAACTATTTACAACAAACTTGATTCATATTTTAATCATATTACACATTATAAATTATTGGTCTTTCAATAATGCAACGATTTTGGTTTTGTGAATTTCGGCCAGGGACAAGATAGCGATCCTTTCCCTATCTAAATAAAGTTTAATGGGTATTCTAAATTAGCAAAAGAGAAAATCTACATATCAAGGCGACAATACTTTCCTGATGTTAAAATATTGTAAATCGACCATTTGCAAATTTCAAAACTTTAAACGAAATGTTGGTTAATAGAATGGTACTGATAATGAAGCTTTATTATTTTTACCACTCTGAATATTTGGAAACACAAATAAATGAAGATATTTCGTCTTATCAAGTTACAATGTTTGCACAAATCATATTAAAAATTGAATTAAACCAATGAAAGTTTGAAGAAATAATTATAAATATCGCTTTATATCAGTTTTTAATAACTACATTAAATTTACGCATGTCTCTTGGCTCAGTTTTTAATGTGATTTATATATATATATGATACTAACAATCTTTAGGCAACAACACCAATTTACCTTTGAATGTACCGTAAATGAACATTATAAAATAGTATGAAATTCAAATTTTGACAATGAATTCCAAAGACAAAACAGGTGGTGTTTCTACATTTAACATCTTAGCAAGGAACAAAAGAACTGCATCTGCCAATTCCATGAATTCAGAGAGAAGAAAAAAGATAATAAAATGTTCTACTTACAATGTAGCGTAAGGCATGTTCTACATTCCAACAAATCAATGTATTTTGACTTATAACAATAATGTACAATATGTTTAAAGTCAATAGTAAGAACGTGAAGTGGTAAAATGATTACTGGTCGAACAATTAGTATGATATTGGTTACGGATCATTTGCCCCGTTACAGAGTTTGATAAATGATAAAAGAGGAACCAATTGGGGAATTTGAGATAATTCATTTAAGTTTCATTAACTAATTTATTCAATGATATGTATATATAAATGTCTGATTGTTGGATTTATTTTAGTGTTCAAGAGTGTGATACGAACCATTATTGTTCTGTTGATGATAGTCTTTATAATTTTCTCATTGTTAACTTTTCATTTTATGAAATACAGAAGAATACTTCTGTTTTTTGTTGTCATTTTTCATTTTGATTGTAAATGCGATAATAAGGATTTCATAACTGTATTATAATGTTTGTTTTCTAAAATCTTCATATCAATTGTCATATTTATTTTTGGAAATAAAATAGAAATGATGTCCTAAGAGAGTAAATTTCAAAGGTTATATATATACGTTAGTTTTTCAGCATAGAAGAATATATAACCGTTCCTCGTTTTATATAACGGAAATAGTTTGAATTCACATGCTGTATGTGATTATTTTATTAGATCATCCTATTCAAAAATTGATGTCAGTCGTAGTAAAAGAATGGAATTAAGAGCATGTACAAGCAAAAAGTGGAGTAAATAGTATGCTTGCGTTATTTTTAGTTTAAAAGTGCATTACCATAAAGAGAGCAACTTTCTAGTATATCAACTGTGATACGCAACACACAAAAGTAGCAATTACTGATCTTGCGTATATACATTTGGGATGGACGGATTGCATTCGACGTACATATGTATACATTGTACAAATACTATTTGTTTGGGTAACGTATGCACACCATTTGTTGGGTCAGGTGTTTGAATACAATTGGCTTTGTTAGACATATAAACACCATTGGTTCGATTAAAAGTGCATTCGCATTTTGTATCAATTTGACTTCCGGCTATCTAATGGAAACTGGAAACATGTTTGTTTTAAATGCCAATAAAAAAATATAACAAAAGTACAAAATTCCAATTCGCAGGTAAACTTACAAAATCAAACGTTTTATCGAAATATCTCTTCGTATAGACATTTTTCGAAATAAATGATGGGTTAAACATTTTCGTAAAGCTAGCTAAACCCCCACTTGTACTTTGATTATATTGACAGAATAACGAAATTTGTAATTGCCCAACACGTGTGTCGTAATTTTTCCCTCTAGAGAGCCCCTCATCTAGATCACCTGCAGTCAGTATGAATTTCGACCATTGACCTTGTGATGTTTAACACATATTCAGATGTTATAGAAAATATGAAGTTTTGTATTTGTTGGCATCACTGATGTTTCACATTATTTGACTATCTGTAGATCAGTAGGTATCCACTGATTAATTGGCTGATAAACGGGGTTCAAAACATTAATAAAGATGGCGAACGGTTAATGTCGAGCAACTGTTATTTTTAATTTCACGTGTGTTCGAACCAAAGGACTGTTATTTGTGAAGTAAGACTTTAACACACAGTTCAAGTCGAAGAATTGATTCCAGTGCATTTTCAAATTATTTTTTTCACGTGTTTATAAATATAGGACGATGTGATTCCAATAAAGGGCACTTCAATCATGTGTTGGTCCAGTTGAGCATCTGTGAGGGGGGACCGACCTGGTGTAGGTATAGAAAAAAAAATAATGACATTATCGAAAGTAAAGGGATTCAAGGTTTGGCCACACAACACAACAGAGACAAGTCAACAAAACAAAAGAAAGAGGAACTACAGGAGATTGATGCTTACTGTAACAAACGGAGGAAAATTGGAGAAGAATGGGAAAATTGACGACACGGTAACTTTGTCGGACCACACACATTGATTTATTGTTTTCTTAAACAAAGTTACTAAACGTTTCCCTTGAACCTACCTGTATGATCCTCTTTCAGGACATTTGAAAAAGTCTTAAAATATTTCAATGTATTACAAAAGGTAAAATCTTATTAACCCTCTTACTGTATTTAAAAGTTATAAAGCCTACAAAAGATCAGCCATTTGATCATAATCTTTTAGAATTATTATCCAATTTAAAACCAGTGCATTAAAAGCCACGGGTTTGTAATCAAAACATTGATAGTATCATATTTACTTTTTTAATTGCAGTCACGAATATACTTACAAAAAACGACGAATAACGACAAAAATATGTTTGCATTAGTATGTTAAAGGTTAAGGTATTGTGTCGATTGGAAAACTTTCTTATGTTACAACACAGTTGTCTTTCCAGTTAAAATGAAATAATTCATACGTTGATTTTTATATTTACATAGAAGAAAGTAAAATCACAAAAATACTGAACTCAGGGGAAAATCAATTCGGAAAGTCCATAATCACATGGTAAAATCAAATAAAGCTTTATAAAGCATTAGCATATATTCAAATTATTGGTAAAGCCAAACCAAAAATGTTACGGATTAGGTAATGGTACCTGACTTTTGTTAAGGACGGTATTTTGTTTTAAAGGAAACAAACATAAATACTTTATAGAACACGAAGTTTTAATTTACATCTTTCAGTGCATGTATTTTTACAACAGTTTGCAAAAAATGAAAAAAATCAGTTGCACTTATTTATCGTACCGGTAGCTGACAACTAAATGATCTTATAAACATATGACCTTATGAACCTTATGCAAAAAATATCCAAATTTGTGCACGCACTTTCACAATTTAAAACAAATCTTAGTTAGTAAACGATATCATTAGCTATTTAAAATGAGCTAACAGAAAACAAAATGAAAAATTGCTATCTAATGTGAAATCAATCTTATGAACATGCTATCCGTCTTAACCTGTAATCTGAAAATCTGAAAATCGTCATTGCGTTATTGTGCTATGGTAGTTCTTTGTATTCTTGTCATTCACTTTTGCTGATGTGCTTTGTCTAGATTTATTTTTGCTGATGTGCTTTGTCTAGATTTATTTTTGTGTTTATTTGCAACATATTTGTCTGTTTTATATTATAGTTCGTTTCTGTGTGTGTTACATTTTAACGTTGCGTCGTTTGTTTTCTCTTATTTTTTAGTGTAAATTCACATTGCGATAAGACGTGTCACGTTACTTGTCTATCCGAAATTCATGTATTTGGTTTTGATGTTATATTTGTTATTCTCGTGGAATTTTGTCTGATGCTTGGTCCGTTTCTGTGTGTGTTACATTGTAGTGTTGTGTCGTTGTTCTCTTATATTTAATGCGTTTCCCTCAATTTTAGTTTGTTACTCCGATTTTGTTTTTTGTCCATAGATTTATGAGTTTGAACAGCGGTATACTACTGTTGTCTTAATTTATAGTGATTAAAATTATAAAACAAAGTTGACTGTCACTACTGCACATGTTGTATACCTATTTTGATATTTTACCTATTTTGTTTACTTTGTTCACACTTCGTTGTCAATATACCAGTAATGGAATTTTATGCAACTAGCATACAAGTGACAAATTAGCTAGCTTTAAAACAAGGTTTTACCCACAATTTTCTACATAAGAACATGCCTGTACCAAGTCAGGAATATGACAGTTGTTATCCATTCGTTTGATGTGTTTGAGCTTTTGATTTTGCCATTTGAGAGACTTTTCGTTTTGAATTTTCTTCTGAGTTCAAGTATTTTTGTGGTTTTACTTTTTTGGAGAAAATATCAAAAATTGTGCATGCACTTTCACAATTTGAAAATAGGTCTTGTTCAATAAATGTTATCATTAGCTATTTAAATTGAGCTAAAAGAAAACAAAATGAAAAATGTCTACCTAGACCAATTATCGAATGCTATTTCTATCTTATATACATGTACTCCGTCATTACTTGCAATCTGAAAATCTTTTTCGTAGAAAGAAGAAAAAATCCCCTGTCGTCATTTCTTTTGTATCCCTCTAGGTCTAAAAAATAAAAATTTCTCCTTTCTGAATATGGATGAAGTAAATGTCATCGGACGTTAAGCAAACAACAATCAATCAATTACATCCAAATAAATTAAATGTCGCCTTATGCGTCCGTTTCAATTAAGCTTAAATTTTAAATTAACTGTTGACAAAATTACTCGCCGTCATACCCTCTTTATTGTTTATAGAACGTAAATATATCCTACATGTATTTCCTGTTAAGAGATATTTACGAACTTTATTGTCGATTTATTTTAAATTATTGTTTTAATTCACGCTAGAAAATGTTTCATGATTCTCCATTGTAATTACACAAACGTTTCATTAGGCTTCATCACTTTCTTTTCCGTAGACACTTCCGCATGACTACGTCCGCCTGAAACAAATGAGTCCCGGATATTATGTTTTTGTGTGCCATTTTGTTGAGAGTCAGCGAAAGTGTTTGATTGCAGATTCATCTGATATCTGTTTCCGGTTCGATGTGTTAGTCCCGACCCGTTTACAGAAGACGATCTTGAGTTTCCAATGCTATGTAATGACGCAGCCGATGATCGATATGAACTTGTTTCACTTCCGGTTCTCTGTATGCGAAACTGTTCGTTTATGTTGATGTTGAACTCTTCCCAGGTATAGCGAACGATATCTTGCGTGATTGCGCTTCCTGCATTATTGGACAACATTTGCAAAAGAAATATTCCATCGAATTTTAAATGGCCGTATATGAAAAGCTTAACCTTTTTATCAAGGTTACCAGTTTTTTCATCATGCACATCGATATCGTTCAATAATAAATATTTGATAATATAATTTTCCCTTGATCGCGAAGTTAAAGCCATGATTAATGTGAATGCGAAGTTTAAAAAGGTTACAACCAAAATAAATGTCAACCAAAACCACAGTGCGATGAAAACCTTTTCGTTGTATAGATTGATAGGAAGAACACATTGTAATGTGTAACGCTGAACATTTGTCAGCTGCCGCAAATCAAAATCGCACAGTGTCACCCTTGGAAATCGTTTATGATTTAAAGCCCAATCCTTTCCCGCCAAAAACTTTTCCATTACGTCATATCCGTAAATGTAGAAATCGTCTGCTAAGAATTCATTCAGAAGTATCAATTGTCCAGCGACATTAACCAAATACAAAAATCTAACAAATATCAAGAGTGCCATTAGGAAATTCCCATGATGTCTTCCAATTCCGAAGTCGAACAGTTTGTTTAATCGTGTTCTACTTTCTTTAAGCTGGGCACCTTTATTTGCATCAGAACACCAAATACTGATATATTTCCCTAGCGCTTGTAAAACTTTTTGGCGTTCAACTTCCATATCATACCCTGGCGGGAAAAAATCCATCTGGTCCATTGGAGGTTGTCCTGCATTGGCTAAATTTATTTGATGCGTTCTTCTAGCAGCAAAAAACATTTCTGTCTGTGTTTCTTTTGCCGTCGTCATAAATTTCTTGATTCCAACGCCACATTTTGTAGACAAATATTTCCAAATCGCCCTCGGCATTTTAAACAAAAATGCCATAACCAAAAATATTAATGGCGTCCATTGATAATAATATATCTTGTTGGCTTGTCGAATCTCGTAACTCATGGGGACAGGTTTGCTCATAGGGATGTAATATGTATTAGAAATCCAACATATATAATTAACATATTTTACCCAGACATCGACGTCATTGAAATTAGCATTCTCCTCGTAATCTTTGTTAAATTCTGTCGGGCACCAGCACTCTATGGGTGTGCCTACCAGTTCCGGTGTTCCTATGACAACGACAAACATAAACAGCATCATACCGGTATAATAATGGTTGACTCGGTCAATCAAGTTGTCATCGTAGACAACTCTGTCCTGGTAACTGGCACCAAATACTTCAAGGGTTTCGTCTAATCTGGAAAAAATAACAATGATGTTAATAAATGTGTCAGGATAGTCAACCAGATGACGGTGGCCGCTTACTGGAAGAGGAAGAATAAATTGCATTGATCATGAATACACGGGTTTTTCGCGAAGAGATAACTGTTTTGTTTTTCATATCCGAGTATGTATTTTCAGTTCTTTATTTGTTTTCTTCTTTACCGCTACATGAAGTTTGCGCTTAATCAAATTAACATTTGCGCCACTATTATAGTGTATGATCTAATCGGGTTGTTGTTTTTTTGTTTTTGTTTTTTTTCTTATTTGTCTAAAAGGACATTCGCGCTTTTTCTACAAAACAATTGCGATGTATCAAAATGACTTCTTCTAGTAAGTTGGAAGAAATCCCAACCCAAAGTGAGAGGGTTAGCGCTATAAAACCAGGTTTAATCCACCATTTTCTACATTTGAAAATGCCTGTACCAGGTAAGGAATATGACAGTTCTTGTCCATTCGTTTTTGATGCGTTTTGTTATTTGATTTTGCCATGTGATAATGGACTTTCCCAATTGATTTTCCTCTAAGTTCAGTATTTTTGTGATTTTACTTTTTATCCTACCATCTACCTTCGTACAATTTGTTTTCCTTGCTTGCCTTATTAGTACAACAACTCTTTGTCAAATGAAACTTCATGTAAATTCAAAAAACAACTCTTTAAAGTGAACATGGATTGAAAACGAAAAAAAACCCACATTAATTACGAGTGTCCGAATCGTTTTCTACATTTACCTTGGTGTAAACAATATTTTATTATGAATTATTCGAGTACATTTTATATACACATTCACAATTCACTAATGGGATTCAGAAACAATCAACAAGTGCTTAAAAAATATAAATCTGTCTCCTAGATTTGCCTTCATCAGCAATGCTCAACCCCAAACACTTGAAAGTCTAAGGTGTACAAATATGTATAAACAGCTCGTCGTTGGATCCAAAAAAAAAAGGCAAATAGATTTCTGCCCGACTTTCTGGACAACCAATATAAAAAGTAAGATCACAAAAATACTGAACTCCGTCGGAAAGTCCCTAATCACATGGCAAAATCAAATGACAAAACACATCAAACGAATGGACAACAACTGTCAACTTCCTGACTTTGTATAGGCATGTTCTTATGTAGAAAATTGTGAATTGAACCTGGTTCAATAACCTGGTAATGAGTTCAATATACATGTAGGAATGCAGTTTCCGTATTTAATTCGATGAGTGGGGCAAATATAAGTTCTGTGATGAGATTGCTTCCCTTAGTCTATGAAGTAGATACTTAGGCAACCTTACGCGGGGTTGCTTCCCTTAGTCTATGAAGTAGATACTGAGTTGCTTCCCTTAGTCTATGAAGTAGATACTGAGTTGCTTCCCTTAGTCTATGAAGTAGATACTTAGGCAACCTTACGCGGGGTTGCTTCCCTTAATCTATGAAGTAGAGACTGAGTTGCTTCCCTTAGTCTATGAAGTAGATACTGAGTTGCTTCCCTTAGTCTATGAAGTAGATACTGAGTTGCTTCCCTTAGTCTATAAAGTAGATACTTAGGCAACCTTACGCGGGGTTGCTTCCCTTAGTCTATAAAGTATATACTTAGGCAATCTAACGCGGTTGAGTTGCTTCCCTTAGTCTATAAAGTAGATACTTAGGCAACCTAACGCGGTTGAGATAGGGAAGTACTTCTTTAGCTCATTCGGTTAGAGTGTTGTCTTTTAACAAGATGCCAGGTTCGAGTACCGGCGGAGACAATGTGATTTCCTTGTAAGAATCATGAATGATCCCCGGTTACAGTGGACCTTATGTTGCGTCATGATTACAAAATATATTATACCCATCCTAGTGATAGTATATAAGATAAAGTCCAGATCAGTTACTAAAGTAACTATGTTAAATGCCGAATTCTGATTCAGTGATCATCTGTAACTAGAGACATTTGTAATAGAGAAACGACTCGTATACTTTTATTATTTAAAATGTCTCCAGGAATTTGAACTATAGTGAAATGTCTTCTGATAAAAAAAAATAGTGAAATGTCTCTTCATACTTTTACAGTAAAATGTATCAGTGTATAAAACTAGTGAAATCTCTCATTAAAATATGACAAGTGAAAGGTTCTTGATAACTAACATATGGCGGAGATTTGATGCCCCTTTCCCAATAGATAAATGATCGGTACCTAAATCGACAGAAAATTTACTTTGTAAAAAAAAGTTACTTACAACGTAAAGTACGGCATCCTGATTATAAAAGTTAGTTAAAAATGGAGAAAAAATAAACTACAGTAAAACTATATCACTCTAAACAATGAAAGTACGATCGGGTCTGTTTGATCTTTTGTTTATCAATGAATTGGAAGACTAACTGTACAAAATATATGTCCTCATATCTTTGATTCAATATTCTATATACATAAAACTTTTATCATTATATACAAAGAAACGTATATATACATTTGTATTCCTGACACAGTTTCGACTTTGACAGACCTGATTCTTGCAGATAAATTAAAAAAAATATCTATTATTCAATAGTCTATATGCGTAAAACATTTATTATCAGCTACAAAGAAATATATATGAACGTTTGTATTCCTGACAGTTTCCGAATAGAGCTACCTCTTTCACATACATAAAATCTTTTAGTTTTCTATGCACTCTTTTATTTGTTTATTATTCAATATTCTATGTAAATAGAACGTTTATCATTTATCCAAAACAATGTAAATGAATGTTTGTATTCCTTATCCAGTTTCGACTTTGGCATTATGAGACCTTCTTCTTTCATATAAATAACATCTATATGCATAACACTTTTATCATTATATGTAAAGAAATATATAAACGTTTGTATTCCTGACACAGTTTCAACATAAACAGACCTCCTTGGGGATAATTTCCTATAAATTAAAGTTATTAGATGGGAATGTAAATAAAATCTATCTAGTTTTTAAATAAGAGCAAGAAATAATATAATGTTATGTTATTTGAGTATCATTCAAAAGAATGCATGTATAGGTTGAGAGAATGTATTTTACAAAAGTTAAGTATCATAATAGTTTTATTGTTAGCTAATATGAAATATAGGTCACTGAAGAAAAAGTAAGGTCCTCCATTAGTAAAACACCATGCTAGTGAATGAAATCATTAGATTAAAGATTTACATCGTTACAAAAACAAATACCCTTATGCACAGAAAAAATAAACCAGAATTTCAAAAAGAATAACATTTGCGAGTCATTACAAAATTAAACTCAAATTACATGTAACATTGACGACTACACAGATGGATGAGTTTGAGTGATTTTTTTTTTTTTTGTTATTATTTATACGTCTATGCCTTTAAGAGGCTGTCCAAGTAAATATCAGGCAAATCCTATATGGGTGGCACAACATAATTTTTTTCCCACTGAATTTTTGGTTCCAAAGCAGTGTTTATATCATACAAAGGATATATATGTCAAAGATATTTTTGAATTAACAGTGGATGGCTCAGAAAATGATTTTAAAAAAGTTCACTAACAATGCAACAAAATCTGGTACAAAATAAAGAGTTGTCTCCCCTTTTCAATGAATTTTCAGTGGTTTCTATGTATTTTTTTTCTCTTTGTTTGTTGCAGTTAATAAAAAAACAAAATAAAACTTTGAGAAAGAATGAATTTGTGATATGAAATAGATGAAAAAATTTTGAAAACAAAATATGTCATGTGCCATCCACTGCCTGGTTTTTCCATGGACACCCTCTTAATAAACCAATAACAAACTCTTACCCAATATCAAAAACTGAAATCTATTTAATTTATAAATTTGTTATTCTTCAAAAATAACTAAACGTAAATTTAAAATAATGAACCGGATCAAGGGAGACAATACTCGCAAAGCTTCAATTGACTTTTTTTCGAATTTGAGGACTATCACTCTTGGTTTTCCAGTCCAGCCTGGATAATAAGATTTTTATATTTTTTGCTCTAAAGTTCTGGATACATATTTTCATTGGATTTTTAGGGGTTGTAGTATGCACTCAATTATACAGATTTGTGCCCAATAAGCTCATATAGACAAGTTTGCAACAAACAATTTCACAGTCAGTAAGTAGTGCAGGGAATGCAGTTCTGAAATGTAAGTATCCTGATATCTGTATCTTTAATCGCAATTAGTACCCCTCCTCCACTACAGTTTATGTCCTTTCGGAAGATAGTCCTTTCGGAAGATGGTATATCCAGTAGGAAGATGGTATATCCAGTAGGAAATATTTGTCTGTCCGTGATCCTGTCGTCTACCCATGTTTATGTACCAAATATTATACCTGGGTTCATGCTTTCTATGAGATCATGTACTTGGCCTTGTTTGCTTTTGATTAATTGGAAGTAAACGTTAGTAGTCTTAGAGGTGTTTCATTTTATTTGAAGTTCTTCTATTCTTGTTATTATCGAGAGTCGGTGCATATAAAGGTCTTATCTTATTTAAAGACGTTGGACTGGCAAGAAAAGTGTTAGACAGAACGCTGAAATGATTTGATGTGCTAAGAATCAGTTTTGAATAGTTCGGAAAACCACAGCAATTGCACTGTCATTTGTAAACTCATAGTATGATTTAGTGGTCCTAGACTGGCATGAGACATGGTAACACTGATTGCTCGTGTCATATACTATCCCTTTGTCGTTCCATGTAATGGGGTGGTCGCAAACCCCAAAAACATAACACTATACAACCACTTCATTCGAGAAACTTCAAACTTATGTCAAATGCTTTAGTGAGAAATTATTCAAGCATATGAAAAAGAAATTATCTCCTGATAATGATGAAATGTTGTCTTAAAATATTTACAAAGAAGGGCGAGCAAACAATTTTTCATTTGAACTTAATTAACGTTTTAACAATGTTCCACTAAAAATGAATGTTACTTTATTCTATCCCGGCATATCTAGTAATTTTATTTAATATTAGGAATTTTTATGAAGTTTAACCTTACGTTGAGTAGCATACGTCGTAATACTGCCTTGCCTTTATTGAGTCCCCCTTTTCCATCACCAAGACAGTCTTCATATTTCTTATGTGGCAAGTAATGGTTTATTTATAATGCTTCATTTGAGTTGTTTTTCTTGTTTTGTAGATTGAAGTATTTTTGTATGTTTTAATGGATGGCTGTGATCGAGCATGTTTGACAGTTTGATACCAAATTAGTAACGACTGAGAATAAGCCGTAGTGTGCTTTTAAAAAAGAAAAAAGAACTGTTTTTGAGTCATAGTATACATCGGTTAAGAAAAAAATATGCTACCCTCATAAGAAGAGCTTATTTCTGATACATGTTATGAGTTTTATTGTATAAATAATTTACGTTCGTTTAATTCTGGTGAATCGAACACTATAATGCAAAAATCATGTGTGTATTTGAAAGGAACAGAAATTTAGCCATGCAACAATACATCTACAGACCCCTCAGATTGTTGTGACAATGTTTTTTGGCACACATAGAGATGAGGCTTAAATAAGCATGGAAAGTTTGTTCTTGTCGATTTAAAGGCCCATTGGTGGCCTGCGACTGTTTTCTGCTCTTTGGTCGGGTTGTTGTCTCTTTGGCATATTTCCATTCTCAATTTTATGGAAAATTGTAAAGTAAAATGCATCAGTACGCTGTAAGCAATGATTATGCTTTCTATTCATTGAAAACATGTTTCTGAGAAGACAAAGTTTCACTTAAACATTGTAAAAGGGTTAAATAGCAGCCCTTACGACATCTCTTGGTCTGATTACTTAGTACTAGTATATGAAATATAAGGAAAGCTGACATTTTAATGATTTATTAAATTTTGAAGTTTGAAGTTTGGAAAATTTTGTTTTTAAAGTGGAACAAGATATACCAGAAGAACATTCAAACTCATTAATAAAAAATAAACTGACAACGCCATGGCTAAAAATAAACTGACAACGCCATGGTTAAAAATAAACTGACAACGCCATGGCTAAAATTAAACTGACAACGCCATGGCTAAAAAATAAACTGACAACGCCATGGCTAAAAATAAACTGACAACGCCATGGAACGCCATGGCTAAAAGTAAACTGACAACGCCATGGCTAAAAAAGAAAATGGCAACACCATGGCTAAAAAATAAACTGACAACGCCATGGTTAAAAATAAACTGACAACGCCATGACTAAAAAATAAACTGACAACGCCATGGCTAAAAATAAACTGACAACGCCATGACTAAAAAATAAACTGACAACGCCATGGCTAAAAAGAAAATGGCAAACAAACAAACATTAGTACTCAAAACACAAGATAGAAAACTAAAGACTAAGCAACACGAACCTCACCAAAAACTGGTGGTGATCTCAGGTGCTCCGAAAGGGTAACTTGAGATCGTGTTGCTGACGTCAGTACACACCCAGTAAAAAGTCTAATTCGGTAGGTCACATTCGTGAAAAGGGGACGGGAAATACATGCTCTTGCGAGACTAAATCTAACGGTTTGCCGCCATTCCAATTCTTGAAATGGCATGTGTACGGATTGGATGTGTACAGATTGATAGTTTAGTCTTAGATGCATGATTTTTTTATTAGTTGTTAGTGGCTTTGAACTATCTGTCAGATAACTGCAAGTACTCTCAGATCTGTTCATTAATTGTGTCTTTTTGTGTCGGGATGTATAAGTACCCGGCCACGTCAACTTGTATTTTATCCATCTGATGAGTTAAGCCTTTTTCACCTGATTTTTATAGTTCTTTCTTATGTTGTACTGTTATACCACTGTCACAGGTTAGGGGGAGAGTTGTGATCCCGCTAACATGTTTAAACCCGCCACATTATTTATGTATGTGCCTGTCCCAATTCAGGAGCCTGTAATTCAGTGGTTGTCGTTTGTTTATGTGTTACATATTTGTTTTTCGTTCATTTTTTTATATATAAATAAGGCCATTAGTTTTCTCGTTAGAATTGTTTTACACTGTCTTATCGGGGCCTTTTATAGCTGACTATGCGGTATGGGCTTTGCTCAATGTTGAAGGCCGTATGGTCACCTATAGTTGTTAATGTCTGTGTCATTTTGGTCTCTTGTGGACAGTTGTCTCATTGGCAATTATACCACATCTTCGTTTTTATATGTAAAGATATGTAGATATTTACTTTGTTATGATTACATTTTTGTTTCATTAACAATCATACTTCACATGGTCATCTACTTATTAAACGTATACATACATGTACTTACATTTTCATACCCATGTTTATATCTCATCTCATTTAAATATCGGTATGTGATAATACTTATATTTAACATTTTACAATTTAGCTTCGACAGTTTTTTAAATATTTGTATAATTTTTCCCTCGTACAAAACCTTTCTATATACAAACATTATCTGTTTTAAAAACAACTTTTAATGTGTATACTTAATTCAAGAAAAAGAGGTTAACTTACGCACACAAATAAGTCACGCACAATAACATGGGCAAGTCACGAACATGAATATAGACAAGTCGTACAATGAAATACGTTGGGTTGTGCTTACTTATAAAAGGAAACGACAGGGAGACAGCAGCCCAACAAAACAAAGCTAATATATATATATATACTAGAACACACCCGTGATATCGCGGGTCCGTCACGGTGACTGAATTAAAGTATATAACTATGCGTAAGCCTTATTTTAGTATTGGTATTGTCATCTGATAAAGTCGTGCCGATTATAAGATACACAGTTTTCTCTGCTTTCAAATCTTTCTGTTTGAACCCGTCGACCTGGAACTTTTCAATTATTGGTAATATTCAGGTCCTGGAATTGAGTATTTTTTAATCAACAGCATTGTCCAATAAAGTTCAAATCTTTGATTCGCTGTTTTGCGTCATGCCCGCTAACAAATTGAAAACTGTACCTATACGCCTTAGTCCAAATTTTTAGTATTCGTATTGTTATCTTAGAAACTTTACTAACTAAAAAACTACAATAGGGAACAATTTGACAATGATTGAATTTAGTTGTGTCGACTTTGTGATTATGACCCGTGTATATAGTAAAATCAAATACACCATTTGGTGGTGCGCCTGTTAGATGCGGAACGTACAGATAATGTAATGGGTAACAGGTGAATATACTTTTGGTGTCGGTACCGGATTCGACCCGGAACTTGTTAATTATTGGCAATATTAATTATGTGGAAAACAAAAGGGTCTGGAGTGGTGTAATTTTTAATCTACACAATTGTCCTATATTAGCTATATATAAAGTTGAATTCTTTGATATGCCGCTTTTACCTGATGCCGGCTGATAAATTGGACCTCGTAATTTTAGTATTATAGATATATATATAAAAAGAAGATATGGTATGATTGCCAACGAGACAACTCTCTACTACACGGATTATTGTACTGCCTTTCATAATGAGAAAAAGCTTTACATTTATAAAAAGACCCGATGTGATAAAGTGTGAAACAATTCAATCGAGAAACCACTTTTGGTTTATAACAAAACAACAAACGATAAACAAATACCGGTTTAATAGACAGCAATGAACAACTCCCGAGGTTGGGGAGGGGAGAATCGACATCTGCTTAGTTTCAGAAAATTATTATTCAATCAGGAACCTAGCCATATATATCATCTTAATTCCTCGACCTCCTCATATATGGCCAAACTTGAAATAGCAATCTATTCCAGTTGCTAATCCCAACCACTCATTACAAAGTAAGAGCAACTGAACTGCATGCTCTTTACTAGGGACAGACACATACAGAATTTGGCAGAGTTTTACATGTTAGTTAGCACAAACATCCCCTAACCTGTTAGTTCTCTCTTCAAACGTTTGTATTAAAAGTGATATATAGATACTACAACTACTTTACCACACATACGTACACTTTTAGAGTCATATTTTCACGTTCTTCTTCCTCATGTGTAAATGGTGGATAATCTATCTATATATGTATATGTGTGACTTTAATTTTAGTATTTAACACTGAAATAATTATGTGTTAAAGTTTTTTTGTCAAATATTTCTTTTATGGTTTTTAATCGAGGATATAATAGTTTAATAATCTGTTGTTGAAGGTCTTTGTGTAGATTTAAATAAACTAAACAAACAACCCCCTATTGATTGTAACGTAGTCGCAAGATATCTTAGCAGGGTTTGATTAATATTTTAATGATATTATTAAATTGTATGCTGGCTGAATGTTTTTTCTCAGATTATAATCCAGTTCCATGAACGGCTGGCAATTAATCTATAGTTTTTGGAATTTGTTCGCTCAAAAATGTCGGAAACATGAAAACAAAAATGTTTACCGCCATTCCTTTTAAACTTACTGAACTATCGCTCCATTTGAATGAATTTAATTTCAAAATGTCATTGCTAGCCCTTGAATTAGCCTGGCATCCTGACCCAATAAAAGATCATATAATACTTGTTCGATATATCAAGCAGTGAGCCAGGATATCAGATCTTGGATTTACAGTGGAATTAAAGTTGTTGTTAAGAAATATTTTCTGCCTCTGAAATTAGCAGTTTAAAAAAAAAATAAAATTAATTTCTTCTCACCAATTCTCTAGAATCGTGTGTTCTATTCATTTTGGGGGAAACAAATTAGTCGATCGCTCCATTATTTGTCAAGAAAAGTTGTTTTTAGTGCATGGCCTTAAATTACAGGTAAACATTCAGTATACTATGGTTTTGAACGTATTTTAAATGTAAAACAAGTTAACAATAAAACATTCTATAAGATAACTGATTCAACTCCTAATGTAGTTTTATTATGCATCGTAAATTATACCATTAGTTTGTGCCGAAAATTCCCGTCTAATCTCACGAAACGCCGCGATATCAACCATGAATATAACAAATAATGCCGCGATTGCTTTTTTCGAGAGAAAAGAAATCTGTTCCCATGCAATTTGATACAAAGTAATGGACAAGGAGATGACAAAAAATTATTCCGAATCCAGGTTTTCCCCATAACGTCTAGTGTTAAATTTTGAAGAAGAACATTTTCTGACTCAGTAAAAAAACCTTAACCCCACCTCCTTGAATTAAACGGTTGCTCCCCAACTGAATGGTTAAAATTTTGGAAAGGATTTTGGCAGTACTATGAGAGAGAAAACATTTTGACAGGAATACCAGAGAAAACATTTTGATAGGAATATCAGAGAAAACATTTGACAGGAATATCAGAAAAAAACATTTTGACAGGAATATCAGAGAACACATTTTGACAGGAATATCAGACAAAATATTTTGACAGGAATATCAGAGAAGACATTTTGACAGGAATATCAGACAAAATATTTTGACAGGAATATCAGAGAAAACATTTGACAGGAATATCAGAAAAAAACATTTTGACAGGAATATCAGAGAAGACATTTTGACAGGAATATCAGACAAAATATTTTGACAGGAATATCAGAGAAAACATTTGACAGGAATATAAAAAAAAAACCATTTTGACAGGAATATCAGAGAACACATTTTGACAGGAATATCAGACAAAATATTTTGACAGGAATATCAGAGAAGACATTTTGACAGGAATATCAGACAAAATATTTTGACAGGAATATCAGAGAAAACATTTGACAGGAATATCAGAAAAAAACATTTTGACAGGAATATCAGAGAACACATTTTGACAGGAATATCAGACAAAATATTTTGACAGGAATATCAGAGAAGACATTTTGACAGGAATATCAGACAAAATATTTTGACAGGAATATTAGAGAAAACATTTGACAGGAATATCAGAAAAAAACATTTTGACAGGAATATCAGAGAACACATTTTGACAGGAATATCAGACAAAATATTTTGACAGGAATATCAGAGAAGACATTTTGACAGGAATATCAGACAAAATATTTTGACAGGAATATCAGAGAACACATTTTGACAGGAATATCAGACAAAACATTTTGACAGGAATATCAGAGAACACATTTTGACAGGAATATCAGAAAAAAACATTTTGACAGGAATATCAGAGAACACATTTTGACAGGAATATCAGACAAAACATTTTGACAGGAATATCAGAGAAAACATTTGACAGGAATATCAGAAAAAAACATTTTGACAGGAATATCAGAAAAAAACATTTTGACAGGAATATCAGAGAACACATTTTGACAGGAATATCAGACAAAATATTTTGACAGGAATATCAGACAAATCATTTTGACAGGAATATCAGACAAATCATTTTGACAGGAATATCAGACAAATCATTTTGACAGGAATATCAGAAAAAAACATTTTGACAGGAATATCAGAGAAAACATTTTGACAGGAATATCAGAGAAGACATTTTGACAGGAATATCAGACAAAATATTTTGACAGGAATATCAGACAAATCATTTTGACAGGAATATCAGAAAAAAACATTTTGACAGGAATATCAGAGAACACATTTTGACAGGAATATCAGAGAAAACATTTTGACAGGAATATCAGAGAAGACATTTTGACAGGAATATCAGACAAAATATTTTGACAGGAATATTAGAGAACACATTTTGACAGGAATATCAGAAAAAAACATTTTGACAGGAATATCAGAGAACACATTTTGACAGGAATATCAGACAAAATATTTTGACAGGAATATCAGAGAAGACATTTTGACAGGAATATCAGACAAAATATTTTGACAGGAATATTAGAGAACACATTTTGACAGGAATATCAGAGAAGACATTTTGACAGGAATATCAGACAAATCATTTTGACAGGAATATCAGACAAAATATTTTGAAAGGAATATCAGAGAAAACATTTTGACAGAAATATCGGAGAACACATTTTGACAGGAATATCAGAGAACACATTTCGACAGGAATATCAGACAAATCATTTTGACAGAAATATCAGAGAACGACAGAAATCTCAGAGGACACATTTTGAGATGGCTATGAGAGACATTGTTAGAGCTAATTGGTGTTTGAACTCTTTACACAGGGAACCTTTATGTTACTTCAAAAATGTATGTAAAGTCTTATAGTTTAGGATATAAATACACAACAAATATCAATTGGAATTTGAATAGAATTTAACCACACACAACTCGTAGGGGGAAACTATATAAAAAAAAATAGTTAAACCATCCAACCAATGTTGTTAATATAATGGAATACACGTGGGAGGTTTAGCTAGCTATAAAACCAGGTTTAACTTTCTCTTTTCTTCAATAACTATATTCTTTTAATATGGGGAGATTAGGTGTGGGGCGATTTGCTCGTAAGCAATGCATGGTAGATTGCTTTTAATTTCATCAGTTGGTAGTAACATTAAATATTGCATTGTATAAAGCATTGGTTTAAGTTGATTCAACGACCATTCTGGACAAAGAAAGATAATTCCAATTTTCAAAGAAGATTTTTAAAGCGTTGATTGTAGTTGATTCACCAAAATTATGGACAAAGGAAGATAACTCCAATTTAAATCAAATTAACATGATTGCTATTTTTGAAATTTTTCCATTTGAAAAGGCATAACTCTAGAATAGTAAAAGTGACGGCACCAAAATTTAAACTTGATCTGTATATTGTAATAAAAAGCATTGTGTAGTAGATTCATTAGTTTTGGTTGAGGCAAACTTAAGTCAGAGAATGGAAACGAAAATTTTTTCCATTTGTATAGGGGCATAACTCTAAGACGGTAAGAGTGACGCCACCAAAATTCAAACTTGATTTGTATTTAGTGGAAATTAGCATTGTGTATAAGTTTAATAACATTTGGTTGAGGCAAACTAAAGTTAGAGAACGGAAACCAACTTTGGGACGTAGACATACCTGTAGAAGGACAAGGATAAAACTTAATGCCCCCTCCCCTATGGCAGGGGCATAAAAATGGGTAGTCTTGTGTATTACTATTAATGTTTACCCCAAAAACCATAGTCAGGTGGTGATTGTAAGGGATTTGTAAAATCCTGACTATTGAAAAATAAATAAAAGATAAAAAAAAAAAACAAGTTTAACCCACCATTTTCTTTGGAATTACTTGTATTATAGAAACCATGAGGCTATTTATATTAATAGTTTTATAATTTAGTACGCCAGACGCGCGTTTGGTCTACATAAGATTCATCAGCGACTATTAAAAGAGTTTCGTTTCTCAATCTAAAAGTTTTCTATGTTTACTTTTGGTCTACGGTTATTTGTATTTTCCTTTTTTGCCTGGTGTTGTCTGTGGTTTTGTTTATAGTTTGAATGTCCCTTTTGTATCTTTAGGTGCTCTTTTATCAATTTACCTCAGAGTTCGATGCTTTTTTTTATTCATTTTATTATGTTCTATTAGGAAACTTAGTATTGTTGACTGGTCTTTGCTTTTTATTCTCACTTTGGTAAGACTAAAGCTTAGGCAATTTATTAGTTGGCATATAGTTTAGAACACTTCTATCACTAGACCATATGTGGGCCTCTAAATATTTTTTGGAGTGGAGTTTTCCCGTCTCTTTAAATGTTGACCAAATATCTTGTTTCAGATTTTTAAGGTTCACATATTACTAAATATATACCCAATTTCTTGTTTATGTTTTTGTTGAGTGGGTGTCATTATATAATCAATTAAGCAGTATACATTATATTTTGTTTAAGTTTGTTGGGTTGCTGTCTTAAATGTGTACATAATAACTTGGTTAACTTTGTTGGGATTCTGTCTCATTTATCATGTTTATTGTTAACCTAATATCTTGTTTCAGATTTGTTGTGTTGCCGTCTTATTAATTGTATACATAATTTCTTGTTTTAGTTTGTTGGGTTGCTGTCTTATTCATTGTATACATTTTCTTGTTTTGAGTTTGCTGTCAAATTAATTGTTTATATAATATACTGTTTTAGTTGATGGGTTGCTGTCTTATTTATTGAAAACATAATATCTTGTTTTGGTGTGCTGGGTTTCTGTCTTATGAATTGTATATATAATATCTTGTAGACTAGTCCGACAGATAACTTATCTACCTATCTAAAGGACTAGACTATATCTTGTAGACTAGTCCGACAGATAACTTATCTACCTATCTAAAGGACTAGACTATTTCTTGTAGACTAGTCCAACAGATAACTTATCTACCTATCTAAAGGACTAGACTATATCTTGTACACTAGTCCGACAGATAACTTATCTACCTATCTAAAGGACTAGACTATTTTTTGTAGACTAGTCCGACAGATAACTTATCTACCTATCTAAAGGACTAGACTATTTGAAAGGAGGGTAGTAAACCTTACCAAATAAAGACTTCAGAGTAACCAGAGATATTACTTTTACCTACACTCTCATTGCAATGGCCTATAACCATGGCTGATGGGGTAATGCCAAATAATCTTCATAGAAATGAGATGAACCAATACTAATATAACAACTGTAAACCAAATGTCATTGACCTACCACTAGCAGGTAGCCTTACACTAGACCTAACCACAATCTAACACATTGAAGAGGATGTAAATACCGCCACCAACTTGGAAAAACAAATACCTGTTGACTGTCTCCCTTTGACTCTGTCAAGGCAATACCAAATAAATGGAGAATGTGTCTATGGGCCACATGTGCCCCGCTTATAAACATGATTGAGTCCACTTCTGCATACTAACGCAGGGTTCAAGTAGTTTAGACCGTTTGGGCCGCATTGTGAATAAACTAAAAAAAGTCATAAGATATATTCAATTTCTTTTAATTATGAGTTTATTTGCAAGCACTTTTTTGTTGCATAACATAAAAATGATCACATGATAAACATGTGACAATACAAAATTCATCACAGGTCACATGTCTCCATGGTAATTTGCATATTTATAGGGATACAATGACTACAGTTTATATATATCTAACAAATAAATCTGAACTTAAAAAGTCATTTTGAGTTTTACGATTATGAAAGACTTCTTTGAAAGTATCTTTCTTAGAAGTTTTATGTCGGTTGTGAGTAACCAATAATTCAGCAATTTACCAAAAGTAGAGACAACAAAAGCATAAACAACAAAGGACCACCAGCAGTCATAAAGATTCAAAATATACAGAACTAGTAATATTACAAAAAAATATATAATTTATCATAGCGACAAAAATGAGATTTCTGTCCTGACATCACAGACTAAACAGGCAGAGTTATCTCTCCTGACACAGCAGGCAGAGTTATCCCCCCTGAGATCATATTAAAGCTTGGTTTATAGTATTAAATATATATAAGTTAAAGCATTCAAAAGATGCCTTTTTATATATCATGAAAACAATGAACTAAACATTCCATAAACACATAACTGGAAAATAAAATAAATATTCATAAGCTTTAAAAGTTTTGTAAAAATTCAGCAAATGTCTAGTGAAATGGCTTAAAAGATCTTAATAAATTGCCAGTTTCATACAATATCAATTTAACAAACATTTCAGGGCCAGTGGTTTTTTTCTGGACATCAATTTATTCAAGAAACTTCAATGCTTTGAATAAACTTAATAAAATGTATAGTTTTGACAGTAAGATAGAAGCCAGTTTCAAATGCTTTAAAATATAATTATTTCTTTTACTTCTCCAGGAAAGCACATCAATAGAAAATAAATTCTTCAGCAGTAAAAATCTGGTCAATATGTTCACATTACTTAGATATATATCTTTGATACAAAAATAACATAAATATAAGTTGGGAGTTATTTCCCCTGACACAAAAGGCAGAATTATTTCCCCTGACATAATTACCATTCAAACGCTTTGAAGTTCTTGCAGCAAATCATTCTTTTAACGGGGGATAACTTTGCCTTTGTGTAAGGGGGAGCAACTCTATTAGATACAAATTTACATCTTGAATGCACAAATATACAGACACTAAAATATAAACTTCAAATCTTTTCTGATATGGTTCTTTAAATCTGCCATATAAATAAATATGATAATAGAACTGTATATAAATGCCACTGTTTTCTCACAAACATAATTTTGATACATTCCTGCCATGAAAGAAAAACAAGCAGCTTGTACAAAAAGTCATGACAGCCAGCAGAATACCTGACTTAAACCCTTTTATTTCCAGTTATCAAGTCAATTTCACATTGTTTATATTACTTCATATCTTGATATAAAAGTATGCATTGTTTCCTAGTGATATTTGGGTATTGTAAAAGTTGTCAAAAAATCTGTATACTATCATCTCTCAAGTATACATTCTCTGGACATATAGACATGACTTTCTCTCTGTAGCAGAACTTCAATAAGGTACAGTTATATGTATACACACTAACACTCTCTCTCTATCAGAACTTATCAAAGATATACATCATAGACACGCTAACATCAACAAACAAGCAGAACAAAATAACAAACAATAGTACACACATATATTGCAATAAACAGCATCATTAAGGGGAGAGAAGCACCATTAATTTAACAATGAAGAATACGGGAAACTTGATGTTCTTTAAGAAATCTATTTTTAGCTGTTTTGATATTTACAATTACATCTTATGACTTATCTAATAGTATTGTTTCACAATAGTTTGAAAATCCTATTTTGAAAATTCATATTTTTCCAATGGTTCTTTTCCTAGCATTCTTGTAAAACAAAAATAAAATAAGATAAGAGAAATGTAAATAACTACAGGTAAAAGTAACTATCCTTTAAACCATTGCTGTCCTGGTTATTAACAAATTCTACAAGTCAAACTGTATTTTGGTTTTTGTCCGTTACATGGTTATGAAATGAACAAGTTTCCATAAAAATGAAAATTCTTTGTTTGGAAGACAATATATACTGTATGATGATTTGAGCATCGGAAAAGTATCATATGACTACGGGAAAAGCAATGGGACGTTACTACTGTATCACATGAATGGGAAATTACGTCTCATTTTGACAAAACACCCAAAGTACATAATTTTCTGTTTGTTATTAAACAGATTAGTCACATGATTTAACTACACATGTAATTAAGTCACATGACTCAATGTAAATGCCTCAGAAACAAGTTGGATGACAGATATAAATGCAGATTACTTTAGGCTGTTTCAATGCTAGATGGTGATAAATGCTTGATGAATGTGAAGGATTTTCTTGATCTTAATCTAATATTGCACACAAAAAGGTTCACCTCACTGTTTTAAGTCATTTTTGTCTAAAACCTCCAATGGGAATAAGACTACAAAATGATGCATTCTGGGTCTTTGTCTAAAACCTCCAATAGGATTAATGGCAACAAAAAATATGCATCTGGGTCATTATCCAACTTATGAACTGCTCAACCTTTAAAATGTTGCTCCCCATTGGTACTCAGTTACGTTTTTATTCTTTTATGTATTTGTATCATTCTTATGTATAAGTAATTGTTCTCTTTGCCCTTGGATCATACTTAATAACAAAGATATGTAAAGTAATGACCTTGATTTTGGAGAATCACTGGTATGTTTTAATTTGTCAACCATTTTCAAAAACATATTTAAAGCATTCAGTAACACAGATGTTTTTCCATTCTGTTTCTCATGAATGCTTAATATTTCTGATGAAACTAGTTTCTGTTACAAACTTTTTCGTGACTTAAACCAGTTACATTCTTTTTCAACCTAATTTGTTCTAAATGCCCTTTACATTTCCTGAGTAAGACAGATGTTGTATGGTTGTCATCTTCTTGAACAAAACTTGACAAAGCTACTATTACAATTACTGGAGAAAGACATGGGTAGCATCTACCACTTTTTATTTGTATGTCCTAGTTTCATTAAAACAGTCCAACATCCTTTTTCAATGCATGTTGTTTCCATGCAGGCAGTGCGTAAAATTCTTCTTTTGTCATTTGTAGAAACTCCTACAAAATAAAACTTGAATTATTACCAATTTCTTCAAAAGTTATTTTTATCAGCTTGAAGTCTGTTGTATGATATGGAATAACCAGCATCTACTAGAGATCAAAGGACAAGATAAAGTATCCTACAGAGTGTTCATAACTGGATATCAACAATAAATGTTTAATTCATTAACAAGAGTGGACACATTGAAATGTCTTGTCTGCTTTATCTAAAATAATAAAATATATGTTGTGGGTCTGTAATATAAAGTTTTACTACAGTACACACATACATGTGACAGAGTTGTCAAGCCACAACTGGAGATTTGGAAATTTTCAGCTGGAGTTTGGGCCTCATAACTGGAGATTTTTTATCGACGTACGCAATGGTTTTTTTGTGTGTGTTTAAACTGCATATCTTCCTTTTTTGTTAAAAAAACCCAATGATTTCATACCTTCAAGCACCTGCATAGCCATTTATACTCAGTAAAATAGAAGATAAGAGGGGGGGGGGTCAAATATTTATTCATCATATATAGTTCAAAGTTAAAGTGATCAGCCATCATATATAGTTCAAAGATAAAGTGATCATCCATCATACATAGTTGGCAAAAAGTACCTCTGCTTTAGCCACATTGTCAACTTTAGTACCACTACTGAACATGTTTGTAAAAGAAGGTGTTGAATTGATAGAGTTGTGGGCTTTCTGGTGGGTAGCTGTCTCCATATTTTTGGTCAAGTAATTAGGGCCCCATAGTCAGCTTTGCATGAAGTGTAGTAAGCATTGTCTTGACCCTTGGCACTGGACTTGCACCATTTTTAAATTTGGCTAGATACTGTGTTTTCTTTAATATTATGCTGGGGTACATGTATTTGGTGATAACATGATACAGTTTGTATTTTGTCAAATTATAAGACAAACACACTTATATAGGTATTCCATTGGCCTAGATAGAAGACAAGACATAAATATCATATTTGAGTTGATTTTATTGTCTTTGAGGTTCAGTATAAACTAAGTCTGTTCCATGTTTTCAACAGCATCACAATTTATAAAGTCGATGTTTATACAACTCTTCCATTGTCAGTATCACTTTTAATCATCCAGACATGTATATTTAACTAGCTAGTTGATTACTAGGTAAATGCCAATCATCTTTTATAGTTGTATATACAGTCTATAATCCTTAACACCTTCATTGATTACTTGAGGCTATTTTCCTATTTTAGTATTTACCTTTTTGACACAAATTCCATTACAGGAAACTTCCGTTTTTCTCGGACTTTTCCCATATCAATTTAGAGTTTCTCGGACTTTTTCCCTGTCCGTATCTATTTTGTAAACAGAAATGTCTACGGAAATTTTTTCGAGATTGACATTTTCAAAAAGCGGAAGATTTCAAATTTTAACGGGAGGGACGGAAGAGGGTCTGAAAAGCGGGAGATTTTAACTCCCGCCGGAAGAATCACATGTATGTACACATCTGACAATCATTCCATACACCAAGTATCATCCAATTTTGTCTTTAATATCTGATGAACAGTGAAGTTCACAAAAACTAAACATTAACCAATGAACCATTAAAATGAGGTCAAGGTTATATGAACCCTGCCAGATATAATAAAAGAGACGATAATGAACAGCAAACCAACACCATAAACATAACAAAATCTTACAATTTCCATATTTTCTACAGTTATAATATTTTACCTCAAATTCCTCATCTCCAAGATAGGATTCAAGACGTAAAGCATCAACTCCATCTGGTAGAGGGCGCTCTTGTAGCTCTTCAAAAGTATAAAGAGTTTTCATCATCTTTTCTAATATTTCTTCTAAGGGAGTTAACTCCGTGTACTTTTTACCATCCTGTAAAACAGAAATAAAAATAAGTTCTCCCATTAAAGGTCGATTAATTTACTGACAGGGGTCAAAATGAATAAGCTAAGCATATCTTAAACATGGTTTTAAGTCTGTTACCATAGTGGTAATACAGTAAATGTTTTTGTTTAAATGGCTATTCTTAGTATTTTAAGCAACTTTGACCCTCATCTCCGACCTGATTACATCAAAATTATAAGGTTTCATCCCTTTCCTACTATCATTAACTTATACAAGTTTGATTAAAAAGTTTTTCCCAATATTCAAAAGTCAGACAGAGTTTGTTACTTACTTCCAAGATTAATAGAGATATAGAGCTTACTAGTAACTCCCCAAACATACATGTATTTCCTATTTCTTCAAATTATAGTTACTTATAAAATTTGAACCTTGCATGAGAAATTGTATGAATGTTTAGAAATGACTGTAACCCTAAACACTTCCACCCCTAATAAAGTGTGTTACTCAGAATGTATTGACTGACCTTGAGGTTGAGTTCCCTGGCTGTTGTGTTCACCTCCCAATAAGGAAACAGATTAGTAAACTCTAATGGTTCCAGTCCAGCAAACACAGCGTACGATTTTAATGGATTATCTGGTGATTTAACTGAAATGACAAGAGAAAGGCATTAAACACATTTTTCTTCCATATACAGTGAAACCTGGCTAAACCGAATTCTGTATAAACCAAAAACTGTCCAAACGAAACATGTTCTTAAGCAACGTCATATCAAATTGTATGCATTGTGAATCTGATAAAACCGAAAACATCAGCCAAAACCAAACAGAGTCTTAAGTCCAGTAGAGATTCAGTTTAAACAGGTTCCACTGTACAAATTGTACCTTTTGATATTACCCTGGACTCATTATTTATCTTATTTATATTCATTTACTTATTTGAAAATGCAACACACATATACAATTTTACATAATTAGGAGGAAACATCTGCCTTAAAAAATATTTTTTTTCTATAATTTATTAAAACCAGATTTGCATGTCCATGAAGTGTTAATTTGTAATGTAATTGTGGAAAATTAATATGTTTTTAAGTCTTTGGTTTGAAAATAAATTTTGAAAGAGTTAAATTATACTCCACAGAAATAAGGAATTTATCCCATTTAATGCTTCACACTAATGATTTAATTTACTCTAATGCTCCCAAGTGCTAAGAACTTTATCCTCTATAATAATTCTAATAACTTTGTCCCAAGTTTATCCTTTTTAATGCTCTGACTGATTATTTACCTTTACAATATTCTATTGCTGTCTGTATTGCACATTGCCGGTCAACATTATACTTGGCCTGAGCTGACCCTGTCTGGACGTTCTCCACTTCCGATGTTCCTTCAGGCCACCACCCATGCCACAGGTAGACCACATCACCACTGTCTAACATAAACAACTCTGAAAAAGATTAGATCATTCAGAATAAGTCTTCAGGAACAAAATCCAACTCCTCCTATAATCAGTTTAAAAATTCAGTCCACTTTATTGAATACAGACAAGCCACTGCTCTTAATAAGCCTTTGATTTGGTGATACAGACAGTCTGACTGATAACTCCTATTATGAGTATAATATTGCTGTTTAAATTATTTAAGATTCACACAAATTCATCTTGAATAGATTGTGGTTTGATATATTTGGCAGTCCGCAGAATTTATTCAAAATTTGTCTCAACTGAAGGAGGTTTTTAACATGTCTTATGGGATGGGGACTTGTCCATTTGACCTCAAGATGGCTATTTTGGTTAGCTGGAGTTGTTGACTTGCTGTTTTAATGTTTACCCAACATCTCTTTTCATTCACACTGATATTACTGACGGGGGTTTTGAACACCCTTGAATGGATATAAAGCCACACTAGCAACAACACATATATTGTGATTTTGATCATATATCATTACCTGGCTGAGATGTTCTGTAAATATCTGATTGTAGAACAGGGAATGGACTGACTAGATCTGGTACCCTAGTGGGATTAAGTATTTCCTGAACATCAAATATCCCTGACACACTTGTCATGTGAAACAACCGGATCGACTGAGAATCTTTAGATACTGAAAGAAAAAAACAATTATAAAATCTTAGTGATAATAAAGAATAATTTGAATCTAAAATCATTTAAATACTTAAGCTTGCAGGGTATCAAACTTACGACATATTTTGCCAAAATTAAGTAATTTGCATGATGTATGCAGACCTACACAATGAATTTCAAAAGACTTATTCAAAATAAATTAAGTTCCAGAAATATTATAAAGTTATTCTAATAAGAATTCAAATAATATTAGCTGTTTTTTTTTGTGAATGCAAACAATTACTGTTTTCCATATAAAATTATATATGGGAGTTTAAAGCATTTTTTCCTAGAAAGTGCCTCAATTTTGTAATGGACCATCTTTTATCTTTCAGCAAGAAGAGGGTGTTCTAAAATAATATATATCAGAATGTATAAAACAAAATATTGAGCAAATATTTGCAGTAAAGGGGAAGTAACTCTGATTTGAAACAGGAACGATTGTACCTGTTGGCAGTGAAAATTTGATGACTAAATAATACTTTCTATTATTTCAATGTTTAAAAAAAGAACCATACTTATATCTATAATTTACCAAAAATGTTAATAAAATAAGATTATTTGCTCACCTGTTAACAGTGATGAGTATGATGAACGATCGTTACGTGTGACATTCATAACTCTCCAGAAATCTAACGATTCTTTTCCTTCCTCTAATTCTGTCATAGATATGGTAGCCTGTTTGTTTAATCCTACTTCTAATGCACACCTACAATTGTAAATTTCATTCAGAAATCATAAAACTATTACCCTTTTCATGTTGCTCAGTCTTAAGTGTTCTGGGTCTGATTAAAATGTAGATCATCCTGTGTCTAAGCTCTAACATCTGACAACATTCCGTCTTAATTTCTCTTTCTATAATTATTACATCAGCCAGAGAAATTTCAGCCTTCAAGTTTTTGAAGTTGTGTATTAATCTGACAAGACCAAGTTAAGCAAACCTTGGACAAATGCATCTGTATTATAATCAGATTGTATTTTATTATTTTTCTGAATATAGATGTGACTGTGTATTTATAAATATAAACATGTTTTTCTATATATCATCTCTACAATATAAAAAATACTAACCTATTTTTTAGTTTGTTAGCTGCTGTCACCGCCAGGTTCCGTGTATGTTTAGGAGATTGACAACCGTGCCACACATATAATTTTCCTGTTTGAATGTTCAACAATAAAAAGGAAGCCCTACTCCTGAGGCTTGATATATCAGCCGACACTTCTATCAGACAGGTCTCATCTTCTAAAACGTTTCTAACACAGTAACATTTCCACGGTCCTTGAGTATTAGTCGATTCTTCTTCACGTTTACCAATATGTATTAATGTTTCACCATTAAATAAATTCAGGAAACATGGTATTTCCTTCCCTTCATCAACCCGAATCTGAAAAAAATTATTGTATATTTCTAGTGGTTTATTACCTAAATGCTATCCGTCATATTTGTTTTTGTTTCATTTTTCATCCATCCTGCAGCCATTGTTTTTTTTTTTTTTAATTGTTTCACATAATGCTATGACAGAGCTGACTGTATGATATGTATTTTGCTCATTATAGAAGTAAATACAGTGAATTTAATTTGCTTAGATACCAATTTATTTGTTAATGAAGCTTTTGAATAAGGGCAGATACATTAATAGGTTTAAACTTTTTTGATGATTCCTAGATCAATTGTAAATTTTTGACAGACAAAAGTCACCTTTCTTCATCAAATTTTTGATATAAAAATAAATGAGAACTAATAGGCTCTGTACCTATATTTTAGATTTAGCATACCTGAGGTCCTCTTTCTTCATCGAGTTCCACAGTCATAAGAGCTGATGCCCCCTTTTCATTGATGGTAGAATTTTTTCCTTGCCAGAAGAAGTATGCACATCTTTCTCTACCAACCAGAGATCGTCTAGACTGGGAACCTTTCAAGTCCTTAGATTCTATAAATAGAAATAAACCTGAGTAAAAGTATCATTGACATTATAAAGCTTTCAAGTCCTTAGATTCTATAAACAGAATGAATCGATAGTTAAGACCATCATTGACATTAATCTCTTGTACCAATATCAATAAAAAATACATATATAAGATTGAAATTTGACAGTTAAGTGAAGACAGGACGAACAGCACATAAATAATTTAATGATAATTTTTGCAAAACAAGCTATTCTAAAAGTTCATAACTATTCATTTATGAGACTAACAAACCTACCTTTATTTGTAATCATATATTGCCATCGTACAACATAGGTATCACCGTCATGGAATTGTCCGTAACTTGTTTCTTCTAATTCAAAGTGGTCGTACTCTAGAACGTGCCAAACTTTGACCCCTAACGTAACGATACTCTGTTTCCTGATAAATCCATCCATGTCCTCATCCCTGTAATACACAGTTATATACATGTACAGTAAAATCTTCTTATAAAGGTCACCTAAGGGGACCAGAGAAAATTGATCTTATTAGAGAGTTGAACTTTAAATTCAGGTTCATATGCAGAAGTACTATTACAGTGGAACAATATGTATATGATCTATCAAGACAGATTGTTTGCTTTAAGGAGGTTTGACTGTATTATAATAGTTTATTTCACAAAATGTATTTTCTACATGTCTGTTACTATGTAAGTTGATACAGCCAATCAGAAGATGTGTAACATCCAAAATTATTGAACATTGTCTCGCATTATTTTTCTAAACAAATTATTATGTTTACCATTCTCTTCCTCTGCCAACATTTGACCCCTCGAGAACTAAGGTCACAGGCTTCGTGTTAAGTCTTAACATCAGGTTAGCATCAAAAGGCTTCAGGTCAGCTAAGTCCATCTACAAAAGGAAATTGTTTTAAATCAAGTCCAATTATGATTATAAACCATTTTGAAACTGGAAATTCTTAAACCAATACTTGTGGGGTGGGATTGGGGTGATACTATGTCATAATTGTTGGGATGCACAAATGAAAAAGTTCACTTTTTCAAGTCTTATGTTTTATGAAATGTTCCAAAAATTAAATCAAAATATATTAAAAGGTTGCTCATTGAATCAAACGTATCTGAAATTAATTTGATTAAGATTTTTTTCACTGATGTTACTAAATACCTCAGAGGTAATTGCATTAGATCTTTATCTCTCCATTAAATATTGTATTTATCATAGCTAAAAGGTATCTTTTTAGTAAATATATGGGAATGTTTCCATGGGACACGGATGAGGCTTAAAAAAAAAAGTGCAATACCACATAGCACATAATACAGGCCCCTAAAATGATAAATGTAAAACAATTCAAACAAGAAGACAAACAGTCTGATCAAGTTTTCATTTCATGTTTCAACAGTTCAGATGCTTACTTTACTTCCTGACATGTCATCTGGACCTTTAACCTTGATTAACCTTGAATTGTCTGGCCAATCAGCAAACTTCTCTCTAAACAAGATGGTTTCCATATTTTGGTTGACTTTACCAAATAATGCCCAATCTGGTCTCTTTGTACCATCCATGGTTAAACCACCACATTCCTCAGCTGAAATAAAATCACTTTCTTATCACAAATCATTTAATGGTATTTCATAATTTTATTTATAAAATATATGAGCTGCTTTAGGGTGCAATCAACAGTTTTTTTCTATGACGTCATATTTTGAGGGACCATGTATAAGTGACCCTTAGTGGTGGACTGATTAATAAAGATACTTGTATAAAACTAGATATCACTGGAATCACAATGTTCTCTAGTTTATAATGGAATAAAAAAAGTGTACTTTTAATAGTATAAAAAAGTTTTATCCAGGCAGAGAAACTGGGATAAACATTGCCTAATTTAAGCTTAAAAAAAAACTGAAATCAGGTCATGTGCAAACCCCTGAAGACATAATACCTGCACATTTTTCAAAATCAAAATTGTATGAATTTCATAGTTTTTTACCTGGTCTTTCAAAAATGCTTCAGGGTACGTTTGCCTGTTCCGAAAAGAGCTACAGTGGCTGCAAATAAGTTTTCAATTTTCACTGCCAAATAAACAGACTGTTTACAGTGTTGTCTCCCCTCAAAACATGTATATTTAATCTAATTGTTTTAATTAATTTAATCATTCAACCTGCTTTAATTGAAGTTAATTAACATATCTTTACAACCAAATACAAAAAACATAATACTTTTTCACCAATTATGTTGATAAAAAGGGACTTCCCTCCATGTCTATTTTTAGTTGGGGAATAACCCCTAGTTTTTTTGTATACCAAACTGTTTATAGCACCCTTATATAAATATATATGGATAACAATTGATTTTGAAACATTCAAATATGAAATAAAAGATGAATTTGGTCTGTTTTGTAGGGTTTTTATGTATCCTCAATTTTTTCAAACAGTTACAAACTTTGCATTATATTACATCGACTTACTTCTTAGAGGACAGAGAGGATTTATCAATGCAGCTCTGTAATCATATCCATTCTCCCACAACTTCCTCCCCAACTTCACACCAAGCTTTCTTTGGTCAGGTTTGACAGCCTTGCCCTGCCAAACGTAAAGCTCACTTCCAAAGTCAAATATAATCACCTGAAGAAGAAATAAATAAATTATTATATATAGTAGCCCTGTATCTGGTTTAACAGCCTTTATATCTTACATCATCAAACAAATAACAGTGGAATCTGTTCTGCATTTGTGTATGTAGTGATTGAATATTCATGCTGTAAATTAATTGAATGCAGAGGGGGGATAGGACCTTTATCGGGACTCCGGGATCAAGTGTTTTTAAGCTGGGGATTTTGGGATTGACCCTTTCGGATCCGGGAATCCTTTTTTCGGATTTCGGGACGTCGGGATTTACTTTATTTAAATTCAGGACCTCGGGATTTCGTTTTTTTAAGTCCAGGATTTCGGGATCAGGATCCCTCCTATCCCCCCTCAATGCAGGACAAATTATTAATTGTAAGTTACACTGTATACCAACTTTTACCAAGAGTGCTCCACTTTTAAGAGTGAAAGGTGCAAAATTACAGTTTGAAAGAAAAGCTCCTGCTAGAGGAGGAAGATAATGATTAGGTAACAGGTAATTAAATAGGTACTTCTCTGGTTTTAATATTTACAAGGAAATCCCATACTAATATCTAAATACTCTTGACAACAAGTCTCCACTTGGTAAATTTATTTTTTTCACATGATATATTACATGAACCAAACAAGAAAGACTAAATTTATTTTTCATTCATTATTTTGTACATACATCTGACCATTAGTTAGTCTAGTTTTTCCATTGTCATTTCAGGCCTTTTATAGCTGACTATGTGTTTTAGGTTTTACTCATTGTTGAAGACCATACAGTGACCTATAGTTGCTAATTTCTGTGTCATTTGGTCTCTTGTGGAGAGTTGTCTCATTGGCAATCATACCACAGCTTCTCATGCACTCAATGATGACATTGTACAAACTTTAATGAAAACAAGTACATACCTCATCCTTTTTGAGCATTTCTATTTTTGGTACACTCCCCCAGAAATCTCTATAGGGAACCAGAGCATTCTCCTCTAGACGGTAAATCATGTTAGTTTCTACGATGTGATTCTCATAGAGCTCATCTTCCTCTTGAGGTCCAGCTGACCCAACTGTTCCCTGTCCACCTAGAGCGGACCAGAAATGTTTCCCTGCTCCCATGAACTGTTTCTTCTCCTCAACAACGGCTACGACGGTTGGTGCCTTACAACCGAGGTCTTTCTTCTGTTGGATGAACGATGCTACGTCAGCAGCCTTAGCTTTCTCTATAACGTTAGCGTACTCTCCCACCCATTGGATGATTTTATCAGGTGTGACGAGTACATAGCAATCCCCACTGTTAACAGAGCTAGCCACAGGTTCTACAAGTCTGACTTGTATACGTCTACGACCTTTGACATGTAGGAGCATGAGGTCTTTGTAGGGATCGATGGAATTAAGGCCTTTCATGGAATCAGTTCTACGTAAGTTAACGCTGGCAAAGTTTTCTGTACTGGCAAGTCCTGCTAAAGCTGCCTGGGCAAAACCTGCACCTTTAGATACTGAAATAAAACAAGATGTTGTATACTTTAAGTTAACGCTCGCAAAGTTTTCTGTACTGGCAAGTCCTGCTAAAGCTGCCTGGGCAAAACCTGCGCCTTTAGATACTGAAATAAAACAAGATGTTGTATACTTTAAGTTAACGCTGGCAAAGTTTTCTGTACTGGCAAGTCCTGCTAAAGCTGCCTGGGCAAAACCTGCACCTTTAGATACTGAAATAAAACAAAATGTTGTATACTTGTTTTCAGTTGATATAGCGATAGATATGTGTAAATCAGGTAACAAAAGTTTATTTAAAATTTTTATGATGTATATAAGACCTCTTAGAAATAAATTATTAATGGCAATCTCATATTGGCTGTCCTGTTGCACTACACTTGAATATTGAAAAAAAAATTTGGAATTATTTAATCACTTATTTTTAAGGATTCCTTTTTTTCATGGCTTTTGAAAGATTCTACATACATGCCTCACTGAAGACTAGTATGTGTACTGAAGAAATCAATCTCAATGTTGTAGTAAGCTTACTTTTTTCTGTTTTAATTCGTTTAATCTCTTTCTCAGCCAGTCCTGTGCTGACCTCTTCGTACTCGGTTTTAATCTCAATGGTACTATGGATGGATCTGAGAGGATTCTTTAAGCTTCCTTGGTGTTTCCTCTTAGGACGGATTCTCTGAATGGACGGAAGCCTTTTAAATAGAAAATCACAATAATAGCATCTCTTTATAAGAAATTGAAGCAAATTTCAAATTTGCTGTTCAAACTTTTAAATAATACTGATTCTACTCATATAAGCGTAAAAGGCTGTGTAAATAAAACACATTTCAGAAAGCCATGTAGTTATAAATGTTGAAAGTTTGAATCAAGATTCTATTCCATAATTATAAGCAAAAAGGTTGTTAACAAATGAAGATTTTTTCAATACATATTTCATCAAAAGGCTTAACATTTATGATTCCAACTTACATATCATTGGCTAGTATAAATAGTTCATTGAAGTCATCGATGGATACATCCACTTTCTGTGTGGATAATTCTGTAACTTTTCTGCTGTGGAAGAATGATCTTATGGATTCATCGTTATTATCAGGAACAGTAACTCTTACTGGCCCCTTTGGTTCTTCCTCTTCTTTGTCTTTCTCAGGAGGTGGCACCGATTCCTTGGGTGTGATTATAGCTGTGGGATCTATTAGAGAAAAGGAAAATTAACAATTGTGAGAAAGACATTCCTTAACTAAATATGCTTTAAATTAGAAAAAAAATGTAAACTTTTATCTTGTGAAAAGACGATTTGTTTTACATGAAGACATCATTCAATATCCTTTTTTCTGAATTTACTAATACTCACTAAGTAAAATTATTCATAGTAATAAAAAACCTTGTAAATTAAAATGCTAGTCGACAAATTAAAATGAATTTATGAAACTGATTTGAAGCATCAATGAATATGCAGATAAAAAAGCTAAAGCTTCTTACGCAATTCTATAAATAGAAATGGGGATAGATATCAATGAAATAAAGTTCTTAGATGTAAAATAAGCAAATGAAGAGCAATAAAACTTTCAAATAGTAAAGGTTCTTGTGTCTGGTATGCAAAGGATAACGGCAGAACTTTGATGGTCTTATCTAATTTACTCATTACTTCAAGACTAAGGATATACTGTGGATTCATTAACATTGTTGGATACCAATTTTCATGAGTTTTATGGTTACAGGGGAACCACAAATTTAAAAGTTGAACTAATTACAAATTTTCTAACGAAATGAATGCAGACTTTGGCAAATCCATGAAATAAAATCTGAACAAATATGCAAGTTTTCCTCAAACAACAAAAATTGGTACCCACAATTTATACCACTATACAAGGTTTATTAATAATGTTTTTTTTTCTTTACACAACTGACTGTCCAGTGTCCATGCATTGAATGGTTAGATTTAATTACTTGTCATACATGCTGATTGTTTTACTGGGTCATCAGCATGTTTTAAATAAAGAACAAATGCATGACACATAAATGGGACATTTTGACAGATTTACATTCTGTTTTAACAAGTTTCTAGGACTGATAGAAGAAGCATGCAGTATATAGTTCTACAGCATGCACTACAGTATAGATCTAATTCTAACTAGCTTAATTCATAGTTACTACAGTTTTTAAAAGGCTACAAATAATTCCTATAAAGTGACATTTTCTGCAAAGGAACTTAAAAATTGTGTAAAATTTCTAACCAAATAACAATCTCTTTCCCCATACATTTATAGATTTCATGCTGCATATTTCCCATTTCTTTAATGGTATATTCAATCATTTCTAAAATTGCCTTTAAACTTTTCACTGTACATTTTTTTTACTAAAGAAGTGTGGTCATTAACATTTATTGGGGTACAAAAAACAAGATAATTTGTCTAAATATCCTTTAAAGCCAAACACTATATCTTTGAAAACTGTAGTAACTAAAATTAAACAGAAAAATGAAATAACATAGAAATAATTTATTGGAATAACACAAGAATCATAGAGGGATTACAATATCAAAGGGGAGGGAACTCTTTACTTACCAACTATCAAAGTTTGAGGGATAGGAATTTTTGGCCATTCTTTCTGGGATGGGGTACTAGGAGAAGATAACTCGGATCCAGACTCGGACTCAGATTCTGAAATATTATTAAAAACAATTCTGGTTCTGTTAGTTGTGAGTTGCAACAAAGCAAAGCACAAATGTAGAAATAAAATGAATTAGATGTTAAAAACAGTGATAAAAACAAGTGATTGTGATAAATTTAAATGTAATTCCCCCATTTGGTTTCTCGTCTATCTGTAAACCAAGCTTAAATTCTAGCTTCTACTGTTCTATTTAAAAACAAATACAGAAACACTGAAACATTGATTATCTCCCTTTAAAAACAGGTAAATCTCCCTTTTAACATAGATTATCTCCCCCTTGTACAGATCAAATATTCTGATTATATTTGTTAAATCAAAAATAAATTTTGTAAAAGTCTTTCATTTTAAAATTTCTAATAATAAAACCTTTTCAATTGTTCAGATAAAAAGCTGCTCGATTAAAACCAATAATTTACACAAAATATTTCCAGTGTTTCAGATTTGCCAATTTATATTAAACCATTGTAAGCTTTTCCAACCACCTATACTTTACAATAGCACATCCATTCCTGACCCCTTTCTCCTATAATATGCTAATATAAACTAAAGCTTTCAAACTTTATCTAATAAAACCTTATCTAGATTACAAGTTCTACCATTTCTCAAGAAATACTTATTTCCCCTGATATTTTGTTGCACCAAGTGAAAATTCTGATCTGATATAAAACTGCCCTATTGTGAGTTGAAAAAATCAAAACCATTAATCTGGGTGTAAGTTCAACAATTGAAGTTATTTCTGTTTACAGGAAGCTTGAATATTAAAACAATCTTATGAACTTTAAACTTGAGTTTTTGTTTAGACCAACTGATTAATAAGAAGCAGACATATTATTTTGACTTCTTGAGATATGGTACCAGTTTCCCCTAAGCAACTGATGTAGCTTGGCTCTCCCACAACAGTGACACAAACAAGGTGATTAGGTAATACAGTAACATACATATTCTTACTTCTTGTCAATCCAAAAGTTTTTATTTCTATTTTCTATTTAGTTCTGCAATTGCCCTAGTTACACACAGAATTAAACATACTGTTTTATCAAATAAAAACTAATTTATATTTTTATATTAGATTTCTGTAAATTCCCAACTTGTATGTTACAGTATTATCATCTATACATAGTTCTGGTCAGTTGTCCACTTTGGTTATAACCCACCTTTCTTAAACTATTATTACTTTGCTGTTTATGACTGTCAACTTTTTGGCAATTTTTGATTTTGAAACATCAATCTTTGAATATACTATCATAAATAGAGCCAATTTTTATCCATAATATTACAATTATTTTAAAAAATAAGCGAAAAAAACCTGATTTTATTTTAAGACCTTTATTTTCTGACTGACCAAAAAATAACTGACCATAACTATGTGATATAAACATAAAACATGTGAATGTAAACAATATAAAGCATGATTTACCTCTCTTAGTACAAGCTTTCCACTTCCTCGTCAAAGGACTGTCCTCTACCTGACCTGTAATATAATGTGGATTATCTCCCTTTAGTTGTGATTTTTTTTTCTTTCTAAATCTGTCTTTTATATTTCAAATCTTCAAATATTTTATTGAAAAGTTTTTTAACTGAGGATTCATTTATTTTCAATGGTAACAATTTTGGTGCATTGATGAAAACTAGCATTTTTGTGGATATTTAATTTTGTGGTTTTGTCAAAGCCTGCATATATTCTTTTAGCAAATATGTACCCACAATTTCCATGAAAAATTGAAATCCAATTAAAATTAATGAATCCACAGTACTTGCAATTACAATTGAAAGCACTTTACCTAAAAAAATAAAATAGATTCCAAGTTTTGACCTTTCTAAAGTGTTTTACATACTAGTCTTTTGTCATTGGTGGAAAGTTGTCTTTTTGGTAATGCTACAAAAACATTATTTTATAAGTGTAGTATTCCGATCACTTATAGACTAATAGTCAAACATAATCATCCCTTTTTCTGATACAAGTCAGTGAATTTTTCAATATATATACAATAAAATAATTGATAAAACTGTCAAATGAAAATGTATTTTAAATAAATCAAAATTCAAATAGTGACAGTTCAAATTTCAACTGAAGACAAAATTATTTCAAAAACTCTGTGATAGCACAAGTCAATCCGTTCCAGAGATTTGTAATAAAAAATGTATACAAGTTTATTTTTGTATCAGGATGTTTTTGTTGCAAATAGTGACCGTTCAAATTACCACTCAAGATAATATCAATTTCAAAAACACTGTAATAGCAAAGGTCAATCATTTTCACAGAAACATATACGAGAATATTTTCGTGTCAGGATGTGCTTGCAGTTTGATTCTCAGAAGAGAAGTTAATCATTTCTGTGTTCATTGGTCATATTTCACACAATCAAGTATTTAGATACTATTTGTTTTTTTCATAGTACAACAAATAAATGAGTGCACATCAATTGACAGACAATTACCCGCCAGTTTATGAGCGACTGTGAACGTCTTAGCGTCGGTTTCTTCTACTCTTCCCTTCCATCCCACCTGAGCTGTGTTCAGTAGATTGAGACGATCAGCTATACTAGATGGACGTGCCATGGAAGCACCTACTTTCTCCCGTAGTTTGACCTCCATCGGTGACTGCTCTATATCTGAAGGCTTTTGTACCCTTTTTTTCCATTCTTCCTCTCCACTTTGCTTCAGTAAATTCAGCCTAAATAAGGTTAAACATACTGTAAATTGTTAAACTTTAAAATTGAGAATGGAAATGGGGAATGTGCAAAAGAGACAACAACCCGACCATAGAAAAAAAACAACAGCAGAAGGTCAACAGGTCTTCAATGTAGCGAGAAATTACCGCACCCGGAGGCGTCCATTTAACTGGCCCCTAAACAAATATATACTAGTTCAGTGATAATGAACGCCATGCTAATTTCCAAATTGTACACAAGAAACTAAAATTAAAATAATACAAGACTAACAAAGGCCAGAGGCTTTGCCTGTATTCATAATAGCAATAGTTCAACAGAAGATAAATGCATGAAAATAAAGAATTGTTCTAGAACGGTAAAAATGACACTACCAAATTTCTAATTTGATCTGTGTGTTGTGGTAATAAGCATTGTGTTTAAGTTTCATAACATTTGGGTGCTGCAAACTTCAGTTAGAGAACGGAAATGAATTCAACATTTTTTCCATTTGTAAATGAGCATAACTCTACAACGGTAAAAATGACATCACAGAAATGTAAACTTGATTTGTGTTTTGTGGTATTAGTATTGTGTATAAGCTTCATAACATTTGGTTGAGGCAAACTTAAGTTAGTGAACAGAAATGATAAATTCAGCAATTTTTCCATTTGTAAAGGGGCATATCTCTAAAATGATAAAAGAGACCTCATCAAAATTCAAACTTGATCTGTGTTTTTGGTAATAAGCATTGTATATAAGTTTCATAACATTTGGTTGAGACAAACTAAAGTTATAGAACAGAAACCAATTTTGGGACATATGTATGTATAGAGGCTCAAGGGTTAAACTTTATGCCCCCTCCACTACGGCAAGGGCATAATTACTCGGAAAGATTAAGCAACAATGACCCTCACCTATCCTGTAGACTCCCACTCCTTGAGACGTCCGAATCAATTTCAGCATCTCGTTTCTCCTCTGGTGTAATAGGCTGAGTTTTATGTCGACCAGTATATTTAAATTTTCTAGGTGTTTCTGGAGATTTTTCTTGTGCAGCATCAGCTGGCTGAGTCAAGTATCTGAAAGACAAATATATACTCTATCTGATTGTTGGTGAAATCAATTCCAAGAAACAAGCATTAAAAATACATATATAACATTCAAAATTCTGTCTTTATCATGACTGCATATGCATATATTGTTTATTATTAGACCTGGCCTTGCAGTCATAAAATTATCTCCTACGTCATCCGGGTGTATTAGGGTCACCAGAGCTGTGCAGATTAAATCATTTTTACTGACTTGCTTGGTCAATAACTATAACAAAGATCATATCAAAGGGAACATGTGTACTAAGAAGGGGGTCGGAGGGGTCTTGATCCTGAAATCCCGGACTAAAAAACATGAAATCCTGAGGTGCAGAATTTAAAGAAATTTAAATCCTGACAGCCCAAAATTTGAAAAAAGAAATTCTCGGATCCCGAAAGGGTCCATCCCGAAATCCCAAGATTAAAAACATCTGATCCCGACGTCCCATAAAAGCTCCTGTCTCCCCTACTAAGTTTCAAGTTCAACAAAAACTAATTACTTGATCAAAAACTTTAACCTCAAGCAGGACAGACGGACAGATGAACTGACAAACCGTTGAAACGAACGGACGCACAGACGAGAAAACATAATGCACATAAATGGGGCATAAAAATACACACTGATCAATCTAAGTGGTTTTGTCAGTGATGAACATGATAATTACACTTAATATAATTAGATTTGTAAACCAGATAAAATGGTCACTTAAATTTGTGGAATAATAAGTCTACTAACTCTCCGACCAAATATATAATTATCTACGACTTACATTTGTGGAATAATAAGTCTACTAACTCTCCGGCCAGATATATAATTATCTACGACTTACATTTGTGGAATAATAAGTCTACTAACTCTCCGACCCAATATATAATTATCTACGACTTACATTTGTGGAATAATTAGTCTAATTAATTATCTATGACTTACATTTGTGGAATAATAAGTCTACTAACTCTCCTGCCAGATATATAAGTATCTACATCCATTTTTTGTGAAAACATTTTATTCCAGTCAGGAGTAGCAATCTGCTGTGCACCAGGACTACTTGAGGTCTCACAGACTGAGGGACTAGTCCACTATCATAAGGTCATTTAATTAAATTGAAAACATGTCCACAAAGGGGATTTTATTATTTATTTATTTTCCCTATTTATTTTTCAAATAATTTAATATGTTCATCAATTCATAATAAATATTTACTCAAATATAAAATTCTGTATTCTTCTATTTTTGTAAATAAATTAAATATTTAACCTTTAATTTTTTAAATTTTGGAACCCCTTTAATGGGCCTCGACCTGTGATGTAAAAAACAAAGTGTTCACATCCTTATACTGAGTGATCAATAGTTCAATACATGTCATAGATCTAACCTTAGTCAATAGGTTGTTAAATAACCCAATCCTGTTAAAGCCTAAAGGTACATGTTAACAACTCGTCAACAATCAATTAAAATAACAATTAAAACTAATTAGTGGTAATTAAAGATACTTATATATTGAATAAATACAACAATTGAAAACACAACTTTCAATAAACTGGTTGGACAGAAAATTATGACTTATAGCCAGTGGCCAATATTACATATATTATTTCAACATGTAACATCCAAACTCACTTTTCACTTTTCACCAACCTTCTCTCTTTTCACTATTCATTATCTAACGGTTATTTTTCATTGGTGGAGGAGGCCAGAGTGCCTAAAGAGAGCCACAGACCTCTCGCAGGAAAACTAGTAAAGAGCACTTGTCATTAGTAGGGTAAAAATTCAAAATCCTAAGCATTGACAGGTTAGTGATATAACGAAACTTCCTAGACCACTTGACCACCGAGGCCCCAACTAATCTTAGACCATAACAATAAAATCATACCTTTCTTTGTCAGCAGGATCCCTCCCTCGTCTTGTCTTGGCTACATTTCCTACTTCCTCTACGACCTCTGAGTTTAACTCCAGTGTAAGGGACACCTCAACCTCGACTGATACGTCTTCCTCCTCAGAACTTTTATGTAAAATGCTGTGAAGTTTCTCCTCCTTTACCTCCCTCGAGGGCGATTTTTTCATTGAGCTTTTTTCGGGCTCGTTGACTTTTGTTTCAAAACTACTTTCCTTTTTGAGAATGCCTTTCGGTTCAGAACACAATTCTAGAGATTTGTCTTTCTTTAACATGCCCCTTACATCCCCACTTTTTTCAACCGTTTCCGTGTGTTTAAGTATAGGTGTCAGATGCAAGTCCTCTTCAATTGATTTCCGTTTCTTGTCGAAGTCCTTAGATTTCACAGGATCATCTAATGCATCAAGATGTTTTAATATTGGTTTAACCTCTTCACTTTTATGTTTTCTTTCGGAACTTTCACTTTTACGTAGAATTGCTTTAACTGACTCTTCACTACCATGACGATGAGTCTTCTCTTCATCCTCATGTTTAAGAATCGGCTTCTTAGACTTTTTGTCGGTGTCTTGTAATTTTTCCTCATCATGTTTTAAGATTGGTTTAACAGATTTTTTATCGTCATCTTTCGTCCTGATTTCCTCTTCATGTTTAAGAATGCTCCTTTGTTCTGTATGTTTAGTTTCAGTAGAAGACGCATCATCTGTGTGTTTTAAGATGCTATGGTGTTCTGTGTCAGCAGCATGAATATGATCAGGTTTTAGAATACTTTTCACGTCTGTATCTGGAGTTTTAGCTTGTTTGTCTTTTAAGATACTATGACTCACCGACGTTTCTGTCACCTTTTCAGCAGACTTTAAAATACCTGAAAAAAAGTGTGAAAACATGAAGAATAATAGATGATTTACAGATAAAAGTGAAGACCTTAAGCTGCCATTAAAGATACAAATTTGCCATCCGGTAATAAACAACAGAAAATTTTAAAGGAGGCAAAATTACTGTTACATTGATAAACATTACTGGTAAAATCTTTTTGAAAAAACTGTGGGGGGAAGTCATGTCAAAGGTAGTGTATACTGTCATTTTGGATTGTACAATACCAGAAAATAATCAGTCTAGTTCTCTGCTGAAATCTTCAAATTTTAAGACAGATTTACAATTTCTGTGTGACTGATTTGTTTGTATAAAGAACAACAAGTAATTCATTGCATTATCCAAAATTTAAAACACAACTTAACATTTATGTTTTCTAGAATCAAATTTTCAGCTTTGCCATTTAAGGGGAGATAACTTTTAATAGTATTTTTTTATACTGTCAGATAGGCTTTTCGTCTACAAAAGACTTGTCAGTGACGCTTGAATCAGAAAAAGTTTCAAAGTCTATAAAATTACAACTCTGTCTTATGACAATTAGTTTACTTTATTTGTAAGCTGGGAATATGTTCTTAAGGAATGTCATTCTTAACAGGAATTACACTTAATCACATTTTAATAGACACTTCAAACTTTTGACATCAAGCTTCATTAAGGGACTACTGATATAAAATGTCCTTTTACATGTTTTAGAAATATGAATATAAATAGATTTCTGTTAAGAGGGTACTTATCTTCAGAGGACAATCTTAAACATCTTGAAAGTTCTCTGATAGAAAATATCTTAATATATAATATTTGACATAATCAATTAAACTTTTCTTTTATAGTTAACAATCCCTTATATGGCACCTGGCTGCCTAATTACAGAAGTCACTAAATCAGATGTTAACATATGTAATGTGACACTTGACTTTTTCTAAAGAAGAAACACATCTGGTGCAACCAAGTTCAGTACATGTTATACGAAGTTAAGAGTTTTTCAATCTTGAGTTTTCTGTGCTGAATTTTGTGTTTTGTTTATCTTGTCTTTTTTTTAAAATTCAGCCACAGAATTGTCTGTTTTAATCTGACCAAGGAACAGTACATATGTTCCTGATCTGACTTTTCACTGCACCTTTGTATCATATTTGTTGTTTTTCTTTTTTTAATACGTTTTTTTGTCTTTGTTTTGGGAAGATGTGAGGGGGTTACACTTATTGGCCATACTCAAAGTTCCACACTATCTGTGGACGTATATGTATTGACCAATCAAATTATTATGACCATAAACAACATACCTGAATTTTTCTTTGAGTCTTCAGACAAATCACCCATTGACCCATGTCTTGATGATGACCTTGACCCTGGTTGCGAAAGTGAGGCTTCAGCATGTTTGGCCATGACCTCACGCTGGCAACTCAGAGAGAGACCTTTTAATATTTCTGGGTCAGGTGGTTTGGCTAAACTCATGGCCAAGGGGGAGATTTTAGCTGCCTTTTCTACCTCCTCAAATGTAACTGGCTGAAATACAAAATAAAATGGTTGATATAATTCAATATAGGTGTAGTCCAGGAACAGCTTATGGTAACCAAGAAATTAGAAGTGTCCTGAAATTGTCCTGTTCCAATACTTTATGAACAGGAAAACAATGAATGTATATTTGTGTTGATTTCCTGAACAAAAATTCTAAGACAGAAAGAACAATATAGCGACGTGGGTTTTGTTCATTGTTGAGGACCATTACAAGGCCTTCTGTTACATAAATCCATATTATACATGTGGGACTTGGACGGATAGGTTTTCTAAACATCTTAGTTTGACAATTGTACAAGGGGTGCTAAACAACCATTGACCTAAGCCATGAGGGTCTCTCGTAGTCTGAAAACCTTAGTTTTATATAGAGACCACTTGTAGAGTGATTAATGGAATATGTTTTAATAATGGATTGATTCTTAATATATTTCAAGGATAAAAGAATACTGTGGGTTCACTTATTTTCGTGGATATCAATTTTCGTGGATTAAGGAAAACTCACATGTTAAGGATATTTAATTTTGTGGTTTTTCAGAAGATTGCATACAAGCCTATAGGAAATTTGTCATTCGTTGAACACTTAATTTCGTGGTTCACCTTTAACCACGAAATCCACGAAAAATTGGTATTTAACGAATAATAATGAATCCACGGTATGGGTTAACCAATAAGAAACAGCTCCTTTCATAAACATTACAATTTGCCATTTCAGAACCTAATGCATCCTGGGTAATATTTCAAAAAAAGTGTACACCAAAACGTCCTTGGTTGAAAATGTCATAAACAATGGAAATTTAACCAATGACGAGATGTTATTTTCATTTTGGTGTAGGAACAATGAGATTACCCATAGTCCTCTAGTTTCTGAAAAGGCGAATTGAAACGCAAAGAAAACAATACTTTTATCATTGTTCTTCATTTTTTACTATTCTTTTCCTTACGATATATTGGTATGTCACTACATGGAGATATTTCATTCTTTAAAAACATGTTTTCGTGACATTTCCATCATGACAGTTTTCTGACCTACATATTTTTGACATAAATTACTTTTTGACACTACAAGGATTAACAGATAAATAAGCAGAAGACATCATTTACTAAGAATGTCATAATAGTTTATTAAAGTACATAATCTAGGTGTAACTTCCTGTCTTTTTACTTAGTCTTTACAACTACGTCAATGATTATAATACTAAGATAGTTCACAGCTAACGTTACGACCATTTATGTGAGAGATGTCTATAAGGTGTGCATGTTGCTAGACATTTAGTTTCTGTGTAGTATAGTGCAGACTGCTTTTGCATGTATTGGTGTAATTTCCAGTACCGATATTATCCCCAGTTTTGGATAGGATTGATGTTGCGTAGAGGTTGATGTCTTGTGTGATTTTTTTTCACACCTATTTTTTCATTTTTTATTTCATTCAATTTTCATTGGTCTTTTTTCTTATGTTGAATTTCATCTTCATGGTTTTTTTAAGCCTAGGGTTCAAGTTTCTTAATGCGAAGTTCCTGTCTGATGTTTTGAGGACTATTTTTGTCTTTTAATGATATTTGTGTGAAAGGGCATTTCAGTGTACACAATGTAATAAAATAAATGCAAGATTAAGATTCCAGGTGTAATAATCTCCTACCTGTGTACTGAAGCGTGAAGCTAACTTCCTGTTTTTCCGCCTGGCTACAGGTGGTGGAACCTTGGACTTTTCTGCAGGTTTTTCTTCTTTTTTCAAGTTCTGGAATAATTGAACCTTTTCTGCTAAACTCCGTCTAAAATTAACACATGATAAAATGTACAAGAGAAATAAGACAAAAACAAAAGTGAATATTGGATCCATTTTGTATGATATAGTAAAAACAAATGATGATAAATCTCCTTCTTGTGTTAAAGTCCTGAGAAAACAAAACTGTTATTTGTCATTTCGACTAACATGTCTGAATTATCCAGTAGCCAGAGTCGATTAACGCTACATAATATTTCCTACAACATGTCCTTAGCTTCAGTTTAACATTAAAAACCTGTTTTTACACTATTTTTATAAAGGAAACCACAAGTATCCTTCCTGTCTATTAATCCTACAAATAGCCAGGAAAATTACTTGTATCTTAAAACATTAACATGTGCAAGCTTTAGCCAGGAAATGTCTTATTCTTAGAAACGACGGCCTTTATAAATACAGTAAGTTAAAGCCTTTAATTTATGATTGATAATGGGAATTCATAAATGTATGTGATGTTTATATTATTGCAACAGATTGGTTTAGCAAAAATAAAAAATGATAATTTGAATTTTGATAGCAAGTTATTCATATGCAACATTTCCTTAAATTCAAATCATAAATCTTCCATTTTTAGATATTGTTCAAAAATCATAAAAATGCAAAACATTGTAAGAGATTCCAAGGAACCCTGTGTCTCCCCTGCGATTGCTGCTATATTATGAACTCACTGGAAAAGTGTAATGTTGTAAAATACAGAATTTAGAAACTTTAGACACTTATTTCCTAGTCTTGAATATTAGATTGTGTCCAAGTGTCATGACATTATCCATGAAGGTTTACAAATTATCATGACAACAAAACTTAACCTAAATGTTGACATCATCAACGCTGATGACGCTGATGGAATCTTAGGGATCGCTATGTCCTGCTTTCATTAAATAAGTTTTGCAGGCTTGACAAAAAATGGATGCTTAAAATTAAAATATGTAAATAAAATAGTGAATTGAAACGAATAGTGTCTATTACAAAATTTCAACAACCTGTCCAAAAAAAAAGCAAAAAGTCTGAGGCTGCTAAATGATTCAAATGAATAAAAACTTTTAAGGCTGTATTTTTTTCAGTCGGACATGAATATATTTTGTGGACATCAATATATTTAGATTTTTCTCAGGTGGACATAGATTTATTTCGTGGACACCTATATCTATATATTTTGATTTAAGATCTCCATAATCAAAGAACTACACACAACTGACTCACAACTATGAGAAAGTTTATAAAAGTTGTTGAACCGACTTAAAAACACTTAAACATTATACAATAACAAATACCAGTACAACATTTACACGAAAGCGTGAAAAAAAACCAACACAACTACTACAATGTTACCTTCAATTTGTCAAGTTTATAAACAAACACTACACTCAAACACTCAAACAGTGATTAAAATAAAAACAAATAAATCTTGTACAATAAATATTGTAACAGCCTGGTTTGTCTATAACTTGTAAGTTTTTGCCATGTTAAAACATAATTAATGTGGATGTCAACTTTTAAACCTATGTTGATAAACATCAGACTGATTTATATGAAATCAACACAATATCTAACATTAAATGAATGACTTAATATAGGTATGTCCTACAATACAGATTGTTAATCTTAAAAATAAAACAATTTAAAGTTCTTGGTTTAATGTTTAGGATATATATATCCAACATGAAAATTTGATGAACTAGGTGTTCTCCTATGTTGTTAGGAGCTTAAAACAAAATTTCAAAATGCCTTCATTCTTCCTTGTTTTATATTTTGAAATTAAAAGTATTTCAAGTCAGGCTTCACAAAATTCTGCCATGCCAGTTGTGACGTTACATTTGCTTGATCAATAAAAATATGTAATCCTTGAATTGTAAATATAAAGAGGATCATATCCCACCCACCTTCATTCAGCCCAAGGTGCTCATTGACATTAAAAATCTTTATTATTAAAGTTTATAAAACAATAAACATTAGTCTTACCTTATAGGACAAGAAACCTTATTTCCCTCTCTCTAACACACAACACATCAAACTATATAAACCTCATAAAACATCTACATTGTGTAATAAAACACATGGCTCATATCTCAATGTAGGCCAGCTACTTGTTAGAGAGAACTATGTGGGTGACATTCAATTTTATGTCAGTCGACAAGAGATCCTTAAAAAACATGGCTACTTTTTTTTATCAAAACTTGTTGATTCTAGTTATCTTTTTTTGGTTTAATAATGATTTATATTCGACTGAGGAAATAGTATATACCTACACATGCTACTAATATCTGTAAACAAAGTCAATTTTATCTTTAAATATCATGACCTATATGGTATTATTAACTATAAGTTCTATAGAGGCCATTGAAACGGGTGTTTTGTTCTATATTTTTATATAAATGTCTTGTTTTTGGATTGAAAATGAAATAGGCGCAAAGACAGTGAAAGTACTTCAGATTCCGTAGTATAAACTACTAATAAGTCCCTTTTTACTTTCTATGGATCACTTAAGAAGGGGGGGGTGTTAGAGGGGGAGGTTAAGTTAGCTGCTCCCCCTTTTTAAGGGAAAAAAACGTTGATTATATAGGGAATCTCTGAGGCATGACTGGCACAACCCCCTCTTTGGTTGTAAATGCTTCCCTCCTTTCCCCTACAAAAATTTCTGAATCTCCCACTATGCACAGATATGTTCTGAAGGCACACACTGGATCTCTGATTTTTTGTCAAATTATAATGTTTTACCATGTTGACAGCATTATAACACCCGTAAGTATATTTTAGGGCCTCTGATAGATGAAATATAATATGTGCCTATATCAAATTTATCTTAATTCAATACAAAATTTGAAAATTTAATCCCTTATGGACTTATAAAGATAAACATACAAGAGATAGGGTCAATGGGGAACATATATTTCATGAAAAAAGAAGTATTTCAGAAAGGTTATACATTTTTAATTAGTCAATCTAGCATAAATTTGGCCCTAACCTGAAAGTAATTGCAACAGAAGATTTTTAAGTTTTAATCTTTAGCATAATATACCCCAAATATATACAGAAAAAAGTCCCATAAAATCTAACTTGAGGAAGACTAAAAAAATCTCCATTTAAAATTGCTATGGAGATTTGCATTGAAAAGGGAGATAACTCTTGCAAAAAAGGCAGAAATATCAATAAAAATTGATACAATATTATAACTTTACTTCTTCTATTCATCATAATGTATTGATTCTTGATTTTTTTATCGGTCTTTAGAGTATAACTAACAACTTTAAAGGTGTTTTCATATCTTTTATCAAGCTATAATTTAGATTTCGTAATTCATTTGTTGACCATTTATTGAATTTTTCAACATGTCAAGTTAAAGAATCTCTAATTTAATAAAAATAATTAAGCATGTATTCTTCTTTTTGTGGTTTAAAGTTTCTTAAGATAAGTAAGTTTCTAAAAAATATTATAATATACAGATATAAACAATACCAAATTTTCACATTATTTTTTCAAAATGGTCACAAAGCTTAAAATTTGCAATTTCTTTAATGAAAAATGCATGAAAAAAATAAAACTACCCATAACACTTCGGTTTTGTACATTACATGAGCAGAAGATTATATAATTTAGTTAAATACAAACTTATAACCTGATCAAAGTATCATACTTTACATAAATTTCAAGAAAAACAACCAAAAACTGACCAAAAAAGACTCATTTTGGTAAGAGTTATCTCCCCTTCCTATGTTAATTTCCATAGGAAATTAAAAATGCTGATTTTGAGTTTTCCTCAAGTTAGATTTTATTGGACATTTTCTGTGTATATAAAGGGAATAATGCTATAGATTAGAACTAAAACATTTTCTGTTGCAATTAGTTTGAGGTTAAATCTTAGTTTGACTGGACTAAATCCTGGTACCTTTGATAACTACTTACAGGTACTGATCCCTGAATAAGGACTGAAGTTTAACAAACAGAATTAACATCTTTTACTTGACATTTAACTAGACACCCTATACTAGTACATGTGGTAGACTCTCAGATAGGTATGGGTTCCTCCTGTCATTTTTTTCAAAAATTTCAAACATAAGAATGTTAAGCAAACTGTTTCCCTTACAAAATATGTTACACATAAAAAAATGTGTGTATTTTTCTGGAAAAAAACCTTGCACATTACACATGATATGTACAGTGAAAGACAATCAATGAAAAATAATTATCCAATGGCATACATATCACATCCAAATTTGCTATTACAACTTTCCTATACTAGCACATAGTTGTCTAATCTGGCCATAATTTCTTAAACCCTCTAAATAATACACAACATTATACATATTCTAGTGAAACAAACAAACAACACAAGTTTGGTTACATCAAAACAATAAACCTAAACCAGCAGGGAACATCTCAAAGTTATCATCTTCTATAATACGAAGTTGAGTACTTTTGAAACAGTCCCTGTAGCAATACTTACTTTTCTGATTGTGGTGAACTATAAAAATGTGTTTCAGATAAAATCAATAAATTTTAATCCATCTTTAAATTATTTCCTCTTAGTGAATATTGTACTTCCTGTTTAAACTTCAAACAGATATTTGTTCTGATGTTTGTTGGGCACATGTTAATGTACTTTATGACGATAACTACATAACTATTGAACGTGACAGAGAAATTCTATGTATAATAATCTTCCTGATATATGAATAACTTGAAGTGTTTTGTTCGTTTTTCGTCTAGTACGATTTTAAATTTGCCCATTTCGTATTTTACAACTTTATTGTACGATTTAAATTTGATGGGTCGTTATCTATGTGTAAACAACATTTTCTATGGTCTGTTTAGATGTGCAGAAAATTAATGTGGAAACTTAAACCGTATAAAATCTGAATACGATCACCCTGAAATCAGCACAGTACGAAATTACTTTCCAAGGTTATAGAAATTTTGTAAAAAAATATACACATCTATATATATGTATCTTTGTGTCAGGTATGATTTGCATGAAAAAGTTTTTTGACATTTTAAATCACACCATGAGATGCAGTAATTGAATACTTTTGAATAATTCAGTAAGTTCTTACCACATCCTGTTGTATACAATTGATCACCGTACCCGTTTAAAAAAAGTTATAATCATTCAAACTATTGTCAAATATTTCTTAACACCTGGGTCCTGGGTTTAAGGACAAGAAAAGAGGGATAATATAATATTTATCATTTACATTTGTTAGTAAAATATTTTAGTGATTTGTACCAATAGAGTTGAGACAATAAAAACATACTTTGATTTTTCATCATGGATTCCTTCATTTTCGTCCACATCAACAGCTTTTCTTTCTGCCTCAGTGACTTCCCCTTCTCCGTCTGCTATTTCTGCTGCTGAATGAACCTCGTCATCTGTTACTGGAAGTGTCCTTGACCTTTCTCTCTTCTTCCTGTCAATATAGCGCTTGGCTCCACTGGCACATTTCTTAGGTTTATCTTCGATGATATTTTTAAACATGGACGCCTTCGCTGAAACACTGAGACGAGCAGGATCATCCTCCATTAATTCAGCCTCTAAACTTAAACTTCGTGAACTGTCAGATCTGGCAGAATCGTACCCTCCTAAATCTGACCCGGACACAATTCCAGAATCGGCTTTAGAGTCCCTCATTCCACTGTGACGGGACTTTAATCTGTTGGACATTAATCTAATCTCTTCAGATTCTGGCACAGAGCCAAGTTCTGCTGCCGTAACAGGTAATGTTTTATGGCGAACACTACGACCCCTTCTTTTCCTCTGTAGGTGCTGAGGATATTCTGTTTTCCTGTATACTATCTGTTTATCTTGTTTACTGAATTGCTCAAACACATTTGATGAAGCTTTTCTTAAAACTTCTGCTCGGAAGGCTTGGACGGTGGCAAGGCTAAAAGAAACAAATAAATCTGACATTTTGAATGATGTTACTATAGGAACATGATCTTGGTTATAATTTATATCTATAGGAAATATTCAACAAAAGATCATAACACAGAGCAGATAAAGGAGAGATTTGTGGTCTTTCTGTATAACTTTAAAATGTGTGATTTCTCAAATGTTGATTAAAATAAGAAATTTATCTATGTATTAACTTAAAAAGATCGTTAACTGACTTTTAATGGTCATAATGCCATCTGAGTCCATCACATCTTCTTAAAATAAAAACATCTGCTCCGTTTCTGAAAGACATTTGATGAACTAGATCTTTTTATATGCTCTTTATTTTTTTTTCCAAATGTACAATGCTTCAGAATTTTTTTTTTCAAATAATAAATCATAAAAGTTATTTCAAATAACAGATCTTAAAAGTAATTTCAATATTAGAGCATTTCAAATTTTCCACAAATTCACTCTACTTTGGCATAATTATCTGAGAAGATGAGTTTTTAAAATTTTGATGATTGTTTTCCTGAGTTATCTCCCTTTGACCAAACTTGTTTCTACAGCAAAAATCAATCTATTTTTCCATCAAATGAAAGATATAAATTGCAAATTTTGGTAAAAAAAACCACAGTCAAATATCAAATATAAAAATGTTCTGTAATATTCGCAAATAATTGAGAAAAATTACAGAGTCCCATTTTTACCGATTTCAAACAAACTGTATTAGATTTTGATTTTTTTTCAAATATCTTGATTTAAAGTATCATTGAAAAGATATTAATTGTCCAAATACTCATCTGGTGCAGTACAACAAGTACCCTCAAGCTTAAATTTCATTTTGTTTTATTAACTGGTACCCTTGGCTTAAATTTCATTCTGCTTTATTAACTGGTACCCTAGTTTGTTTGTAACTTACTTTCCTGCCTCCTCTAACTCCTCAATGGTAACAGGCTGTGTCCTTGTCCTCCAATCATCTCTGGGACGTTTCTGAAAACTTTTACGTTTGTCTTGTACAGAGCTTGATCTCTGCTCGGCCAATGTATTCAGTTTCTGTAGCAAATTATTACCAGTTAAAGTTGAAGACTCGTCCTGATCAAAAGACTGAGAGGTTGAACTACTAGATCTGAAAAGAATAAGAAAATGGAATTACAAATTTTGTTGTAATACTCAACTGTCACATTTTTCACATTAATAAAAACATCACAATAATTTCTGAGTATAGAGTTACACTCTGTGAAAAAATCTAGCAGACCTATCCATCTTTTAGAGTAAATAAGAGTTTTGAATAAAAAAATCCCTTACTTAACCATGCAATTAAAGATATATAGCTAAATATTACAATGATATTACCTAGAGCACCCAATCTGTCCAGACCCTACTTAGGAAGCTGCTGCAGCATACTGTCTGTGTTTACTCTAGTTAATTGTCTAATCATAAATCAACAACAAGTACTAATGAATTACTGACCATCTGGACATCTGGACGTCAGGTCATAGGGGTCAGATTATTATCATATAGCACAAGGAATTAATGCATTGAAGTCAAACAAAAGAAAAACAGAAGATTCATTAATTATAATTATTCCTGTGTTATAAATTTGAGGATTTTATGACTTTAAACAAAATATATATACAAACATTGTAAATAAAGTGGATACAGAATTTGCTAAAACCAGTAGATTCATTAATTAAACCTGATCTACAAATTTGAGAATTACAGATATAGAATTTGTTAATACCATGAAATAATGTATCCATGAAAATAAAAAAATATTTCACAATATTTTATTTTTTCATGACATCATTGAGTAGGAATGGACTCAACCTGAGACTACTATAACACTCAACCAATCATAAACTATAGATACAAAAGGGGGGATAAAAACATAAGTGAAAAATAAGAATTTCAAATGCGATCGAAAACTGACAAAAATATCCCAAAAAGCAAAAGAATTTGCCTCAACAAACCTTCAAATATTTGTGAACAATATGTTCCTTTCTTCATGTTCTTATAGATGTATATACATTTCATCAAGATGCCTCTCGAGATGACAATCAGAACATCGTAGAATGGAGCCAAGAAAACACTCAATGATGTATATAAATCATGTGATGTCATGTTTGTGTATTGACTGTGGGGGAGATAATATGATGAATTATAAAAGTCTGCCAAAATCACTAAGTCTTGTATGTGGAGGAAGATCCTTGCATTTCCTCTTTGATTATGAGACTATTTCTTTTGTCAATACTTTATTTTATCTAGCTTTTAATATGTCGGTCTAGAAGCTTGTTCAAAATTTTCCTTCATGTATACCTTACTTTATAATTGGGTAATAAATGATATACCTCCCATAGGATGTTAAGTCACAAACAGCAAATCATAAGTATAGGAGTTACTGCCCCTGACTTAGATTATGATGTGACCGGAAATCCTCAATTGCAATTTAAAATAAATCAAACACAGATTGTATAGGGTAAATGCCCTTCAAAAAGACCATGATCTTGAAATGAATAGAAACACTTGCATGAAGCAGACAGGTATATAAAATACATAGTGTTTGCAAGTTAAGTTTGACCACTTTGTTTTAGGTCACCAGATATTAGTACCTTACCTATAAAAAGCAGAAAGTTTAGGAGTTGTTGCTCCTGACCTTGACTTTGGTGTTATTGGACATGACCTTGTTTCCTCTACCTTTGTAACTTACCTATAAAATGTAGAAAGTTTAGGAGTTGTTGCCCCTGACCTTGACTTTGGTGTTATAGGACATGACCTTGTTTCCTCTAACTTTGTTGCCATATGAAATATTCTCTCTGTAATTGAAGGCATTGGTACGTCCTGATTGTCATTGTCGTCGTGAGAAATACTCTTACGCTGTTCTTGTTCTCGTCTGAAATTACAAAATTAGAAAATATGGAATACTTTTATTAAAATAGTAGTCTTACTTCACAAAGCACTTTACATGCAGTATTTTAATTTTGTGGTTCCTGAAATTTTCTAAGTCCAACATATAATCAAATGTTAATACAATTATCTAGGTCTAAGTCCGACATATAATCAAATATGTTAATACAATTATCTAGGTCTAAGTCCGACATATAATCAAATATGTTAATACAATTATCTAGGTCCAAGTCCAACATATAATCAAATGTTAATACAATTATCTAGGTCCAAGTCCGACATATAATCAAATGTTAATACAATCATCTAGGTCCAAGTCCGACATATAATCAAATGTTAATACAATTATCTAGGTCCAAGTCCGACATATAATCAAATGTTAATACAATTATCTAGGTCCAAGTCCAACATATAATCAAATGTTAATACAATTATCTAGGTCCAAGTCCAACATATAATCAAGTGTTAATACAATTATCTAGGTCCAAGTCCGACATATAATCAAATGTTAATACAATCATCTAGGTCCAAGTCCGACATATAATCAAATGTTAATACAATTATCTAGGTCCAAGTCCAACATATAATCAAGTGTGAATACAATTATCTAGGTCCAAGTACAACATATAATCAAGTGTTAATACAATTATCTAGGTCCAAGTCCGACATATAATCAAATGTTAATACAATTATCTAGGTCCAAGTCCGACATATAATCAAAGGTTAATACAATTATCTAGGTCCAAGTCCGACATATAATCAAATGTTAATACAATTATCTAGGTCCAAGTCCGACATATAATCAAATGTTAATACAATTATCTAGGTCCAAGTCCGACATATAATCAAATGTTAATACAATTATTTTTAGGTCTATTTTTGTCATATAGCTATTCTAGTGTTTCTGGATTTCAAAATCCTTGTCTTCAAATATTTAGCTTTTGGCGTTCCCGAGGAAAATAAATCCATAGAAGCATATTAGAATTTTAAAAGTTCTACTGTTAAGCAACAATTTCCCAGATTAAAACATCATTAAAACAGCAAGAACAGTGATATACAACATACTAATTTTAGCATATATTTGTATGTCAACTTCATCATTTTAGGGTGAAGTATGGACTCAAGCTTAAATCCTCAAAGTAAAATCAATGTCTGAATGAATAATGAAAACCTGTACCTGAACTTGTATCTGAACATCTTGTTATGTATAATCCTTATTGTATTAAACCTTCATGATTTCTGGCATTCATCTCTGATCATTTATTACAGACTTTAGCAAAGGTTGGACATAATGTTGGCACTGGGGTATATTTATGTAATAGTCTAGGCATAGGTGACACCTCAGTTTGTAGGTGTGTACCTTACTATATTTTGTTTACGAATAGATTAGAAATACACCCTTCTGTTCAATGAAACAAGAGCCGAACTTCAAACATTGTGTTGGCAGGATAGCCTTCTTAATAGATTAGAAATAGCTATTTATATGCTGTGAATTTTCATCATGTCACTTTCTTTATCATGTCTTAATCCAAGGCTTGACTAATTTTCTTTGTTTTGTTTTGTTTTTCCTTTGAAATCATTGCAAAATGTTAATTCTTTTTCCTAATGTCTATCATGTCTATCCACATCCATTACATCCAGAAAGATCAAATTCATTTTTTTGTCTTATGTATTAACTTTATTTTTAGACACAAAAAAGTTTCCTTATTTCATGAAACAACACCTCCAAAAGAAAGACAACTCTTGTAAAATCAATATAAGGGAGGTAACTATTGATTAGTTACTTTAGAAATTTGGTTATTTCCCACATGTTCTGTGTCTACATTGTAACTTTATAAAAAGTATAAAAGATATCACACACCAAAGATGTAATAACTTATCAAGTTAACATGATGTAAATTATCTTATTTACTAAACAACTTCCTGTAGGTATTAAACCTGTAAGGTAAACTATTTATCAGATATCAAAACATATTAAAACTTATCAGCATGGTATCAAACCAGATTATGTATATCTAATCACCAGCTTCTTTATCATAGCATAGTGTAAGTTAGTACGGATTGATACAATTGGATCTGTGTTTAGGTTGCCATTCAAAACAATATGGAATGGAAAAATCAAATATTAAAATGAAGAGCTTTATAAAACAAAATAATAGAATGTGTCTGAGGACACAGGTGACCCCGCACAAACAAAATGGGATGGACAGATAGAAAGACTGACAGACAGAGAGATTAAAGGACAGAAAAATAGAAAAGGACGGTTAAGTGTTTCACTTTAATAATGCATATATGGATAAGGCAATATATGCCTGGGGGTACAAAAACCTTAGATTTAATACCTTATCAAGTTAAGCAATGTTAGGGTCAGACCTCCTACTACAAAAATGGAGATATTTTGGAAGACAATTAAAATTAAATAGTGCTGCCCTACAAAAACATTCAAACAAAAAACCACAAAAAATACAGAGAACTGACAAGTAAAGGCTGTCATTACCTCATTGAACCTGAGAGTAAGTATTTCCTGAGAATCAAAACAAACAACTTGGAATCAAATTAACTTGACTTTTATCTGGTTCTGAGAGAGAATTTAAATCTAGCAAATAACATGAATAAGATGTTGTTCTTACCTTGAAAATATATAGACACATCTGGTAATCGATTGAGCAATATATTACACTCTGTGACAAACACCTGGGGATCAACGAGGGGTAATGCATGCTATAATGTGCAATTAATGTATATGAGGTGCCATTCAGGGGTTTAAATAAGTTTTATGTATTAAAAGTGAAAATTTCTATTGGTGTGATCTATTGAAGGAACGACCTCATGGCTAAAAAAGATTATGAAATCATTGATTTTTTTTAGGATATTTTAACTTGTTTGAGGCCAAAATTTTGAAGAAAAAAACAACATATACTTGTGTATAGGATTTTCTGTATGTACTCAATATTTATTTATGCCTAAAAAAATCTGCCTTTTCAAAAAAGATTTTGAATAACAACAAAATTGCAAGTCTCCAAATGTTTAGTTAGCTCAATAAAAAAAAATCTACATTCCTTAAGGAATCAATAAAGAACCAAGTCTTTCTAAAAAAGGAAAGTGAAATGTTCTTTCAAAAATTAAAAAAAAAAAATCAAGTTTTATTCAGAAAATTTACAGTTTCACTATATACATGTATATACCAAAAAGTTAAGCAAAGTAAAATAACCACATGGCAAGACAACATTAAGCAATGATTCAAGCCTGTATCCTTTACATACCCCTGACTACATGCATGTACTAATTAAAAAGACTACTCTAGTTAATGAATTAAGATGATTGATTCGTCTGACAGAATCTCAGTCTGACTGTATCAATGTCACACACGATGATGAAAGAAGGGAGAAAATACAGTCAGACATTAAAGAGTCAAAGACAGGAGCTTCAATCAGAGATAAAACTGGTTCAGCATTTAAAGTTTGCTTTTACCTATATCAGTTTCATCTAAAAAAAATGGCATGCTTTTTACCAGTGTTTCAGAGTTTCAGTGTTAAGGTAGTGAATCAAGGGAAGTGTATCTTGTTAAGGTAGTGAATCAAGGGAAGTGTATCTTGTTTAGGGAGTGAATCAAGGGAAGTGTATCATGTTAAGGTAGTGAATCAAGGAAAGTGTATCTTGTTTAGGGAGTGAATCAAGAGAAGTGTATCTTGTTAAGGTAGTGAATCAAGGGAAGTTTATCTTGTTTAGGGAGTGAATCAAGGGAAGTGTATCTTGTTAAGGTAGTGAATCAAGGGAAGTGTATCTTGTTTAGGGAGTGAATCAAGGGAAGTGTATCTTGTTTAGGGAGTGAATCAAGGGAAGTGTATCTTGTTAAGGTAGTGAATCAAGGGAAGTGTATCTTGTTAAGGTAGTGAATCAAGGGAAGTGTATCTTGTTAAGGTAGTGAATCAAGGGAAGTGTATCTTGTTAAGGTAGTGAATCAAGAGAAGTGTATCTTGTTAAGGTAGTGAATCAAGGGAAGTGTATCTTGTTTAGGGAGTGAATCAAGGGAAGTGTATCTTGTTAAGGTAGTGAATCAAGGGAAGTTTATCATGTTTAAGTTTAGAATAAGGTTAAGAAGTTGGAAATGTTTTAAATGAAGGGACTCCAGACCAGTGGCGGATTCAGCCATTTCTTAAAAAGAAGGGCTTCGCTCCAGGACAATAAGGGTGGGGGTCCCAACCCTAAATATTTAGAGGATGGGGAGTTCCAACCATTTGTTCTCATTCAAAAGAAAAGCTTTGATTCATAACAGAGATGTGTACTTATCTATAGTATATTATCTGACATGCAGAGTTAAAAAAGGTCAAACTCCTAATATTCCCCACCCACAGCTGTTAAATGCCAATTGTTTTCTTTGGTCGTTGTGGTCTGTTGCATATGTTAGACTTGGAATTACAATCTAGCTAACAGAACAGAGCAGAAAAACATTCTGAAATAACTGACTACACCTACCTTAAACTTTCTTGGATATCATCTTTAGCAGAGAGAGTAATTTTAGATCCCTTTTCTATTTCTGGTGAATCATCCTCATGACGTGATCGTCTCCTCTGTAATATGGTAGCTAGTTCAGGATCGACAACCACACCAGCTTTTTTCATAGATTCAGCACGTTTAAGTATTCCTCTTGGTTTAAATCTATCAACTTTAGAACCATATGATTCTGAACGTTTTAAACTTGTTGTACCTAAACTTGCTAACTTAGCTTCAGTAGCTCTCACTTTTTCCAACAAACTTGGAGATATATGACCTTTCCTTTCAGGAGACTTACTAAGTTCTTCCACTTTTTGATGTGTAACACTACTTTTTGTTTCTAATTTTTGCTCAAACTTCTTTTCCACACTTACTTCTTTTTCAGAATTTTTTACCGAATCAGAATCAATTTTTCCGTGTGAAGTTCTCCGTACATCCTTAATGAATGAAGTCACTTGTTGAGGAGATTCTATGTTGACTTTAGATAAAGCACTCTTCATGTTTCCTAATTCATCGGAAGATAGACGCCTGATTGAAGGTTTAGTGCCACCTATATCCTGTGACACCTCGGCTAGAACAGCTAGACTTGTATCAATGTCTGACAATTCAGGTTTCAAATCACTAAGGCTATTTTTATGAGCTTGAGTTTCATTTGAGGGCGCCATGTTGGATGAGGCCACTTGGGATTTTGTAAGATCCCGAGACGATTTCCTTGGGAGACGTGGGACAATCTTAACTTCAGATTCCTGAGATACAGATAAGACTTCAGCACTAGTTTCCGATGGCTGAACAATTAAATGCTCTTCTGATACAGATTGCACTGTCTTTTCAACACCATTTACAGTGCGAGAATCAGTTTCTTGTCTCCTTACTTTTAAGATTGACAACACTTCTTTGTTCTCTATAACTTCTTCAACATCAGCTGCCGGAGCCAGGTTTTCAGCTTTTTCTATTTTCTTACTAGTAATTCTCTCCCTTTCATCTTTCTCTCCGTCTTTCTGTTGAGTTTTCACATGTTTTTTTCGTTGTTTTAATATTTCTGCCAATTCTTCTGTTGGTTTATCGCTGGCTTGACAGAGATAAGTTCTGCTTGATTTCATTTCGTCTTCTTCAGTTATATCCTCCGATTGCACATGCTCAGTTATAACCTCTGATTGCACATGCTCAGTGTCGATTTTATCAGGAATGTTGGGTAAAATTCTACGTTCAACTGTTTCTGGACTATTTTGTCTTCGCATAAAATTAGATTTAAAGCTTCCCGATCGTTGAACTCCTTTGATAGTTTCTATATCATCTGGAGGGGGCGTACGTTTTACACGTAAACTCTGTGTCCTCTCCGGTGTACTCCTACGTGATTCGTCACTACTTCCGCTACCTAGTGCATCTTGACGTCGCAGGCCAGACGGTTTCCGTGACGACAGATCATCAGGTTCTGGACTAGAGAATCGTTGTAAGAGAGATGAGAAATTGTTTTTACGAGTGATTTTTGGAGGTGCTTTGGCTGAGTCCTCAGTTTTTCTTTCTGCCTCATTTTCATGTGAGAATTTCGAAATTGCTGAGGAAACCTGAAAATATTTGGAAAAGTTTTAATTATAATTTTTGTCCCCGACAATAATATATATATATATTTAGGAATATTGAATTATTTCATTTGCATGTATCATTTTTTTTTTATGATTAAAACAAATAATCCAAGAAAGATAAAGTCTTAATAGAGATTAATTCCATTTTTTCTAATCTTATTTCTTGCCAACAATTAGAATTGACCAGTGTTCTTTCCCTAATGTACATTATCATTAGATTCATACTACAGTATATAAGGTGAAGTTTTACTTATAAAATTTGATTGCTTTATGATGGCTATTTTAACCTCTTGTCTGGGACTGCATGAATTTTCAGGTTGAGAGCAAAGTAGAGATACTATGATTTTTAATTTTAGTTTTTTGTGTATAATTCAGAGTTTAGTATGACGTCCATTATTACTGAACTAGTATACATATTGGTTTAGGGGCCAGCTGAGGGAGGCCTCCAGGTGCAGAGTTTCTCCCTACATTGAAGACCTATTGGTGGCCTTCGGCTGTTGTCTGCTCTATGGCCGGGTTGTTAATGCTTTGACACATTCCCCATTTCCATTCTCAATTTTATATAAGTTCTGATAGTATAGGTATATGTATTGCTGTTCAGGCTAGGCAAAGGGGGGTAGGTCTCACAAGACATGTTTAACCCTGCCACATTTTTGTGCCTGTCCAAAGTCAGGAGTTGTTAATCTTGTATGTTGGTAATTATAGTTCATTTATATATTTCAGAGTTTAGTTAATGATGTCCAATTATCACTGCACTAGTACACAATTCTGTTTAAGAACCAGCTGAAGCATGCCTCTGGTGGCAGGATTTTCTTGCTGTATTGAACACCCTTTGTAATCCTGGTCACGGCACCAACATCTTGAGGGTTATTGACTTTGTAATACTTTTGGAAGAAAATATTGTCTTGCTAGTTGAGATGCTTTCTGATCGTAAGAAAATAGATACGTAACAATAGTGTTATGTTAAATTACAATATTGTGCGCAAAAGCACGGGATACAATTACATAACTTAATGTTCTAGGGTCTCTTGGTCTATATTCACGAAAGTGACCTTCAGCTCAATTCTGCTCTTTGGTTGGATTGTTGTCTTTTAGACACATTCTTCAATTTTTTTTTACAGATAACTGGTACAAACTTACCTTAGATGGAAATGAAAACTTAGATGGCAGTAAATGATCTAAAATAGATTTTCCTGATGCATGCTGGGTATTATCAGTATGATTAGTACCATGCTGTGAGGAGGGGTGAGGATGCAGGTGACTTGTAGAATTTGTTACCTGAGGGAAAGGTAAATATAAGGTCATCAAAGGTCATCAAAACAAACATTATATGGTTATCATCATTTTCAACAAAATTAGTAACAAAGTACTAAAAGTCTTTCTTGTATTACTGTGGAATCATTATAGTTTGTGGGGTACCAATTTTCGGTGAATTCATCTTTAAAGGTGAACCAAATTTTAAAAAATTAACTAGGTCCCTATTTCTGATTGCTTGCATGCTTGAATGGTCAAAACCACAAGTTAAGTATCAAAGAAAAAACAATTATTACTTGATTTACCTAAAATTGGTACTCACCACAACTAATGTATCCACAATGTTGAAAATTCATATTTTCTTTATGTTAAGATTATTAGGAAAAATTGTGATGGGATCTGATTTTGCAGTTATAAATATGATAGCATTGTTTGAATGCAGTATTACCAGAAATCCCAACATTTTAAATTCAAATGATATACACTTCATTCACAAATTGCAACAAAAAAATCAGCACAAATTTCACGATACATTTTATAGTTTGGAAGACATATTTTTCATTCATGATTTTTTTCTTTTCAGATCTGAGACTATATTGTGATGTTTGAGTTCAGACTAACGTAATTGTTTCATCAAGAATTACAAAAATAACATTGAATATAAAAAGAATATCACCCCAAAAAATCTTGATATTTGCTGACAGCTATTTAAACCTTTGATACTAAGTATATATAATGATTTATATCAACCCAATTGTATACCTTTCGTATACCTGTTTAAATTAACCTGGGTGTGTTGCCAAATTGTAAATTTACATATATTATAAATAAATACAGTCATAAAACATAAAATCTAATTTTCAATGTCATGTGTGGGAGTATGTTCTCAATAAACACAAATTATTTATTGTACTCATCAATGGTGTCTCAACCTAACAATAAATAGGATTTTTGAAGGGTGAGAATTAATTTATGATTATAACAGTGGATAATCTTGGCCTCTATTCAAGGTTAAGTATCATTGACTGTTTACTCTCACTTGATTACCTCCCCTTTTAATATTAAGGATTCTCACTGGCCATCTTTGATTGTTTCTTGCTTTTTATTATAATGGTTAAGGGCAATGACAACAGCATTGTGATTTTTCAGTGTAACTCTCCCTGTGCATTTGATTTCATTCCCATAGTTATGGGGCTGCCTTGCTCAATCTATAGTTTTATGTGTAGTATTTTGTGGAATGTTAATGTTTTGTCTTTTCCTTCTTTTCACTTACTACATGTATGTTTTTTCTTGATATCTTTGGGTTTTATTGCTCCCTATTTTTTAAATGAACAATTGCATGCAAATATATAATAAACAATTGTTGTAAAAAGGGATTTTAATAGTTGGTGAACAATTCAAAAACTTTTATTTCATGCTTTTCATTGGTTATATTCAAACTTTTGAACAACATGCTTCTAATTGGTTCACAATTAAATATTTGAACAGTTTTTTCAACTCCATGCTTTTTATACCTCAAAGTCTACATCGTCCTGTAAGAATGTCGGAAGCATTAATTTAACGAATTACAGCAGTTTTTGTTCACATGCTTTTTCAGCAAAAATTCATAATAATAATAACTTGTTTATATTCAACGCAAACTTATCATTATAAAAGCTTCATCACAGAAATGCATCATGAAGTTTATTTGGAAGACAATGATTAGAGCTCTAAATATTGAACTGTCATTGTTTGGACAAGAACAATAACATGATCCTAAAAGTTGTAACTTAGTGACATCAGAAACTGTGCTCTATAATATCTTCTATTTTTGATAATGATCACAAAATTAGTATTGATGTTAATCATTTAATTGAGCTTCATTTTTTCTTCCTTTTTTGATTTTTTTTTTTTTTTTTAATTTTGTATCTCATCTTTAAAACTTACTTGTGATTTTGATGAAACAAGATCCGATGATTCTGATGATAAAGATGATGGTTTATCTCCCCCTGATAAACCTGAAAAACAAAATTAGATAAAAACATAACTATACAGAAGACACTAATCTGTTTGTGAAGTAACACACTAAAGTAACAAAATGTTTTTACAAGTCATGACTTACCAATCACACAAAATGTTCTAATAAGTCATGACTTACCAATCACACAAAATGTTCTAATAAGTCATGACTTACCAATCACACAAAATGTTCTAATAAGTCATGACTAAACAATCACACAAAATGTCAGTAGATTAAGTCATGACTTACCAATCACACAAAATGTTCTAATAAGTCATGACTAAACAATCACACAAAATGTCAGTAGATTAAGTCATGACTTACCAATCACACAAAATGTTCTAATAAGTCATGACTAAACAATCACACAAAATGTCAGTAGATTAAGTCATGACTTACCAATCACACAAAATGTTCTAATAAGTCATGACTAAACAATCACACAAAATGTCAGTAGATTAAGTCATGACTTACCAATCACACCAAATGTTCTAATAAGTCATGACTAAACAATCACACAAAATGTCAGTAGATTAAGTCATGACTTACCAATCACACCAAATGTTCTAATAAGTCATGACTAAACAATCACACAAAATGTCAGTAGATTAAGTCATGACTTACCAATCACACAAAATGTTCTGATAAGTCATGACTAAACCAATCACACCAAATGTCAGTAGATTAAGTCATGACTTACCAATCACACCAAATGTCAGTAGATTAAGTCATGACTTACCAATCACACAAATGTCAGTACATTCAAAATGATAACAAGTAACTTACTGCAACATCAATTAGGAGATAACTGTTACTAAAGCATTGTATTTGAAGATTTGTGGTCATCAATTGATGGTTTGATGTTCACAAATTGAGTAAACATATAACTTTGCAACAACAATGGTACTGATTTAAGATTCATTTAAAGAAAATATAATACATCTTTTCAATGATTGAAAAAGAAATGCCAGCCATGTAGTTGAGAGGGAAAATAAAGAACTGAAGAAGGCCAATGGCCGAAACGTCTTGAAAAAATTGGTTTATTATACAATTATAAAAAGTATGTTCCCTATTGGAATTTTGAAAACAAGGAAAATATAATAGGCAGGAAAAGGGAGGTAATGCTCAAAAAGCTTATTTATCAGGTGATGGTAGATTTTGTGACAGCATTATGCCACCAGACCTTCATTATCATTATCATATTTCAGTTCTATCCTTCCCTTTAAATCTCTAGAAATATCCAAACTCAAGATTCATCTTCTTAAGGTACAGAGAACCATCAACATTATAAAAGTTATATGGTGCACTACATGCAGACTTCTATGTTATAAACAATTAGTGTTTTAACAGATACTTAACCAAGCTTATTAAAACTACTGACATCTCATCAGAACAGAATTAAACAAACTTAAAACAAAATGAGTCGGCTAATTGTCTATAAATTGTTTCTGCATCCAATACAAATGTCTATATTGGTTCCTGGTTAACCATTGCCTGGTACCCATATGTAAACAACACAGCAACCAACATCTGCAGAGCAGATCATGTAAACAAACATTCTAAACCAGGAAACAGCTGATCATTTCAAAATTTCTTTTCAAGGTTCTGATATCATCGAAATTCAAAGAACATACAATATTTGTTTTGGTAATAACGTCATCCAGTTCAAGTTCAAGATATATGAAAGACTTTGAAAGAAGTGCAAAAAGACTGCACTTCTTTAATACAAACAGTTTATACTTAATAATTTGTCAAAATCTCAAAAATTACGAGCCATCTATTATTTTGTACACGGGGAACATTATTCAAGAATTTACCACTGTGCTATCATAGATATAGGAAGATGTGGTGTGAGTGCCAATGAGACAACTCTCCATACAAATAACAATTTAAAAAGTAAACCATTATAGGTTAAAGTACGGCCTTCAACACGGAGCCTTGGCTCACACCGAACAACAAGCTATAAAGGGCCCCAAAATTACTAGTGTAAAACCATTCAAACGGGAAAACCAACGGTCTAATCTATATAAACAAAACGAGAAACGAGAAACACGTATATATTACATAAACAAACGACAATGCATTTTTCTACCCTCAATAGGCCTGTCTCTGTATGTATTACCCTAAGAGTTACTAGATACTATAACTTACAATACCATCAAAGGGAAGTTAACTTACTGTCGTCTTACCAGAGGCCACCACTATTACATGTATCTATTATATGTAGTATCCATCCATTACACAAAATCAGAACTTTACAGAAGAAACACACAAAAAGCAAAGCAACAGCGCTTTTATTGCTGTTCTTCATCAAACAGCTTTTGAAAATGGTGAGTACAGACAGATTTCCAGGATTAGTTGACTCGCCTTAGTGAGAACCCTGCTATAGGCGACCTCTTTCACATAAGATCAACTGAGAAGGTTTAAAAAATTTAGCGTCTTTCAAATATTCCCATTTTATAGTTAAACCTAAACTATTTGCTAGAGTCCCAAATACATGGATGTAAGCAATATATAAATAAGATGATGGGGAGTAATAAATAACTGCCAATGAGACAATTAATACAGCATTGACCATAGACCATAGAAGAAAGCAACTAAATAAAATGAGAAATGTGTCACGTAAAGACAACATTCCAACCAATAGCAGAAAACAGCCGAAGCCCACCAATAAGTTTTCACTGCAGCGAGAAGTTCTTGCACCTGCACCTTCCATTATTAATAAAATTTGTTTTACAAAATTAAGATAATGATAAATTTCAAATGACAATTGTTGACAATTTTGTTTCTTTGTCTAGATAAATTGACAATATTTTCCTACAATTAAGATCTTACTGTAAACTTGATATTATCATCCAAGGTTTGAAATACTTTCTCCTTCTGTCACTTCAAATTCAGGAAGTCACTGAAAACTTTCACCTTCAGTTTCATTCAAGCATGTTAAATTGAGAATGTTTTCAGCCGTAAAGTTGATATATACTTTATAGGTTTAGTAATTGTCAAATAAGATTGTGTTGTTCACTTAATTGTTCCGTCAAGCGTACAAACTTAAACTTACGTAACGTTCAGATCCTGTCTCCCCAATCAATACCTTGCAAGAATTACATAATTATCCGACGAAAACATTCAATATTTGTGTTTTAGTTTTCCTTTGTATGCCGTGCCAGGTATAGTAATCCTGATTTAGAGGCTTTTTTCTAATAATAACCACTTAATCCCCCGAATATTACCACAAACAATTATTACGTTCTTAAACAGGCTGTTTTTCACAAATCCATTTGAGTAAACACATAACCTAACTAATTGGTGTGTTGACTACTGCAGTATAACCAATATTAAATTGATATTTGTCATTACACATATCTATTGATCTATTGATAAACATTTGAATGACACACACTAATAGCTTGTCAAGTCTGTGAGTGAAGGAAAATCTTCAATTAAATATGAGCTCATTTCTATTTTCCATTAATCTAACCTGTCAATTTCTACTAAAAAACATAACCAGCCATTCTTCAGTTGATATGTAAATAAATTGATGATTAAAACAAAATGTATTGATCAAAGGGAGGTAATCCATAAAATCTGTGAGTGAATGGGAAAATCATCTATTAAACATCTGATTCAGCTCATTTTTATTTTTCCATTTATCTAACCTGTCAATTTCTACCATAAAAACCAACCAGCCAATGTAAATAACTGATTGTAAAATCAAGATGTATTGATCAAAGGGAGGTAATCCATACCTTCATTTCAAAACAATTCAAACCTGTCAAATTCTAATATAAAATGTATTGATGAAAGGGAGATAATTCCATCAATCTGCTACTTATGTTAGACAACTCCTTCATATCAGAACAATTCAAATATGTCAAGTTAGTACAGAAAGAGACAGTCAATTCCACACTTTTGTTGATATGTAAACGTTACTTATCAAAATGGTTTTTTATCAACAAACAATGTTTTTTTTTTTTTTATGAAAAGGGAGGTAATCAATTAAATCTTCTACATAAATTAATTTTCTGTAAATTCAAACTATTGTAAGGTGTTTACAAATACAAGTCAGTTGTGACTGGGTGAGTGTTACAATAATAAGAACTCACATTCAGATATCTTAATGCATATTTTCCTGAAGTACCATTAACTAATCTGGAATTATGGTCAAGTTCTTCAAAAACAGAAAATTAAATGCACACAACAATTTCTGAATATACAGTTACTCAATCATTGCGAATAATTCCAATCAATTTATGCAAGCAAGTCAATATCACTTTGAGAAGATTTAAAACAGAAAGTATTGGTCAAAGGGAGGTAATTCATGTTAATCTGGAACTAATACTTAAACTTAATTATGTTAAATTCTCTATAATTTCCCAATTATTCTTAAACTTTCTTTGATTAAGAGAGCTCTGTGGTTATTATGAACTTTGTAATACTCACTTTTGAAAACTGGTTCGAATACTACTCCAATAATCCATCTGAACCAATCGTAAAAGATTAGAAACACATTCATCTTATTTCTCATTGAGGACCATGAAGTTTTTATAGCACATAAAACAATACAAATCACAGATCAACTCAATAGTCATTCAAGTTCTATTTGGTATTTTTTTCTTATTTCAAAGTCATTGTAAATTTGCAAATATCACTTAATTTTAAACATATACAACTTGCAAAACAAATAATTCCATTTATCACTTCATCTTTCATTTCCTGGCCTATTTTCGACCAGATACATTTTTTGAGTTATTTTTCACATATTTCATGTTTTCCAGCAACAAATGTTATTTCATAGATGATCCATTTTCAATCCCCATGCAGTTAGTTACCCAGGAAAATCCTTTAGGTTATGATGACATCATGACTCTTATAACAAAACCTTTTAAAACGATTGTCCTAAAAAAACCACAATTATTTCAACACAATTAACAAATATATAATATGCAAAGCAAAAAACTTTAGGCAATGTTGAAACTTTAATCTAAGTTCTTTCTATAAGTTCATGGTCCAACAAAATTAAAATATTTTATAGAAATAAAATTCAGAGCAAGTTGTTCCAAATTAATAAATTATGTAGGTTAAAAAGTTCAAAGGACAAATCTTAATTTTATTTAAATCCAAATCAATTATCAGGTAAAAAAAGAAATTATTAACTATTTCCATTGAATTAAGGTGTAAAGAATTCTCTGTTTCAACAATAGCTGATCAAATACATGACTAGCAGATTCTATCAGTTATAATAGATTATAATCACTTTTCAAAACTACAAAAACTCAATGGTTAACATTTAAATTATTTTGGATAAAAAGCAGAAAGAATTTGCAGAAGGTGACCTTTAGACCTCATATTGATATCTCTCCCTTAAAGCTCTGCAGGAAGCCTACTCCATACAAGAAAACAACCCCGTACTTAGATATAATACATGACTTTCGTTCTTCCAGTCTGTGTTAAATATAAGTTCTTGAAACTGAATCAAATACTCGTATGAAAGAGACAGTTCCATCCCTCACAGTCTGTACAGAAAAAGATCTCAAATGTTTCTAGTCTTAGCTGTCTGTTTAGGTAAATATATATGTACATTCTCATGATATATTCCTTAGCTGTCCACTGGTAAATTTTCAGGAGACTTTCCTTAGCTGTATATGTTATTCTCAGGATACCTTTATAAAGTGGAGACAACTCCGTATAAATCTGGCCACAGATCACTTTTACTCTCAGATCACAATATCTTCCAAGTATTATTCTTCTCCAATACACTTTTTTCAGCAGTAATTTTGTCTTGCAAGAATTGACACTGATATGCTATTGTTGAGGTAAAATATATCTGTTGTCTTGTGTCCATGTATCAGTGATCAGTATCATTTTATCTGGAAACACTCTGATATCAGATCTGGCTATATTTCATTCCTTCCTTTGTATACAATCCTACAGTTTCATTACTAGAATTTCCATTCTCTTTCTTATATTAAATACTAGACTTAATCCAACCATATCTTCAAACTATATTACTGTACACATATATATCCTTCAGGTTAAATGTAGCCAAGAGTGGAATTCTAATACTTAAATCAATTTTTTTTGTATTTCTTAGATCTCCTATAATGATTGTTACATGTATGATACGTCAGGGTTCCTGGTCTTGACTGGTTTCCTCATCTAAATTCTCCTCCATAAAGAATTATTACAGAACACAATAGGTTTCTATAATCATCTATATATCAATATAATATAAATTCCAGGTATCACTTCAATATTTACCAATCAACAGGTATAATTATGATCATCACTGGACCTGAGCTGGTATTTCTCCTCAACCTTGATATAATGACGCCAATACGAAGTCAGCCAACAATCCTGAATAAATCTGGCTTAATCTTTCACAGAAATATCAAAGTTATACAAAATCATCAAACATTATATCCTTAGATATTTACATAGCAGAGTAGCTTGGTGTGAAAGACTTATAATTCACATTTTCAGTACCAATAATGTTCTAAAGAAGGAATGTTTACAAATGTTAACAACGTCTGCTACTTGTAGTAAGACTAAGATGTTGAACAGTTCTATACAACATATAAATGATCAATATAATTAATTTACATGGAGCACATAGCATATACATATGGAATTAATTAAAAAAAATAAACATTAACCCACCAATGTAATACAACAAATACTGTCTTTACAGAAATGCAATGCAGACTGGCAGACTGACTGAGTGTTATAAGGATATACACTTCAAACAGAAGCTAGCCATATCCTTCATTTTGTAACCAAAAATCCAAATCTTGAATGAATACCAGTGACTAACTTAAAAAGTCCAAACTTGCATGAATCATTGGCTAATTCAAAAGTCCAAATCTTAACCACAGCAAGTTACTCAAAAAGTCCAAATCTTAACCACAGCAAGTTACTCAAAAAGTCCAAATCTTAACCACAGCAAGTTACTCAAAAAATCCAAATCTTAACCACAAAGAGTTACTCAAAAAGTCCAAATCTTAACCACAGCGAGTTACTCAAAAAGTCCAAATCTTAACCACAGCGAGTTACTCAAAAAGTCCAAATCTTAACCACAGCAAGTTACTCAAAAAGTACAAATCTTAACCACAGTGAGTTACTCAAAAAATCCAAATCTTAACCACAGCAAGTTACTCAAGAAGTCCAAATCTTAACCACAGCGAGTTACTAAAATATTCCAAATCTTAACCACAGTGAGTTACTCAAAAAGTCCAAATCTTAACCACAGTGAGTTACTCAAAAAATCCAAATCTTAACCACAGTGAGTTACTCAAAAAATCCAAATCTTAACCACAGCGAGTTACTCAAAAAGTCTAAATCTTAACCACAGCGAGTTACTCAAAAAGTCCAAATCTTAACCACAGCGAGTTACTAAAAAAAATCCAAATCTTAACCACAGTGAGTTACTCAAAAAATCCAAATCTTAACCACAGTGAGTTACTCAAAAAATCCAAATCTTACCACAGCAAGTTACTCAAAAGTCCAAATCTTAACCACTGTGAGCTACTCAAAAAGTCCAAATCTTAACCACAGTGAGCTACTCAAAAAGTCCAAATCTTAACCACAGTGAGCTACTCAAAAAGTCCAAATCTTAACCACAGTGAGCTACTCAAAAAGTCCAAATCTTAACCACAGTGAGCTACTCAAAAAGTCCAAATCTTAACCACAGTGAGCTACTCAAAAAGTCCAAATCTTAACCACAGTGAGCTACTCAAAAAGTCCAAATCTTAACCACAGTGAGCTACTCAAAAAGTCCAAATCTTAACCACAGTGAGTTACTCAAAAAGTCCAAATCTAAACCACAGTGAGCTACTCAAAAAGTCCAAATCATGCAAGAATACCACTTACTCAAAACCCACAAATCAGGAAGCAGACCTCAATGAAATCTATACAATAAAAACTGTGTCCACAATTGTTTTATTTCCATTAGTATTCACTTATGTTTTTTCTCTCTGTCAAAACCTGCTACTAGTTTTGCTCTGGCCTGTACAGTAATGGTTGTTGCCACGTCTTTTCTTAATATTTATATATATAAGGTTGAAAGACATCTTTGTTGTTATGTAATAATAAAACCCATTAATATAAAAATATCAATTTAAACAATTAAATTGAAATGACATAACAATATTAATAAATGATTGTCTGCCTGTCAATATAAACAAGGTCTGAACGAAAACCAAACACAATATTCTTCTCAAAAACTTCAAATCAAAATTAACATTAAATTCCATTTTATGATGTCTAAAACAATAATAACGTCAAGTTATCATCTTAAAGACATCAATTTTAAGTGAAATTATTCTCATGTTATTTTTTTGAAAATGAAATTATGAGACAAACTGCTGCAGGCATTGCGACACTTTTCATAAAAATATCTTTCCAAAAATAAATTGATCTTTTACAAAAACATGGTATAATCCTATGTTAATTTAAACATACAATGTGCAGAATTGTTGATAAATTGTTCATCCAGTGTCAATAAACCTGTCTGTCCTGTTTCCTTACTTTCATATTCAAAAACTGTCCACTTTTAATCATAATATAAAAAAGAAGATGTGGTATGATTGCCAGTGAGACAACTCTCCACAAGAAACCTAAATGGCACAGAAATTAACAACTATAGGTCACCGTACAGCCTTCAACAATCAGCAAAGTCCATACCACATAGTCAGCTATAAAAGGCCCTGAAATGAGTTGTTTTCTGAAATTGTTCATGTTTGCCATCAACCATTCCTTTCATTCATATTCACTGTCCACTTTTAATTGTTGCTTTTTGCAATCGTTCATCAGTTTGCCATCAGCGTTATGACATCATTCCCAATCTCACGATTTCTAAAGAGATATGATTTCTTTTGTCTTTCTCACGATTTCGATATATATATATATATTTCTTTTGTCTTTTCATTTTCATTTTTATTCTATACCGTCCTCATTCATCAGCCTACAATAATGTCCACAGGTGTTCTGTAATAACTCATGATTGATTGAATGTAAGCTTGCTTAATGTCCAGTAGCAATTTACAGTCACTCACAATATCTATAAAAGTTTGTGTTCTGTGGCTTTTCCTTTGTGACAAATCCAGGTGATGATGATCGGTGCCTTTTCCTTTGTGACAAATCCAGGTGATGATGATCGGTGCCCAAACATTATTACCATGCTTGTTGTTGCTTTTCCCTTTTCATGTTCCTCTGTTTTCCATGGCTTTTTTCTTTTGACAAAGATAGGAGACAGTTTCGGTGCACAAAGATCATTACCGTTTTCAGCGCATTTTTCTTATGACAATTCTACGCAACACAATCGATGCACAAACATATTATTACACCGTTTTCTGTGGATTTCTTATTTCTGACAAATTAACGCAACATGATCAAAACACTGTACTCTATTCCTTTTTCTTTTGACAATTCTAGGAGACACAATCGATGCACAAACATTATTATCCTGTTTTCCGTTGCTTTCTAGTTTTTGACAAATCTACTCGGTGCACAAACATTATTATCCTATCAACTTTTATATCACCACCTGTATCGTGTTGACATCACCTGGCCATTATGTTTTATGTGTATTAACATCTTTTTGTTAAAGATCTGTTCTCATGATGGACCCATCAAACATCTTGAATGAATAGCTCCCTTCAGGGCTCTAATCATCTTAACCAAAGGGTTAATAACTCACACATAATATTCAAATTGTTCATAATTGATTTTTACATGAAAATAAACATTTTAATGATGCCAATAGAGATATCAATATGTGTCCTCTTCATTTTGAAAAAGGAATTGAAACGGTTTATTAATTTTTAGCCAAAATTATTAATTTTTCAATGTGAACAATGTTACATAAAATTGACATTGTAAAATAATCAAAATTTTAAACAAAAAATAATCATTTATGAACAGGTGAAACTGTGTTTATCTTAATTTCAGTAAGGTATACTTGCTGATCAGTAGAAGATATTCAAAATGCTACTAATTAAGTCCAAAAAATATCAATTAAAATTCTCACAAAATGTATGAATACTTTTTACATCAACAATAATAAATCCCACAACTCAGCACTTTCTAAATAAAGATAAAAACACAACAGTTGATCCTACAGACTTCACGATTTAAATGTAGCCCTGGACTTGTGTATGTATTCCGACACATTTAATCCTCTAAGATTACTGCCGATCCTAATGAAAACCTTATGTATAACATTCATTGTTAAAACCTCGTATTATATATAAAAGTTTTTCTTTCTTTACTTATGTAATACAATCGGTCATGACCCTTTAAACAGAGCCAGTGTAGAGTAACTTTTAATCTTTGTATATCAAATATTATAAAATCATAAGTCATGTTCACCTCAGTATGAAAGTAAAGAACACTGTGAATACTGTAACCATTTGTATCATAAATCCGAAAAAGGAATTCACTGGAGATCTTTTGTAGACCTTAAAACTGCATTTCAAAGAAATTCCAAGACTGAACTTTGTTTTACTTTAGTAATCGGTATGATTCTATAGAAAAGGCATTTACAAAAGTTAACAAGCAATTTTGTTCTGCATTTAGTGCAATATTATCTTGCAGTTTGAAAAAAGTTTCTAATTAGACGGTACTGGATAATGAATGCTGTTCTCTTTAAAGCTAAAGTTTTGTCATACAATAAAACATTCATTGCATGAACAACTAATAATGAATGTTATCCATATAGTATAAGATATATAAACCATTTCCCTTCATCATATTCATAAAACATTATCAAATTGTCACTGGATATCCTGTGGATTATACCATGTATACAGAACACTACAACTTATCACATAATTGTGCAACCCAGGAATCAAATCTATTATTTGGCATTAAAATTTTCATAACTGCCTTAGCAAATTTTGATGCATTTCAAATCCAGGAATAATATTACATGCATCTGCATCTCTCAGTACAATGTAGATTTCTCTTTTCATGAAAGAAAGAAAGCAAGTAAAAACCTTTTCAGTTTCCATATTGCATGCAATATATATAATAAAAAGTTTTCAAATACTTTCAAAATTCTGTAATCCTAATACATGCCCTTATTTTAAGGCATGTTTTCTTGTGCCACTTTAAAACTGTAATGTCTCAGAATTTAACATTAGCATGATTAGTATTAATCCAATACTTTTGTTCATGTAGGAATATTAGTCCAATTTGTACAATGAAAATATTTATTTTCATCCTTTCACAGATTCAAAAATGTTTAATGTTCTAACGCATCCAAAACATTAATTCCAAATGCGAATAAAATTTAACACAATTCAAGATCTGCATACAAAATAACCAAATGCTCAACTCAATAGAATTAAACCATCACAATATTTTCTACCTTAGCACTCAAGTTTTCATTTCATTTTCACACATCTCAAATTCAAAAATGTATAATGTTCAAAAACATCCAATCATAAATTCCAAATGCCAATAGAATTAAGCAATAACAATATTATTTTCCACTTATACCATGTTAACACTAAAGTTTTCAATTCCGGTTTTAGTCTTTCTCAAATTCAAAACATGTTTAATGTTCAAAAACATGTAAACATTTAATCTAATTTCAAATGTGAATAAAAATTCAACAATTCAGGATCTGCATATATAAAATACCAAATACTCAACCCAGCCCCCATCTCAAAATAAATAAAATATTTCAATTCAAATACATTACATACAATCTCCTTATCCTGATCAACTTTCTTATCTTAATCATTTATTAACAAATTATTCTTAGAGTTATCCCCCTTTTGTGAAAGTGTCAAATTTTAAAACTGTGTCCATTACCAGATAAATTAAATGGTTATTTAATAAATATCAACAGTTATTTCTAATCACTTTATCACTGGATAATCTCAATGATAAAAACAGTAATGGATCACTGTAGAACAATCTTACAAACATAACTAGGCACCGATCATTGGATAATGTCACCAAATAATATAAAAATAAAATTGAGAATGGAAATGGGGAATGTGTCAAAGAGAAAACAGCCCGACCAAAGAGCAGAAAACAGCAAATTTAGCCACGAATGGGTCTTCAGTACAGCAAGAAAATCCTGCACCCAGAGGTGTGCTGCAGCTGACACCTAAATAAAAAAGTGTACTTGAGTTCAGTGATAATGAACATCATACTAAACTACGAAATATATAATGAACTTTAAAACTTAACAAGACTAAAAATCCATAATTGAGCTATGACCAAAAGGATAAATCTTTTTGTATATTGTTCATAGTTAGAATGTACCACCCAGGACAAGTTTCAAATTCATCAATCTTAACATTTGTAAATGTGGACCATGCAGTACCAGGTACCGTGTCGGACTCCTTCATCGTGTGTCCAGCCAGCAGAATAATCTACCCATTATTCATAATTTAAACATTTCTAAAAAACTTCAGAAAGTTAAACGGCTATTAGTTCATGGTAAATTAAATCTGCAATCACTGACCTTAAAATCTCAACATGCAATTAAAACATTTGGACATTGAGGTAACAGAGACCATTCTACGTGTAACATATAACTTTATAACAGTGCTGTGTGGTTTGTTTTACATACATTTGTATTTGAATGCTGTGCTGTGTGTTACATATTTGAAACAAATATCTGATTTTAACCATCTTATTCAGATATATTCATTCTCAATTACAAGACTTTTCTGCATCAGTAAATATCAAGTTTAAAATTACAGTAGGTATACATTATTTCAACCTGTGCAGTTTTTTTTTGCATCTTAATTTTCTGCTGACAAGGCACAAATTTCATACATAAAGATTGTCCCAGATTTGACTTCTAAGACATCATATATGACATATCTAGGATATACATATGTGGTCCTACATCTGAAGAAGTTTAGCCTTTGACACAATTGTTCATGATTTGACAGTCATTTATGGCGTTCATTATCACTGAACTAGTATATATTTGTTTAGGGGCCAGCTGAAGGACGCCTCCGGGTGCGGGAATTTCTCGCTACATTGAAGACCTGTTGGTGACCTTCTGCTGTTGTTTTTTATTTGGTCGGGTTGTTGTCTCTTTGACACATTCCCCATTTCCATTCTCAATTTTATAGATAGGTTGTCCTGTATAATTAAGAGCGCATTTGTTTCTAACCTAAACGATGTAAACGACTACGCGCGTAGTCGTTTAATCCATTTGTTTCTTACATTTTTTGGTCAACGTTGACGTCGTTCACATAAACGATGTACGCGCAAAAGAGTCGCGTAGTCGTTGATCGTTTATCGTTGAGACGTGTAAACGATAAATTTGTTTCTGCATCTGTCGTTTAAATAATTACGAGCACGTGTTGTTTTCGCAAAGTCCTGGTTATTTATTTCCCGCACTTTTACCTGTTTGTTTACAGTGCGTGAGTGTAATCTATTTTTGTCTGACAACGTGGGGTCGATAAAGTTTATTAAACGATGTATTTGTTTCTAGCAGCTTAACGTTTACTAAACGATAGTCGTCGATGACAAAATTTCGGGTTAGAAACAAATGCACTCTAAGCCAAAAAAAATATTTCTAACTGATCCATCCAAACAGTGTTGTGTGGTTCACTTTACATATTTGAAACAAATATCATGTTTCAACTATTGGATCTTATTCTGAATTCAGGTTTTTTTTTCATCTCTATTTTCTGCTTACAAGGCACAAATTTCATTCATAAAAATTGTCTCAGACTAGACTATAGACATCAAAAATGACATATCTAGGATATAATTAATTTTATATGTATCTACATGTGTCTAGTGTTAAGAGTTTAAATTGTATCCCCCGCAGATGTAGATACATATAAAATTAATTATATTTTTGTCATTGACCAGTAAATCCTACATATTTCGGGCAATTAACCCAAAACTTAATCCCAGCCTCCCCTTTGTTATATGGTACGTTGTGGTACAATTTCAGAGAGATCCATACAATTACACACAAGTTATTGTCTGGAAACTAGAAAAATGCTCGTTTTGGCCCTTTTTTGGCCATTAATTCCTAAACTTTGGCCCCATAACCCTGTAAATGAATCTAAACCTTCTACTTGTGGTTTTAAACATTGCGATATAATTTTCGAGCAATTGAAATACTTGCATGCACTCAAGTAATTATCCTGAAACTAGAAAAATGCTTGTTTTGGGCCACTTTTGGGCCCCTAATTCCTAAACGGTTGGGACCATCATCCCCAAAATTAATCCCAACCTTCATTTTGTGGTATTGGACCTTCTGAAAAAAATTCATAAAGATCTATTCACTTAAACTAAAGTTATTATCCGGAAACCAATGTGTCTTCGGACGACATCATACCATTATACGATCCCAAAAATTTTTTGGGGTCGTATAAAATAGAAGAGGTGGTATGATTGCCAACGAAACAGATCTCCTAACGAGACTAATGACATAGAGGTTAACCAACTATAGGTCAAAGTACGGTCCAAACAATGATCAAGACCTGTGAGGGCTGCATAATGTTAAAGCTATAAAAGGCCCTTAATTGTCAACATGTAAAACAAATTCAAATTACAAAACCAACTGCCTGATTTATGTACAAAACAAGTTAATAAAAAATATGATTTATGACAACAAGCAAGAGTCACTGAATTATTTACAGTCTTGAGAAAAACCGATACAAAATGTGCAAGGGTTAAACATGCTAGTCGTCGCCCAACCCTTCTCTAACTTGGGAGACGGTCAGTGGTGTAACAATACAACTGAAGAACAAAAATAAAGATCAATTGAAAAAGGCGAATCATTCATCAGATGATAGAAAGCACAAAAACTACAAGACTTTAACTGACCTCTTATGGAGGTTATCAAAGGTCATGAACAGTTTAAGGTATTTAACTTTAATAATTCATAATGGTTAACAAGGCCATAATAGTATTCATTCAGCATTCAAACAATATAAATAGAATATGAGACTGTAAGCATAGAATCCCAAGAACAGTACTGTGTAAGAACCCTATCCCAATGGTTAATATCTATTACTGTAGAACATTAACCTCAACATTGGCTAGGGTCAGGGTTTAAGGATGTATTCAGATATTTTGATTCATACATTATTAATGATTACACAATTTCATTGATCATAGATAAAAGAAGACAAAAGAGACAACCATGCACTCACCTGAGTGACCAAATGGTGTATAATTCAAGCAACTAAGGGTCACTTTAAAATAATGATTGTATTGCTTACAACAATGAGCAAAATGCCTTTAAAAATGAGCAAAAACTTATACAGTATATATGGTATAGTAGCTATAAAAAGCATCAATATGACAAGGTTATATAACCTCCTTGGTCTAACGATTTAAACAAAAAAAGTTATAATATAATTCCCAGTGTACCCAGGGACTTATGTAAATGAGTTAAGATTTACAACTTCAGTTGACAGAATGTCCTTCTATCTACTTCTCTGTGTACTCAGTAACCATTAATACACTTAATAAAAAAGAAAACTGAATATAAATGTATAAATTTACCCATTGACTATAAAGAGTCCTTATGTTAAGTTTACCAGGGTTCATGAAGGACTCAATTTGTGGCAGACAGTGGCAGCTCCAGAAATTTTCATAAGTAGGGGCCAAATGACTGCCTAAGAGGGAACAGCTTCCTTCACGCTTCAGTGATTCCCTATATTACCAACCAAAATTTTCCTACAAAAAGACACCCCCCCCCCCCACTCCCTGAATACAACTCTGGCAGTCTTAATAAAATCTTGTCTGAACCAATTATCCAGTACAAAATCTAAACACTTTGAGAACTGTTGCATACCAATTCCCATGGTATAAAGTCAAAGCTTGTTTTTTCATACCATGTTCCAGATGAAATTTGCTAAATGTACTTCTTTTTTTCTTACTAAATAGGTGAGAGAGGTTGAATGAGGTAATACACCACAAGATAGGGGCTCTACATCTTTATTGGCAGTTTTCTAGGTGAGAGAGGTTGAATGAGGTAATACACCACAAGATAGGGGCTCTACATCTTTATTGGCAGTTTTCTAGGTGAGAGAGGTTGAATGAGGTAATACACCACAAGATAGGGGCTCTACATCTTTATTGGCAGTTTTCTAGGTGAGAGGTTGAATGAGGTAATACACCACAAGATAGGGGCTCTACATCTTTATTGGCAGTTTTCTAGGTGAGAGAGGTTGAATGATGTAATACACCACAAGATAGGGGCTCTACATCTTTATTGGCAGTTTTCTAGGTGAGAGAGGTTGAATGAGGTAATACACCACAAGATAGGGGCTCTACATCTTTATTGGCAGTTTTCTAGGTGAGAGGTTGAATGAGGTAATACACCACAAGATAGGGGCTCTACATCTTTATTGGCAGTTTTCTAGGTGAGAGAGGTTGAATGAGGTAATACACCACAAGATAGGGGCTCTACATCTTTATTGGCAGTTTTCTAGGTGAGAGAGGTTGAATGATGTAATACACCACAAGATAGGGGCTCTACATCTTTATTGGCAGTTTTCTAGGTGAGAGAGGTTGACTGATGTAATACACCACAAGATAGGGGCTCTACATCTTTATTGGCAGTTTTCTAGGTGAGAGAGGTTGACTGATGTAATACACCACAAGATAGGGGCTCTACATCTTTATTGGCAGTTTTCTAGGTGAGAGAGGTTGACTGATGTAATACACCACAAGATAGGGGCTCTACATCTTTATTGGCAGTTTTCTAGGTGAGAGAGGTTGAATGAGGTAATACACCACAAGATAGGGGCTCTACATCTTTATCGGCAGTTTTCTAGGTGAGAGAGGTTGAATGAGGTAATACACCACAAGATAGGGGCTCTACATCTTTATTGGCAGTTTTCTAGGTGAGAGAGGTTGAATGAGGTAATACACCACAAGATAGGGGGTCTACATCTTTATTGGCAGTTTTCTAGGTGAGAGAGGTTGAATGAGGTAATACACCACAAGATAGGGGCTCTACATCTTTATTGGCAGTTTTCTAGGTGAGAGAGGTTGAATGAGGTAATACACCACAAGATAGGGGCTCTACATCTTTATTGGCAGTTTTCTAGGTGAGAGAGGTTGAATGAGGTAATACACCACAAGATAGGGGGTCTACATCTTTATTGGCAGTTTTCGACATGACATTTCAAAAATAACTCAATAAAACACAGGTTGATTCTCATCAGGAAAAAAACAAGTGACTTATGAACATGGTTACATCTTCTGACATCAGACTCGGACTTCTCTTGAACTGAATTTTAATGTGCGTATTGTTATGCATTTACTTTTCTACATTGGTTAGAGGTATAGGGGGAGGGTTGAGATCTCACAAACATGTTTAACCCCGCCGCATTTTTGCGCCTGTCCCAAGTCAGGAGCCTCTGGCCTTTGTTAGTCTTGTATTATTTTAATTTTAGTTTCTTGTGTACAATTTGGAAATTAGTATGGCGTTCATTATCACTGGACTAGTATAAATTTGTTTAGGGGCCAGCTGAAGGACGCCTCCGGATGTGGGAATTTCTCGCTACATTGAAGACCTGTTGGTGACCCTCTGCTGTTGTTTTTTATTTGGTTGGGTTGTTGTCTCTTTGACACATTCCCCATTTCCATTCTCAATTTTATGACAACATTGACAACATTTCAAAACATTGAAGGCACCTTTCAATATAGCCCTTTAAAATAAGTACAGAATTTGGATAAACAAAACATATCAAATTTAATTAATAAGAAGGCATCTTTCCCTATAGCCCTTTACAATAAGTTACTAAACGTCTTACCATTAAAGTTCCTATTTGTTCCAGAGAAATAAAACGTGTATGTAGATCTGTATACCATCATGCTAAGATATGAACTTTGTTGTCCAAAATGTTTAAATCCACAAATTTGTAAACCAACTATCACATAACAAATTTTCCGTTGTACATAGAAACATAATATATATAATTTTCAAGCTGTGTGAGATTAAAACTCTCCGTCCCAATCTGTCATAGATTTATTATAACTCCTTTTCAAACATTCAAATATACTACTAAAATCTGTCATATTTTATCTTCAGGAAAATTCACTACACAGTTGGTCCATTTGTTAAAATCACACATTTTTTTCAGCTTAGATTTTTTTCTGAAACTGCAATCAATGTAAATTACAAGTATCACAAAGGGAGGTAACTCAAATTTCAGTATTACAAGGGGAGCAAACTCCTTGACAGCTTTCTGAATTACAATCCAATGGTCATAAACAACAATCTATGATGCTTTAATTTCAAATCTTCCCTTTTAAAGGAATCTCAACAGTCCTTTAGTCTATTTTTAGAAATTTTTCAAGATTTATTGTCTAATTATAACATCCTGTATTCTAAAATCATGACTAAATTAGCAAACCACAATTTTATAAATAATGTCTGTATGCAAATAATCCACAATCCATAATAAATTTCCTCTGACAATTTTTTTTTTCCGATCACAAGTTAAGAAATCAGCATTAGAAAAAACTGCCAATCTGTGTTTACTATGACAAACACTATATCATCCATTAATCCATAAATAGTTATATCTATATTAGTGTCTCCCTGAACCAGCTGTTGTTATCTACCTATTGATTATAAGGTAAGATGTTAATTACCTGGCCGACCTGTCATAGGTAACATCAATTAATTACCCCTCCTCCACAGGTAAAATCTCAGTGAATCATACTGATCCCTTCAATCCTACCTGATCATACTCGACTGTGTAAAGTTCACAAAGCTTGTTAACTTTTTACAATTTTTCTAAAAAAAATTGTGAATTCTATTTCATCACTTTTATAGAATCCTGTAAATATAGAGCAGTAATGTCTGACAACTGTTCTAATTCATGTATGTATTCCTAAAGGCGAACATGCATTATTTTAAATATATTTCATCCAAAATTTACATGAAAACTAACATTGGTGTTAAATTCACTGTTAGCTTTGGTTTCAATGCATTGAAACTTACAAGTAGATCCACTCTATCAAATTCTTTCAGTTTCATGAAAATAGCAAAAATAGCCAAAATGAAAATGTATAACTTGACTTTAGAATCATATCAACTTTGCAACAATGTTCATTTTCTATTCCACATTTTCACTATTTCATGAACAAACATAAAAAAATCAAAAACTGATCAATCCTTTTTTGTAAAAACACCACTTCTCAGATAATAAATACAAAGATGTCACTGGTCATTTAACATGTTTAATGACCAGAAGTGACCACATGACAATATTATGTCCACTACATCACATAATCCATTTCCTGATGGTCAACTGACCTTGTCCAGTAATTATGTCACTTTATGTTGTATTATGTCCACTAGCTCTAGGGGAGATTACTCTGTCAGTTAATGGTCATCCCACAATATTTATTGACCATCATTACATAATTGTTTTCTATCATTTAAATGATGTTTTACCTTTGTGGTAATTGAATTTTTGTAGTCATATTGTATTAAATATTGAACTTTATGTTTCTTACTCAACATTAAATATTACATATAAATAGTTGAAATAATTATTTCTCCAAGATATTTCCATTTATAATGTTCATCAAATTTATCTCAGTTTTAAATACTTGAAACTGACATCTCTTCATTTGAAAATACTTCACAAATTGTTTTTAAAAGTTTATTGAACTTTTGTTTCCGTAGACCTTTATTGTCTTAAAACTAGACTGTTCCTCCTTTAAACAATCACAGCTTTTAAAAGTAGACTTCTTCACAGAAAAAAACCACACCATTGTTTCAAGAATGATAATTCCTAATAACCCCACCCTAAGTCCATCAGGGACCACATAATACAAGGTACTCTGTCAACTCTGGCCACTACAGAATAATTACTGCCTCACTATTGAAGGTAACACAATGTCAGATACCTCACAAATCAAGTATTCTAACAACTCTGGCCACTACAGAATAATAACTGCTTCTCTATTGAAGGTAACACAATGTCAGATACCTCACAAATCTATCAAGTATTCTAACAACTCTGGCCACTACAGAATAATAACTGCTTCACTATTGAAGGTAACACAATGTCAGATACCTCACAAATTTATCAAGTATTCTAACAACTCTGGCCACTACAGAATAATAACTGCTTCACTATTGAAGGTAACACAATGTCAGATACCTCACAAATTTATCAAGTATTCTAACAACTCTGGCCACTACAGAATAATAACTGCTTCACTATTGAAGGTAACACAATGTCAGATACCTCACAAATCCATCAAGTATTCTAACAACTCTGGCCACTACAGAATAGTTACTGCCTCACTATTGAAGGTAACACAATGTCAGATACCTCACAAATCCATCAAGTATTCTAACAACTCTGGCCACTACAGAATAGTTACTGCCTCACTATTGAAGGTAACACAATGTCAGATACCTCACAAATCTATCAAGTATTCTAACAACTCTGGCCGCTACAGAATAGTTACTGCTTCACTATTGAAGGTAACACAATGTCAGATACCTCACAAATCCATCAAGTATTCTAACAACATATCACAATCAATCATATAGTCTAACAACTTTACTCAGATCTTTACACAAAATAAAACCTATTTTCCACCAAAATCAGTGAATAAATCACTAATTTAACCAGATAATCTGTGACAATGAAACTTGAACAAGTGCTTGTAGATTGACTAGATAGATGTCACAGTCTAGTGCCCCTCAATCACAAAACTTTCAAAATAATGTACATTTTAACAACAAAAACTCACTCAAAGGCAATGCTAATATAATAATCTAGAACTATCTAAGTAAAGGCAAAATCTAAACAAGGCCATGCAAATTTCAAATTATGGTAGAAGAAAGTGTAAAGAAATATGATCTCAACAAAAGAAATTAAAGACACTATATATAAATATTTCTTAATAACTTTTGGAGATTATTGTATTGTGTTTGAAGCTTTGTGGACTTTCCTGAGTAGTTTGAGTTTACTGGGTGTATTGTAGTGTAGACATTTGCTACAGTAAATTATAAACTTCTGATAGATGGTCGCAAAGCTTCAAATGCAATACAGGAATTCAAAATGTCCTCTTTCATATAGTTAGAGGGCAAAAGAGAATTTTAGAGAATTGTCATCCAATCAGAACCATTATATTTATCCAGCTACACTGTTGGAAAAGGACATTGGGCTATTAAATTCCAGGACATCTCTTTGGTGAAATTGTCTTTAGTTGACTGATATTTAATCTGATTCTTAAAACTTTCTTAATTTAACAGACTTTAAAAAATATAAAAAAATCAAATATCAAGTTCTGTTTTATTCTTGACTTACAGTATAACATGTACTTCTAACACTACCTAAATTAATTTTATTTCAGAACATGTTATACCCAATTATCATTTACTTATATAAAATTATACAGGAATCAACATCTCTTTTAAAATTTCACATCAACTTCTTTTGAATATGACCTACTTGTATAAGCCGTATATTTACATTAGACAACCCATGAACTCGTTTTCACTTGGATAAGTCCCGCCTTTCCATTGTGGACTGCAGATATAAAATCTTGTAAGATGTTAGACAATCTATGAACCCATTTCACTTGAATACAGTCCCGCCTTTCCATTGTGGACGGCAGATATAAAATCTTGTACGATGACAATTACAATTCGATCGGTGTTATTTATTCATAACTTGCTTATCAAACATCACAAATACATTGTTACTTTTTGTTCTGGGTAGTACATGTTATTCTGTTTAAGAAAATCTACTGAATAATTAGAATCAGAGTGAGCTCAGGTAAAATATAGGAAGATATTAGTTAAACCTAACTAAAACTTTTCAACCAACATAAATTGTCAAAAAACTTCTATGTGTCGAATATAAGTCCATTTTAAGTGTTGTTTTTTTTTTTTTTTTGTCAACCTTGATGGAACCCCACTCTACTTTAAAACAAGATCTGGCTCCTTCTCTAGCTCAGAGGGATACATAATATTGTCAACTCGCCCTAATGGGGGAAAGGGGGGGGATTTGTAATTTATAGTGCAGATAGATAGCCAGACAATATGTTTCCTTGAAGAAAATTTAGAGAAGATGTTATGTTCAAGTTTTACATCAATCTTTTGAGCCAAGCTTTACGAATTCTTAAAAACTTGAATAATTCATGATCTCATATTTTGTGTATATTCTCAACAATTAGACTGGAAAGTTATCAAAATATAATGTTCCCTAATAAAACTTCAACATGAAAAATAAAAATTTATGTGAACAATTTTAAATTCATAAAAATAAAATTTAGGAAATTTGAATTTGAAAAGTCTGTGTATACCTAGAGTACAGTGACACAACATTATTATCCCATAACAATAAACACTCCTTTGATGGAGATTTTATTTTGACAGTTTATTTTCATATGTATAAATTTATGTGGGGTCTTTGATCATATTACACCTAATTTAAAATATCTCTCTAAAGTATCCGGAAAAAATACCAGAAAAACTTTTAAAAAGAAAAAATGAAGAAGAGAAGTGTTTTCAAGCATTAACCCAGGTTGAGGTTTATATGGTCTCCAGTGGGGTACCCCCTTAGGTTATAAGGTCACGTTTAAAATAAGTAATCAGGTTACTAGGTCATCTTTAATCAAATAAAACTTTTTAATAAAAATTTCAAGACATTTTCAAATGTCAAAGGTCCTTTTAAATGAGATGTAAGGTTGCATTTAAGGTTGCCTGTTTTAAAACCCCCATATCTAATTTGGCCATGTTGGAGCCATATATATAAGCTTTTTGCAAAGGAATGGTGTTGGAGTCATTGTGATTTATTGTGTCGCCTTATATTTTGGGCCAATTTACACAATTTGAGCAAGAGTTCCCTACCCTTTTCAACATGATGGGAGTCTTAACTCTTTTGCACAAATTCCTACATAAATCAGTATCTTTTTTTCACTGCTAGTTTTAAAAAAAAACATTATTATCTGAACAAATCTTATTTCTTTTAGCTTTGATTGTTTCTTCATATGTTCCAATTTGGTAATTCTTACTAATAAATTTATAAATCTACCCAAAATAAACAAAATATCAACCAGGGGAAATAACTCTAACTTTGTATTGAACACTTTCTAAATAAAGAGAGCAGTACACTGGTGAAAATAATATCTATTTATAAAGAATCCATAATTTGCCAAAGGCAGCACAATAGTTATAGAGTATGATTTAATATCTTTGGATTTTCCAAAATGACAAAGCCAGGGTGACTCCAATCCATTAACATTATCAGTTGACCAGACTCAGACATCCATATAAGGAACTTTTCATATTCTAAATCATTATTAGTTTCATCTACAATAGGACTTTACCAAATATTCAAAAACATTGTCTGACAATATACAAGTGCCTCTTCCAACTTTAGGACATTTTTTCATGATGCATCATGACCCTCAAACAGATCTTCTTAAATCTATATAACAAGAGGCTCTCAAGAGCCTGAATCGCTCACCTTAATTCTTTTGGTTAAATCTCTCATCAATGATTATTTTGGCTTTTCAATTTATTTAAATGTTTTTTGGATCGTCCTATTTTCTTCAAAAGCCAAAAAAAATAATCATTTTCTCCTATGTTCTATTTTAGCCATAGGAGCTATGTTTCTTGACATACAAGGAAATAAAATATAAAATTTATACTAGATACTCTGAAAATCATTTAGCCTAAGTTTGGCTGAAATTGATACAGCAGTTTCAAAGGAGAAGATTTTTTAAAGTAAGTCAACATGATGAACAAATTGTGAAAAAAAGTCTTTAAAGGGCAATAACTCCTTAAGGGGTCAATTGACAATTTTGGTCAAATTGACTTAATTGAAGATCTTACTTTGCTGAACATTATTGCTGTTTACAGTTTATTTCTATCTATAATTATATTCAAGATAATAAACAAAAACAGCAAAATTTCCTTAAAATTATCAATTCAGGGGCAGCAACCCAACAACAGGTTGTCTGATTCATCTGAAAATTTCAGGGCAGATAGATCTTGACCTGATAAACAATATTACCCAACGTCAGATTTGCTCTAAATGCTTTGGTTTTTGAGTTATAAGCCAAAAACTGCATTTGACCCCTATGTTCTATTTTTAGCAATGGCGACCATGTTTGTTGATAGATCACAACTTCGGATACAGTTTACAAACTAGATACCCTAAGGAACATTCAGTTAAAGTTTGGAAGTATTTGGCCCAGTAGTTTCAGAGGAGAAGATTTTTGTAAAAGATTACTAAGATTTACGAAAAATGGTTAAAAATTGACTATAAAGGGCAATAACTCCTAAAGGGGTCAACTGACCATTTCCGTCATGTTGACTTATTTGTAAATCTTACTTTGCTGAACATTATTCCTGTTTACATTTTATCTCTATCTATAAAAATATTCAAGATAATAACCAAAAACAGCAAAATTTCCTTAAAATTATCAATTCAGGGGCAGCAACCCAACAACAGGTTGTCTGATTCATCTGAAAATTTCAGGGCAGATAGATCTTGACCTGATAAACAATATTACCCACGTCAGATTTGCTCTAAATGCTTTGGTTTTTGAGTTATAAGCCAAAAACTGCATTTGACCCCTATGTTCTTTTTTTAGCAATGGCGACCATGTTTGTTGATAGATCATAACTTCGGATACAATTTACAAACTAGATACCCTAAGGAACATTCAATTAAAGTTTGGAAGTATTTGGCCCAGTAGTTTCAGAGGAGAAGATTTTTGTAAAAGATTACTAAGATTTACGAAAAATGGTTAAAAATTGACTATAAAGGGCAATAACTTCTAAAGGGGTCAACTGACCATTTCCGTCATGTTAACTTATTTGTAAATCTTACTTTGCTGAACATTATTCCTGTTTACAGTTTATCTCTATCTATAATTATATTCAAGATAATAACCAAAAACAGCAAAATTTCCTTAAAATTACTAATTCAGGGGCAGCAACCCAACAACGGGTTGTCTGATTCATCTGAAAATTTCAGGGCAGATAGATCTTGACCTGATAAACAATTTTACCACATGTCAAATTTGCTCTAAATGCTTTGGTTTTTGAGTTATAAGCCAAAAACTGCATTTGACCCCTATGTTCTATTTTTAGCAATGGCGACCACGTTTGTTGATAGATCAAAACTTCGGATACAATTTATAAATTAGATACCCTAAGGAACATTCAGTTAAAGTTTGAAAGTATTTGGCCTAGTAGTTTCAGAGGAGAAGATTCTTGAAATAGTTTACGACCACGACAGACGACGACAGACGACGACAGACGACTGACGCCAAGTGATGGCATAAGCTCACTTGTCCTTTCGGGACAGGTGAGCTAATAAAAGCATATCTTTTCAATTCACACATTGACAGACACCATTTCTGAAGTCTCCAAGTTTTGCATATGTAAGATAGACCACTTATACCATTAAGACACCTCAATTTATCCAGACAGAAAAATATCAGGATTTAAAACTAGAGGCTCTAAAGAGCCTGTGTCACTCCCCTTGGTCTAGGTGCATTTCATAAACGAATAAAAATTAACCAAATTTATGAAAATTGTTATAAATTGACTATAAAGGGCAATAACTCCTTATGGGGTCAATTGACCATTTGGGTCATGTTGACTAATTTGTAGGTCTTGTTTTGCTGTACATTATTGCTGTTTACAGTTTATCTCTATCTATAATAATATTCAAGACAATAACCAAAAGCTGCAAAATTTTCTAAAAATTACCAATTTCGGGGCAGCAACCCAACAATGAGTTGCCTGATTGGTCTGAAAATTTCAGGGAAGATAGACTTTGACCTTTTATACCGACGCCAAGTGATGAGCCTTTGGACCAGGTGAGCTAAAAAGCCAGAATGGACAACATAGGTGAAAAAATTATGAATTTCAAAAATTACGATTTTTCACAAAGCACCACATGTCACTGTAAATTATAATAGCACACTTTTAGAGTTATATCTTGTGGCCTTGTATATATAGGTCATACTGAAAACAAGATTTGTTTAGTATGTAAAACCACTCAGTATGTGAAACGAATCTGTATGTGAAACTTTACCAGTAACTTACCTTGTTCATACCTATGAGTTAACGACTTAACAAACAGGTGTGATGACGAGGCAGCCATCAATAACACACAGTCTATTAACTCCAGGAACTCAAGAACTCATTGCAAAAATCACAATACATCCGTACAATTGAATTTCAATAAAATATCACATAAATACACGCAAATAATTCTCCATTGTCATTTCATTCTCAAACAGCTGAGACTAAAAAATTCCAATTTGACTTGTAATTTGTTCGGGAAACATATTGAGGACAACATGTGTGTCATCAACTAAAACTCCACAGTTATAAAAATTCACCTTAAGAAATTGATTTTTTTTAACAAGAGCAGAAAATAAGATTAGAATTATGGTAATCAATTTGTTTGTGTTGAAATTTACAATACCAACGAGTTTCATAACTTCACGTAGTAAATATGACAGAAGATGTTTGACTCCCAGAGATCTGTGACTCACGCTCCGTCAGTGCACATGTTTAATATGAATTTGTACAAAAGGAAACACTATTGATCTGTAAGCAGATAAAATTCATTTACAATTTTTCGTCAATGTTCATATAGTTTTTCAGATCATTATAAAGCTGTAAAGAAAATGGTAACAAAATTTTATTATTTTTCACCTGATAGAATAATTTTTGTCCAGGTATACAATCCTTTGATATTATAGTACTTATTTTCTGTTATTACATTCTGAATATAACATATATTATTATGTTGTATTGTATAATTTCTGTTTCATAGTATTGTGTATATTTATTGAGCTAAATATGGATTGGACCACCCCTCATGACAACTGCTTCATATATATAGCTCTGAATCAACGTCTCCTACATGCCCCCTCCACCCTTTTCCTCTACATATACATCTGGACCCACCAGTTCAATCATTACATAGTATCTTTATCCATCTTCTGCATCTCTTTAAAGACCTTATCCTCTCCATTCATTATTTCTCAATGTTTCTAATAGTTCTATGTCATTTGGTCTCTGGTGGAAAGCACAAATGTAGTCTCATTTGCAATCATATCACATTTAGTAATTTTCATAAACACTTTATCCTGCTGAAACGAAATGACTTTCCAACAAATGTGGTGAATTGTGAAAAAGTTTTAGGTGTCAGAACATTCAAATAAATGAGACGTCGTTTGTCAAAAGGTTCACAAGAGTGGCTAAAAGAAGTGGTATTGTCCACACAAGTGCCATGTGTAAGTTGTTAGGATTAAAGTCTTAATGTTTAGTTCTGTTCTGGGTTACAGAGGTTAAATCGTAACGTACCTTTAAGATATCTCTAAATGTAAAAATGATGTTGAAAATCTGGCAAAAACAACAAAGAATCAGAATAAAGTATTTCCTGAATATGTAAAACCTAAAATCTGTTATCAAAATATAAGGTATTCTTTTGTACTGTTATTTTCAGCAGAGAGCATTACATGTAAAAATGAAAACAAATTGATAAGTCTTCAAAGGAAGCCATGTGTTGTCTGTAGTCTCTAAGCAGAAATGGCAAACACATAAATGTAATGCTACATCTTTAGTACTTTTAGCTGTGAGCCAAAATACAACAATACTTTAAGAAGTGTAGCAATGCTGTCACATGGTCTGTTTTTCACTAATGCACTATAAGACATTAAAAGAGTGCTTATTTAACGTAAGGTAACATATAAATGTAGTATAACATAACATAATGTAATGTAAAGTAATGTAAAGTAATGTAAATTGTAATGTAACATAACGTAACAGTTTCATGTTTTATGCTGAAGTTTACAAAAAACAAATGACCTGACTGAACAATACATAGACCTAGTTTTCATCCAGGTTATTAAAAAATATTCAATATTCTTTATTAAGCCCCTTCCATTTCAATTACATCAAACAAGACTTTAAATAATCCAAATAAATATTGACATAAGATAAAGTAAAGTGTTGATTTAGATATGAGGAGGTGAGGTAAAGTGTTGACGTAGATATAATGAAGTGGCCAAGTTGTTAACAATGTCCATTACTGTGACACCATACATATTGTTCCACTTTCTATCATAGGATTTGACTGGTTAATTACCATAGACACTCAGTAGTGCAGATCACCTTATAAGTCATCAAAATTCTAACATTAACCTTATTTGTTGAGTTTTGTTTTTTACTGGTCAAACTACTAAATGAATGTGTTAAGTCTTACCAAGAGGCTAAAGCATATACACTTTTGTCTACAGATTTAGGAATCTGAAGTCTCAGGTTTAAATGGTTTTCGTCAAATATGAGTTATTTACTCTATCATCATACATACAATTCTATTTGCCTCAGGCCAACTTATCATTCATCTCATCGAAATGGCAGTTCAATAATCTCCAGTTTTAATTGATTCTTTACAAAACTTAGCAATCTTTTTAATTATGACCAGAGGCTTTGGCTCCTCCATAAAACACCACCAATAAGTGACCTAATTTCCGCCCAATGCCTTGTCTGTCCAAGGGTATATCAACATTTTAACATACCTGCTCAAAGTACTTATAGCCCTTTATTATTCCTCTATAAATGTTGATTTTACTACCTGGGTAAACTTAAATGGTCATTTTATTGAAGTGCTAACTACAAAAGTATATTAAGGAGGCTCCACCTAGTCTCAAACATTTATATATAAATTTGGTATAGGGTTCTTGGTAAAAATCCATTCTTATTCAACTGCCTAAAACATTACAACTTTCGTTCCAATGAAATACTCTCGTCCCTGCCTATATATGATATATCTTTTCTAATGATTAGGGGAAGTTAGTTTTATTATACAGTAAATTCTGAATTTTTGTGTGCATTTTTTATTATTTATTTTGATTTTGGAAAAATTGAACAAAAAAACCAAGTTTAATAATTGTGATTTCAGGAAACGCTTAACATACAGATTGTATGAGATATAAGAATGTAAGTTCTTTTTATTGCGACACTCACCAAGTTGCATTTTTCGCTGAAGAAAAAGCCCTTGCAATTTATTATGAATTAACAGTATCAAGTTGGTAACAGATTTCTCAAACTAATAAAAGGCCAGTTTTTAATAATTGAAGACGGTATATTTTCCTCCCGGTTATATATCTTTTCTTTTTATGTCATTGGGTTGCTGTCTTAAAAGAATATAACCTACGAGTCCTTTTATTCAAATTCAAAACAATCTTATCCACTTTCTTATATTTGTATCAGAATGTGTATTGATTATAGACAACTTAATCAAAGGTCAGTAAAGGATTCATACACTCTGCCACACAGCGAAGAGATACTGGACACTCTAGGAGGTAACACCCTATATACAGTACTTGATATGAAGAGCCAGAGTTAATCTCATTCATTTAGCATTCTAAACATCTTTACAAAGCGTAAAGCATACAAAGAACTTTATTCCCACAAAACAAGTCTTTATTAGACTACCGGTAGGACAAATGGCTTGTTGTTAACCGTGAAGCCTGGGGAAAATGGTTTTATAGTTTTTTTTTCTTTTCTTTAAACACTATGTTAATTAGCAAATGACAACATCCATGTTCTTATTGAAATTCCATCAGCAGAAGAAAATTAACATAATCGAGCGTTGACTTCGGGTAAACAACAAACAAAGTACACCAATATTACTATACCATCTGCTACAGCAAACATATGACCCTGGCTTGTCAACTAGAGAGGAAATTAACCAGTAATTTGTACTTTTTATCAGTGCAGGTTAATACCAGACTTTGTATAATAAACAGTGTAAAATGTCTTGAAAAGCAAAAAAAAAATACAGAGAATCATGGACTTATTTTGACCAAATCGATCTAAAGACGTCTGAAATTTTTTTTTTTTCAAGTCTGTGTCATAAAGCTTTCTTGATGTTCATAAACATAAACAATCCTTTTTGTACCTAACATTATGTACAGGTAAGAGATGCACTAATTGACTTATGAAAAACTTCCAGGTGTGTTTTTAAAAATCATGACAAATTCATACATTAAACAAACAATATTGTCATTTAATACACCTAACTGCATAAACATGCAATGTTATCATAAACTTGCATAGAGATCATCTCTGACTGGAAACTCCTACAACTGATTAATATGATAGGGTCCAGAGGGGCTTATGGCAGGGACCAGATTTCTAAAGGGTCTACAGTTCATCTCTGAGGAAACTCCTACAACTGATGAGTATCATAGGGACCGAGCGGTCTATGGTAGGGAAATGTTCACCTGAAGGGTCTACAGATTATCTTTAAGGAAACTTCTACAACTGATTAGTGTCATAAGGACTGAATGGGGTTTGTGACAGGGGTCCAAAATTCTTCTAAAGGATTGAAAATAAAAATGGAAGATATCAAAGGGACATTTAATCTCATTAGTTGAAAAATAAACAGTCAAACAAAAGGCAAAGACTCGATCAGCAACAATTCACAAAACACAACATAGAAAAAAAAGACTGAGCAATAGAAACCCCACCATAAACAGGGGATGATAGCATGTGCTTCTGGAAGGGTAGTATCCATGTCCCCATTTGGCACCCATGATGCATTCTAAAGTTTATCACAAAAAATTAACTGCAATAAGATTTATATCTGACACATGGGGTGGTTGAATATGACAAGGACTATAGTGTTCACACAAGATCATATTTATTTATAATTTAAAAAATCAACTCTATCAGAATGATATTACATAGGAAGTCTGAGGAAGGTCAAGTCCTAAATATCCTGACATTTTGAAATAAAAGGTTTGAAGTTCATTGCTTACTATCAAATTCATATCAAAGGTAAATAAGGAAGAAGTGTGGTGAACATGACTAAAACTTGGGACACATTAACAATAACATCAAAGGATGGTAACTCAATTTTATGACGGTCTTATCACAATATTTCATATATTTTTCACCTAAAAAATTGATAGAGGTTCAATACAAACAAAAGTTTATTCCATTTTCAAAGTCTCTTATCAATAATAGATAATCTGTATTATTTGTGACATGTCCCTGGATTAACTGTCTCATACAAAAATCAGATCAGATTTACATTTAAATGTCTATGTCTTACTTTCAAAAAGACTGAGGATCAAAATTTATCACAAATTATCTCAATCAATCAGTTTTTGTAAAACTGAGAGATTCTAAATTCTAGAGAGGTGTAAATGATTAGGAAATGGTGCCCCTGGAAACATTAAAACTTAAAGACAACCTTATGCACCTTAAAACTACACTTTTGCAATTCTTGTAAAAGTTTACACTAGTTCAATTATTTTTGTTTCCTATTTTTGGACCCCTGTATCATTGATATAGATGTAGAATGGGGCCTCGTTGGAAGTCTTCAGAGTAGTTCATCTATAGTAGCATGATCCTGAGATAACCATTTAATAATATGTATATTGCTTTTTTTTAAAAGAAAAAAAGAAATATACCAAAGCTTTTAATATTGACTGTAGAAACCCCTTTATTAATCAAACTCTGACCCGTCTCAGCATAACTATATTGTATGGTTGTATATTTATGGTTAAACTCATTCAATATTTTGTTGAACTTTTAATGAATGAATTCTTACTGGTATATTTTAAGTGGTTTTAAACTGTATACAAATTTTAAAGTTTATTTAACTTTGAGGTCTTTTCAAATGAAACGACATCCAAGTTTGAAAGTTAATCAACCGCAAGGAAAACTTTTGAAAAAAAAAAATCCTTACAATTGTTTAAAATTCAAACAGAAAACATATAAGACAGCATTTCAAAGACTTTCTCCCAAAATTTTTTGTTCTTGTTGAGTCTTTTCTAAAAAGTTCACAATAACACTTTAACTTCTAAAACTAGGGAACATCTTTATTTACCCTTAATTTTAACAGCCAAGTTTGTAACATGGGTGAAGTATTGGTATTAACAGTAAACATGCACATTGTATCGATAAGATAAAATTGGACATAAGTATCCCCCTTGGTAAATGACCTACATAGTATCCCCAATGTGAATAATTTATATTAAGCAACAAAATTTATTGATGTGGAGGAGTAATTCATTTGTTTTATGCAACAAGGCGGTTAATGCATTGAAATTTTAAAAAAGCAAGTCAATTCAAAGACTTCATGTTAGGTCTATACCAAAAATCCTTTGGGTTAACTAGCATGAATGGTCAAGTCATGGAACATCTTATAATTGTTTAACTATTTTATTGCAAATATTCAGTTTTATATCATTTAGGCAAACGTTGGATATGTCAAACCATAATGTAATATAATCTTACAGGCTTTTTATACATTGCAACTCAGACTAAAAGTAATTAAAATTTCTTTTTTTTTTGGTAGGACACCTGGGAGAAAAAAGTACATTTAGTCATCTAATCTTAAAGTACTCAGATAGCTTACATTTAAAATAGGGAGTTTTGTAAGAACCTAATCTCTTAAACAATATTTCTTAAACAATTTTTCTACAAAATATACTTACCCAAACGTTTGAATCTAGCCGTCAGTGAAGTCATTTTGTAGGAGAAAAAATAAATCCAATATACAAATAACAAAAACTACACTTGGTTTGAAAACTCTGCTAATACTAAAATGTCACTTGCACTATAATTGTTAAACACCAGACTTTAAAATTATCCTATCTAAGTCAAAACATATTCCAAACAAACAATCATAGCTTTTGTCAACTGTAAAATATTTCTAAATCAACTTGAAATTTCAATTTTACAAAAAAAACAAAATATGATACTACAATGGACGTCATAACATCTTCACAATCCAATAATATAAAAACTTTGAAAAACCATAAAAATGAATCAGAGAAGACATTTGTGTCTATATATCCTGGATATATATATAATACCTTTACCGATCACGACCTTTAACCCTAGGGGTCTTTTTATTGAGAAATTGAATTTAAAGTTTAGAAGATTTAAATGTCCGTATTTCTAATGTCTTGTTTGACAGAGCCTAGGGGCAAGTTTTACATTGTGTTTAGCAATTGGGTTTTTATTAGCGTGCGATATATCATTACGATCGGTGTAGTAATTATATGTACGGGCACATGTCTTCATTGTTCCGCGGTATTTAAACAATGTTTGGACAACTATTATGTCATAGGTAATTTAACTTGAGTGGGACACTTATGACGGGGACTATAATCAACGTAAAAGTTCAAAAGGAGGCTGTACTTACAATAAACATTTAAATTACGTAACAAACAATAGGATAAACATGTACTATAGTTAGATATAACAAAGTAAAATTATAGTGCCATCAGTATGATCAATATGTACTCAAGATATATGGATATAAGAAGATGTAGTATGAGTGCCAATGAGACAACTCTCCATGCAAGTAAACCATTATAGGTCAAAGTACGGTTTTCAACACAGAGCCTTGGCTCACACTGACCAGCATATTATGTCCACATAATTCATACCAAAAGAGAAAAACAAATATTTAAAAGGATAAAACATCAAAATAATTAATTAAGTCGTAAATAGATCAAATTCATCAAGTACTTTTGAAAACATCACTAAATTTCACCGACTATGTATACCATGCAATCTGATTCACATTAAGATAACATTTTCCTCTCAAAAAATTAAAGACCTACCATGTTAAAAACCTCATGTTAAAGACCTACCATGTAAAGGACCTCATGTAAAAGACCTATCATTTTAAAGACCTCATGTTAAAGATCCACCATGTTAAAGACCCACCATGTTAAAGACCTCGTGTTAAAGACCTCGTGTTAAAGACCTACCATGTTGAAGACAATGTGTAAAAGAACTACCATGTTAAAGACCATGTGTAAAAGATCTACCATGATAAAGACCTTGTGTAAAAGACCTGTCATGTAAAGGACCTCATGTAAAAGACCTACCATGTTAAAGACCTCATGTTAAAGACCTACCATGTTATAGACCTCATCATACATGCAAAAGACCCAACATGTTAAAGACCTCCTGTAAAAGACCTCTCATGCCATATTGATTTGCCTTAAGATAAACACATATATGTAGTCAGTATTAAATGTATGAGTTGAAATAATTTCCAGGTCTTTTCTCTTTGACAAACAGAGGTCCCTTTAACAGATGGTCCATGGATTAATAAATCATAGAATAGTTTGTTAAAACAACATTCTGAAACAACTGGCATAGAGACTTAGGTTTTCAATAAAATTCAAGGACTAATCCATTAGTACATCTTGGTCTCTTACCACTAGTAGTACTAAACACCTGACAAGGCAATTGAAATACAGTCTAATTAAGAAAACATTATTTTGGCATTGAATGGTCATAAAACACAAGATGTTTGTCAGTTAATAGCAAGACAATAAGATTTGACTGAAAGTACAATGACATTAATTTATAATTCAACCAGGTTCAGAGAACAACAATACAATCACCTCTCTTTGATGTCCATTAATCAAAACCACATGAAAAGGTACATACAGGTGTGTTAATTACATAACACAGGTGTGTTAATTACATCAAACAGGTGTGGTAATCATATGACATAATTAGTTCTTAATTCTGCTGACTTCATGTGCAAGGTGGTAGTTATTATAAGAATTGAAACTGATTATTACAAGTAACATGAACTGAAAAAGGGGAGACCACCCATATCATGACAAACTGTATCTAAATTTTGTATCTGATGATGAATCAATTAACTTGTAAACTATTTTAACAAGTTCTTTTAAGATCTTGTAATATTAAACAAATTCGTTCACAGCAAAATACTTTTTGGGGTATCAATTTTTAGGGTTTTCTTGGATGGCTTTTTTGGAACCAGAAGCTTTAGTAATACACAGCAAAAAGTGCAACATATGTTTTCCTACATTTTGAAAACCACCTATACATGTGTTTGGAATATGCTTGTTTTTAACAGAAAAGTGTTTGAAACAGCTGTACCATAACAGGTGAAAAGGCCTGTGTAGAAAAGAAACATGTAAAACATCCCTTACGTAAACTGTATGTTTTCAAAACACATGTAAAACATCTGTTTTCTATGTGTTTAACATGCATTTTCATTTCATCTGTTTATGTTAATGCAGCCAATTTTGTATCATGTTCTAGTCCAAGTGCTTATAGGACAACACGTTTAAGATTCCTTGTAGATTAAACTTGGCTTTTGGTAAAATAATTTGTTTAGTAGTACATGTACAAGTTAGATGATGTTCTATGTATTCTCTATATCAAATGCCGGTATTCATGTAGTCAAACATACATGGATATTACACTTAAATTCATGATTAAAGCTTTCTGATATTTTTTCTCCTCCAAATTCTGGTGATTGACATTCTGACTATTTTCACATTCTATTTGTAAAGGCACTGTGTGATGCTTTTCCAACAAACAATGAATTCTCCCTGCCAATAGAAGGATATGGTTTGTTAAAACAGGACAATACGACAACCAAATCTAAGCATGCTAAAACAACTCACCTTCACTTTTATTAAGTGTAGATTTTCTCTGTGAACTTTTATCTTTCCTTTTCCGTCTTTCTGATTCTGACCTTGGTTCTCTCCCATCTTCTGATGAGGTCACTTCATCGAAACTGTCTGTAGCAACCTTTAAACTGTCTGTAGCGACCTTTAAACTGTCTCTTTCATCTTCAACACTAGCGGCAGTCTGAACAGACAACTTTTCAGCTTCCTTAGGAAATATTTCAAGATCTACGGAAGATGTAAATGAAGAAGTGGATGATTTTGATAAATTTGGTTTTGAAGTTTTCTTCACTTCCTGTTTGTCTTGAGAATGACCTGAAACCATGGTAACAGTAGTCTGCTCTGGACCAGCTGTTAAAACCTGGTAATCTTGTGCCTTGGATTCTGTTGCCTTGACTAATGTCATCTGATCAACTAAACTTCCTAAAAGGTCCTCTGTTGTCATAGCAACAGATTTTTCAGGTGAAGAACCATCTCTTTCCCTATAGAATCAAAACAAATTATTCAAGGTATGACTTCATAGTTCTTGTTAAAAAAAATGACAGAAAATCTACTTTTAGTGTTAGAAGGTATATATTTTGTAAGTAATATAAAACTTGTGATAATAACTCTGTAATCATGACATCACAGCCATACAAAGATAAACAGAACAACAAACAGATGCTGATTTACATCATAGGATGATAAGGAATACAAGAAAGAATTCATTATGTAGACTAGTTACTTAATCTGAGAGTCAACAAAATAATAATTGATGATAATTATCTTCAGAACACATGTGTAGTCAATATAACTTTTGTTTTATACATTTAGGACTTCATTAAAATATCTCCCACACCACTTGCTTACATTAATTAGCCAGCTTTCTAGATTGGAGTTATAAAATAATAATTAAACACGTAGAACAATTAGTCATTTCTTTTTTAAACATCTTTTAATTCAAGAACAGAACAATGAGTTTTCTTCATACCTTTTTCAATACTGAGGATGAGAAACTTTCAAAAATGTTCTGTATTTACCTTTTAAAATTTTAGTTAAAAAAGAATAAATAGAATACTTGTAATATTCTATTGTGCATTTTATTCAATAGTGCCAATTTTACAACCTTTAATCTAAAGAAAACAAAATACACAATTTGTCCATCATTTAACAAAATAGTAAAGTCTGCAGCAATTTGAACGTAGACTGTGGAATATTATTTATTTTGGTAGATTGAGAAAAATATATTTTTTCAATGATATTTTTATTCCTGCTTTTTTTAAAATTTGCATGCAAATTGGAGTTGAAAGCAAGTTTGTATTTCATCAAAGATTTGAATCTTATAAGTCTTTTTAATATTTACCCAAATAAATAAAATACATGTATCACCACTATTTCTAGTGATGTTTTTTTTTTCTTTACAAGACAAACAGAGTTACTTCCCCTATACCAGTACAGAAGACTGTCAATGTTGTACAACCTGTGAGGTCAGAACTATTAGGAAACCAGCCAAGATATAATAAACATTCTAGTAGGTCTACAATTTTCTGAGAGAAACATAAAAAAGTCTGCACTCTAACATTTGTACTTCATAATGGAAAAAACTCATAAAATTAACAATTTACTGCATCATACATGTGCTGGCAAATCTCACTAATGAAATGATGTTCATAAATCTTCATGATCATAAACTAATTAATTTGTTTCCAATATACATCAATACAGGGATAATCAGCAAAATCATTTTTTCCAATTTCCTGTTCAGTAAATCCAATTCTAATTTTTATCAAATTTATGAATTTCACATTTTAATTCTTTTGTTTTGTAAATAAATTAGGCTGTTCATTTTCTCGTTTGAATTATTTTATTATCATTTCAGGGCCTTTGATAGCTTGCCATGTATGCTGAACAGGTTTTGTTCATTATTGAAGGCCATACAGTCACCTACAGTTGCTATTTTCCTCTAATAAATATGGTCTCTGGTAAAAATTTGTTGCATTGGCAATGACACAAAAACTTATTTTTAATTTGGTGCAAAAAATTAAGCATGTTAAGAAAATTTTACCGTTTCTCTTCTTAACTAGATTATGAAATAAGTTAATGACAAAAGAGAAGGGTGGAATTGAATGAATATGCAGAAAAGAAGATGTGATTTTTTTGTTAGTTTGTATGTTTTTTGGGGTTAATTTTAATGCATTGTACAATAAACATTAAGGATGTATTAAGGTGAGGTTTTGGAATTTGTGTCAGATTTTCGGACTCCTAGGTGTTTTTCCATACGATAAAAGGTACATTATTTTGCCCCATAACTCCTATTTATCATCCTTTAAACTCAACATACCTGTGGTGTTTATCTGCATCAGACTTGCTCCTCTGAAGAACTTTTTTACGTAGCGACCTCTTTGATTTATGATGGTCAGCCTGTAAAGCTTGAGCAACAGGACTCGACTGGTGCTTTTGTATCTTGTCCTTATTACAGATTTCAACATCGGACAAATATTCCACGTTCTCCATCAGAATATCATCTAAGTCTGGTGCATCGGCTAAAACACCAACAGTTTTAAACCTCGGTGAATACCCAGGACTTCGTGGACTCTGTAGAGGACTATCGCTGTCAGTTAACGATTTGCTTCTTGATACTTGATTGGCAGGTTTTAGACTAGATTTTGTATCTGTTTCGGCTGTATGTTTAACCGAAGGGACAGAAACAGGAGACACATTAGAACTTGTTGCTGTGGTGATTACAGAGGTACTTGGTGACGAGACAGTTTGTTGAACACTAGAGGTCATAGTAACAGCTATACTTTTAACACTAGCAGACGGTACAGTTACACTTTGTGATTTTGAAGCTATGAATGAATCAACAGGCGATGAAGATGAAGGTATAGGTACAGAATCTACAACAGATTTTGCAGAAGATAAAACCACTGATGGTTCCTTTGATGTAACCATGGTATCACAAGCTGAAGTTTTCATTGTCGTACATGGAACATTTACTGAAGTTTTCATTGTTGTACATGGAACATTTACTGAAGTTTGAGGAACTGATGCTCTGTCTGAAATTTTTATAGAAGAAACTGACGAAACTACAGTTGTTGACAATGAACTTTCAGGTTTTGTACTTTTACTTGAAATTTTGGATGTCGTTATAGAAACTGATGATTTCAATGACTCTGTTATTAAAGGAACAGATACTGCTGCGGTACTTGACACTTTGAAAGATGATTGTGTTTTATCCACAACTGTTGATGTTGGATTTTTTACAATGTCCTGTTTAATACTAACTTCTGCTGGTTTGGAGTCAATTTTAACTTCCATGTTGACAGCACTAGTATCTTTACTTTCTATCTTTGCTCCAATTGAGCCAGAAGTGGTCAGTTTTGTTTTACTAGTGACTATGTCAATGTTTTTTACTTCTGTTTTCTGAGCTGTTGTTGCACTGGTGGTTTTTGGAAGACTTGTCGCTGGAGTTATAGAAACATTAGATGTGAGAGTAGCTTTTGGAAGATCTGTTGAAGAAATACTATTTTTTTGAGGACTGTCAGTTGAAGAAACTGTCTTTAAAGCACTTGTAGTTTTTGGAAGATTTGTCTCCCCTATGTGAGTGCTTGTATTAACAGTTTTGGCAACACTAGACACAGTAGATAGTGAAGCACTTGTTGTAACTGATTTTATATCTGAGACTGATGTTTTTGGAGCCTTATGAGTTGTAAGAGTGTTGTGTGTATTTGACATCACAGCTGTTTTTGAAACATTTACAGCTTTATTCCTACTATTTACAGTAGACACATCTGTTGGTGAATCACTTGTTGCTGTAGGTTTCTGTACATTAGTTGACACAATAGGTTTTGGGGCACTTGTTACTTTTGGCACTGTTGATGTAGTAGTTGTAATACCCACATTAGTGACACTTGTTGCTTTTGGCACTGTTGATGTAGTAGTTGTAATACCCATATTAGTGACACTTGTTGCTTTTGCTGTGTTACTTGTTTTCATTGCATTCTTTTGCAAACTATTGGTGCTAAGTGTTCTTGGTGCACTGGTTGTGCTAACTGTTTTTGAAGCACTAGTCATGCTAACTGTTTTTGAAGCACTGGTTGTGCTAATAGATTTTGAAGCACTGGTTGTGCTAATAGTTTTTGAAGCACTGGTTGTGCTTATTGTTTTAGGAGAAGTGTTTGTGCTACTTATTTTAGGAGCACTTGTGACTTGTGTCACATTAATTTTACTATTTGCTTTTGAAATACTATTTATGCTACTTATTTTTGTGGTACTCATTGTACTAGGAGCACTGATTGTGGTACTTGTTTTAGGAGCACTGATTGTGGTACTTGATTTCAGAGCACTGATTGTGGTACTTGATTTTGGAGCACTAGTCGTACTAACATTTTGTGAAGCACTTGTAACTTGAGCACTTGCTGTTGTTGTTGGTACAAAGGCTACTGGCGAAGACTTTTGATAACGTTTACGGACATGTTTCGGTGATGGAATTTTAGTTTCACTTTGTTTTGTATTTTTTACAGCAGATGTACTAAGTGATTTCTGTTTCTTGTCAGACTTCAAATTATCAACGTCCTTTTTACCTTTTTTATCCTCCTCCTTTTTCCCTTTTTTATCCTCCTCTTTTTGATTTAACTTAAAAGACACGAAATCTCCCTTTCTTTCTAAAACACTTGATTCGTCAAGTTGTATATTTTTCACATCATCTTCAGAATACACCTGTCGGTTACGTCGGCCATGTTGTTTTTCTTCTAATTTAATTTCAGATTTATCCTTTGACTCATTAAACATTTTTTGAATATCTTTCTTGGATACTATGTCATGTGATGACAGCTCAATACTGGATTTAGGACGAGTAGGTGGTTCCCCTAATGCTTGAGGAATGGAAGGCAACTGTCGCCTCTTTTTCTCTGGTTTATCTAATGCACTATCATCCTCTGTTTTTATTGATTTATGATCACTTCCTGAGGACTGATCAGTTTCGTCTCCAAACAAAAATTTCTTTCTCATTTTTTCCATTGAAAACATATATTTTCCCTTTTTTTCCTGATCCTCACTTTGCGCCTCTTTTTTCTTGACCTCTGACTTTCCATCTTTCCTTTTATGATCATCAGTACTCTTTTTTACCTCCCTTTTCATCATTGATGAAAGAGCTTCTCTAGTCCTGGCATTGATTTGTTCTATTGTTTCATCTTCATCACTATCACCAATAGAAAGTTTGTGATCTCTTTTAGACAATTTTTCATAATATTTTTCACGTGGTGATTTCACTTCCTCTTTTGGAGTGCTACTTTCTGACCTTTCCGTTTCCGTTTCAGTTCCTGTTTTTGTTCTTGGACTGTCAGTTTTCTCATGTAAACTTTTAGACCTAGTGACAGGGGTGACAGACTTGAGAGGAGAATCTAACTTAACGCTGTGAGAACGTGTCACTGATACTTTCTCATCATCGTATGAACGAGCCGACATAAACAAAGACGGGACAACATCAGACTTCCCCTTATCTTTGTCTACAATCCTGTTTGCTATATAAGCCAGCTGTTTTCTCCTTTCTTCCTTATACTTAGCAATCCTTTCAACTCGTGACAATTTCGAAAGTTCTGCAAAAGAGATTGGAGTTGAAGGTTTCTCACTGTCTGCTACACTTATACTTGATGCTGTTGAGATATCGTCTGACTCAGAATCATCATCCCGAGATAAAATAGAAGCTATATCTGTTGTTTGAGCCTTCTTATACATTCCTTGTAACCTTTTTCTTTGTGCAGATATTGTTGAACCTACTGATTTCTCTTCTGTTGAACTGGCACATTTATCTCCCTTCGAACTCACAGATTTCTCTCCCTTTAAACCAACAAATTTCTCTCCCTTTGAACCTATACATTTCTCTTCGATTTTGTCTTTTGATTTTAATTGAGTGGAGTCAAATGACCTATTTAATGAGGTTGATGATTTAGTGTTCCCTGATGTGATCTTATGACTGTCAGGGGTAGTGGTAGACAGACCAAATACTGCTGATTTTGGTCTCTCCTCTATTGCTTGGGAAAATTTCTTGACCAAATCACTGTCCGTAACTGATTTTGGTCGCCCTCTTACAGTATCACTGTCTGTAACTGATATCTGCCGATTTTCTACCGTTTCATATTTTGGCCTCCCACCAACAGTGTCTGATTTTGGCCGTCTTTCTACAGTTTCAGATTTTGTTCTCCCTATTACTGTTTTTGATTTAAAAGAATGATCAACTGTCTCTGCAGTATGTACAGATATTTTTTCTTCAGTTGACACATGGAAAAACTTTGACTCTTGTTTATCTTTTGTTTCTTTTTTAGCATCATCCAAAGGTTTTGAGAAGGTTCTTGTTTTCGACACATTTTTTCCCGTACTATCTTTCTTGATATAAGATTGACCATCCTGTTTCCCAAACAATAAAGATTGAATTCTATCTTCCCTTGTCCCAGTTTCATTTACATCACGTCGTGATCGTAACTTTTCATGAAATGCCTGAGGTGTTTCTATCTCTTCTTTCTTCAGATTACTTTTAACTTTCGGAATATCTCTGACTGAATCAATAAAACCAGAGTCATCACTCATTTGTACAGATTCTTTTAATTGTTGTACATTTGATCTTGGTCGTCCAGATGCTTGTTTATCAGTATATCCTTTCTGAACATCTGAAGTTTCTTTGTGAGAAACAAACTCTGTTCCAAAAATGAGAGACGAAGGTCGTGAAGAATCACTATAATCTGATGAGACTGGACGAGACCCTAAATCAACAGAAGACGTTTCACTTCCATCATCCTTACTCGAGTCTTTTGACAAATCCCTCCTTCTACACACTTCGTTGTACTTCGATCTCAAAGCTGGGCTGTCTCTCTGACGTAATATATTTTTAACTGCATCTGCCTTTGAACGTAAGTCACTGATATGTGTGAATACATCTGCCCCATGATGTTCTGCCTGAGGTTTTGGGTTTTTAGACTGATCAGTAGTACTGTATCCTGGTTCAGTTGTTTCCTGGCTTTGACTACTGTATTGAGCTCTACTTCTTGAATCATATTCATGCCGTGTAGGACGAGGGACTTTTATTTCACTATCCAATTTATTTTCCTGTTTAATTGTTTCTAATTTTTCGTGACTTTCTTTTGCAGCATTTTGTTCCCAATCTTGTTTACGTCTTCTCCATTCTGCCAGTGCACTATTGGGTTGAATTTCAGAAGATAAAGTATCACCTAGTTTATGTTCTTTTTCAGTTTTGGTTGCCTCACTAAGAAGTGAATCACTCTTTAAACGTTCCTTAAATTTTGATTGGGTAATTCTATTTTTATCTGAATGAGTTAAATCTTCTAGAGCTTGTCTTTGACGCCATTTTGGAATGTTTTCTGAATGTTCATCGAAGGTTTTACTAACAGGAGACAGAAGTGACCTTGGAGTAGATTCCTGAGACAAAACAGATGAAGGTCGTTCAAGTTCATCGTCCTCACTTTTATGTGAAACACTATCAGTATCATGCTTACGAATCCTTTGACGAATTATTGCTAACTTTTCACTAGGTGTCAATTCTGATCTTTGACCTTCTGAAGAATCGCTCCCGTGTCTTTCTTTTTCCTTTTTATGTCTCTCCCGATATCGACTATAATAACTAGAAGATGAAGGCTCCTCTAAATCACTCGACACATGTTCCTCACGGTGGTCGGAATTTCCATTTTTAATCTGATATGGACGGTGGATTTCCTGATTGTCATTTGAACGGTCACTATATTTCCTGTATTTTTCATTATAAGCATCCCTCCAACTTGGACGTGTACTTTCACTAGGTTCTGTAACAAAATCCTCTAATTTAGAAGACGTATATAACCTATGATGGTCGTAAGGTAATTCTGGTTTATATGTTGTTGTTTCTTTGTACCTACAAATAAAAAATAGAATTCAAATCATCATACTGACTTCACTGCTATCAAAGTTGACTATTAATAAAAACTTTTAATTGTACATGAATGGCTAAAAATAATATAAATGCTTGGTAAGGCTTCACAGTCTACCTGTTTCTTAGCCTTACACAAATAAATAGTGTATTTAGAGACAATGAATCAAGGCTCCATTTTGAAGGTTGCCCTTTGACTTATAATTGTCTATTTTTTTTCATCATGACTGAAATGGAGAGTTGTCTTCCCTGGCACTCAAACCACATCTTCTTATTCATATAGCTATTCTAGTTATTGGATGTATATATCAGGCCTTTGGTTAACTCTGTTGTGTCATTTCACATCTTGTCATCCCAGGCCATTTCATAACTCATTAAAAAGGTTAAGATTTTGCTCATTGGTGACAGTCCTATAGTACCTTGTTGCTGTATAGCATTGGCAATCTCCTTATTTGACAAAAATAAATGATCTGAGTTATCTCCCCTCATAAGCCGTCAAATTATTTTTTTAAAAAGGTTGAATTTCATGGGCATATATTGATATTGTGTTTTGTGGCTAAATTAAAATAACAATTACATAACATTTTGTTTAGAAGAACTAACATGACTCAACCCAAAATTTTAGAATAAATATTAGATAGTGTTAGTTATTTAAAATCTGTACAGCATTATATTTCTAACAATTAAAACTGCTTTTCTTTATTTAAACCTTTTGAGCTAGATAAGTTGAACACCCTTTGTAAACATGTACCCAAAAAATCACAGAAAAACCTTGAAACCCTGTGTAAATATGCACCAAAAAACTTCAATGTTAAAAGATAACATTCCTGAAGATCAATGTAAAAATATTCCAATTTAACATGTGTTGTCTGTTATTCGTCTCATTTATTAAAATGTTATCTCTTCACAATTTTTTTATAAAAGAAGTGTTACAAAGTTAGATGAGTCACCATTATTTGGTACAAGTAGTTGTAAACAAAAACATGTAAAGAATAGGGGGGTCAGTAACTGGCCTGTTACAAGACTAAATTTTTGTCCTTCTCCAATAAACCCTCATTTTCCACACTTCATTTAGATCTCTGTGACCTGTTTACAGGACCTATATTTTTCGAATATTTGTTAACTTGTTCTCATGAAAATGCATGAAATATTTGCCACTGGACATTAAGAAAACAATTATCAATAAATCAATCTAGTATTAACAGTGATCTGTTTTGACATTTCCTATTTGCCAAAAATGGCATCAAAAACAACCATGCCCATAAGAACAGCTATTTTCAATAATCTGACCCTATAAAGGGTCAGAATGATAACCCTTGATAGAATTCATCAATAATACCCAGGTATGTGACCCTCCACAGGAACTGCACAACAAATAAATTATTTAAAAAACAATTAACTTATAAAATTGAGAATGCAAATGCAGAATATATGTCAAAGAGAAAATAACCTGACCAACAATGGGTCTTCAACACATAAGAAAATAATGCACCAGAGGCAGGCGATTCAGCTGGCTCTTAAATAAAAAAAAAGAAATAGTTCGGTGAAACGGACATCATGCTAACTCCTAAACATATAAATAAACTCTAATTAAAAAAAACATATAAATAAACTCAAATTAAAAAAACATAGACTGAGAGTCTTCTGACTTTGGACAGGCGCAATAACACATTCTCAATTTCTTGGAAAAGTTGTTTCTCTCAAAAAACAATTATCCTTAATATGCACCCTACATGTAAGCCCCTCATTATCGACTCCTAGGAGTCGATATTAGAATTGAACGATGGACAATCAGTGCGTGAATTTTTCTTGCTACCTGATTGGAAGATATTACGAGACGTAAATAATCAAAGTTTATTGATTGGTTAGGACAATCCAAACCTAGTAAATGTCCTTCAATCCCGTAGAGTATCAGATTTGTCCTCTCTATTTTAGCAATTAGATTTTGCCTGGTCATTAATCATGCATATTCATGATATTGGTACACAGGTAACTTTTATCTATAAATAGTCGAATCTTCTGGAGTTTCGTAAACAACAACGTTAAACGATATATGCTACTTCATAACGTGTGACCTCACGTCGTGTGTGGTAAAGTTTGTTGATTGATGCACTTGGCTATTCTAGTAAATGAATTCATCTACAAAGCGAGAGCACTTTCCATTTTCATCAGCTAAGAGTCGACTAGCCCTTTTTGAAAGGCTAATGCTTGTGATTTATAAATATCCTTAATATATAAGCTAACATCTGACTAAAACACAATGACATGCTTGTGTGGTCAAAATATATTATATCTTATGTCTACTGATATCTATTAAATCTGACAAGCACAGGGTACCAGATAAACGATCCAGTATTGTCCTAAATACCTGTGTTCATATTAATTAATCATTGTGTTATAATTATGTTAATTAATATGGCGAGGGCATGGTGGAACATAGGTATAAACTCTGACAGCTGTGGTATACAATGTGTAACATTTATAATCATTCTAAAGGGTCATTTATAATCAGTTTATCAAATGCTTTTAATAAACTCATTCATGGTTTAATAATTATATTATTAACCTATATAAAATTAAAAGAGATGAGACAACTATATCCACCTGAGGCCAAAAATGTGAACAAAGACAGCTATAGGGCACACAGCACAGCCTTCAACAATGAGTAAAACATATACTGTATAGCAAGCTCTAAAAGCACAAGCATGACAAATTATGTGAATCTATTCAAAACAGAAAAAAAAGTACATTCTATTTTCAAGAAATATTTGTTCTAAATATTAAGCAGCTGCATAGATCCATTCACACATTCTTTGTAATTGATTTTCTATTGTTAACTTTTTTTTTCAAGCATCAATGTAGCAATGTCAGATGGCAGTTCTAGAATTTTTAAAAAGGTGCTCTATGCCAACTAGACAACCCTGCCTTCTCTGTCTAAATCTGCCATTGATATATACAGGATACACATTGTATTGGATGAAGAGTTGTTTCATTGGCACTCTTACCACATCATCTTATTTCTTTGTAGTTGATAATTGGCTAAAAATCATAAATACTGCTGTCTTACTACATACTTATAATACCATTTGTTTCTATATTAGTATAATAACTGAGGTGACATAATTTTGAGTTATTTTAAAACTTTTTTATAACATCAGACTGAGTGGTTTCAGATGATATCTTATAAATTGTTTACGATTTAATAGACTGATAACAAACATTATGTAACATGTATAATCACTATATTGAATCAGAAAGAAAATAAAGTTTGCACCTAGAAAATGTAAGTTTCAAGACCTTGTTGGAAATAAACCAGACATACAACAAACAAAACAAGTTCCTTCTATCAATCTGTATAGGCTAAAGTACATCAATAGAAGCCAATTAAAAGAATTCTAAATTGCCACTAAGTTTTAAATTGTTCAAAAGTTAAGATGAAATCAAATACATTTGTTTACAAACAATTATCAAGCATAGGTTAAAAATAGATAATTGCAGGGGGAAAAAATAGCAGACAAGGTTTTCTAGGAGAGGACTTTTCATTTTAAATTACAAAAGTCAAGGACCTATAATAATTCAAACTGATGTTTTTTTTTGTTTTTTTTTTCTCAAACTGATGTTTTTTTTTGTTTTTTTTTTCTCAAACTGATGTTTATACAAGACCAGTGATTTCTCCTTTGAGGACCTTTGGCCTAAATTTTCAAATGGTCCTGGACCTTTTGTTACTAAAAGAAAATTTTAAAGCCTGATACAGTGAAAATTAATTCTTGAGAGTACTAAAAAGAAATACCTTAAATTTTAGAAATGTTGTGTGCATCATTATTGCCAATTTTGAAGACTGGACTAAGATGTGAGATTATTTATTGTCATTCCAGGACAATTTATACTTGCATACAGTTACATTATCAGATATCAAAATGCAAGTTCTCATTAGTGTAATTATAAAAAAAGAAGATGTGGTATGATTGCCAATGAGATAGCTCTCCACAAAAGACCAAGTGACACAAAAATTAACAAATATAGCATAGTCAGCTATAAAATTTGTACTCGCCTACTTTTGCTTTAATCGCAGACTCAACAAAAATGAGGAAAAACATCAATAAAAATTTCCCTCTCGATACTGTCTTTTGATTGAAAGAAGCTTCCAAGTTTGGTAAAAAAATCCAGGATAGTTTATGAATCTAATAAATGTTTTATAAACTTTAACTGCAGACTGTATGTAATGTTAACTGGAAGAAAAACTAAGTCCATTTATAAGTAAAATACGGAAAAAGTGAATATTTTTTTTACAAAATTTACTTCTGAATAATATCTTATGATCAGAAACAAGCTTTTGTCTAAGTTTGGTAGAAATCCAGGATAGTTTAAGAACATTATAAAAATTTAAAAAACTTAAACCACAGAGTGAATGTTTTGTTTCTGGCAAAAAAACTAAGTCCATTTATAAGTAAAATACGGAAAAGTGGAAATTTATTTTTACAAAATTTTCTTCTTGATACTATCTTATGATCATAAACAAGCTTCTGTACAAGTTTGGTACAAATCAAGGATAGTTTATGAAAGTTATTAAAATTTAAAAAACTTTAACCACAGAGAGAATGTAATGTTTCCTCGCAGAAAAACTAAGTCCATTTAAAATACGGAAAAAGTGGAATTTTATTTTTACAAAATTTACTTCTGGATACTTTCTTATGATCATAAACAAGCTTCTGTCCAAGTTTGGTAGAAATTCAGTATAGTTTAAGAAAGTTATTAAAATTTCAAAAACTTTAACCACAGAGTGAATATTTGTGGACGCCGCCGACGACGGAATGTAGGATCGCTTAGTCTCGCTTTTTCGACAAAAGTCGAAGGCTCGACAAAAAGGTCCCGAAATGACAAATGTAAAACAATTCAAGCGATAAAACTAACAGCCTAATTTATGTACAAAAAATGAACGAAAAACAAATATGTAACACATCCACTGAATTACAGGCTCCTGACTAATGGGACAGGCAGCCAATGCATGTCTATACATACTGTTCAGTCCCATTATTGCATCAATAAAAATCTTGCAATAATTTCTGAAATTACAGTTATATGTTTGACTGACAATTAGCAGTAAACAATTTAACCTGAAAGTAACAAAAATCAAGGTTCAAAAATAAATTATGATTTCTTTAACAGGAAACTGTTTTTATTCATTCAGGCACTTCACCATGCTTAATTGAGTGTATTTTAGATAGATAGAAAGAAGGAGAAGAATTAATTAATGTAACATCTTTAATGATCCTGTTAAAAGAGAAAGTAACCCTATAATAATAATATTAGGGAGATAGTTAGGTTATAAAAGACAATAAATGTTCAATGAGGACTACATGGAGGTTTTCATCCCAATTAAAAATTCCATTAAAATATCATCACTTTAGAAATTTGTTTATGTACTTCTGCACATTTAGAAATTATTGCTTGCATTTGTTATTGTGCTTCTTGAAGAAAGGCAACTGTGAGATAAATCACTTACAAAAGCAGTATGTGTATTGATATCATCTTCATAATCATTGCTGAATTTATAGAAATTCGTTTTTACAAAGGGAATAAATATGATTATAACATGTTACTGATACATGTAGGTACTTTTTTAGGGATAAATTTTTTAGAACTCTAACATAAACTGGTTCCTTCTTAAACCACTAAAAGGATTGTATAGATAGAAGATATTTTAAGAAACAGTTCAAAATCTTTTGATGCAAAATCTTAATGAATTCCATTAAAGAGAAAGTAACACCAAACAAAAAACTTCATTGAAGCCGATCCAGATTTATAATATTTTAAGAATCTATTGATGTAAATTCTTACTGGATTTTGTTAAAGAGAGATTTATCCAATAAAAAAAATAACTTTTTGCAGAGGTTTCCACCTAAGAAATTGTAAAGTTTAGCATCAAAACTAAATGATTCTGAAGGTTGTCTATTAAGATGGGCTCATCCTATCAACAAAATCAATATTTTGGGAGTATAATGGGTAAAATAGGAAATGCAAGTTTATTTTCATAAAGAAAAGCATATTCATCAATTTTGTTCATTTCCACATGTTTTGAAGGATTCTAGACTACACTTATATGAGAATTCCTCTCCCTAATTATTGTTCTTTTCAGACCATCTCTCTATTATTTATCAATGTTCATTCCATCTCTCTATTATTTATCAATGTTCAGAGTTAATGGCAGAAGTACAATTGTAAGAAAGCAGTTTAAAGAAAAAACTGTTTGAAGAGAGCAATGGTTATGAAGAAATTATGATTTTTTTTGTAGAATCTGGGTTAGTGTGAGGAAGATGGTGTAAATTGTTTCTGTTAAAGAGAGAAAGTGATCCCCACCAAATATCAAAGTGAATCAGACAAACCATTATAGATAGCATAACAGATATCTAACACTTTATCTCTTTGTCATCCAATTAACCATCAAAACAAGGAATAATAATAGAGCAACATTTTCTTCTTAGAAGTCATCTGCTATTTCTAATATGAAATGTAAACATCTCTGCTCTAATATTATGATGCCATAAGCACTAAAATGTCCAAACTGACCTGACCGAGATATGTTGACTGGTAAAGAATTACCATAGCTGACCTACTTGCTCGACCTACAGTGGCAAATATTTCATCTAAATAAAAAAAAAATACCAAATTTAATACAAAAAGGGTTGCAGAGGCTGAAGGAAAAGATATTTACACTAACACTCATTAGAGGGTCAGTGGCGGATCCAGGGGGGGGGGGGGGGGGGGGGGAGTTCCGGGGTGTTGCAACACACCCCTTTTTTAAGGATTATCGATGCATTTGAATGGGGACATATGATTTAAACCACCCCTTTATCCTGGGTTAGGAAACCCCTTTTGAAAATGGCCGGGTCAGCTCCTAGGATGTACTGAAAAGGATTGACATTAACTGATATTGATTGACTATTATATATATGCTATATATAGTGGCAAATATTACATGCTACCTAAAATTAAAAAGTGTGTTGACCCGGCTGAAGGTCATAATATTTACAAAGAGGGGGTTTACCATAGCTAATATGTGGTAACCATATTTTCACCCTTATTTACCATTTTATTAGCAATGGTTACAACTTTTTTTATATGGTCTTCTGAATCAGGATTTTTTTTTTAATTTTATACCTGTATTAAAATTGAGAATGGAAATGGGGAATGTGTCAAAGAGACAACAACCCAACCATAGAACAGACATATAAAAGACCATAGGCTGTTCCTGTCGCAAACAAAAATATGTTAAGACTTCAACTGATGGACATATAAACTGGTTTACTCTTCTGTTCTTCTGATGAAACTACAGTACCGTTTATCCAACTTGAATCCAAAAATCTACAGTTCCGAAAATCCAATCAACCAAAACGCACACTTTTTCAAATTCTCAACCAAGATTACATTCATCTTTGCCTGAATATATGACAATGACAGAACCAAGATGTAAGGTGTATGAAAAAGTACCAATGCTATTACCATGGTAACCAAGTGAAAGTGATAAATAACCTGTTAGATGACACCTACAACCAATGATAAAGAAGAGATATGATAGATCTGACGTAAGTTCTACACTTCAAACTATTACATCATTGGCAGGATTTCTCAGGATTTATAATAAAAATAGATCCTTCCTACCCAACATCATCAAACCTCAAAGGAGTTTATACTTAGATATTATGTAATGGAATTGTAAGATATATAACACAATCTTTGTTGTTACAAATAAAGAGAGGTGGTATCGGGATGGTATTCTTCAAGGAACAGCAACCCAACAACACATATATACAGTGGATTATGTAGAATTTGTCAAAACCAAGAGATGACGCATCCCCGAAAATCCAATGAAACATTGGAATCAACAAAAACAAAAGACTGAAGATAACAAGAATGTGTCCATAGTACACGGATGCCCCACTCGCACTATCAGTGGACCATGAAATTGGGGTCAAAACTATAATTTGGCATTAAAATTAGAAAGATCATATCATGGGGAACATGTGTACTAAGTTTCAAGTTGATTGGACTTCAACTTCTTCAAAGACTACCTTGACCAAAAACTTTAACCTGAAGCGAACGGACGCACAGACGGACGCACAGACGGACGAACGAACGAATGGAGGCACAGACCAGAAAACATAATGCCCCTTTACTATCGTAGGTGGGGCATAAAAATAAGTAACTCATCATTTTTTCTCCTCTTGACCTCTCCAATATATATTGCAAGCCTAAAACACTTATGGTTTATCAGACCTTTCATAACGTTTTTGATTTTGAAATTTTGCCTTACCATACTTTAAACCAAAGCCTCACAGACTTTTTTTTCACTGAAAATGTAAATATAAATAAATGTTTTCAATTAAAAATTTCATATAAGTTGTTCAAATTTTTATCTGCTGACTCTTTTAAATTGATGTTGGGATAGCCATTATTTAAACTGACAGAATTTCTAGAAAACTTTAATATTACCTTCCATAACCTGTATTTCTATGTGAAGTCTTTTCATCTGTACCAAAACTTCTCCCGTCATATGTTGAACCAGTATGGGTACCAGATGGCTGATCATAACTGGTACCTAAATAACTGCTCCCTGTAGCTCCTCCATATCGAGAACTATCCCCTAAACCATGTGACCTTGAAACATAACCATAAGAACCAATGGAAGAATCATAACTTTTTGGTGTATCGTAATTTTTCTGTGTATCGTAACTTTTGCTGGTATATTTTGACATAACGTCGTATGAGGGAAGCCCGCTTCCATAAACACTTAGATTAGGAACTGAAAAAGAGAAGATAAATTAATACAGTTCTGTAATGAGAAGTAAAATAAATTGTAACAAATATAAGAATTAGTTGATTTTACAGTAATTAGTCTCTTTACACCATTGTATCATTGGTTATAATACTCAAATATCTTCCTCTCAGCATAGCATTAAAATATGTGTTGTTAGGGATATAGCAAATACACCAAAGCTGGTTTCTACGTCTGAATGAAACAATCAGCAATGAATTTGGAGGGAAAAGACATAACCACCTAAGCATCAGTATGAATCACCTCTGAGTAATATTAGTAAATCTTTACTACTTTGGTACCATCTCAACATCTATATACTCTAGTAATTAGTCATTGTCGAAGGAGTCTCGACAGTAGTTATTATAAACCATCATGTCCTTGGAATGAAATTATTTTGACAGTTACTGTACAATATCCATTATCTGCTGCTCAGAGGCGGATTTAGGGGGGGGGCCCAGGGGGCCCGGGCCCCCCCCCCCTTTATGGGAAAAAATTTGGTAGCTTATATAGGGAATCACTGAAGCGTGACTGGAGTGGGCCCCCTCTTAGGCAGTCAATGGGCCCCCACTTATGAAAATTTCTAAATCCGCCAGTGCTGCTATCATTAACATTGTGTAATTTATAAAATTGTTTTACTCACCAATATGCTATGTAAGATAAAGATTTATAAAGAGTTATAAAGTAGAAGTTATTATATTCTTAATAGTTTCATTAGCCTTGACTTCCTAATGACTTTTTTTCTGTTATTTATTAAACTGTTTTACTCATAAAAAAGTTATGTAAGATAGAGATTCACGACATAAGAGTTATTATATTCTTGATAGTTTCACCTAGCCTTACCATCCCAGCCATTTCTTTTTAAAAAAAATAAAAGCTTAAAAATTCCCCGATAGACCAAAATTTAAAACTATAAACTGCATATGGTCATTTCAAAATGCTAAGTAACAAAGTTTCATAAATACACATTTCCGTCATTTGATTTATAATTCAAACACACCTTATAACAAGCAGGGTACCAGGAGAGAACAAAACTGGTTTATAATCATTCAAACACACCTTGTGACAAGATAGGTTTGAACTCACAATTTTACAATTGACTGGATTGTGATTACTGTAAATGAACTACTAAGACAAGAAGGCCAACAGTTTTGACAGTATATTTATACTGAGTACAGAATATATCAGATGATATAGATACTGATAATGAAGCTCTCTAGGAGAATTCTCTTCTGACAAATGATAAAATCATAACTAAATTCTTCAGAGAAATATTTGTGATAAATGATTATGTAATAAGCCATACATTATACATGTACTATACATAGATTTGTGATAAATAATTATGTAATAAGCCATACATTATACATGTCCTATACATAGATTTGTGATAAATAATTATGTAATAAGCCATACATTATACATGTCCTATACATAGATTTGTGATAAATAATTATGTAATAAGCCATACATTATACATGTCCTATACATAGATTTGTGATAAATAATTATGTAATAAGCCATACATTATACATGTCCTATACATAGATTTGTGATAAATAATTATGTAATAAGCCATACATTATACATGTCCTATACATAGATTTGTGATAAATAATTATGGAATAAGCCATACATTATACATGTCCTATACATAGATTTGTGATAAATAATTATGTAATAAGCCATACATTATACATGTCCTATACATAGATTTGTGATAAATAATTATGTAATAAGCCATACATTATACATGTCCTATACATAGATTTGTGATAAATAATTATGTAATAAGCCATACATTATACATGTCCTATACATAGATTTGTGATAAATAATTATGTAATAAGCCATACATTATACATGTCCTATACATAGATTTGTGATAAATAATTATGTAATAAGCCATACATTATACATGTCCTATACATAGATTTGTGATAAATAATTATGTAATAAGCCATACATTATACATGTCCTATACATAGATTTGTGATAAATAATTATGTAATAAGCCATACATTATACATGTCCTATACATAGATTTGTGATAAATGATTATGTAATACGCCATACATTATACATGTCCTATACATAGATTTGTGATAAATAATTATGTAATAAGCCATACATTATACATGTCCTATACATAGATTTGTGATAAATAATTATGTAATAAGCCATACATTATACATGTACTATACATAGATAAATAATTATGTAATAAGCCATACATTATACATGTCCTATACATAGATTTGTGATAAATAATTATGTAATAAGCCATACATTATACATGTCCTATACATAGATTTGTGATAAATAATTATGTAATAAGCCATACATTATACATGTCCTATACATAGATTTGTGATAAATAATTATGTAATAAGCCATACATTATACATGTCCTATACATAGATTTGTGATAAATGATTATGTAATACGCCATACATTATACATGTCCTATACATAGATTTGTGATAAATAATTATGTAATAAGCCATACATTATACATGTCCTATACATAGATTTGTGATAAATAATTATGTAATAAGCCATACATTATACATGTCCTATACATAGATTTGTGATAAATAATTATGTAATAAGCCATACATTATACATGTACTATACATAGATTTGTGATAAATAATTATGTAATAAGCCATACATTATACATGTCATAAGCCATACATTATACATGTCCTATACATAGATTTGTGATAAATAATTATGTAATAAGCCATACATTATACATGTACTATACATAGATTTGTGATAAATAATTATGTAATAAGCCATACATTATACATGTCATAAGCCATACATTATACATGTCCTATACATAGATTTGTGATAAATAATTATGTAATAAGCCATACATTATACATGTACTATACATAGATTTGTGATAAATAATTATGTAATAAGCCATACATTATACATGTCCTATACATAGATTTGTGATAAATAATTATGTAATAAGCCATACATTATACATGTCCTATACATAGATTTGTGATAAATAATTATGTAATAAGCCATACATTATACATGTCCTATACATAGATTTGTGATAAATAATTATGTAATAAGCCATACATTATACATGTCCTATACATAGATTTGTGATAAATAATTATGTAATAAGCCATACATTATACATGTCCTATACATAGATTTGTGATAAATAATTATGTAATAAGCCATACATTATACATGTCCTATACATAGATTTGTGATAAATAATTATGTAATAAGCCATACATTATACATGTCCTATACATAGATTTGTGATAAATAATTATGTAATAAGCCATACATTATACATGTCCTATACATAGATTTGTGATAAATAATTATGTAATAAGCCATACATTATACATGTCCTATACATAGATTTGTGATAAATAATTATGTAATAAGCCATACATTATACATGTCCTATACATAGATTTGTGATAAATAATTATGTAATAAGCCATACATTATACATGTACTATACATAGATTTGTGATAAATAATTATGTAATAAGCCATACATTATACATGTCCTATACATAGATTTGTGATAAATAATTATGTAATAAGCCATACATTATACATGTACTATACATAGATTTGTGATAAATAATTATGTAATAAGCCATACATTATACATGTCCTATACATAGATTTGTGATAAATAATTATGTAATAAGCCATACATTATACATGTCCTATACATAGATTTGTGATAAATAATTATGTAATAAGCCATACATTATACATGTACTATACATAGATTTGTGATAAATAATTATGTAATAAGCCATACATTATACATGTCCTATACATAGATTTGCCAACAGATCTTTCAACAAAACTAAAGCTAATTTGAAAAATATTTTTTTGATCTTTTTAGTTCTGAAATGATAAGTGTAAACAAATTTGTTTTTCATCAGTACGTAATGATGATCAGAAAACAAATTACATTTAATTCTATCGCTTATCCAATAAGACAGTCACAAAAGAAGATACAATTGAAGTTCTAAATCATCACCCAGTGTATTCCATATTTTTTAATAAATTATTATGAATGTTGACATTTTTTACCTTGAGAGTTAATCTATTTGTTTGTCTGTATGGTTGGTTGTGTATTGTACAGATTAACCCTGCCTTAACTGCCCACACTTTATATGTATGTACTGAATATGATTTCAATCCTAAAGCATTTAAATAGGAATCTGAATGTTTTTATGCTTAGTACTGAATATACCTTCAACATTATTGAAACTTAAATAGGAATCCTAATGTTAAATGGTCGATCAAATATTCATGTACAGCCAAGGGTCAAATCTATCATTAGTTTTCCTGTAAATATCTATCAAATCATATATATTTGAAGGTGAAAAACATGTAACACTCAAAAATGGGTAAAAACCAAATATTTCTAAATATCAGATTGAAATCAAAGTCTGATCTAATGGAAAACAAACAAACTGGTAAATACTTTTGTATTTGTTTAGTAAAGTCTTTTCAAATGGACAATAAATAAACAAGCTAAAAGTTAACATTTTGTACTTGTTTAGCTGTTTGAGTGTTAAGAGTGTGAAGTGAAAATAGTAAGATATATTTATATTATTTAAAATATATATATTTCAAATACAGGGCTGGGATTTACTGTGCATATTGTATGTGTTTGTTTTTTCTACATTAGGGGGAGGATTGAGATCTCAAAAAACATAACAGGCTATTATTTGAACTTGGAATTATTTTTAATTATGGAATTTGCTTGATTTCTTGTTATTGAAATTTTCAATAAATTCCACGTTTATTCTGTACTGAAATGTTCTGTGCTGCGCACAACACTTTCTATTACAAAGAAAATAGTATATTTTCAATAGAATATCTGTGCCGCGCACAACACTATCTAACCAAAATACATTATATGGAAAGTGTTATTAACCGCTCAAAAGATCATAATACCAAATATTACATGGAATTTATCAAAAATTTTAAACACAAGAAATTATGCAAATTCCATAATTAAAAATAATTCCAAGTTCAAATAATAGCCTGTTACATGTTAAACCCAGCCGCATTTTTGCGCTTGTCCCAAGTCAGGAGCCTCTGGCCTTTGTTAGTCTTGTATGTTTTTAATTTTAGTTTCTTGTGTATATTTTGGAGTTAAGTATGACGTCCATTATCACTGTTCTAGTATACATTTTTGTTAAGGGGCCAGCTGAAGCACGGCTACAGATGCAGGAATTTCTGGCTACATTGAAGACCTATTGGTGACCTTCTGCTATTTTCTGCTCTTTGGTCAGGTTGTCTCTATGACACATTCATCATTTCCATTCTCAATTTTACTATTCATCTGTAGAACAGGGCCTTGCTCCAATTTCGAAGGACCTGAGATAATCACAAGGTTTTGGATGGACCAAATCTTCAGTTTTCTGTGCAGTTTGTAAATTGTTGTTTGCATTTCTTTTTCTGTTTATCTGTTATAGACCGTCGTTTCTGTTTTTGTTTATCAACTAAATTTTATTATAACCATCTTTGTATCTTTCCCTCCCTTTTTTTGTTAGTAAGTTCCAAATTCTTGCATATATTAAGGCTATTGAGCTATAAAGGTACATCTATACATAATACAGCTATAAAGTAATAAACAGATCTCATTACAGTAACAAATATACATTCATTCATCTGTAGCCAGGGTCTAAGGTGAAGGTTATTCATAAATGTGACCTTGACCTAATATCCTACCTCCATATCCGTTGCTAGGGAGAGTGTATGTGTAGTTACTGTAACTTCCTGGATACCCATAACTGGAGGAATCAGACACCGACCTACTGATGTAACGTCTTCTTCCTGAAATATAAATAGGCCTATGAAAAATGTGTTTACAAATATATAAACAAATAGGCCAATGAAAAACGTGTTTTAAGAGACCACTTAAGGGAGAGCAAAAAAGGTGGTCTCTTAAGACAGGTGGTCTTAAATACAGATCCAATCTATGTGTATTAAATGTACTACAGAGGGATCTAAAATCTATGGTCTTATAACACAGGTTTTTGCTTAATACAGGTGGTTTTCTTGAGCAGGTTTGACTGCTGTATATTGAATAAATTACTATAAGCTTTTTCAGGCAATCATGAATCAATCAATGAAATTGAGTATGGAAATTGGTAATATGTCACAGAGAAGATAACAGCCGAGGGCCAGCAGGAAATTGGTAATATGTCACAGAGAAGATAACAGCCCAGGGCCAGCAGGAAATTGGTAATATGTCACAGAGAAGATAACAGCCCAGGGCCAGCAGGAAATGGGTAATATGTCACAGAGAAGATAACAGCCCAGGGCCAGCAGGAAATGGGTAATATGTCACAGAGAAGATAACAGCCTAGGGCCAGCAGGAAATGGGTAATATGTCACAGAGAAGATAACACCCGAGGGCCAGCAGGAAATTGGTAATATGTCACAGAGAAGATAACAGCCGAGGGCCAGCAGGAAATTGGTAATATGTCACAGAGAAGATAACAGCCGAGGGCCAGCAGGAAATTGGTAATATGTCACAGAGAAGATAACAGCCGAGGGCCAGCAGGAAATTGGTAATATGTCATAGAGAAGATAACAGCCCAGGGCCAGCAGGAAATGGGTAATATGTCACAGAGAAGATAACAGCCGAGGGCCAGCAGGAAATTGGTAATATGTCACAGAGAAGATAACAGCCGAGGGCCAGCAGGAAATTGGTAATATGTCACAGAGAAGATAACAGTCGAGGGTCAGCAGGAAATTGGTAATATGTCACAGAGAAGATAACAGCCGAGGGCCAGCAGGAAATTGGTTATATGTCAGAGAAGATAACAGCCCAAGGCCAGCAGGAAATTGGTAATATGTCACAGAGAAGATAACAGCCGAGGGCCAGCAGGAAATGGGTAATATGTCAAAGAGAAGATAACAGCTAAGGGCCAGCAGCAGTTCTTAATGGCAGCGAGAAAATTCTGCATTCAAGTACAAGTCTTGAATCTTTCCTTTTAATGATGCGTACAAAAATTAGAAAATCAGGAAGATAAAGTGTTCCTGCAATCATCCCCAGTTTTTGTTGAGGTCTTCGATGCTCAGTCTTTCATTTTCTAATCTGTTTTTAATTGTTTGACTTCTTTTGCCATGGCACAGGTCTTTTTTCCTGAATGTGATTTTGAATTTCTCTCATATATATATATGCAAATTTTGTTTTGGGCCACAAAATGTTTACTATTTTTCACAAGATACAAAGTTAAGCCAATTAATGTCTTATTCGCCGTTTCAGAATCTAATACATTCTGGGTAATATTTTCAAAAGCATCCACCAAAACGTTGCGATTAAAAAAAAAAGGAAAATGAAATATGACTTTATATTGAAACTTGTGGTTGTTTCCTTCAAAACATTTCTTCATGAAGTACTGTAAGATAGTCTTAATCATAGGTTTTTTTATTTACCCTACAAAATTTGCACATCCAATTTATTAAAACCGTTATGAAATTTTCAAAAAAGAAGATAGGAAAAAGAAATATGAATTCATAATCGAAACTTTAGTTGTTTCTCCATGAAATACAGTATGATCTTCATCATGAGATTTCTTTATTTATTCTACAAAATTGTATTTTGATAAACTGCAATAAACATGTCATTCAAATGTTAATCTTCAACTAAATATTTCATTCAAGTTTCCAATTCATAAAGTTAAATAACTCCAACTGAATGCACACAACTAATACATGGAGAATAAAACATGTCATGCCTAGATAAAATGATTTTTATTATATAAATACATGCCTTCAGTAAAATACTTTTCCCCATATAAACACATGCATAATTGAATCCTTTTAAATATTACGTAATCAAGTCCTATATAGATATATATATACTACATGTATTTACTTTTAGGGTTGAATTATTTAAAGTCACAAGAACTGTTTTTTATAATTCAGTTTATATCTTTACTAATATAACACAAGCTGCATCAGATAGATATTGACCTTATGTAAGTGCATGTATACATTACATGTATTGTATAAGACTTTGATTAAATTTGGAACAATCAATTTCAAAAGAATTTTGAGCTGTTTTGTAGGGTTCTAATAACATTACAATTCAATTTTTAAACAGTTACATACTTTTCAGAGAGATTTCCTTCAACCCTGAAATAGGTTAACAGATGTATTGATATTCATTTGTATAAGGTCGATTTCTATCTGATGGAGCTAACATTATGATGCATCAAATTTTTGAAGAAAAAAACGTTTAATAGATTTTACAACATTATATCTCAAATTCTTCATGGAAATTCATCAGCAAGACAACAGCAAAAAATAAATCTACTGTTGAAAATAATCAGTGATTATACAGTGAACAAAAAGTATAGATCTTATGATTTCACAACTTATATAAGATTTAATATATCTTTTTAAATGCATGCTGCATGATACCTTTGCAAAGAGAATGTTTCTTGTGTGGGCAGAATACTAAGGTATGTTTACCCACACAAACATTTCTTTCCATTTCAACGAATATTCAAAGAGTGAAACACCCATATTGACAGTCAATTCAAACAAAACTTGTGATAATTCCAGAAGTACCAGGGTGCATACATAAGCTGAGTTGTAATGGAGTCTCTATCTTTATTGGGACGGGTACTAATTTATGAGGTTCAGTGATGGAGACTTAAGTTTGCTGAAGGTTTATGTTAAATGATTGAAAGTATGTATTATGACCTTGACTTTTGACCAAGTGACCAAAAAAATCAAAACTACAGTGGTCTAGCTATTTCTGAAAGAAATTCACCAGCTAATTTAGGTGACAGATGGACTTATTTCAAAATATGAAGCTTAGAAAATTTGCCCCAACTTAAGTTTATAAATTACCACCTAACCTTGACCTTGTGTAGTGCTTAATAGAGAGAGAGACATAATTTATTCTTTAACAGGTGTTCACTCACTGTGTGATCTTTCTAGTACATTTTTTTGTACAAGAATTGATACAGTGAAGTTAAACAAATCAAATTTCATTAATAAAAACAATGTGACAGTTTGATAGAGATCACATTGACTCTGACACAGGTCAGACCCCCTACGGACAGATTCTAAGGACACCAAGATAAAAATATCTCACCTGATCTAACAAGATTCTGTTAACAGGTAAACAGTAAGGTACAAATCTCTCTCACCTTTATAAACGTCTGGTAAAGGATTAAGTACTATAGTGTACTTATGTTACATATGAACTGAACTATTTACTCCTTTAATCATTCTCTACATGCGAGTTTAGGTTTAAAAGCAGGAAATATTATTTTACAAACTTTTTCTCCCATTCAATTAAAACCAAGTTATGACTAGAATAAGATTAAATTTTCATTGACAGGGATATATGTAAAATCATTTTAATGAATTATAAATCATACAATTCATTTAATTCTAATTTTACTAGATACAAAAAATATAAATAGTGAGCAAGTCTTTTTCTTCAATAAATAACAACTTAAAGAGACTAACAGTATCAAAGTTGAACCCTCATCCTTCCTGTCCATCACAGTCTTAATCATTTCATATAGTTTTATTGGAAAGGGAAGTTGCTCTACTTCAGTTGCAGGTCAACATTTAGCACTTAGAGAACAGTACTTGATCTGTTTTGTTCCTGTCATGAACATTGAGAACTCATGTACTGAAAAGTATTCAATTAACAGAAATATTGAATAAATTATTTCCTATTCTTTTAATTTTATAGAGATCCAGGTTGATCTTTATTTTACTGAACCTAATTAAACAAACGACAGGATGAATGAAATAAAACAGGGAGAAAAGATGACAGGGAAGTAAAGAAAAAAAGACATAGACATAGGAGAAAAGATTGATCGAAATAATTAAATATAGAAATATTAATGGCAGGGCTGAGGACCTTCAGTTAATTAGCATATGAAAATGCCAGTCTGCCTGAAGTCATTATAAGGAGCATCTATTCAATGTGGTTTATAGAATAGAGAATAGTGGGCCAAAAAAATAAAGGACAAGTTTTTTTTAAATATAAACAACAGAGAACAATAAGCCAAAAGAATAAAATATATGAGAATACATGAAGGTTTTATATATTAATGATATAAACATTCAATAATCTTTTTTTTTAACAAAATAAGTTTGGGTATACATGTCATGCTGCCCATCAATGGTCCTTTAATAATTGGAACAACAAATATTCTTATTCTGTAGCTTAAATCAATTAAGAATGCAGGAATAAAGACTATTCAATCATAGAGGTGTATGTGTGTGGACCCTGTCACTTAAACTGGACCATTCATAGAGAAGGATGTGTGGACCCTGTTACTATCAGGCCCAAGGATTAAGCAGGACGTAAGGACCCTGTTACTAGCTGGCCCATTACAGTAGTAGATATAGATATACTTACATCAACAATAATTACAGTTTATATTTAAATCAAAATCATCCAAGAATATAATTGTCATCATTTTTATATCCAATAATCCAATAATCCAATAACCCAATAAAATTACTGACTCAAGCGTAATTAAATCCAATGAAAACTGACATAAAAACTTAATTTGTCTGGAAAATGACAATTTGCATATAATTTCACATCAAATTAAAATATATACAATTCACTATATAAACAAACAATGGAACCAAAACCCCAGCTGACATTGGTTTAGTTTGTAATAGCACACCCCTCCGTCTAATAGACCTGTACTTAAATAACCGAAAAATGACGAGGAAAAAAATAATTATCATTTAAAGTTAACGAAGTGTAAGGTATACAAAATACATTGAATCTGTAAAGGGCCATAAATCATGATAAGAAAGCATTATCGTTCCCACTCTATACAGGTGATATTGTATTGAAAACACGTCCATCAGAAGTGGATCGGAGATCGTCTATTCATATATGTATAGTTTCTGGTGTATCTTGTAATTTGTATCACTGAAAAATCTAACTGGTATGAACTATATCTAGACCAATAAAGTGACAGCTTCAAACAAAACATATAGAAAGGTATCGTAGATGTCTAACAAATGTGGACCAAAAAATATAGAAAAGTAGATGTCATGCAAATGTGGACCAACAATATAGAAAGGTAGATGTCTTGCAAATATGACAAAAATTGAGGCTATTCCAAATATTGTGTTCTTAGTATATATCTATTCTAAAACACCTGATCTTTAAATAAAATTGTCCTTACACAAAAAAAGTCTTATAAATTATAAATATGAACATATGTATTCTGCATGATTCAAGCTATCCTTACAAACAAAACCATCCTAATCATCAAGTTAAGGTCATCAGACTTTAGACCTTTCTTCACATTTCAATCAATCTTATTTTATATTGCAGCATATAAATATTTAATATAATGGCAAATTAACCCAATGAGATTTTTTTTGTTTGATCATTGCCTTAAAAAATAGTTTTAAATTTTTGAGCAGGAAATGATACCACACTGTCACTCCCCCTTTTCCCAAATTGCTTTGTTAAGTAGTATCTTCCCACATAATATATCATCTCTATAAAGATGACAAATTTATATACAGTGAATATAAAGAATAAGTATTAAACAATTTACATATTACATAACATCTACCTTTAATTCTGACATTCATTACACAGATATTATCTTATAAGGAAATATGTATACAACTGTAGAACAGGTGCTTCCCTATATTAAAGGTAAATAGTGGTCCAAGATAACCACATTATGGTGTTTACAAGATGTTTTTTAGACCAGAATTGTAAAAGACCTTGAAGCCTAGCCTGAAAGGATGTGGTCCAGTCAACTCCTTGGTGGCCTTCGGCTGTTGTCTGCTCTATGGTCGGGTTGTTGTCGCTTTGACACATTCCCCATTTCCTTTCTCAATTTTATTATCATGCAGTCCAATTCACAGTACTTTAAACCAGCCTTTAATCCCAAGCAAAGTATTTACACTATAGCCTTCGGTGTTTACAAGGTGGATTGTTTTTAGACCAGTTTACTACAGACCTTGAAGCCTAGCCTGAAAGGATGTGGTCCAGTCAACTCATTCAGTCCAATTCACAGTACTTTAAACCAGCCTTTAATCCCAAGCAAAGTATTTACACTATAGCCTTCGGTGTTTACAAGGTGGATTGTTTTTAGACCAGTTTACTACAGACCTTGAAGCCTAGCCTGAAAGGATGTGGTCCAGTCAACTCATTCAGTCCAATTCACAGTACTTTAAACCAGCCTTTAATCCCATGCACAGTATTAACACTAGCCTTTAGTGTTTATAGTGGTCCAATATAATCACATCATGGTGTTTACAAGATGTTTTTTAGACCAGAATTTTAGAAGACCTTGAAGCCAAGTAGCCTGAAAGGATTTGGTCCAGCCAACTCATTCAGTCCAATTCACAGTACTTTAAACTAGCCTTTAGTCACATGAAGAGTATGTACAATAGCCTTCAGTGTTTACAAGGTGGATTTTTTTTAGACCAGATTACCACAGAATTTGAAGCCTAGCCTGAAAGGATGTGGTCCAGTTAACTCATTCAGACCCATTCACTTTACTTTAAACTAGCCTGTAGTCCAATGAACAGTATTTACAATAGCCTGCAGTGTTTACAAGGTGGATTATTTTTAGACCAGATTACCACATACCTTGAAGCCTAGCCTGAAAGGATGTGGTCCAGTTAACTCATTTAGTCCGATTAACATTACTTTAAATTTACCCTTAATAGGCCCATAATCTTGAAGCAACTACTGTGGATAAATTATTTTTCATGTTATTTTCATTTTCATTATTTTTTGTTGCATTCCAACTTTCATGGATTTCTGTTTACCAAAGAACCACCAATTTAAATATCCAACACATAACAAATCTTTTGTAGGGATGCATACATGCCGAAATTTGTCAAAACCACGACATAAAATATCCAGGAAAATGTAAACTTTCTTCAAGCCACTAAAATTGGTACTCAGAAATAATGAATACACAGTATGATACTTCTTCAAGCCACTAAAATTGGTACTCAGAAATAATGAATACACAGTATGATACTTCTTCAAGCCACTAAAATTGGTACTCAGAAATAATGAATACACAGTATGATACTTCAACACTTAAACCTAAACCATGTTTTTTGTTGACATATTTTTTCAGTTGGAAAGGGGGAGGGGGCTATTTGGATGTGTCCCTGTTTGAATCATCCCCTAAAGACCCTCATTTATTTGTACACTTGACTTTAGACCAAATGAAGTGTTATTAGTATTTCCGTGGTATTATAACAAAGTGCCAAAGACAGTACTTCAAAACCATATATATGTGACTCAATTTAATATAAATGTCCTACATTAATAACCGTAACAAAAGAAGTCAGGATTATAAATGCAGGTTTGAATTTTATAAATTTATTGTAGTATAATATGTGAGACCATTCAAGTGTAAAATTTGGTAATTTATAAAATATATTATAGAAATCATGGTAATGTCACTTTTACTATCAAATTACATGTAATAAGAATAGATGCATCAATTAATTGAAACAAATTAATTAATTTTAATGGATTCTCAACCTTTAAATATTCAAAAATGAAGAGTTATGAATGAGAAAGCAATGTGTTAAAATAGGGGTTACTAAGATCCCTTTTTTCTTAAATCAATTAAAATTGTTTTCTTTATTGCTTATTGATATTTTGTATAATACAAGGAATTTATATAAAGATATGAACATTTGATAACATTTAAGTTGCAAATTTTGTTTCCCAATCCACTTTAAACATTTATAAACAACTTAAAACACTGTATTAATTAAATTTGGAGTAATTATTTAATTTGGAATTTAACTAAATCATGGATATTAATAAGGAAAAAGTTCATATATTTTCAGTATTAAAGTTTGATAAAGGGCTATCGATCGAGAAAGATACCAGTATCTATTTGTGAAAAGACAAAAAACAAAAGTAGTTCTTTTGGCAAAATGAACTTTCCAAATGTGATGTACAAGATACAAGATGTTTATCAGAGGCCCAGAGGCAGAGAACATACAGAATTCTATTTTTAACACCTGTTATTCCTTCCATAACATAACTGTTATCAAGCTAAATAATTATAAAAACTTAAAGGTGATAATTTTACTTCTTTTACAAATCATCATAAACAAATTGAACATGCTATACTGTGTACATTAATTTACTTTAATTAAGATTTTCTACTTTCAATATTTCCCCTCAAACCATTATAACTAAATTTATAGTCGAAATAACAAAATCAAGCTTAAAACTAAGTAAATCAACTGTTTTCAAACTTAATTATCATAAAAATTTGATAATTTTACTTCTTATACAAATCAACGTTAAACAAATATATCTAATTCCTACCTTTGTAAATAAATTAACTTTTTTAATATATTTTCTACTTTCACATTTCCCCAACCAAATTCAACCCCATAGTCGAAAAGACAAAATCAATCTTAAAACAATCATAATCTTGTTTACATGCCTTGAAATCAGATGTCTATATCAATTATCTTATAAAGTGAAATCTACTTCACAAAATTAAATTGTAAGATAAATATTTATTTTTCATGTTATCTGTAAAACCTTATGTAATTACATTATTACCTGCTATAAGTATAAGATCCACAGGTAATTTTATATTTTTCTGATGCACATCCAGGTAAATAAAAAATCGTAATTTAAATATTTAATTGTGAATCAATCATCCTATCCCCACAGAAGTTATCTTATTAAACAGTTCTGACTCACAAGTTTTTATAAGTGAAATCTTCAAATCTCTCCAAGATAAACACTTTTAAGTTTCCGGAGGGCCTACAGGGGAATCTCGTAGAACATGTGACCTATGGCCTGAGACTTGTTATAGTATAAGTAGTCAAATCTGTACCAAACTAACCTTCTTTATGTGGTACAATTTTTTTTAACATTTCCTGTTTTAATTCATTGTCTGTATGTTCGAGTTACAATGTCAGATTTTTAAGTTATCTCCCCTTAATAGAAAATTTGGATAGGACAAATTGTCTCCCCTGAATACTTGCATCTTCAATTTCATAATCTTTAAAATGCAAAACCATAAAGTTGCATTCACTGCTTACATACCAAAAATGTCAGTTTGATAATATTGCAGTTTCTTGGAACTAAATATCATAATAAAAGTTTTAAAAGCAGTTAAACAAAATGTTAAAACAAAAATAAATCACCCATTTTTTACCCCAATAGAAACAGAAATTGCAAAAAAAAAATGTGCAGCATATAAATAGATTTGTATTGATAGCTAGGTAACTAAGATATTAATTTACTGTTGTGCAAAATCTTGATAAGACATTAACATTTCTGACATGTTGCTATTTATCACACAAAACTCAAGGTGAAAGTCTAGTATCATCATAGTGTTAGAGTAGGGGGAGGAGTGTAGCTATTATTTTATTCAAGGTGAAGGCCTTGTATTGTATCATCAAAGTGGTATAGAGGGGGGGATTGTAATAAGAGAGTGTTCACCAATCAGGAAAGTATCTGGAAAACAGTTTTTTTTAATTGTCAGTATGATTCCATTAATGATCTACAGCTGTTTGTCATATATGTATGTCCAGTGACAAGTATTTTAGGCATTTAACAGCTGTTTGTCATAAATGTATATCCAGTGACAAGTATTTCATGCATTTAACAGCTGTTTGTCATATATGTATGTCCAGTGACAAGTGTTTAATGATCTACAGCTGTTTGTCATATATGTATGTCCAGTGACAAGTGTTTAATGATCTACAGCTGTTTGTCATATATGTATGTCCAGTGACAAGTGTTTAATGATCTACAGCTGTTGGTCATATATGTATGTCAAGTGACAAGTGTTTAATGATCTACAGCTGTTTGTCATATATATGTATGTCCAGTGACAAGTGTTTAATGATCTACAGCTGTTTGTCATCTATGTATGTCCAGTGACAAGTGTTTAATGATCTACAGCTGTTTGTCATATATGTATGTCCAGTGACTAGTGTTTAATGATCTACAGCTGTTTGTCATATATATGTATGTCCAGTGACAAGTGTTTAATGATCTACAGCTGTTTGTCATATATGTATGTCCAGTGACAAGTGTTTAATGATCTACAGCTGTTTGTCATCTATGTATGTCCAGTGACTAGTGTTTAATGATCTACAGCTGTTTGTCATATATGTATGTCCAGTGACTAGTGTTTAATGATCTACAGCTGTTTGTCATATATATGTATGTCCAGTGACAAGTGTTTAATGATCTACAGCTGTCTGTCATATATGTATGTCCAGTGACTAGTGTTTAATGATCTACAGCTGTTTGTCATATATATGTATGTCCAGTGACAAGTGTTTAATGATCTACAGCTGTCTGTCATATATGTATGTCCAGTGACAAGTGTTTAATGATCTACAGCTGTTTGTCATATATGTATGTCCAGTGACTAGTGTTTCATGATCTACAGCTGTTTGTCATATATATGTATGTCCAGTGACAAGTGTTTAATGATCTACAGCTGTTTGTCATATATGTATGTCCAGTGACAAGTGTTTAATGATCTACAGCTGTTTGTCATATATGTATGTCCAGTGACAAGTGTTTAATGATCTACAGCTGTTTGTCATATATGTATGTCCAGTGACTAGTGTTTCATGATCTACAGCTGTTTGTCATATATGTATGTCCAGTGACAAGTGTTTCATGATCTACAGCTGTTTGTCATATATGTATGTCCAGTGACAAGTGTTTCATGATCTACAGCTGTTTGTCATATATGTATGTCCAGTGACAAGTGTTTCATGATCTACAGCTGTTTGTCATATATGTATGTCCAGTGACAAGTGTTTAATGATCTACAGCTGTTTGTCATATATGTATGTCCAGTGACAAGTGTTTAATGATCTACAGCTGTTTGTCATATATGTATGTCCAGTGACAAGTGTTTAATGATCTACAGCTGTTTGTCATATATGTATGTCCAGTGACAAGTGTTTCATGATCTACAGCTGTTTGTCGTATATGTATGTCCAGTGACAAGTGTTTAATGATCTACAGCTGTTTGTCGTATATGTATGTCCAGTGACAAGTGTTTAATGATCTACAGCTGTTTGTCATATATGTATGTCCAGTGACAAGTGTTTCATGATCTACAGCTGTTTGTCATATATGTATGTCCAGTGACAAGTGTTTCATGATCTACAGCTGTTTGTCATATATGTATGTCCAGTGACAAGTGTTTAATGATCTACAGCTGTTTGTCATATATGTATGTCCAGTGACAAGTGTTTCATGATCTACAGCTGTTTGTCATATATGTATGTCCAGTGACAAGTGTTTAATGATCTACAGCTGTTTGTCATATATGTATGTCCAGTGACAAGTATTTTATGCATTTAACAGCTGTTTGTCATATATGTATGTCCAGTGACAAGTATTTCATGCATTTAACAGCTGTTTGTCATATATGTATGTCCAGTGACAAGTGTTTCATGCATTTAAGAATGATCAAGCAAGACAAAGGTCTCATTGGTAAACAAAACTCTCTTAAACCACTGAAAACTTGGTCTTAAATACAAATACATAGGACACAATAAATGTCTACAAAAACAAAATGCACCATCAAACATGCAGTCAACTATTAACTGACAGCAATCTTGATTACCATCATCAGACTAAAACGAGAAAACTTGACAGCAGAAAGTTAACACTAATGATGTGTACTTTTATTTACAGTCATTCCCAGAGTATCAGTCTTAGAAAGTTCTCAGAATAGCTCACAGCATGACCCTAGCAGTCTACAGATTCAGTCATCCAATATTGCTCATCACATCTCTAACAGTCTGCAGTCCACAGACACTTGTCTCTAAGAACAAGAATTAGCTATATAGAGGGGTCCTGATCTCGAAATTGAGCGCTTAAAAACATGAAATCATGAGGTCCGAATTAAAAAAAAAAATTCCAGACATCCCGAAATTCCAAAAAAGAAATCCTGGATCCCGACGTCTCAAACTAGGTCCTGCCCCCCTCTATATACTTTTCCCAGAAATGTGCGCCTGTGTGCAAACCTAGTCATAGGCTAACTCAGTGCTGAAAGTTCATCATTTATTTATAGATTTACAATCCTGTATGTCACCTATAGTGGATACACCTTCTAAGGCCAGCATCCATATATTGTCAGAGTATCTGTCTTTATTTCAATATTTTAAAAAGCTCTCATTGCCAGGACAGATCTAACCAATTTTAACTCCGATAAAGGGGGATTCCAACCAACTGTCCCCCCCGCCCCCCTGGATTTGTCACTGGGGGATTCCAACCAACTGTCCCCCCCCCCCCCTGGATTTGCCACTGATTAGTATCTTCTTTTTTTTTCCCTAATAACAATTTGAGAAATAAAAAAGGTTAGAACTCTCTATCTTCACACCAAACTTGAGAACTGAGTGTTACCAAAATTCTTATAATTAAACTTTAACAGATGCTGCAGCTCATAGAAATTATCAGAAATCATTAGAAAAGATCAGAAAATTAACAACTTTGTATTAAATCCCTAATGACTATACATGTATTATATATTCTTAAATGGTTCCTCGCTTAAAAACCATAGATGAAAGATACATTCTCTATTACTTGTGGACAGTACCCACCTAGAAACAGATGCATGATATATCATCTATTACTTAGGGACAGTCCCCACCTAGAAACAGATGCATGATAAATCATCTATTACTTAGGGACAGTACCCACCTAGAAACAGATGCATGATAAATCATCTATTACTTAGGGACAGTCCCCACCTAGAAACAGATGCATGATAAATCATCTATTACTTAGGGACAGTACCCACCTAGAAACAGATGCATGATAAATCATCTATTACTTAGGGACAGTCCCCACCTAGAAACAGATGCATGATAAATCATCTATTACTTAGGGACAGTACCCACCTAGAAACAGATGCATGATAAATCCTCTATTACTTAGGGACAGTCCCAGAAAGAGATGCAGAAAATAGATGTAGAAAATACCATCTATTCCTTATGGACAGTACCAACCCCAAAAACAGATGCATGATAAATCCTCTATTACTTAGGGACAGTCCCAGAAAGAGATGCAGAAAATAGATGTAGAAAATACCATCTATTCCTTATGGACAGTACCAACCCCAAAAACAGATGCATGATAAATCCTCTATTACTTAGGGACAGTCCCAGAAAGAGATGCAGAAAATAGATGTAGAAAATACCATCTATTCCTTATGGACAGTACCAACCCCAAAAACAGATGCATTATAAATCCTCTATTACTTAGGGACAGTCCCAGAAAGAGATGCAGAAAATAGATGTAGAAAATACCATCTATTCCTTATGGACAGTACCAACCCCAAAAACAGATGCATGATAAATCCTCTATTACTTAGGGACAGTCCCAGAAAGAGATGCAGAAAATAGATGTAGAAAATACCATCTATTCCTTATGGACAGTACCAACCCCAAAAACAGATGCATGATAAATCCTCTATTACTTAGGGACAGTCCCAGAAAGAGATGCAGAAAATAGATGTAGAAAATACCATCTATTCCTTATGGACAGTACCAACCCCAAAAACAGATGCATGATAAATCCTCTATTACTTAGGGACAGTCCCAGAAAGAGATGCAGAAAATAGATGTAGAAAATACCATCTATTCCTTATGGACAGTACCAACCCCAAAAACAGATGCATGATAAATCCTCTATTACTTAGGGACAGTCCCAGAAAGAGATGCAGAAAATAGATGTAGAAAATACCATCTATTCCTTATGGACAGTACCAACCCCAAAAACAGATGCATTATAAATCCTCTATTACTTAGGGACAGTCCCAGAAAGAGATGCAGAAAATAGATGTAGAAAATACCATCTATTCCTTATGGACAGTACCAACCCCAAAAACAGATGCATGATAAATCCTCTATTACTTAGGGACAGTCCCAGAAAGAGATGCAGAAAATAGATGTAGAAAATACCATCTATTCCTTATGGACAGTACCAACCCCAAAAACAGATGCATGATAAATCCTCTATTACTTAGGGACAGTCCAAGAAAGAGATGCAGAAAATAGATGTAGAAAATACCATCTATTCCTTATGGACAGTACCAACCCCAAAAACAGATGCATGATAAATCCTCTATTTCTTAGGGACAGTCCCAGAAAGAGATGCGGTAAATAGATGTAGAAAATACCATCTATTCCTTATGGACAGTACCAACCCCAAAAAACAAATGCATGATATATTGAGAATTCCCTGTGTAGTACTAGACTGGATCCACCCAAAACCCATACAGGTTGATATGTAAGGACCAGATGTGAACTATTAATCACTTGCAGAGATTGCACTGTTATCTCCCTACAGATCTGTCATGTTTTGTGAATTCCTAGCATATATCAATACAATTGTAATCCTTTAATATAAAACAGGTTAACAAAAATATGTAAAACATAAGATGGAATGGAGTAAACAGGCATGCAAGATCTGTAAAGAATGGAGTAAACAGGCATGCAAGATATGTAAAGAATTGGTACAACATGGCAAAGTTTTCTCTCTCCTTATATTGTTGATATGCCTCTACACATCAATCTCAGCTTTGCAGTGAAATATTCAAGTGTAAAAATGTCATGACAAATTTTCTTGAGGGAATCATATCCAACAGAATAACAAACTACTAGTGTGACAAAAACACATATCCAACAGAATAACAAACTACTAGTGTGACAAAAACACATATCCAACAGAATAACAAACTACTAGTGTGACAAAAACACATATCCAACAGAATAATAAACTACTAGTGTGACAAAAACACATATCCAACAGAATAACAAACTACTAGTGTGACAAAAACACATATCCAACAGAATAACAAACTACTAGTGTGACAAAAACACATATCCAACAGAATAACAAACTACTAGTGTGACAAAAACACATATCCAACAGAATAACAAACTACTAGTGTGACAAAAACACATATCCAACAGAATAACAAACTACTAGTGTGACAAAAACACATATCCAACAGAATAACAAACTACTAGTGTGACAAAAACAAATATTAATTCGACCTGTTGATACTGTTTATAATGCTTTTTTGTTATTTTTATTTATATGGATCTTGTCTGTACACCAGCTTTGATTATTTGTAATATCTTCAATTTTTCACTTATTCTTACAACATTTGTATAAACTTCAAGATTATAAAAAAACCGGTTTTTTTCTAAAGTGAACATTGATTGGTTAAATATTTCTCAGTCATGTCCTGTTTTTGAATTTGTTTGTTAGCTTTTTGGTCATGAATGTTTGTCTCTAATATTTAATTAACTGTGCATTTGTATTCAGATATCGCAGATCAAATTTATTCGTTCATTGTTTAATCATACGTTTTTTGATTGAGTTAAGTCTGCCAATTGATATTTTATCGTATGTTTTTCTTTGTTGTGATGTTATGCTATTGTTTCAGAAAAAGGGAGAAGGTTTGGATCCATTAAAACGTTTAATCCCGCTGCAAATGTTTGCACCTGTCCTAAGTCAGGAATCTGATGTACAGTAGTTGTCGTTTGTTTATGTAATATATACGTGTTTCTCGTTTCTCGTTTTGTTTATATAGATTAGACCGTTGGTTTTCCCGTTTGAATGGTTTTACACTAGTAATTTTGGGGCCCTTTATAGCTTGTTGTTCGGTGTGAGCTAAGGCTCCGTGTTGAAGGCCGTACTTTAACCTATAATGGTTTACTTTTTAAATTGTTATTTGTATGGAGAGTTGTCTCATTGGCACTCACACCACATCTTCCTATATCTATCCAACAGAATAACAAACTACTAGTGTGACAAAAACACATATCCAACAGAATAACAAACTACTAGTGTGACAAAAACAAATTTCCAACAGAACAAGTGAAACTGCAAGCTACTGCTCACTGATGATACCCCCGCCGCAAGTGGATAATATTAATAGTGTAAAAATATGCAAGTGTTCAGTAAACAGGAAGTTGTCGAGTGGTGAATCTGAAAACGCATCACACGGTATAGCTGACTTATATAAATCCTGAAACCAAATTTCAGAAATCCTTGTATTGTAGTTCCTGAGAAAAATGTGACGAAAATTTTTAACTTGGTTATCATGTGTAAAATCATACAAGTGTTCGGTAAACAGGAAGTTGTCGAGTGATGAATCTGAAAACGCATCACACGGTATAGCTGACTTATATAAATCCTGAAACCAAATTTTAGAAATCCTTGTATTGTAGTTCCTGAGAAAAATGTGACGAAAATTTTTAACTTGGCTATCATGTGTAAAATCATACAAGTGTTCGGTAAACAGGAAGTTGTCGAGTGATGAATCTGAAAACGCATCACACGGTATAGCTGACTTATATAAATCCTGAAACCAAATTTCAGAAATCCTTGTATTGTAGTTCCTGAGAAAAATGTGACGAAAATTTTCAACTTGGCTATCATGTGTAAAATCAGACAAGTGTTCGGTAAACAGGAAGTTGTCAAGTGATGAATCTGAAAACGCATCACACGGTATGGCTGACATATATAAATGTTGATACCAAATTACAGAAAGGGTGGATGTGTAGTTCCTGAGAAAAATGTGACGAAAGTTTCATGGGACGGACTGACTGACGGACGGACTGATGGACGGACTGACGGACTGATGGATGGACTGACGGACGGACAGACAGAGGTAAAACAGTATACCCCCCCTTTTTTAAAGCGGGGGTATAATAACAAACTACTAGTGTGACAAAAACACATATCCAACAGAATAACAAACTACTAGTGTGACAAAAACAAACATTAATGTATTTCATGTAACAGGAATTCTACATGGAAATTGAAAATGGAAATAATATGTATCAACAGTTATCTCCCTTATATGAACATCTTTATTCAGAGATAAATGACACCAAAACCATGCTACAAAACATGCCTTTCTAAAATAACCTTGAAAAAGTAAGACCAAATGTTTGGGTAGACATATATATAAATGGTAAAACCTTGAACCTACATATATTTAATCCCCAAAAATAATAAGGCACATGCTAACAGTTCAAAAATGGAACCAGGAATTTTTCTATATATTAAAAGGTCTTATATATTTACCTTAATATACATAACAGTTTTTTTTAAATGCACATGTCTGACATTAAAATATAGTGGGTTAGAGAAAAAAATGAAATTTTAAGTGTCCCTTATTTTATTACGTTTTCATTTTGTCCTTAACATAAACATGTTTAACCCGCTGCAATTGTGCGCCTGTCCCAAGTCAGGAGCCTCTGGCTTTTGTTAGTCTTGTATGATTTTTAATTTTAGTTTCTTGTGTTTAATTCAGAGTTTAGTATGACGTCCATTATCACTGTACTAGTATACATATTTTTTAAGGGGCCAGCTGAAGGACGCCTACGGGTGCGGAAGTTTCTCGCTATATAGAAAAACCCACTGGTGGCCTTCGGCTGTTGTCTGCTCTATGGTCGGGTTGTTGTCGCTTTGACACATTCCCCATTTCCTTTCTCAATTTCATTGATGTGGTTCAAAAGTGTTTCTCGATTCTTGTTTTTTTATATAGAATTTACAGTGTCCTACTTTATGACTTTAAGTATTATTCTTATTTCTTAGATGACAGATTTTTACATTTGGAGCCTTTATTAAAATCATTAGTGTTTTCTATTATAATTACTATTTCACTTACCTCCCTTTAAAAAGAAAATCAATTTTGTTTCACTTGAAAAAGAGTTATCTCCCTTCAATGTAGAAACCAGAAGCAATAATACTGTAAACTAATTACTGTCCTCAATATTTTACTGGTGCCATTTATTCCAAAATCATGAATGGAAAAGATAATTATCCCCATAAATGCTCACTTAGCCAAAATATAGTTTACTTTTAAATTCAAATTTACACAGAAGATAAACCATATCAGAACTCATTTCAAATTATTTAAGTTTTCAACGTTATCCAAAGGTAATTATGGCGTTCACTATTATAAACTTGAAGTGTCTTATCTCTGTAATACTTTTAATTGTCAACAACTTTAATAAATTGCTACCCATATTAAATGTCTGACAGCTTATTTTACACAAGGCTTAGTGATTTCGGCAATCAATTTCCCAAACAAGGACACTTTATAATAGGCCAAATAAAATCTCAATCTACACAAAAGTTATTTCAGGTTAAGCATACATGTATATATTCTATGGTATCAAATATATCTCATGTAGTTTTCTTTGTAAAATGATAATGCAATATTTGGCAATATTTTTACAGTAATGGTCTTCAGTTATAAAATGTCATGATAGTTGAGAATTTCCAAGGATTTTAAGGTGGTACCCAACACTTTCACTAAAATTAATTTGGCTCGTTTAATTTTCATAAAATTTTTACAAAGTATTTACTTTGACCCTTTAACAAAAATATGAAAAATTCAAAAAATTTGAACCAAGCGTTTTATCAGAAAAATTACACTGGTTATATAACAGTTTAACAAACACTAATTTTGATCATTGAGAAGCTTTATATTGCCTTCATAACGCAATGTAATTAAAACGTTTAGCTGATATTACAGAGTTATCTCCCTGTAGTGTTAGGTACCACCTTAAAAAGATTGTAAATGAGGTAAAGGTCAATGTTCATGTGAAAGACAAAAACTTGATAACATAAGGCATCTATACACAAAGTATGAAGCATCTAGGTCTTCCACCTTCTAAAATATAAAGCTATTTAGTAGTAAGTTAACATCACCGCTGCTGCCGTCAAGTGATGAAAGTTGCAGGCACAACAAAACTCATGAAGAACTACATATGACAAAAGGTACTTCAAAATAATAGGAATTTCTCCATTTAATGAAAAAGCTAGCCTACATCTGCAGGTAATCTTACAGATGACGTTCTTTCACTAAACAATTCAAAATTTGGTGACTATGTGGAACGCATCTATCCCATCGAATTGGAGATAAAGGATACTACAGATACAGTTAAGTCAGCTTCATATCTTGACTTACATCTAGAAATTGACAATGAGGGTCGGTTGAAGACAAAACTTTACGACAAAAGAGATGATTTCAGCTTTCCAATTGTGAACTTTCCATTTCTAAGTAGCAACATTCCAGCAGCACCTGCATACGGGGTATATATCTCTCAATTGATACGATATTCCCGTGCTTGCATTTCCTATCATGATTTTCTTGATAGAGGGTTACTGCTCACAAGGAAGCTATTAAATCAAGAGTTCCAAATGGTGAAGTTGAAATCATCCCTTCGTAAATTTTACGGACGCCATCACGAGTTGGTTGACCGTTATGGAATAACCATTTCACAAATGATATCGGATATGTTCCTCACGTCGTAACTACAATCCCCTTCCCTTTCATGAATTTGACCTACCGAATTAGACTATTTACCGGATTTGTAATCACATAAGCAACACGACGGGTGCCGCATGTGGAGCAGGATCTGCTTACCCTTCCGGAGCACCTGAGATCACCCCTAGTTTTTGGTGGGGTTCGTGTTGTTTATTCTTTAGTTTTCTATGTTGTGTCATGTGTACTATTGTTTTTCTGTTTGTCTTTTTCATTTTTAGCCATGGCGTTGTCAGTTTGTTTTAGATTTATGAGTTTGACTGTCCCTTTGGTATCTTTCGTCCCTCTTTTACACAATCAGGGAAAATTTGATACAAATAAATTATTTCAGTGGCCTTAAACAAATATTTAGGACTTTTTAATATACTAATTTTCTTGTGTGTTAGAACTCATTAAGAAATCTTCCAGTTATGTTGACCGAGAAATTATGTTTTAAATCCTTATGAAAACTTAGTGTAAAATTTGAATTAACTTCCAAACAAACATTTTCTTTTTCCATTCATACATTTAAATGTTTTCTATAGCAGAATTTTTGTAAATCAAATTCAATATTTAGTTTCCTTTGCGTTCACTCAACTGAAACTGAAATACATTTATAGTTATGAAATCTGACATTCTTATCAGGCTATTGGAAGATAACATGGGGACAGTCAAAAACCCAAAGTCAAAGAAACACCAAAACCAGTCCACAAAACACTACAAAGACAACTAAAGATTGGACAACACTTACATGTATATAAACATAAGTAGATGGGGAATGATTGTTAATGAGATAACTATCGACAAGAGACCAAATGAGACAACTCTCCACAAGAGACCAAATGAGACAACTCTCCACAAGAGACCAAATGAGACAACTCTCCACAAGAGACCAAATGAGACAACTCTCCACAAGAGACCAAATGAGACAACTATCCACAAGAGACCAAATGAGACAACTCTCCACAAGAGACCAAATGAAACAACTATCCACAAGAGACCAAATGAGACAACTCTCCACAAGAGACTAAATGAAACAACTATCCACAAGAGACCAAATGACCTAGAAGTTGACAACTAAAGATCACTGAATGATCTTCAATAATGATTTATACACAAAAAATTGTATGGAAAAAAAGATGATTCTAACAGAAACAAACCCCATAGATATATCCAAAGATATGTAGTAAGGGTGACATAAAAAAAACTCATTTTTCATGAATTTTTCAGATAAACTTAAAACTAATCCGAAATTTAGAAAAAAATTGTGAAAACAGTTTATAATAAATAATGCAATTATTCCTTTATAACTGAATTTCAAACTTTAGTCCCAATAAGATAACTATACACTCATTTAACCTACCTATAAACTTAGTGTATTCTTAAATATTCTTAAATGAGTCAGCTTAATTCTAATAAAATGATTTTGTCAAATACATTAGAATATCTCAAAATATAAAGTTATTTACTTCCAAAATTAAAAGTATTAAAACACCTCATTAAATTTCTAGTTTCAAATGACTAATATAATAATTTAAGATGTATGGAGGCTTACATAAATATTCAAAATGTATTTAAGAATTAGGATAAGTCTAAGAACTAACAGAATACAGATTATAATATTTGTAGCTGTTTGTTGCATGTAAATTTTAGCCTATACAAGTGAGAGATTAAGCTAGCTATAAATTCAGGTTTAATCCATGAAAATGCATGTACCAAGTCAGGATTATGAAGGTTGTTTTTCCATGTGTTCAAGATGTGTTTGAGCTTTTGATTTGCAGTTTGAGGACTTTCTGTTATGTATTTTCCTTGGAGTTCAGTTTTTTGTTAATTTTAGGTACCCTGTATACTTTTTAATAAAATACCAGTTATCAATTATTATACTACATCTGGAAGCTGTAAAAGAGGGATGAAAGAAACCAGAGGGAGAGCCAAACTCATATATAGAAACTACAATGACAATACTATGGCTAAAAATAAAAAGACAAACAGACATTCAATAGTACAGAAAAAACAACATAGAAAACTAAAGACAAACAACACGAACCCCAACAAAAACTAGGGGTGATCTCAGGTGCTCTGGAAGGGTAAGCAAATCCTGCTCCACTTGTTGCTTATGTTAATACAAATCTGGTAAATAGTCTTAATTCGGTAGGTCACATTTGTGAAAAGGAAAGGGTATTGTAGTGTTGACATAAGGAACATATCCCATATCATCTGTGAAACAGTTATTCCATAAGGCATAACGGTCAACAACCTAACTACGCAATATCTTATAACAAATCAAGATGTTCAATACAAAATTGGTTATCTAGACTTGTTATGAAATCTTGGTAAATAATCACTCAATATGGAGCTCTACTATTTCTCATTGATTTATGTCAGTGTTTCAATTATCTAAGACTATGAAGACTATCTCTGTTTAATTAATTTACAACTTGTCCAAATGTATATTACAAACAATTTATAACTAGGAAAACATTGAGTTTTATATAGCTGAGCTATTAATAATAATTAAGAACAAATCCTTGGTAATTTCAAAATTTTGACAGTTATATTTTTTAAGAGCTGGTTAAATTTGAGCAATTAATCTAGGTAAAAGAGATCAGCTGTGAAACATACTTAAGTTAAATAACAGAAAATATAACAAAAAAACCAATATTATTAAGGTTCAAATATAAATTGCAAAGATAAAAAAAAAAATCACACATTTAAAAATAAAACTACTTGTAACTTGAATTCCATTAACTACATGTAAATCAGAGAATAGACTTGTTAACATGCTTAAGGATGTGAAGTAATAATTTTACCTAAAAGTCAGCTGTAAAAATATGCTTATGGATAACTTAAATCTGAAAATCTAATTTAATTATAATATAATCAAATTTTAGAGATAAAATAAAAACAGCAATTAATGAATTACAAAAACAAGAGTGCACACGCTGAAATGTCTCGCCTTCTTTACTAATTATTGATATTATGTTGATAGTCCTAAGTATAAAACTTTATTAAAAACTGTCACATAAACTTAGCATTAACCAAGATAACTAAACAAAGACCAATGAACCATTAAAATGAGGTCAAGGTCAGATGAACCATGCCAGGCAGACATGTACAGCTAACAATGCTTCCATACAACAAATATAGTTGACCTATTACTTATAGTTTAAGAAAAATAGACCAAAACACAAAAACTTAACACTGAGCAATGAACCGTGAAAATAAGGTCGAGGTCAAATAAAACCTGCGGGACTGACATATAGATCATAAAATATTTCCATACACCAAATATAGTTGACCTATGGCATATAGTATTAGATAAAAAGACCAAAACTCAAAAACTTAACTTTGACCACTCAACCATGAAAATGAGCTCAAGGTCAGATGACATCTACCCGCTAGACATGTACATCTTACAATCATTCCATACAACAAATATAGTAGATCTATTGCATAAAGTATGAGAAAAACAGACCAAAACACAAAAACTTAACTATAACCACTGAACCATGAAAATGAGGTCAAGGTCAGATGACACCTGCCAGTTGGACATGTACACCTTACAGTCCTTCCATACACCGAATATACTAGACCTATTGCTTATAGTGTCTGAGATATGGACTTGACCACCAAAACTTAACCTTGTTCACTGATCCCAGTGATCTGGAAGGTTTTTTTCACCATGGGCCCAGGGCCCCTCAAAAATAAATTCAATGGGCCATTTCAAAAAATAATGGGCCATGTTGTCAAATGAGTGGGCCATTTGAATTGACTTCTGTAAAAAAATAAAAAGTATCATTATTTTTTGGCAAAGAGGTGTTGGTACTATATGATTTTAAATAATATCATGGATATTGTTCCTGTGATTCTGTAATTTCAATGAATATACAATAACTTCTTCCAAAACGGACAATATTAAAGATAACCTGTATTTACAATGTTTAAACTGGAACTGTTGCCTTGGCATGTTCATGGTTGGGGTTTTTTTAACATTAAATTTGGGTCTTCGTCGATACCATACTTATTCCAGACGTTCCGTATTAGAGGACATTTCAGGCACTTCCTCTGCATTTCTTGTGTCATTATTATTACTTCATCACGATGACAAGATTAACAGTAGAGAGTACCATTAATTGATAGAACAAAACAAAAATTCGCTGAAGTCATGTTAACAAAATGTCAAAACGAGCCAAAGACCAAAAAATGACAGGGACAGTTAAGCGCCTTTAATGGAGACAAAAACTATATTCATTAAAAGGCTTCAGGGGTTTTCAATCGAAATAATAGCAAGCTAAACTAAGTTAAAAGATTATTATTAGAGTTAAATCTCGTCTGTAGTAGCCAAATTTCACAAATTTAAAGTTGTTTATAAAAATGTATATCGTGAATGATGGTTAAGATGGTTAATTACGTTTTTTGGGTTATCAGTTAGACCGCATGGTTCTATTATTACAATAGGAAAACACACGAGACGTTAAACCGCATGGTTCTATTACCATAAGAAAACACCCGGGACGTTCCCAAAATATATAGGTGCTCCTATGATTGGAGGAACATTAGGTAGCACTCCACAGTTAGAAAATAAAGTTAAAAATGAGCCGCAAAATGTTTTATCATCTCCTATTCCTTGATTTCTAATACATTAACCTAACTGTTTGTGTTGTACATGTGCATATGTATGTAATCAGTATCTTCCATAGATTCAATTTTCAAAAGTTAAAAGGATGAAAGTTAATTCCTTTCATGTGTATCCATGGCAACATTCTGCATTTATTTACCATAGAATATTGCAAAAAGGGGGGTGAACATGTCATATATCCCCCCAAAATTTGGATCAAACTAGAATTTCAATGCCTTTGAGTGATACCTTTTTAGAAACTGTTTTCTTAAATCTTCCTTATGATCAAATAAAAATTGGGTGTCTTTCGCCTCATTTTTTCGTAAAATCCAATCACAAAGTTCGTGCGATAAAAAGTTGGAAAAAAACATTGCAATAATTGCCGGACCAATGTATGGTATGGACATGCAAATACGGACTGTCATACAGAAAACAGCCTATATTACATACATTACATAACCTTGATGTTCATATAAACCCAATACAAAGGCTATTTTAATACTCAGCTATCCAAAAATGAATTTTATTGCACACTAGCTCTCATATTTGAAAAATCCACAGGGGCCAAAATGCGAAACTACACACCTAACTGTGGAGTGCTACCTTATACAGTTGTGTACACACACATGGCGACACGGAACACGATCGGAAATCCATTTGACGATATCTAAACGTTTCGAAACGATGTGAAATATATCGTGCGCCACGTGGGCGCTTACATTTGTCACTCTATGCGCCATTTCTTGTCAATATGCGCTATAGGCGCAGGGCGCACGTCCTTCCCGATCACTGGATCCATGAAATGAGGTCGAGGTCAAGTGAAAACTGTCTGACGGGCATGAGGACCTTGCAAGGTACGCATATACCAAATATAATTATCCTATTACTTATGATAAGAGAGAATTCAACATTACAAAAAATCTGAACTTTTTTTTCAAGTGGTCACTGAACCATGAAAATGAGGTCAAGGACATTTGACATGTGACTGACGGAAACTTCGTAACATGAGGCATCTATATACAAAGTATGAAGCATCCAGGTCTTCCACCCTCTAAAATATAAAGCTTTTAAAAAGTTAGCTAACGCCGCCGCCGTAGCCGCCGTAGCCGCCGCCGCCGCCGGATCACTATCCCTATGTCGAGCTATCTGCAACAAAAGTTGCAGGCTCGACAAAAAACTAACCTGAATTTCAGTAATGAAATTTGACACAAGACTTGATTAATTCCTCACAAACTACGGGTAATTTAACAAAGTCAGAGATCTACCTTAAATTGCATGTCTGAGTATTATAGATTTCACATAAAAAGACGTCAGTTTCATATCTACAAAGGTATGTCTGAAAACCGATAAACACAATGCTATCACTATCTTACAGAGATTTAATAAGTCAATATGTATTTTTAAGATGATCAAAGATTTAGGCCATTCAAACAAATTGTTCATGTTTTAGGCAACTGACTTTTAATTTTAGGCATTAAAGAAAATCTGGATGCTAATGCCCCTCCCATCAAAATCACTTCAAAAAATTATGAGAAAAAATGTATACTCTTAATTCATTCACATGTTAGTATACTAGTATTTTTTAAAAAAGCTACATTTAAGTTTTTGTAGAAAATATTTTGTAAAAAGAGCCCCTGACTTTAGATATTAAGACCTTGAACCAAATTAATCATATTCTAAGCCCTTACCTCTAATTGTATTTAGAGAACCATAAAAGGTAGAACTTTCATCTTAATCAGTTAAAATGTATCATGGTTATCTAACCAGTCAAATCTGATTGAACATTTCACTTCATGCAAGTTCTTTTTTAATGGAATAGAGATGGAAAACAGGGAATGTGTCTAAGAGACAACAATCAGATCTGAGAGCAGAAAACAGTTCAAGGCCACCAATGGGTCTCCAAAGCAGCAAGAAAAACCAATATTGAGAAAAATCCTCGAGATAAGAAAACACTAATTAAAATGTTGAATTTTGTCCAAATATATTTGTTGACAAATTTTATTCAACATTTTGTTATAAAACCATTGAGACTTGATAGTTGATTAATACAGTAAAGTGCCTTTAGCTATAAATTGTCATCATGTACCTATCATACCCTCTAATATTGATAGACAATACCAAAATTCAAAAATAACCAACTATTGATTTTGACATCATATTCATCAAGCAAACCACAGTATATCCCAAACTTTGTCTGACCCACAAAATGTCAGACAAAAAGTCATTCAGTCAGACCGAAATTATCAGACATTTTAGTTGAAAATGTAGAATATTAGAAGAAAACGTCTATTTTTTATTTCTATAAAAATTTCTATTTCGGTCAGTTTGGCACAGACTGAATGCAACAACATACAATATCACACACAAAAAAAACATCTTGAAACTCAAAAATGTTCTAAATGAAGCAACATACAAACTAATGAATAAATAGTGGCATCTGAAAGCGGATAGTTATATGAGACTGAGAATAGTAGCTTGAAAAGTCATAAACCAACTCACAGAAATTTTCAAATAAAACAAAATCAGAAAAGTACAAGACGTATAAAACCATTGTTAAGTGCAAGAAATGTAAATGTATTTTTAGCTCAGATTTTTAGATACCTTTATCTCAATAGCCACACTTCTGCCAAAATAGTGCTGTGAGCATGGTGAAAAGTCAAATGACGGTAAACAGTATAATGTTAGGATACAGGTACTTTTTACAATTTTTTTTTTTTTAATTCATGGATAAGTGGATTTTAATCCTATGCAGTTTTAAAATATACACTTCAAATTAAAATAAGGAGATGTTTTAAAATTACCAGTGAGACAACTACATGTATCTACAAAAGTTCAAATGATGTAACCCATTATACATGTTATAAGCAACAAAAATTGGCCAATGGAAAAAGTATATTTTTTAGATTAAAACACAGCATCACAGGTAATGCTTCAAACTTTTCTTCCCCTTGTAGTAATGTCATTCTAAGGCACTACATATCCTGTCATGAATGGTTTTACACTAGTAATTTTGGGGCCCTTTATAGCTTGTTGTTCGGTGTGAGCCAAGGCTCTGTGTTGAAGGCCGTACATTGACCTATAATGGTTTACTTTTTTAAATTGTTATTTGCATGGAGAGTTGTCTCATTGGCACTCACACCACATCTCCTATATCTATTATAAAGTAACAAGATTACATTTTTAAAGTTCACAGTTACAAACAGTTAAAATAAAATTTTAAAGGTATTGGATTTTAAAAATATCTATATTAAAGAGTGGACAGTAAACCAATTAGTATTCATGCTGATTTAAAATACCATATGATTTATTATTCAAGCACAAGAAATAACCTGTGCATCATGGAATCAAAAGGGAAATAATCCAATCTAGAATTGAAAGTGATTTTCAATAACTTTTTGGTTAATTCATATAAGCAAATCAACAGATCAGTGATATTGTTGTCTTTTTTCAAAACTACCTGTACCGTTTTTTATTGGGAAAAATGCATATTTTCTATTGAAATTGGGAAATTTGTATATTTTATTCTAAACACATCTCTGATTTTTTGCTGACCATTGCTGTCTTTTTTGCACTGTTTTTTTCATGTATATTTTGGTTGTCAGACATTTTAAACCTGAAAGGTACTTTTCGGAGAGGGGAGAGAAACAGAAGCAATGATGGTACTTAATCCATTGAAAACTACATGTGTTACAAACAACATGATGATTCTGATCAGAAAACCAGATCTCAAAAGTGCTTTCTAATATCAAAATAATAACATGAATACGATATTTACAAACAATACTACCAATGCCATTACTGTTTGGGGAAAATGTAAAACTTTTGGGAGGAATTTTAAGCCATTTTTTTTAGTAATTGGGAATTTTCTCTAGGGGAAAAGGCCGAAGTTCGGCTGTAATTTGAGGCTAACAATATCACTGCAGCTAAGGTCCGCATTGGGTCCTAGAGCTCACAAAACACATTGGAACCTTACCCATTCCACCCTGGATTCCTTAGCACCCTATTCGCTATACACCTTATCGCTAATCCTGGCTGACCGGGCCGCTTGAACTTTTGACGCATACAACAATCACTTTTCCATTGTGGCGTCAGATATTTAGTTTTATGACGTCAAAATTTTATGGGAACCTGTGTGAAATCCAGTAATGACGAACAAATAGCGATAAGGTGTATTGTTAATATCAAATACAGGTTGAATTATTAGATGTATTTTCAGATTTTAAGAAGGGTGTGAACATGTAACAAAAAATTTGTTCCGGCGTGACATTTGTTCCACCGGAACAAATTTCATTGGAAATATGTTCCACCGGAACTTATGTCACAGAAAATATGTTCCAGCACTATAAAATTTGTTCTGGAACTAATTTTTTAACTAAGTGTGAAATAAGTTCCGGAACAAAAATCACAGCACCATGAATTTTGTTCCAATATAAAAATAAAAAAAAAAATTGAAATAAGTTCTTGTGATATTAGTTTTAAACGAAGGTATTTTATAGAAATCAATGAAAATGTTCTGCTCAAACCTATTTCACAGAAAATAAGTTCTTGAATGGGGTACATTTGCAATTGAAGGAATGACTTTAGGATAAAGATAAGAAATAAAAGCGATGATAATGTATCTATGTTTGATCGTTTATGTGGTATTCAACCTCCTTGTTTCCTGATGATCTGTCATTGGTGTTCTAATCATACATGTACTTAGCTATGGTCATTGCACAGTTTTTAAAGAGCGTGTATTTTGTTTCTTTATGTCTTTTAATATAATTGATCAGCTACTTTGTCCTTTTCAAAAAAGTACAAATATTCATCTTCAACTATAATACTTTTTTTCGGAATGACTTTTATTATTATTTCTTATTCTACTCTTTCCTGGCTCATAAGTGCCATTTTTAGTATTATTACTTGAGCATGTTATTAAACTTTTTCTTTACTCCACATGATCCAATTGGATGTTTACACTTTTTATTTATTACATTATGCAATATAATACATGTTTTTTATAATGACTTTAAACTCACTGATGACAAGTGCTCAGAATATAAGAAAACTTGTTTAACCAGTGGAACATATTTCACAGACAAGGAACTTATTTCACCAGGTGAGGAACAAATTTCACCAACCCAGAACTTATTTCACCAAGTAAAGTGTGGAACTTATTTCATAGAGATGGAACAAATTATATAGAAATTGTCTGTGAAAAAAGTTCTCCCAGAACATATTTCCTGTGAAATTAGTTCCACTGGAACTTTTTTCACAGGAACAAATTTTGGCTCACAAACACACGTAGGGTGCAATAGTGTGGGGTGTGAACTTGGAAGGGGGAAACATGAATATGAGTTACCTAGTTTGACTACTATTAAAGAGTAAGACCACATGCACGTTTGGCCCCTGTTTCACTTTCAGTGTTTGTTTTTAACTTTAAGAATACAGTTTTGGACATTTTGAGTTCAAGGTTGTCATGACATATTAATAACTTGTACAGTTTTTTATAAGTAAAATAGACTCGTATTTACTCTTTTTTTATCTGGTCTTGCTCAATTTTCTGTAAAATTATGCATTTCTGTTTCCAAACAAACCGCTTTTTAGACCTTCTGAACCTCCATTTGTTGAAGAGTTCTTATTGGTCTGTCTGAAAACCGACACTATATTGTTTCAACTATCTATCACACATTTTGGATTCTATTTCACTATTTCCGGGATTATAACATACACTGTTTATATTCTATCATTAATAAGACTAAAATTACACATAAATCAATAAAATAAATCTAGTTCTTAGACCATGCGAATCAGTTTTATGTTTTTTTCATTTACTGTTAGAAATATAATCAAGTCGCATACTGTATTATCTTTTTTTCCCAATGAAATATTGGACTTTATATGTTTTTGAATATTTCGTCATGCAAATAACAAACAATGTACTAGTGTCCCCTTAACTTTTGAAATTACCTTTTTTACTAAAAAGGGGGAGCAACCTAGGATTATTTCGTTTTTAATTCTTACGGTAGAGGTCATATGGCCTCGAGCTTATAAACAACATTAGTGACATTATTTGTGGTCTGTTAATTGTGTCGAGTATTTAAATACATTTTAAATAGTATGTCACGAAGACTTACCTTTTTTGTCAACTTGTATAACAGGCTGTACAAACTGTGGGGGTTTAGTATCCATGCCGGGTGAGAGTGGTGAACACCGAGGGAGCAATTCAAAGGGTGCACTCTATTAATACATGCGGCTAAACCGAACAACATGCAAAGTTTCTAAAACATAACTCATGGTCCGTATTATTTCACGCATCATTGTCAGTTTCTTTTGTCTACTTTTATATAGGTAATTGTATATACATTTATCCTGTAGATTAAGTTACCTGATTAACGACACAAATTCATCAGTTGACACCTGTAATTCACCTTGACGAAGATCCTTTTGATGTACGGGGATGTGTATTCAATCTACGGGGATGTGTATTCAATCTTTGACTTCTTCGTGTATTAGTTTATCGAAATTCAAAAGTTCGATATGATCAGTATTGAAAACAGTCTCTTTTGACGATTTTTTTAATCCACTGAATGAACTGAGATATTGAATATATATTTCATCCGTAACAGAAAAGCTAAAGTAACACTAACACTAATTTGTCACGAAACGAGAACAATAAAGAAAACCAAACTATTCAAATAATAAAAAGCACTTATAATTTCTTCATACGCGTAAATTATCAGAACACGGAATTCAAAGCGAAAAAAATATGGAAAATAAACAATCCAAAAAAAATATATATAACTTAAACAGCGCACCACAAAGAAAATTGAATTTGACAATTTCACACTCCAAAGCAAATATAAATAAGGCTTAAATTAGCGAAAATGTGCTTAACATTCCTATGATTGTTTTCTTCACACAGCCGTGTAGAGCTCTCGGCAGAAATCGTAGGCACAAGTCTTATTCTAAATGCTAATTCGAGGCGACAAATATAGAAATTATGTAGATGAAAGAATTCTCCAATAGTTTCACCACTCCCCCTTTTTTCAAAGCTTTTACCCGAAACACTTGGGAGATTATCCTCACGAAAATAGAAACATAACAAATTTAACTCTCCGAAAGATATTTTTATGCGAAAAATAAACAGGGAAATAAGTTCAAAAGTAATTTGAGATGTTCTATTATTGTTACGTTGCGAGGTAACATAAAATTGGCAAGGAGAAAGCGAAAATACAACTCGTCAACATGGAGTGTGTTTTATTGTCTTTGACGCTATTTACTTATTGATACACATTATACATAATGGGGTGTGTTAAGACATATTTTGATTGACAAAGGAATTTCATATCCCGTCCATCAATAGCTGCATATGCCTCTATAACTAATCACAACCAGCCAATGTGTGTCTTAGCATGACACAAGGTATGACATCTCTATACGGGCAGACGATAAGTTCTATATGCATCAACAGTAAAACCGCAAGAAATGATTAAAATCAAGTGTTTTAGCGCATCTACGTACATCATTATAGTATTGCTCCCTCTTTGAAGTCTGTTAACAAGTTTGTAGATTTATAGTTATTAATAAGTAATTGACAATGATTACAGTTGCTGCAGAGTTTATTAATAGAAAAACAACTGTTTAATTATTTAGAAAAGGGTCATGAGTAGGGATATACGTTTAACATGCACTATGTCAAGTTTATAACATATTAATGGAAAATTTAAGTGGACTTGCTGTGGCGGATCCAGCAGGGTGTTCCGGATTTGAGCCACCCATTTTGGTTGAAAACTAATGCTTTTGTATGGGTACATAATTCCCCCCTTTCCCCCATTTATTTTACTGAGACGGATTTAAGGGGGCAAAGGAGCCTGGGGCCGTTTGGTGGAAACAAATGTTAGAACCCCGGTTCAAAATGCCTACATTGATCAGCGCCTGAATTGACTAGTTTGGATGGATAGATCACAGACAGGCAATGATACGTATACATCAGGGTCAGAGAACATGTTGAAGTGATTTTATCCGACTGGGATTAAAACCGGTAGCCTGCCGCAATCGAAGCGAGAACACCTAGCAGGAAACCAATGTAAAGGTTGCGAAACATAATAAATTGACATATAAGTAAAAGATTCCAAATAAATTTATTTATAGAAAATTCAATAGAAACGTTTGATAATTGCATGTAACAGACATGTGCATGGTGTGAAAATATATATAGCCATTTTATATGTTTGTTCCCTTGAACTAAATACCTAATTGCTCATTACTGCAGTATGCGCAACATGTGATCATTGAAAATGAAGTTATCTTAAATTTCAGGACTAAATAGACGATGATGGGTTTTTTTTATTGATAAATGTCATGAGGGGCATTGACGTTGTCCTTCGATAAGCAATCGCTAGCTATGATTAATTCTCTAAACAAGTGATAATTGCTATTTAGCATAATCGGGTGCTGACAGAGATGAGGGATAAATACAGCAGGTAAACGCATCAATCACGTAAAATACGGTAGGTGACAACAAGAACGTACTGTAAATTATCGTCCAAAAAACATGATTGATCGATCGATTGATTGATTGATGTGCATCTTAATTAAGTGCCATAATATAACATGCGTATTCAGACGTATTCAGAGTGATGCCATGGAAGCAGGTTAATGTAATGTGTATACCATGCGTAGAATAAGTTACCGCAATAAGAATATGAAGATGTGGTATGATTTCTCATTGAGACAACTCACCGGAGACGACATGAGGTAAACAACTATATAGTCACCGTTGGTCTTCAACAATAAACACAACCCATACCCCATATTGTTAATATAAAAAAAGATATTGTAGGAATGCCATTGAGACAACTCTGCAGAGACGAAATGACGTCGAGTTGAACAACTATCATAACTTAATCGTTTGTCCTTCAAAAATGAACAAAACCCAGATCCAATATAGTTAGTTAGTTTTTGCCTTTTTTTAAACGCTCCATGTTTAGTCTTACGGGCAGTATCGGGTCGTAAGCGTCTTACTAACGCTTGAAAATCATCAGGTGGAAACATAGTTAAACTGTCATGTGCGGATTTAGGACATTTTGAAAGGTGAACTTAAAGGCCATAAAACTGAATACAAAAACATCGGACGATTCCATACAAAATAAATGCACTTTTTGTCTATCAATTTTGGTGTGGGGCTTACGCTATCTACACCCTCTAGATCCCCACCCCACCGAATCTGTCCCTGACCGCCTATCGTAACTTACATATCGGACAATGCTCTATACTTTGTCGTAAAGAAGACAACTAGTCTACTGACTGACTGAGAGAGAACAGAGAGACAATTCAGCAAGCAAGAGTACTTAACTGCACGCTGGGTCTTGAAGAAGATAGCTACAACTGGCTGTGAAAGTACCGCGAGACAACCAACTATAAGTAAGAGAAATATTACTTACCTGTTAACACAAACATTCTAGATATGGAGTTTCTTCATTTCCAACATTGTTAACATTCATTATAGTTATTTTAAGGATTTGATTACTATACAAATCCTTGGTTATTTTAACAATTCAAAACAATTAGTTCCACACGGGAAGTAATTTGTCCATTTTTGTAACATAGTTGCACATAGTAGGTATTTAATATTTCAACTTCAAACATTGGCATTTATTAACGTGTTATTATTAGAAATTATTTATGATTAGTGTGACAATGAAATCTAAATAATCACCGATTAAAATCTGTATGTATGTGCACAGTTCAAAATATTACAGCGTTTTAAATTGGCACAAAGTGCACATGGCATTATTTGTTTTCTTCTCAACATTTTGCCAGTCCCATTCAGAAGTTTCGTCCAAAGGGGACATGCAGTGGCGGATACAGGGGTCCGGGGATCGGAACCCCCTTTTTTTTTTGGACGATCAATGCAATTAAATGGGGACATGTAGCTGGAACCCCCTCTTTGTCCTTGGTTAGGAACCCCTCCTTTCTAAAATAGATGGATCCGCCCCTGAAATGGGGACCGTATCGGACATGAAGCACTGCGCTCACAATTTAGACGGAGAGTGGGTGAATCTAACTATAAACTAAATAAAACATTGTCTGCTAAAACAGTACTCTCTACGTCATTTTATACGAATGGTGCGATAAAAGAAAACAGACCCAAATTTAGCAAATACGGACAACGGATGACTGGACAATCCCCTTTTCTATCTCGCTCTCTCTCATACTCTCTTATACATGTACAAGTTTAATATCACATTGTTCACGTCTCTTATAGCACTATACAATCAGAGGATTACATCTTGCTTTCAAACACTTCGCGACTAGAAGCATTTGCAGGATATTTAAAATGTATAGGGCACCATTATAAGTTCTATTGCATTATTGTAACAATCGTGTTTCTTTATTATCAAGCGGTAATTTAAATCTAGATGCTCTCAGTTGTCCCACTTGACTTACATTCTAGACCGTAATATTAGACAGTTTAATAGATATTTAAGCTGATTACATATTCTTTATCATTATTCATTTAAATATTTTTTAAGTTTTACTTGACCTTTTATAATCTTTTAAAAAAGCTTTCCTTTATCATTTTCATGTTAGTTTTACAAATATAGATGTATTCACAAATGAATGTGAACATGTAGTAAGTTATCTACATTCTTGTCTTTTGGTCATTAGTGGAGAGTTGTCTCATTGTCACATATCCAAAATTTTCAAAGAGACAACAACCCGACAAAACAGCAGAAAACAGCTCAAGGCCACCAATGAGTCTTTAACACAGCGAAAAAATACCGCACCCGGAGACAGCTCATCCATGTTTCGTTTTAACTTACCGTATGTTCCTGTACCATAGCAGCAACTTCCAGTGTACGAATCGTAACTGCTGTAGCTCGGCCTTGGTAGCAGAGTTATTGGTGTATATTTCCCATTGATAAATGTGTAATGATTAGCCATAGTGTCTTCTTTTTCCTTACTTTCTTTGGTTTTTTTAAGTTATATTTCCTTCCCTGTAACACTCTATTTTTGATTTACATCAAAGGAATCAATTATTATTTATTCCTTTCACTGCATTATTAAATGGTATTTTCTTCACTTTTTTACATTTTATCTATTATTCACATCCAAAGAATTGATTATTACTTATTCCTTCCTTCCTTCACTATCTATATATAATTCACATCCAAAGAATTTTTAAGTGATTATTATTTCTTCCTTTCTTCACTTATTTCCTTCCTTATTTCACATTCGATCTCTGATTTATTTGACCTTTTCATGGTATTATTATTTCCTTCACTATTGAACTATCTATCTTTGTTTTATATCCATAATGGTATTAATTTCTCTATTCCACATTCATTCTCTCATTTACATCCCACAGAATATCCATATTTATTTCTCTATTCCACATTTAGTCTCATTTACTTCCAAAGAAGATTTTATAATTTTTATGATTTATTATTTTTGTTGACATTGAATGTGAACAAATCAACACTCACAAATTTCCTTCACTATATGCACCTATCCTAATGTGCATGTATACATTTCACTATAATTCCAATTGAATGAAATGCTATCATTTTGTCGAGTACGGTCCAAAGCCTTTGTAAACTATAATCTTAAAAAGATAAATATATAAATATTTCCGTGTGTAATGTTGACCTAAGAAATAACACCTGTAGATTACTTAAATATGAAGATTAGTTTTTAATTTAAAATAATTGTCGGTAATTGAAGTTCAAAACATATTTCTATCTCTTTCTTTGTTCTTGACAAAACACAAGAAAACAATACGTTCGTTGACCCCCAACCTTCCTATATATGTTACTAATACCAAACATAAAATATATACATTGTATTGGTAAAAAATAAACTGAAAACAATAAGTTCCTTGACCCCCAACCTTCCCATATAAGTTTCTAATAAAAAAAACCATGAAGTATATTTATAAAACATTGATATTGTCCACTAACATATAGAATTTGGTTAATGTCCGTTTGTATTTCATATAAAAGACATCAAACTTTATGTGGTTGTTTTCCCCTGTTTAACAAAATAAGTATATATAGGATCTTCTTTGATCGAAAGTTTGGTATTTTTACTAACACGGTCTTTTTTAAAATATGTGTTTTAATTAAAAAAAAGATAAAGGAAATGTATATAAACAATGATTATTGCATGACTAACATGTTCCAACAAATTTGTAACAAATTTATATATGAAAGAATGAAAGAAACGAACAATATTTAAACAGCGGCCTAATCGTCAAAACAATATAGCATTACTTCTGTACTACTGTGTCTATATAACAATGGCATTAGATGTCGTTTTCTATTGTAATCTACTGAATTAATAGAATAAGCTGATTACAATAAAGTAATTATGTAATTCTATAAATACACATGAGACACACCGTCCTGAATAAAACTAAGAATGGAAATGGGGAATATGTCAGAGAGACAACAACCCGACCAAAAGAACAGATAACAGCCGAAGGCCACCATTGGGTCTTCAATGCAGCGGAAATTTCTGCAAACAGAGATGGTCTTCAGCTGGCCCCTACACAAAAAAGGGAACCTGTTCAGTAAAGTCCATATACACTCAAATGTAAAAAAAATAGGAAAATCATGAGACGTTCCTTGGAAGAATACCAATTATTCTTTACTTTTTATTATGGAAAACAACTACTATATACAGTACTTTTTTTTTTGTATATAGTTATTGGTTTTGAATGCTTTTAAATTCAGTAGATGGGTTTGGCTTGCTAACGGTTTAGATGTGTGCGACACTATGAAGTCTTATGTAGACTATAGTAATCGTAGTTAAAAAGAAGTAGACAATGGCGGCTATATGACTTTTAAAAAGGCCAGAGAGGCCAAGTGCGATAATGTTCTTATTAACGGACAGGGCAGTCAGATGATTACGAATAAGAAACAATTGATAAGAACATAAGAATAACCACAAAGTTAGGGCTAGTCATTAAATTGTAACAAGTTTGCACCACGTCATGTTGTAGCTGTTGCAACTGCCACAAAGTTAGGGCTGGTCATTAAATTGTAACAAGCACCACGCCATGTTGTAGCTGTTATAACTGCCACCAAGTGGCCACACACAATTTTATGAATAAGATAGATGATAAACTTCTGTAAAAAAACATCAAAATAACAGGCTCAAGATTTTTCAAGCTAGACATCACAAAACTGATGGCCAATCTCCTCTGTATATGACAGTTTGGAGTTGTAACCTATTTGACAGTTTGGATATAGATAAAGTACTAGTATGTATAACACATACTCTTTTGTATTTCACAAGTTGATCGTGTAGTGCAATTTGTAAAATCAGTTTATCAGAGACATATTTTGAATTACACATGTGTTTCTGATTTTGTCAATAAACTCATCATAGATACCAGGATTGAAATTTTATATTTATGCCAGACGCGCATTTCGTCTACAAAAGAACCCATCAGTGACGCTCGAATAAAATATGTTAAAAAGGCTTAATCAAGAACGAAGTTGAAAAGCATTGAGGACCAAAAATTCGTAAAAGCTTTGCCAAACGGAATTGGATATTAAAAAAGAAACGATAACCTTTCTAAAAACGTGTCTAATTTATACGGCGATCCTATAATGAATTTTGACAGATAAACAAACCTAACCTGGTTTACTGTTGGTTTCAGTACGATGACTTTTTGCGTGCAGTCCTGATACTTTTACACATTTCACAGCTTCCTGTAGCACTATATATGTGAACTGCTGATATAGAAATAAGAAACAGCAAGCTATCAAGGGCCTCGAAATAGCTACCATAGAAATAAGAAACAGCAAGCTATCAAGGGCCTCAAAATAGCTACCATAAAAATAAGAAACAGCAAGCTATCAAGGGCCTCGAAATAGCTACCATAGAAATAAGAAACAGCGAGCTATCAAGGGCCTCAAAATAGCTTCCATAGAAATTAGAAACAGCAAGCTATCAAGGGCCTCGAAATAGCTACCATAGAAATAAGAAGAGAAACACTTATGAACCACATTAACAAACTTTAATAACATCGAACCAGACACAGTTTAAATGACATTGAACCTGTCTTATAGATACAAGAAGATGAGATATAAGTCTGAGGTATGAGTGCCAATGAGACAACTCTCCATCATGGGCCAAGTCACAATTTATAAAAGCAAACCATTATAAGTCAAGGTTAGGTCTTCAACACGGAGCCTAGGCTCATATCGAACAGCAAGCTATAAAGGGGCCCAAAAATTACTGGTGTAAAACCATTCAAACGGGAACAACAACGGTCTAATCTATATTAAAAGCTTGAGTGATAGCAACGGCATGCATCTATATGCCGAAAGTGTAGCCGACCAGCTGTTCTTCCTTATAATTTATGATTATTTTTTATATACTGTGAAGTCCGAAGTCTTCCTTATCAAAAGCTTATACAATTCCTTTCGATCTTCATACCTGTAAAATAAGATGTGAAATGGTTGCCAAAGAGAAAATTATCCATGAAAGTTCAATTGAAGTGGCTGTATAGCAATTATAGGCAACCGTACGCCTTTCCTAAAGCATCTTGAAATGGCAACTTGACAAATTTACTTTCAAAAACGAGAACTCCAAATGCTGCGGTATTTTCCCCAAAATATCAGCAGGCCTTAATACCTATAGCATCTTTAAATGGCAAATAAACTTACCTTCTAAAACCAGAGCTCCCAAAGGCAATGCTGCGGTCTTTTAACACAGAATTCCATCAGATCTCTATTATACCTTACGTATTATCTATTCATCCATTAAAGGTTTATAAACCAGTGACCAGTTCATCTTCCTGTATCGATGTAACACAATTTATAGTATATAATCAATAAACACCTGCTTTAAACAAATCAGTCGAATAAAGGAAATAATTAATAATCAACAGGTTCATTCAAGACATTAAGGACTAATTAAAACAATGTTCCAACGATACAGTGGGTTCACATTGACACTTATTAAGACAATGTTCAACTTATTAAGACAATGTTCCACTTTTTTAAGAGAATGTTCCACTCATTAAGACAATGATCCACTTATAAAGACAAGGTCCACTTATTAAGACAATGTTCCACTAATTAAGATAATGCTCCACTTATTTTAAGATAGTGTTCCACTGATAAAGATAATGTTCCACTTATTAAGACAATGTTCCTTTTATTGAGACAATGCTCTACTTATAAAGACAATGTTCCACTTATAAAGACAATGTGCCACTCATTAAGACAATGATCCACTTATAAAGACAATGTCCACTAATTAAGATAATGTTCCACTTATTAATACAATGTTCCACATATGTATACAATGTTTCAATAATACAGTGCGTTCACATTTTAAGAGCAACGTATTGATGCAATAGTTCATATAATTCGGTAGTGTCCGGCTCACATTTTTCATTGCATGAGAGGTCAAGATCTCGTTTTTCAAGAAACTTTCAGTCTATTTGAGACAACCACTTGTATATATTATGTTTGCATATTAACCCGTAAGTGTTTCTCTTTTTGCAATACATTAATTATCTATCAAGATAACCAATTTACGGTTTATACATGTACAAATGTATGTTTACATGTATTTTTTTTCAAACTGGGGTCAATCTGACACTTTCCGATTTAAACAAATAATCCAACTTCAAAGAGAAATTACCGACTACATGTTAAAATCTCGACTTTAAATAAATATGCACAGTTCCAGTTGTTTTCCTTTAAATGTATCCTAATATTATTAGCAAACTAGAAATACAATTTCAGGCCAAGAAGTTGTGAATACTTCTATCTATATATATTTATCAAACTGAGAACCAACTTATAAGTCGTTTTCTCTATGTCAAGATATACCTCCGACTCACAATCCTCTTTGTATATCTTTTCAATAAGAGGACTTACTGACTCTGAAATCTATTCCGATGATCCAGTCATAAATTTTATTCCAAAGATCAAGTCATGATATCTATTCGAAGATCCGGTCATAAAAGTTATTCCAAAGATCGCCAGCTATAAAAGTTATTCCGAAGATCGCCAGTCAGAAAAGTTATTCCGAAGATCGCCAGTCATGAAAGTTATTCCGAAGATCGCCAGTCATGATAGTTATTCCAAAGATCAGGTTATGAAAGTTATTCCAAAGGTCCAGTTATGAAAGTAATAATGAAATAATCTGATGACTTTCAGTGACTCCGATCCAAAAATCCAATCGAGTCATTCAACAGCATTAAAATCCTCTTATAAACAGTGCACGTGTATGACTTTCACTAAATGTCTCCTTCAAGTTTATAAAACAATTGATTACCATCCGACATTCAAATTATAAAGTACACGTACGTGGTTGTGAATATCTACTGCTAATTAATTCGACATATAAGGAAACAAAAGTCAAATGCTGATAACGGTCTTAACTATATCTATGATACACGGAGTTCGTATTAAGATACAAATTGATATTTCACTTTATGCGAACAGCACAAGTCACAAGTCCACTGTTGGAATATAGGTCCAGAATTACAACTCGTCCGTATTAACCTTTCGATAATTCACTATACTACACGAACAGTACAAGTCACAAGTCCACTGTCGAAAAACACAACTCGTCCATATTAACCTTTTGATAATTTTGTAATAATTGGTCTCGAGAGAATAACAAATATGGACATTAAATATTTAATGCTATTTGTACGAAAAGAAACTTTTTATTATACGAGTTATAAATATTAAGAACTATTGAACTCAGATAAAATACGAACTGGTTTGTCGCACACCAAAGCTCTAGAACGACGAACAGCAGTCTATATCCGTTTAGCGTATAAGTCGGCTATTAGATGTATGTATAGTACGAACTATTTTCAACTTTGTTGCACACCAAAGCATTAGAACGACGAACAGTAGTCCATTTCAGTTCAGAGTAAGTCGGCTATTAGATGTATCGACATGTTAAAGTCACCCAATAATTATTGTTTATAACACAACAACGTGTTTAACTCAATTGCAGGTTGTGTTAATACAAAATATTTAAATTTCAAAATTAGTTTTCAAAGTCAACACAAGAATTTCTATACAAAACATTCAGGCAAAAAGTCATTTATTTTTTTCGTACGTATTGTAATTAATTTATTTTATTCATCAATGAAATGTCCTGCGATTTTATGTAAGACCACCGTTATTGTATATATCAGTATATAGGATCGAAACATTTCATTTATCTTTGATCTGGTTTGATAGTCTGGGCTTTAAATTTCGTACGGATATAAGGAAAGCATGTTACAAGGAACATCAATTTTATTTTATTTTATCATCGTGTCATGAAAGAATTTGATGAAACATTGCCGAAATGGCGTTGAGTGGGATTCTGTTTGTGAAATGGTGTACATGTTGAAGCTGACAATTATAACACATACAGAGAAAAACGAAGAAAAAGCACAAATAACTAGATATGACTCCTTATAGTAGTTATTGCCATCCAGATAAATGACAATTTACATTGACTCGATTTTATTATTACAGCGGATGGCAGTGTGGGCATTCTGGTGTATTGATATTTCATTATATCATTTTCATTACATAACTTTCGTTAATAAATTAATAATATTAAAATGTTTATACATATAAGTAAAAAATCGTTAATAAAATTGAGAAAGGAAATGGGCAATGTGTCAAAGCGACAACAACCCGAACATAGAGCAGACAACAGCCGAAGGCCACCAATGGGTCTACAATGTAGCGAGAAACTCCCGCACCCGTAGGCGTCCTTCAGCTGGTCCCTTAAAAATGTGTATACTAGTACAGTGATAATGGACGTCATAATTAACTCCGAATTATACACAAGAAACTAAAATTAAAAATAATACAAGACTAACAAAGGCCAGAGGCTCCTGACTTGGGACAGGCGCAAAATTGCGGCGTGGTTAAACATGTTTGTGAGATCTAAACCCTCCCACTATACCTCTAGACAATGTAGAAAAGTAAACACATAACAATACGCACATTAAGATTCAGTTCAATAGAAGTCCGAGTCCGATGTCAGAAGATGTAACAAAAGAAAAACAAAAACTGCATGGATGATTAAACAATTTTTGCGGGAAAATACGAATGCCAACTCAAATCCATTCTATAAGAAACATCGAATTATTATTGAAGAGTGTGCACCGTGCACTTGCACTGCACTATTTTTAATATAGTAGAATAGAATGATATACAAATGCATGAAAATTATATATACATGTAACTGAAATATACAAGTGTTACTATAAAATATAAAAAATAAACAAGAGTATACTGATTTGTATCATTACAATATAATAGGCATTACGGTGAGGTTGAATTCTCTGCCATTAATTCTTCATCCACGCACGAACTTGTTCCAGAAAAAATTATATCTGTACACAAACCTCACTTTCAGGTATAGAGATGACACTCACACCACATCTTCCTATATCTATGTGATTTTTATTCTGAGACAAGTGCTTGTCGCAACATCCACCAGAACTTGCGGTGATCCGATGTTCAGCACTTCATTACTTTGATTTTAAGTTGTAGTCTTAAAAACTATGATATAGATAACCTTTAAACACACAAACTGATAAAGACAACACCTTTGCATATAAAGTATCATCAAAACTGTCAAAAAAACTCGTAGAACATCAACTCATCGTTCAATGATTTTGATAACGACTCCTCTCCGCCCCCGGTTTTCGGCTGTTACCATGAAAACCATGATAGATGCTTACCGAAAGGATCTGAATTAAACCAGGTCTAAGTTACATTTACTGTGAACTATGGTTGTGACTTAAAATTTGCATATTTTCCAAGGCGATCTATTTTTAGGCGCTAGGAGCCTTTAAAGTTTTTTTAGTATCGAATTTGTATCGAATCTGAAATGTTCGACACATATTCTGTGAAGCTTGATTTCACGTGACACCTAGGAGCCTCTTGTTGTTTTTGAAGTATGGATTTTCAATTGAATGATTGTTTGCCACATATTCATGTGAATATAAAAATAAGAATATGTGGTGTGATTGCCAATGAGACAACTCTCCACAAGAGATCAAATTACACAGAAATTAACAACTATAGTCACTGTACATCTTTCAACAATGAACAAGGCCCATACCACATAGTCACTGCGGCTTGCCTTCACGCGACGCCTTTCATAGTATATATGAGCCTCTTGTTGTTTTGGATTTTCTATTGTATGTGATTGTTTGCCTCATTCTCTGTGAACCTTTCTTTAATCGAATCATGTATTGGTACAGTACTTTTAAGTACAAGCAGTGTGAACAAATGTAAAAGAAATACTACCAAATCAGCGGAAATGTACAAATTACGATGTTCGTGGTAAATCGGTATGTTACAGTATCGAATCGGTTTCAAACAGTTTATAACTTTTTCAATCTTATAATATAATCATTCGAGCGAATATAGTTTGTATATTATTGTTTTAGTCTCCGGCGGTCAGATTATTATGTAATGGTATTTTCAAGCGTAGTCTAACGACGGCACTAATATACATTTACAATGTTTTGATAATGGACCTTGGTGAGATTCCAGCACTTGGTATTTTCAAAGGTGGTGAAACGATTAGACATGTACGACGTTGTGAGAGTGTTTTTTTTTATGGTATTTTGAAATATATTGTAACGTGTAAAAGAAAGATACCAACCAGACTCATGTTGTTAGAATGGACTTTAATCGGATAATTTTCGATGGGATTTTAAAGTGTGGTATATTGAGTGAACGAATAAATACATGAGATGATGATGTACTGTTCATTTAGAATATAAATCAAGCAGAATTCCTTAGGTTGTATTTTGAAACGTTGCTAAATTGGAAAGAGGGGGGGGGGGGGGGTAAAGATACAATCTTGCTTTTTGGTTTTATATTTGTGAACTTTTGTTAATTTCAAACGCAATCTCGTCCTAACTGTGCATGATATATTTGCCACTGGACATTAAGCAATCAATCAATCAATAGCACTGGCGTAGGCAGTTATGACTTTACCCCGACCCTAATCTATGGCAATGTTTTCCTTTAAACAGCGAATTAAAAAAAAAAATGATAGAAAACACTGAAAATCTACAAGACTTAAAATATTCTTATTTTGGTTTTAAGAAGTCCCCCCCCCCATTATTCTTAAGCATAATCCTAAACCACTAGGCAATTAATGCACTTATAAACCTTACCAAATATGATACTGTTTATCTTTAACATCATACAATAGCTAGAACAATAACCGGTTCGTTGTGTGACCGATAAACTTAAAGACACCCTTTGCTGTGTAACCGATAAACTCAAAGACACCTTAAGTTAACAAGCTAGCCCTCATCTTGTTACAGATATATCAATCTTATGATACGTATAGATTTGATAACCTAAACAAATTCAATCATTTATATAATTGTTAGGATTCATTTTGATAGATGACCCTTTCATACCTATAGACCTGTATCAAACTATTTATGTATACCAATAGCCCTCTATCAATCTATTCATGAACCATGGCCGACTTTTGAATAGCCTTTTAAAACGCAACTAAATAACAAAATAGGAATTTAACATGCATACAGTTCGTACAAATTAGTCATTCCAACCCGACAAAATATATTTGTTACAATACCTTACCCAGCTTAAGCTCGAAATTTAAATGTCTCGAATCTTTTAAATTTTAGTACAACACCAGATATCAACCGGTCAATTGAGGTCTTTAGTTTTTATGAAGTGTTTTGAAGAGAATTTTCTTTCCTTTTCATAATCATGTTGGTTTCTTTTCTTGTAATTCAGACCTTATTCAAAAGAGGGACGAAAGATACCAAAGGGATAGTCACTTAAGCATTTTTAATGGTCCTTAGGTATCTCCCGCCTCTTTTATTCTAGAAATTTATGAAGTATATCTTTTTGCAGAACAGACACTGAATCAACTGCCTCATAAAATTCAGAATATGCTGTATTTTTAATATAAGTTTAAGTATAATGGGTTGTCTGATCTCTATGGACAAAAGTTCAAAATACAACCGTCTCAAAAAAAGATCTTGTCTTGCTGACATTTGGTATTGAAGTTTCTGCCTAGCTTTTATAATTTTCCGGATAATAGGCAAAAATTGTAAATATCGTCAAACCTTCCATATAGCGTTGTCAGACTTTTCTGAAAGTCAGTTCAAGTAGAAAGAACTTACTATGTTAGTCAATTTGGCATTTAATACTATTAACCTAGCTCCTTTCTTTTTTTTGAAATACTAACCAAGAACTGCAAAGTTTTTCGGTTATTGCTCTATTTTCCGTGTATTACTACACAAACTGCAATTTAACCTATGTCTTCTATGCTTAGCCCTGTGGACATGGTGATTGATCTATTTGGACAATAATCACACAAGAGTGCACACACTGAAATGTCTCGCCTTCTTTACTAATCATTGATATTATGTTGATAGTCCTAAGTATAAAGCGTTATTACAACTGTCACATAAACTTAACATTAAACAAGATAGTTAAACAAAGACCAATGAACCATGAAAATGAGGTCAAGGTCAGATGAACCATGCCAGGCAGACATGTACAGCTAACAATGCTTCCATACAACAAATATAGTTGACCTATTACTTATAGTTTAAGAAAAATAGACCAAAACACAAAAACTTAACACTGTCCAATGAACCTTGCAATTGAGGTCATGGTCAAATTAAACCTGCGGGACTGACATATAGATCATAATATATTTCCATACACCAAATATAGTTGACCTTTGGCATATAATTTTAGATAAAAAGATCAAAACTTAACCAGGTGCTACGCAGGGCGCAGCTTTATACGACCGCAGAGGTCGAATCCTGAACAGTTGGGGCAAGTATGGACAAAACATTCAAGCGTGATACAGCTCTGAATTTGGATTGTGATCAAATTTTTGACATAACATGGTTTTTTTTTTACACAAAACAAATGTCAAGATTTTACAAATCAATTAAAGATTTCTTCTTCAAACTTTTTAAATCTAAAACTAAATAGTTCACACAGCATAGGTTTCTGACACAGAATGAATGTGGTCTAATGAACTTAGAAGTTTTTTTTTGCCTTTGAGCAATACACTATGCTGTTGAATATTAATCCTCTCAAAAAAATGTTTGAAGAAATTTTCTTTTTATTTATGAAATCTGAAATGAGAAAAATTTAACCCCCCCTTTTTTTTTTCACATCCCCGTTTCCCTTTTTCCAAAACTGATATCAATTCAAATTTCTAATGGAGTTTGCAACAATAACTACTCTTTTAAATACATCATAAAATATTGAAATGTAAAATAAAGTGCTTGTTATCACTGAATTGTAAAGATTGGTTGGTAGTAAAAGTGAATATACATTGTTTATTGTATAAAACAATAAAAAAAACTTCATCAGCAACATTTTATATTGGCAAATTTCCAATGAAGTTATTTACATAAAGTTATTGGCAAATAAAAATAGAAAATGACATCATAGTCATGTCTGGCAAATGTCCAACATACATTATCTAAAAACATTTTAGATAAGAATCAGCAACATTTTATATTGGCAAATTTCCAATGAAATTATTTACATAAAGTTATTGGCAAATAAAAATAGAAAATGACATCATAGTCATGTCTGGCAAATTTCCAACATATATTATCAACTACTATTCTATACAAAGAAAGATAACTCCAATTGAAAATTAATTGCTATTGCACAATATTGTGCAATTAGATATTTCTTGCTATTGTGCAATACTGTGCAATTGAAAATTTCTTGCTATTGCACAATACTTGATATGGAATCCTGATTTGGACCAACTTGAAAACTGGGCCCATAATCAAAAATCAAAGTACATATTTAGATAAAGCATATCAAATAAGCCCAAGAATTTAATTTTTGTTAAAATCAAACTTAGTTTAATTTTGGACCCTTTGGACCTTAATGTAGACCAATTTGAAAACAAGACCAAAAATTAAGAATCTACATACACAGTTAGATTTGGCATATCAAAGAACCCATTTATTCAATTTTTGATGAAATCAAACAAAGTTTAATTTTGGACCCCCATTTGGACCAACTTGAAAACTAGGCCAATAATTAAAAATCTAAGTACATTTTTAAATTCAACATATCAAAGAACCCCAAGGATTCAATTTTTGTTAAAATCAAACTAAGTTTAATTTTGGACCCTTTGGACCTTAATGTAGACCAATTTGAAAACGGGACCAAAAATTAAGAATCTACATACATAGTTAGATTCGGCATATCAAAGAACCCCAATTATTCAATTTTTGATGAAATCACACAAAGTTCAATTTTGGACCCTTTTGCCCCCTTATTCCTAAAACTCCCAAAATCAAACCCAACCTTCCTTTTGTGGTCATAAACCTTGTGTTAAAATTTCATTGATTTCTATTTACTTATACTAAAGTTATTGTGCGAAAACCAAGAATAATGCTTATTTGGGCCCTTTTTTGGCCCCTAATTCCTAAACTATTGGAACCAAAACTCCCAAAACCAATCCCAACCTTCCTTTTGTGGTCATAAACCTTGTGTCAAAATTTCATAGATTTCTATTCACTTAAACTAAAGTTATAGTGCGAAAACCAAGAAAATGCTTATTTGGGCCCTTTTTGGCCCCTAATTCCTAAAATGTTGGGACCAAAACTCCCAAAATCAATCCCAACCTTCCTTTTGTGGTCATAAACCTTGTGCTAAAATTTCATTGATTTCTATTCACTTTTACTAAAGTTAGAGTGCGAAAACTAAAAGTATTCGGACGACGACGACAACGTGATAGCAATATACGACGAAAATTTTTCAAATTTTGCGGTCGTATAAAAACTTAACTTTGACCACTGAACCATGAAAATGAGATCAAGGTCAGATGACATCTGTCCGCTGGACATGTACACCTTACAATCATTCCATACAACAAATATAGTAGACCTATTGCATAAAGTATGAGAAAAACAGACCAAAACACAAAAACTCAACTATAACCACTGAACCATGAAAATGAGGTCAAGGTCAGATGACACCTGCCAGTTGGACATGTACACCTTCCAGTCCTTCCATACACCAAATATACTAGCCCTATTGCTTATAGTATCTGAGATATGGACGACCACCAAAACTTAACCTTGTTCACTGATCCATGAAATGAGGTTGAGGTCAAGTGAAAACTGTCTGACGGGCATGAGGACCTTGCAAGGTACGCACATACCAAATATAGTTATCCTATTACTTATAATAAGAGAGAATTCAACATTACAAAAATTCTGAACTTTTTTTTCAAGTGGTCACTGAACCATGAAAATGAGGTCAAGGACAATGGACATGTGACTGACGGAAACTTCGTAACATGTCATGATGAGACAAGGACTATAACTCTGCACAAAATCATTAGACCAGACCAAAATCTGTAACTTGTCATGATCAAACTAGTCATGAAATCAATATATTCAAGCATATATACAACAGGATCAATCATATAAAAAATAAGAGATTTCTGTAACAGTCCTAGCCAACTATTTATAGGTATGGTTTTTTCTCATTGCTGAAGGCTGTACAGTTTCCTATAATTACTTGCATTCTGTTCATTTGAACTTGGAGTGGATTGTTGTCTCATTGGCAATCATACCATATCTCCTTATTGTTGTCTCATCGGCAATCATACCATATCTCCTTATTGTTGTCTCATCGGCAATCATACCATATCTCCTTATTGTTGTCTCATCGGCAATCATACCATATCTCCTTATTGTTGTCTCATCGGCAATCATACCATATCTCCTTATTGTTGTCTCATCGGCAATCATACCATATCTCCTTATTGTTGTCTCATCGGCAATCATACCATATCTCCTTATTGTTGTCTCATCGGCAATCATACCATATCTCCTATTTCTTAATACTAGATAAGGTGTGTTCAGAAGATGTTGTGTTACAATCCTCTAAACAAGTTTATTTGTCTATAGGAACACTATCTTCCTCTCAATATCAGATTATTTGTCTATAGGAACACTATCTCCCTCTCAATATCAGATTATTTGTCTATAGGAACACTATCTCCCTCTCAATATCAGATTATTTGTCTATAGGAACACTATCTCCCTCTCAATATCAGATTATTTGTCTATAGGAACACTATCTCCCTCTCAATATCTGATTATTTGTCTATAGGAACACTATCTTCCTCTCAATATCAGATTATTTGTCTATAGGAACACTATCTCCCTCTCAATATCAGATTATTTGTCTATAGGAACACTATCTCCCTCTCAATATCAGATTATTTGTCTATAGGAACACTATCTCCCTCTCAATATCAGATTATTTGTCTATAGGAACACTATCTCCCTCTCAATATCAGATTATTTGTCTATAGGAACACTATCTTCCTCTCAATATCAGATTATTTGTCTATAGGAACACTATCTTCCTCTCAATATCAGATTATTTGTCTAAAGGAACACTATCTTCCTCTCAATATCAGATTATTTGTCTATAGGAACACTATCTTCCTCTCAATATCAGATTATTTGTCTATAGGAACACTATCTTCCTCTCAATATCAGTTTATTTGTCTATAGGAACACTATCTTCCTCTCAATATCACAATTCCATGTTTGGTTTTGATTTGTAAATTTTTTCCACCAGTGGCACAGTCTGACATCTCTTAATTTTAGCTGAATAAGTTTGATAAATGTTGAAGAAAACACATTAAAATATCAAATAAGTTTATTATTTTTTCTAGTTTTCTATCATTAAGATATTTGGCACATTTTGAGTATTATAAATGTATAAGCAATACATTGTCAGCATTTTGGCCTGCACATATAATTAGTAAGTCAGTTAAACTGGCCCTTAAAAATAGGTCAGTATTACTGGTCCATATTTATATAGGTTAGTATTACTGCAACATATTTATATAGGTCAGTATTACTGCAACATATTTAAAATAGGTTAGTATTTCTGCCACATACATAGGATTCTTTATTATTTGTTGGATACTAACTTTTCGTGGATTTCGAGGGTACAGGTGAACCAAGATATTAAATATTAAAAGATTTACAAATTTTCTATCAGGTAATATGCAGATTTTGGCAAGACCACGAAATCAAATATCCAAGAAAATGTAAGTTTACCACTATCCACAAAATAAAATATCGACGGACATGTAAGTTTTCCACTATCCACAAAATAAAATATCGACAGACATGTAAGCTTCCTCCATCCACGAATATTGGTACCTTTGATAATAAATGAATCCAAATTACTGGTATTTAAAATAGGTCCGTATTACTGCAACATATTTAAAGTATGTCAGTATTTCTACCTATGCACAAATAGTAAGTTACTTTTTAAGTTACATGTACAGCATTCTGGCCTATATTTAAATATATAGTTAGACAGTTTGAGTATCACACATGAAGAAATTAGCACCAAGAATTTTAAAACTTGTCTGAGACGTCCAGAGAAGCAACATACCTTATAACTTGCTTCTCTGGACCTCCCTAACATATACATGTTTTCCATGATTTATCACTTGGAAAGTCTGCAATTGTGTCAGAAAAAATACACATACCAATGTTACTTATCAATAACAAATATACATTTCAGATCATTTAAGAGTAGTCAGATCCCTTTATCTTGTAGAAAATAGTCAGATCCCTTTATCTTGTAGAAAAAAAATTGTTTTATTTACAATTTATGCAAAATATTACCATACTTCCAATCTCAAATTCCTACAAAAAGGGGGAGGGGGATAGGAGAGGATGGCATCCCAAATTTTAGGGATAATAATTGGTTAATCCCGACTTCCTAAAAATCAAAAAATATTCTTTCCTGGATCCCCCAAAACAAAAACATGTTCTATAAATTGTCTTCAAAATTTAAATTATATACAATGGATAAAATTCCTTCCAGATAGTTCAATATTAAAATATTCAAATATAGAATAATAAAAAATATCATAACAATATTTTGTTTACTTACTAAGTAAAAAAAAAATCCTTAATGATTTGAATATTCAATGAGAAATCTGTCTGATAACCTTAAATAATAAATGTGCATGTACAATGTATATAACTAATGATTCATGCATTGGATCTCAATATTTTAATAAAAATACATAAAAATTAAGTTAGCTGCCGAACTGTAGCTCTTACGTCCTTATGTTATTTTTGGACAATTTGTAGATGGTCCGCAAATAGTCAAAAAATAATATAAGGACCTAAGAGCTACAGTTCGGAAGCTACAACTAAGTACAAATATCAACTAAACTGAAAACAAAATAGCAAATACATGTAGCAAGAATATAAATCAAAACTTCAACAAACAAATTTTTATAACAAATTATTTCAGATCAAAAGTTTTTGTTTCTTGTTGGGAAAAAGATATCAAATAATAAAAAAAGTATGGATGGACTAATAAAAGTTTAAATATTTAACTTCTCTAACAAGAAAAAACATCCCTACAGCAGCATTGCAGTTTTAAATGTAAAGAAGACACGATTATTCAATGAAACATGCTTATGGGTTATAACTTCATAATGGGAATCACAATTTACTGCTTTGGATAGAAATCAACTAAGTACACATATATATGTACACATATACAAGTACACATATATATGTACACATATATAAGTACACATATACATGTACACATATACAAGTACACATATACATGAAAATCTGTAGGACATTCAAATACAAAATACCTTTGGTTTATTTTATTGGGTTCTCATATCCACTTTAAATTGCCAACAATTACAGAATTTGCATAGCTAAGAGATTTTTCAACCCAGAATATGTGGAACAGAGATCACATGTATTGTTATCCATTTGAATAAGGTCAATTTCTATCCAAAGTAGCCCAAATGTTGATTGATAATTGGTTGCCCAATGTTTATCGGAAAATAATTCACTTGTGTAATAAAATCATCCTGTAATCATAACTTACTTTTCAAATAATTATAAATTCTAATGTTTGAAATGGGAGATAACTCTGGAAAATTACCAAATCTGTTAAAAAAACCAAATAAAAAAAAAACTAAAAAAAAAGGAAAAAAAACAGGGAAAAAACACTAAAGAGGTTTACCACGTTGAAAAAAATAACAATGGTAAGTCAATTCCTCATAATTGACTATGAGCACATAAATAAACATTGCACCGTTTAAATGAACACATAAAATTTACAACCTTTTAATTCATAAACTAACATTGCACATAATTCCAATAACAAATACTTTGTACACTAAAACAAAGTATAATTTAAGTCATTCATACAAATTGAATATTTATTTCCAAAAAAATAAGTTACAGTACATATCCATACTTGTACACAGTATGAGCATAACAAATGCTTAGCTTTTTAAAATATTGCATGAATTCATCATACCTGCCAACTGTCACTATTAGGGGTGGGGGATTTAACCTCCATGGAAGCTCCCAAATAGATATTTTGATAGTGCAATTAAGACCACAATTTAAAACAAAACATTTATGCACCCATTAAATTTGTGTTGAATATATAAAGCCTGCATTGTTGACCTTTAAACATAAATTGTCATTTAACTAAATTGGGACTTGCTGCTTGTTTATATCAAAAGTATTGTACAAAGGAAGACAACTCCAACATTTTTTGTGGCACAGCAATCATAAATCTCAGTATAAATTAAAATAAAAATTTGGCACAACTATTTTTAAACATGTAATCAATAAACTAGACAGATCCTTAAAATACAAGTTATCCTGATATACATTGTTATCTGTAAACTAATAAATGAATTTAAAAAAAAATGTAAAAGCTCAGGAAAAAATACATTATACATAATATGATAGCACCAATATATCACCTAGAGTTAATCACAGCATAAAAATAAATATAACATCAGTCTATTTCTACAGATAAACAAAATTATACATTGATAGCAAAGATAGAAATTTAAAAAAAAAAGTGACTGATTCATTCTTTTGATTTTTGAAATTCCTTTTCAGAGGTCTTTATAGTAATTCCAACATTTGATAAAGGATAGGCATCTTAAAAGATAGCAAACCTCAAAACTGTTAGAAGTTTGTGTTTTTGTGGTTTACAATAAACAAAAATAAATATAACATCAGTCTATTTCTACAAATCAGATAAACTTGATTTTAATCAAAGATGGAAATTAAGAAAAAAAGTTAGTGACTCAATTTGGAGATTTTGATATACTTTAAAACTGTAAATTTTTTTATCAATTTCTTGTTATTTTGTTTAACATAAATCAATTCTTATTATGAATCAACCTCAACCGTTTTTCAAAGTCCGTAAAATATATTGCAATAGGGGAGATAACTTTGAAAATCTTAGTTTTAACCTCAATCCCTTAACCTTTCAAGCATCTCTACTAATGTATACTGTTTGAGCACACAAGGCTAAAATATAAATTTAGATTGCTTCCCCTCCACATGGCTTGGTTTAAAAAAAAAAATTGTACTGAATTACTGGGATGGAGGATGAAATTAAGATTTTCAAAGTTATCTCCCCTATTGCAATATATTTTCTAAAGAAAACAAAGTATTTCCTGTCTGCCTGGTCTACTCTATAAAGTATAAAAGGTTGGGGAGAGGAAATACAATTTTTCAATTCAAGCCCGATAACAGAATTATTAACCATATACAAATCTAAAGAATTATAGATATTTTTAAAATGTCGACTATTACAAAAAAAGCTTAAAACAATTGGCTAATTATCAATCTTTAAAAACACTTTTAACCAATCACAGCACTGTTTTGTATGATTTCAAATATATAACCCAGAATGCTTTAATTATCATACAGCAGTATCCTTCACTTCCTGTTCTAGTTTCACCCCAGCAGATTCACCACTATTGAATTCAGAGTCCTTTCTTAAATCTGGATCAGATGTAAATATTTTATTAATGGGCGTAGTATCTTGCAGCATGGCTTCTGCAGAGGAACATTTCCTTAATTTCTTCTTTGTTAAAGGATTTGGTTCAAATGCTGCAAGTAGTTCATGAAAACTGTGAGGTCTTTCTTGTTCCTCACTGTCCTCACGTTTTTTTCTCCGAATGACACAATCCGTTTTATTAAAACGTTCTACATTTGATGGATTTCCTTCCTCAGCTTCTTTAACTATTTTATCTTCATCAACTTTGTCTGGACTGGTGGCAGACTGTTTACGTTTTGGATGCTTCGGAGGTTTTGATCCATGTGTTGATTGCACATTATCATCAGATGTTGTTGAAGTTACGTAAAAGTCATCTATTTTATCATCAACATTGTCAAACTTGATATATGAAGATCGATTCTTAGTTTTCGTTCCATGTTTCTGTTTACTATGTTTACCTTTACTTTTAAATTTATCATTGTCACTTGTAGATTTTGTCATTTTTTCACAACCAATGTAGCGTAAGTCAGGGGCACTTGTTGAGTGATCCAGTTTAGACTTCTCTCTTCGCTCATCTTCACTAGAACTAAAGAACTCCATGAGTAGAGCTATTCCTTTTGTTATTGTCTTTCTACGAGCTCTTCTCGACTCTGCGGAGCTCTCACTTGATTCTGAACCTTCTCTCGATTGTCTATCCTTAGACTGAAAGTTTTTACGAAGGACCGCTACAGGAGGAGACGAAGGTTCAAGTGTTTGTGTTTCTACTGTACGTTGAATCATACACGCTGGCATTGACTTCCTGTGTTGGAGATTGACATTACGTTTAGCTTTACGTACAATATGACTATCAGACACGTCCTCTGACTCACTGCCACTTGTCTTAATTACTTTTATCTCCCTTTGTGGACTTACTAACTTAATATTTGCTGTACTACTAACAACTTTTGGCTCAGAATTTGATGTTGTTTTCACTTTCTGCTTAAATCCAGAAGCAGGTTTTGATTTCTGAGCAAAATCTTTAGCAGTCTTAGGTTTTACTGTTACAGGCCCATGATAATTTGATACAGTGTTTGTTTGTGTATTTCTAAAGTTTGTTTTTTGTTGGTTGTTTTCATTCTTTTTATTTTTCACACCAACTAATGCTGAAAAAGAGCCTGAACTAACAGTAAACACTTCCGACTTTTGAACATCACGACATGTGTTTGGCTTGGCAGCCATTTTAGCATCTTTCAATTTACTCTCAAACTTTTGACTGATGTTTTTATCAGCCGTGTTATCAGAATTTTTACGAAATTCATCAAGAAAGGACTCAATAGTGGTTTCAATCTCTGCTGCATGCTGGGAAGGTTTAGATGGCGTCTCATCTTTCGAAACTTCGTCTAACAATGTCTGAAATGACTTTGTGATGTCATCAAATTCTCTCTGCGTTTGATGATCAATCTGTGCTGCAGAGTCTTCTTGAAAATGTCCAAAACCAGAATCTGATTTATTTCTACGCATCTGTGCAGGGGGTATATGTTGTCCGTGGGAAGGTAAAGTCTGACTGTGACTCATAGAGTCCATTGTTGGTTCAGATAGTTTTGGATCGTCTAGATGTAGACCATAATATATCCTGTCAAGTTCAGTCAACGCCTCATTTAACTTGGCCCTTTGTCGGTCTTGTTCTTCCTTGGTATGGATATTAGGGGGAGTTTTTATAGGTTCTGTTGGCGCAAATTTCCTGAGTGCAGATAAAATGGAATCCAATCTATTTTCGTCCGCATCAACAATTTTACATTTAATCTGGGACAACTTATCTTCCACATCCCGAGCCAAGTTTTGTAAATCTTCTATTGATTGGTTGAATTGTTTTTCAGTTTCAGCAAAACTCGACGCCACAGATTTCTGACTTCGAGTATCATCCGTTTCTGATTGTTGGTCAAACGCCAACCCCGTGTTCATTAGCCTCTCTTTCAATACTGATGGATCAAGCTGATAATTTCCATTTATTATATAAGGAAATTGTGTTATGTCTGGATTAATTGGAATTTGTTGATTATTTTGATAAAACATCATATTTTGATTTGATTGGTTAATATTTTGATTAAATTGATTTGATTGGTTAATATTTTGATTCTGTTGATTTGATGATGGATAAATGTTTTGCCCTTTCCAATTTGAATGTGATGTGTTCTGAGTAAATGGTATCTGATGCACCTGGTTTGGTATCTGTGAACTTGGGTGCATCTGATTTGGTATCTGGGAACTAGTGTGCATTTGATTTGGTATCTGTGAACTTGGGTGCATCTGATTTGGTATCTGTGAACTTTGGTGCACCTGATTTATCCCTTGTTGACCTTTGTTAGGCTGACTTTTCATTTGAGAATGTGCCACCTGTTGATAAGTTGGGTAAATCCACTGAACATTTTGTTGAGGATTATTTATCTGCTTTTGTTGCTGAGTGGCCATTAGATTTCTCTGTTGATCAAAATATTTCTGACTGACATTTTGACCAGCATTTGTTTGGATATTATTTTGCTTCATTTTTTCAATTGGTATATTTCTAACGATATTTTTTGGCACATTTGGCGATTGGACGGAGGATGAAGAAGCTGAGCTATCTACAGCCTGATTTTTCTGTGGTGCTGGTGTTTTCTTCTGTAAAGAAGATCGTATATCATCAAGTACTTCATCTAGAGCCTCAATGCTACTTTTAGCAGCCACAGCCAATTTAAGTGGCTGAATTGTTGGAGTATGAAAGACTTTTGGTTTCGGTTGAATGGTTGTAGAAGATGTTTGAACAGGTCGAGTAGAAGTTACAATTGTTGGAGCATAGGATGTGCATGAGCGGGTTTGACTAACAGGTGGAGACAACTCTTGTGATCTGTCAAGTTGAGACAACTCTTGTACAGGAAACTGGAAAGCTTGACTGTTCCTTACAACAAATGTTTTCCTACCATCTACATTCTGAGCAGCGACCAGATCATCAAAGCTTGTCATTTGCTCTATCTGTTTCCAGAACGGATCTTCATGGAACGGTATAGTTTGTAATGTTCTAGCTTTAACACGTTCTATACTGACTGGTCCCTGACCACTCTCGAGCTTAGGCGACCAGACATCAGAGTTTGTACCAGTTTGTGATGTACTGTGTATATTTGTCCTCGGTAATGATTGTGATTTCTGTATTTTTATAGAGGATACTTTCTCCACCTGCACAGGATTTTGTATCTCTATATTTGGAGCAGTATTTCCCATGAATTTATACTGTCTTCTTTGACGTAAGGGTGTAGATATGAGTGGAGTTGTATTCTCTGTAACGTCAGTGCTCTCGTTACCACTAGCGTCAGAATTAAACTTTCTACGGAGATCTCTCACAGATTCACTTTTAATTTCCTGTAATTCTGATAACTCCTCCTCAAACCTTGACAGACGAGATTGTTTCACTTCTTCCACCTCCATGTTTTTTGGAGTCGGTGGCCAAACTTTTGTTGTATTCTCTTCAATGACATCACCTTGACCTTTGTCTCCATCTGACTCTTTTGAACTTGACCTTCGGATAACTTTTGCTCTTTTTTGAATATTTACCGGTTCATAAGTTGTCCTTATATTTTCTTGTTCTATTTTTGGTTGTTGGACAACCCTAAACAAACGATGAGCATTTGTTTCTGCAGACTGTACTTTAGGTTCCATTTGTACAGGGGCTGTAGCCGTCTGTCTCTGTGGCTGTGGTTGATGAGCCACAGATTTTGTAACTGTAACAGATATTGAAGATACAACACTAGGGGGCACTTTCGGCATCCATGAATCAGGTATGCCTCCTTCTGATTCCATAATGGTTGTCAAGGGAACAGGTGATTTAGATTCAGTTGATGTTGGAGGAGTGCTTTTCTTTTTCATAAATTTTTCCCATTTTTTAATTCGGTCTGTCACTTCAATATCATAGTCCACATCTGAGAACATTCCCCCCTCTACAGCTGATGCTGAGAGACTCATTATATTAGGAATTTGATTTGACTGCGGAAACTTTTGTGGTGGATAATAATTGGGGTTCTGCTCAGGGAAATAGTTGGGTGTTCTGAATGTATTTGCATAATTCATCCCAGATTCTCCCCAATTTAACTGACTATCAGATTTCGACATATCATTTGAAAGTTCAGCTGTTGATCTTCTCGGAAGATAAGGACTATGAGAAGCAGATTGGAATTTTCTTTCAACTTTCGGTACACTATTTTGGAATATATATTCCTGACTTGGCGGTAAGGTGTAAGCAGTGGGCGGAGTACTAGATTCTGACGTACTATATGATAACCTATCGTACTGACTTGACTGTATGCTATGAGTATCAGACTGTTGTTCTTTAGATGACGGTATTTGTAGTCGTAATTTGACTTCATTTTGAAAAGCACTTTCTCGTGGGGCCTTTGTACTGTCTAAAGAAGTTGACCTTCGTTTTTCAACCTTGTTATATATATCACTTTGTTGTGTTGGAAACATTCGCGGTTGACTAGCAGAAATCTTTTTTAATTTCCCACTTTCCATTTCACTTTCTAGATATTGAATGTTTGACTCGATCAACTCATCGAGTGAGTCATCACTGTGAGATTTACGTTTCGTTCTCCCTTTCTCAATCAACTTTTTTACAGGAATTTCTTGATATGGCTTAGAATCATTATAACTTGATTTCACATGACTATTGTTATCTTGGTTTCCATAGTAACCACTTTGTTGTAAATTATTATTTTTGAAATTCCATGTGAATTCCCCGTTAGGTCCTTGGTTTGGTTTCCCTTGATAATAAGTCATTGGCTGCGGCTTTCCTTGGTAGTAATTTACATCGGTCGGCTGCGGATTATAATTAGAAAAGTTTGATTCCTGTTTCGGTATTTTTCTATATGGTCCTTGTCCTTGACCCACTTTATTTGAAGTCTGAATGTTGATATTTTGGTTACTATGGTGATCCTGAGTGAATCTAGTGTCAGCTGGATGTTTATTTACATTGCCTTGTATGAACTGTGATGAAAAACTGCCCTGACCTGGACCAATAGGTCGTAATGTAATTTGTTCAGACGTGGATGAAGATTCATTTTCTTTGTTTTGATGAATGTCGGCTGCAAGCCTTTCCTACAAAATAAATAAATACAAGTGAAACTGTGAGCTACTGCTCACTGATGATACCCCCGCCGCAAGTGGATAATATTAATAGTGTAAAAATATGCAAGTGTTCGGTAAACAGGAAGTTGTCAAGTGATAAATCTGAAAACGCATCACACGGTATAGCTGACTTATATAAATCCTGAAACCAAATTTCAGAAATCCTTGTATTGTAGTTCCTGAGAAAAATGTGACGAAAATTTTCAACTTGGCTATCATGTGTAAAATCATACAAGTGTTCGGTTAACAGGAAGTTGTCGAGTGATGAATCTGAAAACGCATCACACGGTATAGCTGACTTATATAAATCCTGAAACCAAATTTCAGAAATCCTTGTATTGTAGTTGCTGAGAAAAATGTGACGAAAATTTTCAACTTGGCTATCATGTGTAAAATCATACAAGTGTTCGGTAAACAGGAAGTTGTCAAGTGATGAATCTGAAAACGCATCACACGGTATGGCTAACATATATAAATGTTGATACCAAATTACAGAAAGGGTGGATGTGTAGTTCCTGAGAAAAATGTGACGAAAATTTTCAACTTGGCTATTATGTGTAAAATCATACAAGTGTTCGGTAAACAGGAAGTTGTCAAGTGATGAATCTGAAAACGCATCACACGGTATGGCTAACATATATAAATGTTGATACCAAATTACAGAAAGGGTGGATGTGTAGTTCCTGAGAAAAATGTGACGAAAGTTTCATGGGACGGACTGACTGACGGACGGACGGACTGACGGACTGACGAACGGACTGACGGACAGACAGAGGTAAAACAGTATACCCCCCCTTTTTTAAAGCGGGGGTATAATTAAAGAAAAGTGTCTCTTAACTTAAAAATATTTGCATGGAGCTTATTTTCTTAAAAAATCAACAATGGACAAGATGATTTGTTGCACTTATTAAGCCAATACTAAATATTAATGCATATAAATCAGGAATATATACACTTTGAAAGTAGTTTTAGGATTTACCATATCAAACAGTAATGATTGCACCATCAGATATACAGAAAAGAATACTATAATATTTTACTGTCCAATTAAGGGCCTATGAGTTTTAGTTTTTAATTTTTCTCATTTAAATTGTTTTACATTTGTCATTTGGGGACCTCCTACAGCTGACTATGTGGTATGGGGTTTGCTCATTTTTGAAGGAAGTATGCTGACCTATAGTTATTAATTTCTGTCATGTGTTCTCTTTTGACAAGTTGTCTCATTGGCAATCATACCACATCTTCTTTTTTATATTTAACTTTTACAGATGTCTACTCGGTTTCTTTGTTTTGATTGGTTGCTGTCTCATTTTATCTACACCTCTATTTATTCATATTATATGTTAGAATTTGCATATCATGTTTTTAGTTGTCAATCCACTTTTCAGATACTTCTGTCTAATTTACACACAACTTTTTGGAATTTTGGATCCTCAATGCTTTTCAACTTTGTACTTGTTTGGCTTTATAAATATTTTGATTTGAGCGTCACTGATGAGTCTTATATAGATGAAACACGCGTCTGGCGTACTTAATTATAATCCTGGTACCTTTGATAACTATTTACAGATGGTGAAAATTATATTTGTGGTGCAGCAGAATTTTGAAAAGAGCAGAATTCAAATATTCAAAATACTATACTGGTGACATCTTGAAACATTCTATATGAATACAAACCTACAGAGGACTACAGAATGACACATTGACAAAGGTTTTTTTTTTTTAAATTTGAACGCTTGCCTTTGGTATCTTTGATATAAAGGAAATTTTCATTTTTTTAAGTGCCAGTCTGCCTAAGAATCAGGCAAATTCTAAATATTTCAAAACATGACGTATTTCAAATATTCATCTCACCCACAAAATATGTTACTTTTAGTCAATCCAAATAATCTACATAACTCTATAATCAAATTTAAAAAAAATAATTACAGTATTATGTAATTAGCAATTCGAAGTTCGATATGTTTTGCTATTATCCTATTGAAATTTGGAAATTAAGGCAATTTCAATTCAAAATAATATCTATTACCAGAACCACACACTCCCAATGATTACAAATATAAATTCTAAGCATATAGAAATTTCAAATATAAGCCTTTGACTGGTTTAAAGAGTTAAAAAAAAACATGCAGTTATCTCCCTTGCAACAATACTTTAAACTTGCTCCCCAAATATCAGTATATTCTGATATAAATAATTAACAGATAATTTTTAAAAACAACATATCTATCTTTCTGTCATATAATTTAACCATAACATATCTTTTTTTTTATCTTCCTTTAATTTAGTTAGAATTTGGAAATCAAATCAATATCTTGTTTTCAATTATCACAATCTTCTCAGTATATAAGTAGACAGCATCTATTGAAAGATCACAGCATTACCTCATATGAATTGTTTCATATTTTTCAGAATCATTTACCTGGCCTTTTATAGCGTTTTTCTCATTGATGAAGGCCGTACAGTAAGTAATTGCTTATACATCTTCCTCATTTGAACTTTGGTGGATAGTTGTCTCATTGGCATCTACTTATTTTTCAGTGGCTATTAAAATTTCCATATGAATCCTCTAGAATGCTTTTACCAGATTTTTAATATAAATTTGGTCTGTCACTTTTTTTACGTAAATAATTTGCTTAACATTAGGCCTGTTGTTTTCTTATTTGATTTGTTCCACATTTTTCATATTAAGGACTTTTATTGTTGACTATATGGCATAGGTTTTTTTTATGTTCTACAGTTGTTTAAAATCTACCTCATTAGGGGCACTGGTTAGTTGTATCATTGGAAATTATAAAATATGTTGCTATTTTCACATGTAAATATGACCATTAATGAATTTTTTAATTGTGTTGATTGACTGCTATCTTGTTGACACATACCCATATCTTACTTAAGGTGGTACCTAACACTACAGGGAGATAACTCTGTAATATCAGCTAAACGTCTTAATTACATTGCGTTGTGAAGGCAATTTAAAGCTTCTCAATGATCAAAATTAGTGTTTGTCAAACTGCTATATAACCAGTGTAATTTTTCTGATAAAACGCTTGGTTCAATTTTTTTGAATTTTTTATATTTTTGTTAAAGGGTCAAAGTAAATACTTTGTCAAAATTTTATGAAATTAAACGAGCCAAATTAATTTTAGTGAAAGTGTTGGGTACCACCTTAATTCATTCTATAAAGTCTGTTTAACCTTCAGCAATGAAGACAAGCAAAATGATTATTGTAAATTCTTATGTATAAAGTCCTACCCACCAAATGAATTTTCTGTAAATCAAATTCATCCAGTCTCTCCGGCAGTTTTGATGATAATTTAGCTCCTTGTAAAGCTCGCTGACGTAATCTGGAAATCCTGAATTCTGGGGAATTGAGTTCTTCATCTGAGGTCACCATTAGGTCAACTCGTTTATTCCTCATTTCTTCCAATCTTTTAAATTTATCCTTTTGTGAGCCCCGATCAACATTTTCCTTATTTCCCTGAAGGTCAAGGTAATTTGGTCTTCCATGATACCCGTTTTCTAAATTATTTCCGAGTGATTTTCTTTTTTCCTTTTTCCCAGCCTGTTTAACCATATTAGGATTTCTTATCCATTTTTTCTGAAGTGTTTCTTCCGAATCGCTTGAACTTGTTTTAATGTCTGGGAAACCCCCTTCATCTGATTGAGGCTCATTATACAATGAATGTCTGCTCTGCTGATCAACTGGTTCCTTGCTATAACTTCCACTCCTTCCCTTTGTACTGTTCCCATCTTTTTTGTTACTAGAGCTACGTCCCTTTGATCTACCCTCACTTCTGGACCTCCTTTTGGCATCCTGTGTCACCTGGTTTTTATTGTCGTTGCGACCTGCCCTCTGAGGTCGTCTGTCTGCCATGATGACATCATCAGGAGTGTCTGTTCCCGTAATATTTACAGACTCATTTAAAGATGGCTCAGAACGGTGGATATCTGAAAAATCAGTAAAAATTACACATTATCTATTGATTCATATGTTGCTGTATATCATATTTGTTTTTCATTTATACATTTTGTACATAAATCCATCTGTTTGCTTCAGGTTTGACTTGTTTTAGATTTGTCATGTCAGGGTTTTTTATAGTTGATTATGCGGTTAGGGTTTTACTAATTGTTGAAGGATGTATGGTGACCTATAGTTACTAATTTCTGTGTCATTTGATGTCTTGTGACGAGTTGTCTAATTGGCAATCATACCACATCTTCTTTTTTTCTTCATATAAACTGGTACCAATACTTATCTTCATTGAAATTAATCCTGACTAATTTTTCAGACAAATGTTAGTGCATTGTATAATATCAATGCAATCAGTGTTTATAATAGACAATGGGCTTTTGCTCATTGTTGAAGGCCATACATTGACCTGTAGTTAAGTTGTTTACTCTAATAGGTCAATATTATAATTTTCATAATGATACTTTTTTCTTTTGTACTTTTGATTTGTTCTTTTGTGTGCTTGGTATAGCTCTGACATAAAAATTCTAATGTTCCAAAAGCATTCAATGACAAATGTTTTTAGACATATACCAATGATATAAAAACTAATTCTAATTATTTCTTGGCATGGTTGTTTTATCTTAATCATCATTAATCAACCTTACTATCCCTTTCAACAGGTTTCCTTTATCTGATACTGTGGATTCATGTATTTTCGTGTGTACCAATGTTCGTGCTTTGAGGAAAACTTGCATATTCGTGGATGTTTAATTTCGTGGTTTTGACAAAGTATGCCTATATTCCTTTAGAAAATTTGCAATTCGCTGAATATTTAAATTCGTGTTTTCCCGGTACCCGCGAAATGCACGAAAATTGGTATCCAACGAATATTAATGAATTCACAGTATATGAAAACAGTAAACAACACCTAATATACATTATGTATTTGTCACCTATTGTCAATGTATTTTGTGAAGGCATAATGTATTTTATGGAGGGAGTTCACACCAAAAGTTCACTCTAATACGCCACTTCATAAAATACATTATGCCAGTTTTTGTACAGATATTTACAAATGTAATGCACCCTATAATGTGTCATATACTGGCAATGTTACCAGTGTATGAACAGGTAAAAAGAAGAAAATAGATCTCTCAATCATCAGAGTTGTCTGATTACATGTAGATGAACAAGTTACATAGATCTTGATAATACAGTGTTTTATAGAGAATGCAGCAAGAATCCACACTGAGATTGTAAATCTATCTACATGATAAAAACAAAACATCTTAGAATAGTTCTGTACTTGGCAGGATACACACTGATAATTTTGGCATACAATCTAATTCTACTTGTTCAACTCATAATTTGAAAATCAAAATTATATTTTTAACCAAAACTCTTGACATAAGAAGATTTTAGGTATGTCTGTTGGTTTTTCTGTCTTATCATAACCAGCTGGTGACTAGTTGTTGTCCCTCTGTTTTAAGTTGTCAGTATTCTACAGTAATTATACTGTCTGGTCTGTCTGTTGGTTTGTCTGTCATTTTATTTGCACTTCTATTATGTGGTGAGTTGAGATTACAAGTTTTTTCAACAACCTTGACAATACACAAGGGTCCTGAATGGTCATTATTGTGATAGCTAAATGCAAACGTTAAAACTAAAATAGCAATACTTCAAATGAAAACATAAAAATTGTGCAAAATATATGTGTAATAATGTGTACGGTATTTGTTTATTCATTGGCTAGTATAGGGGACGGTTGAGATCTCACAAAATATGTTTAACCCTGTTTCAAGTCAGGAGCCTCAGTACTTACTTAAGTCTTGAATGTTATTTGATTTTGGTTCATTTATTTGTTTCAGAGTTTAGTGTGGTGTCCATTTATATGCTGAACTAGTACACTTGTGTGTTTCAGTGGCAGCTGAAGTCTGTATCCAGGTATGTGTTGAAGACCAATTGGTGGCTGTTTTCAGATCTTTGACACTTTCCCATTTCCGTACGCAATTTTAGTTTACAATTTTGAACAATATCTATGTAATATAACAAGTAACCTCTTAAGCTATCTAAACATGTATCTAAATAGATATAAGGTGAATCTGACCTGCTACTGTTTCTACTTTAGATATAAGGTGAATCTGACCTGCTACTGTTTCTACTATAGATATAAGGTGAATCTGACCTGCTACAGTTTCTAGTTGAGACGATTCTATAGAGGGTGTAGGTGTTGGCGGTGGCTGTGCTTTGTTTGTCTGAGTTTGTTGTTGGTTTATAGACTCTGTATTTGATGCTAGGCTAGATTTTGATCCCCTTATCTGCTGTCCTGATGTCTTGTTACCATGGTGATGTTTAGAGCCTAGACTTTTAAGTTTCTCATCAGCACTCTGAAATAGAAATATAGAACTAAAATTTTATTTTACACATCATTAGTGACCACCAATTGTCTGAAACTGAAAAAGTTATTATTAATGACCACCAATATTCTGAGACTTAAAATATTAACTGACCAGACAATATATAACAATGTCAACATAAATTTGTTAGGTCTGACAGATTTTCTGAACATAATATCACTATCTAAATTTCGCAATAATTATAACATACATTGCTAAACAGCACATTGACTCAGCCTAAGGCAGTGGATGGCACACTGACAAAGACTACATTTCAGGATGCCACAATTACCCAGCCTAAGGCAGTGGATGGCACACTGACAAAGACTACATTTCAGGATGCCACAATTACCCAGCCTAAGGCAGTGCATAGCACACTGACAAAGACTACATTTCAGGATGCCACAATTACCCAGCCTAAGGCAGTGGATGGCACACTGACAAAGACTACATTTCAGGATGCCACAATTACCCAGCCTAAGGCAGTGCATGGCACACTGACAAAGACTACATTTCAGGATGCCACAATTACCCAGCCTAAGGCAGTGGATGGCACACTGACAAAGACATTTCAGGATGCCACAATTACACAGCCTAAGGCAGTGGATGGCACACTGACAAAGACATTTCAGGATGCCACAATTACACAGCCTAAGGTGCTACAAGCACATTGACCAAACCTATGGCACTAGATGGCACATTGACATTCTGATAATGGAGTATATGTATGCATTTTTTTTTTCTGAAATCGCAATACTTAAACTTGCATTTTGGTTCCTTCCATTAATAAATGCATGCTTTGCATATATTTATGGGTAATGGTTATGTATTTTATGAAAGGTCATGGGGTGGGGAACTATTATAAACTTCTATAAATTTACCTTCCATCTGGGTGGGGAGTTATATAACTTCCAGTAGTACCACCTACTTAAACACTACACAGAACAAGTTCTGTAGTTACATACATACTAAACATAACACTATATTTCCTGCCTGTTTTTTTTATTTCAACAAGTAATTAACACGTGAAATTGTAGTTTTCACATGAAACGAGGAAGTAAAAAACACCACAGATGTGCATGTAATTCATTAATTGTTAAAATAGAAGATCCTCTTCAAAAATGTATCAAAACTTTCACAATTTTTTTTAAAACTGTTTTGCTGTTGTGTTGTGTACTCATTTGACAAAATGAAAATTGCAATCTAAAACTTTAAAACTAAGACAATGTATGTTAAAATAAGAACGTGTCCATAGTTCAGGGATGCCCTAACTGCACTGTCATTTTCTTTGTTCATAAATAGGGCATAAAAATAACCTATGCTCAAAATAAATAAACTTTAATTTTTAACGTTTATAGCTATTGTATTGTGTACCCATTTAACAAAATGAAAATCATATTTGAAACATTAAAATAAAATACAATGTATGTCATGTGTTTTAAAAAAAAAAAGTATCTTGTTTGTGATTATTTAAACTTAAAGACAGTTTTTTCTACCACAACCCCCCTTTTTCCCCTCATTTTCTCAAATATTAAAAGAAAACTCTTATTTTAAAGATAAAAACACTGTGTATTTATATTGATTGTTGTAATTTTAACTTACCACATTTATATGTGCAGACACAAAGACAGACAAACAGAAATTACTGTAGATGGCTGACTATAGTAACCAGCTCATGATTAATTAGGAACAGAGGGATAACAGAAGTTAATTAAGAGAGAGGCAATTAAAAGATACTAAGAGGCTAGAGGGACATTCAAACTCATAAAATGAAAATAAACTGACAAAGCCATGGCTAAAAAATAAAAAGACAAACTGACAAATAATAGTACCTTAAACACAACATAGAAAACTAGACTAAGCATCACCAAAACTGGGGGTGATCATAGGTGCTCCCGAAAAGGGAAGCAGATCCTGCTCCACATGAAGCACCCATTGTGGTGTTCATGTTATATAGGCGGATCCAGGGGGAGGCCCTTTTGTGGGAAAAATTTGGTTGATTATATAGGGATCAATGCATGAAGCATAACTTATGAAGGGATGATTTCAACAAGTTAATTAATTCTCTTCACTATAAATAACCTCATGCAAATGGTTTCCCTAAAATTTACAAAGGGATAATTTCAATAATTTAATTCCTTCTCTTCTCATGCAGTTTTCTTTATATAGATATAGGAAGATGGGGTGTGAGTGCCAACATAAAGACAACTCTCCATCCAAATAACAATTTATAAAAGTAAACCATTATAGGTCAATGTACGGCCTTCGACACAGAGCCTTAGCTCACACCGAACAACAAGCTATAAAGGGCCCCAAAATGACTATTGTAAAACCATTCAAACAGGAAAACCAACGGTCTAATATATCTGTAATTCTATAAAATGCATCACCTGTCAGTATTACAAATTCTGTATGAATCACAGCAGATTTTCAGGCTGCCTTCCAAGTACTGGTACAAAAGTAAACAGGTATTTATCTAAACTTATATCAGTTGAAATACATATTTTCTGAGTAAGAATCTTGATAAACCAAAAGCATGTATCGTTTTGGAACCAGGACGAGATTGAGGATGGTTTTTAAAGTGTACAAGGCATGCACAAATTATGAAGGCTTAGAAGAGAAACCAAGCAACAATGTGGCTGGGATCTACCGGTATAATGCATGTTCTTCCTTCTATAAAGAAATCTTGTTTATGCTAGTAATATTAGCCACCATAGTTTCAAATTTTCATTTTAGGGAAAATTGCACAAAAAAAATCAAAATACGATAAATATAAAAAAGAAGATATGGTATAATTTCCAAGGAGACAATTCTCCGCAAGACCAAATGACACAGAATAAACAACTATAGGTCACCATAGGACCTACAAAATGAGCAAAGCTTGAAATGCGCAGCTATAAAGACACAAACCACTAGCTACCCCCTTCCTAAAAAAAAAAAAAATCCCCAATAACAAAATTAATGTGAAAACAGTTTATTTAGCCATGTACATGTCAATAACAAATACATATATATAATTTAAAAACTAACCTTAACTAATTTGTTAACTCCATATGTTCAAAATAAAACTCAGTTTTGGTTGTATGATCCCAGCAATTGTTATCAGATCATTTATGAATGTTTTTCACTGAGATATAACTTCATTTGATGTCTACCAGTTAATTGGATATTAAAATCTAGAAATCTAAACACCAATTCTCTATATAATATTTTTGCTAAGATTCATTCAACACAGTTTAGAACATCCAGTTTACATCAAAATAATTACACTATACATAACTTCTGTGTATATTTATTTCCTCCACCTCAAATTAACACATTAGTTTTCATGAAAATATTTTCATGATACTCAAGTAAATAATCCTAAAGTTTTAACTAAATTTTTTCAAAAAGACAAGAATTAGAACACCAGTTTTCATGAAAATATTCCCACATGCAAATCAAATAAATAATCCTCATTTAAATTACCACTATCCCTTTACTTGTACAGTGTAAACAACTGACCTGTTTTCAAAGATATATTTTGCACTTTTGTTTGATAAGAATTTTTTTTAACCTCCCATAGATCCAACAGATCAATTTCATACCCCTTATCAGTGCACTTTTACAGATAATCTTGGACTTGTTCAGCAGGTAGATAGTCTTTAAGCCAGGTAGATATAATCTTTAAGCCATGTAGAGATAATCTCTTAGCCATGTGTTTTGTGCAATAAAGCATAAAATTTCCCCATGCCATGATTTCTGTTTCTCATTACAATTAATTAACATAGTAAAGTAAACACAGTCTGTCTGATCAAAAGATATAGTCAATTAACCAAAAACACTGCTCCCAATACAAATTCTCAAAACCAAAACACAGTGCTCCAATAACAAATTCTCTTAATCTAGAATAAAGTGTCAGTATATACATTTAATATTACAAATCCTCAATAACTGACAGAGGTATTTATAACTTTGAATAATGCAATTTTTAAATTAGCACCATAATTACTCAACTTTATCATGTTTTACCAAAAAATAAGTAAAATAGGTGTATGGTTACTTAACCCTCCATCTTATGTTATCATAGGCAAATCGAGGGGGACTTTTGTGAGAAAAATTGTGGTTGATAAATATAGGGAATCACTGAAGCATGACTGTAGCAGGGTCCCTCTTGCAGGGTAACACCTTATAAAAAGTTCTTGATCAGACAGGTTATTTAACTTTAACAACATCGTTTGATTTTAACCATAATATCTTAGTGTTAATGACATACACTCAATCGACAAAGCAAATTCCCTTTTATCTTGAAAATCATTCTATGCTGAAAATAGTTAAATGCAAGGTTTACTATGGCTGAAAAAAGTATCACCTCCAATCCTCCCCCAATTTATATGGATATCAGCATTTAGATTTCTGATAAAATTAAGATTAAAATTGAATACTTTAACCTCTCAACTATAACAATTTTTCAAATGATGGAACTCAAAAATTACATTATTATCCTATTACAACTTGTACAGAAGAGAAAAGAGAAGGGTAAACAGATCCTGTTCTGAAAGGGTAAGCAAATCTCAGGGTTTGTAAGGATGATATAAAAAAAAGATGTGGTATGATTGCCAATGAGAAAACTCTCAACAAGAGACCAAAATGACACAGAAATTAACAACTATAGGTTACCATATAAGCATATCCTGCTATGAAAGGCATTTAAAGGGTAAGCAGGTCAATGCAGATCCTGGTCTGAAAGTGGTACCAGATGATGTGCTTCTTAACTGTTTCATTCATTATTGTAAAAATGAAGTAGAGCCCCTCATGGGCCTTTCTATAATAATCATAATAGAACAATCACTTTAACTGATAAATATTGTATTTGTTGATTTATCTTATAAAAATTATCAATGAGGAAAATCCTATTTATTCAATCACAACTGGACATATAAAAATGGTGTGTTCTCATCCTGTAGAGAAAACACAGACTCTAGCTGTTTAATTATGTCAGTTCAAACTAAAATCAACTCAAAAGTAAAAAATAAACTGACAACGCCATGGCTATTGTACACAAAAAAAACATCAAAAACTAAATACTGAGCAACAGAAACCCAACCAAAAACTGGCGGCAATCTCAGGTGCTCTGGAAGGGTAAAGATCCTGCTCCACATGTGTCACGTTTCATATTGCTTATTCTAGTACATTATCAGTATGAAAAGGGGACAGGTTGTAGTTAAGCCATTAGGAATTTATATGCTCTCATCTATGTAGCAGATATTCCATAACAGTCAACCAACTAGTGATTAGTCCATAAAATTAATGAAGGGATAATTCAACTTTAATAGCTTCCTTGTAAGCAGCAATCCTAGAATTATTATCAAGGAAATCATAATAGGAAATACAAGCCCTGGAATATACTACTTACTAAGAGATATAAAATTACTCTGTATGCAGGCTTGCTGGAATGTTGCTACATAAAAATGGAAAGTTTACAATTGGGAAGCTGAAATAATCTCTTTTTGTCTATTAAATAACTAGTTTTGTTATCTATTGTTTTAATCTTTAAATATTTGAATATTTGGTATTTACTTTAATGTATGATATGACCTCAATGTCATTTAATCAGTGATAATTATCTCACAATGATGAAGTAAAACCCATAGTGACTGTAGTGACTGGATATTACACCCAAAATGGCGTTTTCCCAGTCTATAGGGAAAGCCCAGACTCCTGCTATGTGTCAGTTCTGTGAGGAATCCACAGAAATTAAGTGGAAATGTATCAACTGTGAACTATTCCTATGTCAACTGTGCAGTTCAAAGATTCATAGTAAAAGTAAGGCATCTATGGAACATGAAATTATTAATTTGAAAGATGTAGAAACAGAGAGCTTTGCTACTTCCATGCGTAAAGTAGATCTAGACAACATGGTATGTTCAAAGCATATCAAACAGAAGTGTCTGTTCTACTGTAATAAATGCAGTGTGTCAGCTTGTTCCGAATGTGTTGTAGAGACCCATAAACTTCATGACTTTAAAGCCATTGGTGGAGTGTATAAAGATATCATCTCTGAAATGAAGAAACTCATCAACACATTGGAATCAAATATTGAAATCTTAAGAAACGAAAAAGACAAACTGCATAAAATACTTTCTGATGGTGATACAAACTTTCAAGAAACAAGGGAGATAATTCTGCAAACTGAGAAGGAAATGAAAGAGGCTGTTTCAAAGTATACTAGAGACCTCTTACAAGAACTTGAAACAAAATGGAAACCCTCCGAAAATATGATCAAAACAGAGCTTTCTGCAATAAAATGGAAAGAGGCTGTGTTGGAAGACAGGAAGAACAATCTAAATCAATCATTGCAGTCTCATCAAGCAGAAGACATTTTTTCTACAAGTAAAACCTTAGAGAAGTCATTGCCGAAATATTCAGCTAAAACAATTAACCATAATAAATTAAAGTTCATTCCTAGCAATATGCAAGTGAAAATGGGAAGTCAAATGTTAGGTGATCTTTATACAGTTCCAGAATTTGAACTTGAAGACACTTATCAAAGTGAAGTTAGGACCTTGGAATGTGTACTTTTATCAAGTAACAAAACTGCTTTTATAGGAAGTGGTGAGAATAAAAAGTTACAGAAAATAAAGTTTAAAAATCACAATATCAAAGTGGAGAAAGAAGTAAATGTAGCAGTGTTTCATATGTCATTGACAAAGGATGGAGAAATACTTGTGTCATCTGGAGAGAGTGATCTGAAACTATACACCAAAGATGGACAGTTATATACATTTAAATCCTTTTCTCCACTTAAAACTATAGGAGTTCATGTCACTAGAGATAATAAGATAATAGTAGGGTTGACAGAATCTATTCCTGTTACATTCCCCCTAAAAAAAGACAGTATAAAAAAACTAGTGGTAATGAACCAGGATGGTGACATACAACATACTATTGAATATGATAGGGACAATCAGAGACTCTTTACATTACCTCGTGAAATTAATTCTTTCACTGATCAGATAGTAGTTGTAGATTTTATAAACAAAGAAACTGAGGGGAGGGTACTAATGTTATATTATGGGGGACAACTCCATTGGACCTACAATGGTTGTAATAGAATCAATTCTGATCAGGTTAAATTCTATCCAAAGGATATGGCTATTACCTCTACAGACATGCTTTTAGTTTCTGATTGTAACAATCATGCAATACATGTATTAAATCCTGCTGGCAAAGTTATTGCATTGAAAGATGTTAAAAGCTTAGGAATAGAATTACCTTTAAGTCTTGGTGTTGACAAAAATGAGATTTTATTGATTTCGTGTGGTAGATTTAGAAATGACAAAAGTAAGATACACAGGGTTAAACTGATATAACCAATACCTTATAATACCAGACACTATCATTTAAGTTACAACACATCTTCGTGCTCAATCTGAACGGTCAGACCAGGGATTGGGGTCACACAAGATTTACATAGAAGGGAACAGGACTACATTTCAGCTGAAATATTTAGATTTTCACTTGTTTCAATGTTTAATTTCTCCTCTGAAAAAAATCAATTGCAAACATTTTACCTGCCATTTTTATTTTATTAATGAAGTTCTTGGTTGATAAAAAAAATTGTGAGCTCTGTCAAGAATACATATACAAATGGGGAGTGTCCATGGGACACAGATCTAGATGATACCCCCACTTGCATATCATATATAGTTATAAAGGGACATAATGTAAGATAGTACAAGTGACTCTACCCAAATTTGTTAGTAATAAGTATTGCATATTTTGATTGAAGCAAACTTAAGTTAGAGAACAGAAACGAAAAGTTCAGCAATTTTTCCATTTGTAAAGGGGCATAACTCTAGAACAGTTAAAGTGACGCCACCAAACTTCAAACTTCCCACTAAGGAGGGGGCATAAAAAGGGAATGTAGACTATTTATATATAACGTGACGGTACCCAAATTGCACCTATTTTGACAGTTTTTTCAACTAAGTTTTTTTATGATCAAGACAAAAATTTCCATTTTGTGTTTATTTTGTAGCCGTATCCTTCTTTATTATAAAGGGACACCAATTTGATTTTCAATCCATAAGGAATCATAGAAAAATTGGTCTGAACTTACCTCCAAACCATCCCAGATTCTGTAATGAGGAGTACCCAAATTGCATCCATGCTTAAATTTGCATCGTCAAAAGTCGATTAACAGAGCTTTTGTTTATTTTTTTCAAATATTTTGAACAATTGGATATTTGTCCATGCTTACTCTTCATTTTTTAAGAAAATGATACTTGAAACGTATTGTATTTGTTAATTTTAAAAAGATGACGTTTTGATGACGTCGCATGGCGACGTTTCAGTACATTTTGCTTTTTCAGTAAACACTTCATCTGTTGATAAATATTGTAAACGTTTTGTGTATATCTAAATATTTTTACCTATGTTGAAAGACGTGCATATAGTTTCAAATCATAAAAATACCATTTTTTTAGTCTCTAGGAAATCTTGTTAGATTTTCGCTGCTATTTTTGATAAATAGGTGCAATTTGGGTACTCGGTGCAATTTGGGTACCGTTACGTTACATGATATACAGTGACCTATAGATATCAATTTCCATGACATTTGGTTTCTTGTGGATAGTTGTCTCATTGGCAATCATACCAAATCTTTTTTTATAAATAATTTACAACCACAGAACATAAAGAGTCCACTAATCAGACTTCTTTAATCTGATTGGTAAATTTGATTGTTTATTTTTTGGCATGTGACTATCATTGATACAAAAAATATTAAATTACTGATAATCAACTAAAAAAAATTCCGTTAAATTTGACAAAAAGTGAAATTCTTTAATCATGATTAAATTAAGTAATTCAAAGTTCACTACTTCTTTAGATAACACCTTAACAAACATATATGGTTGTCTGGTTATAATATGTAATTAACATCCCAGTCACCCAGATCATTATAAAACTAATTTTCTATGGGAATTCAATGTGAAGACAACATGAATAAACTTCGAATCAAAATGTTTAATTGAATTTCTGATACATTTTTTTTGTTTTTGTTTTAAGTCAATGAGTAATGAAAATAAATTTAATTTGATTTGTATGTGACATTTTTGAAGTCATTATAGACTCATAATTATAGCAATAATCATAAAAGTTGTACATGAATTGTGTATTTTACATACATGGTTTTATATTTATACATTTCCGGCAAAATATTATAAAATCAAGTGAGAAAAAAAAAATGAAAAAAAAATGAATAAATAAATAAAAAAAGTTTGCCATATCTCTGGAGTACCAACTCTTAAATACTTTTTTATTTAACAAATAATACCTGTATGACTTTATTTCAATAGTTTATTTTAAATGTTATGTAAAATACTGTATGTTGTATTCTCAGATCTGCAGTGACATCACAACATGTAACTGACCAATCAATGATTAGCATTTTTGTTATGTAAACAATGTTGATAGGTGATGCGGATAAGATTCCTCTAGATTTTCCATAGACTTATGGCAAATTGATTTAATTGATATATATCATAACCAGTTGAATATAGTAATTTTACTCTTTTAATACTGTTAAAGACACTATATACTATCTCCATTTTGATTTTTAACATACTATAACCTCTGGTTAAAAAATAATCGGCAATTTAAATGATCAGTTATCCCCTTCAAATAGATGAAAAATCTAGAGGATTCCGGATTTCATCACCTCCTGACAAATGTAAATGCCAGGATGTCCGGATCTGAGATATCAATTATATATGTTATGTATATATGCCCCCCTGGGGACCTAATTTGGAAAATAAAATTTATCTCATCTCTTATCTTATCTATATGTATATATATATAGCTCTAATAATTAGCACTTTTTTCATGGTTTCATAGTTGGATCTTACACTTTCATTTGGTTATTTTATTTAATAAGAAGAATTGCAAATGATTATATTGTTTTCTTGTTGAATGATTAGTATTATTCTAAAAGTTGTAGTATTTGGTTTTTCTTCTTTCAATTTTTTACAGCAATAAATTTCATAAAGTAAAATGTATAAAACGGGAATAATATTGAGAATATTGTGAATGAAAATATTTCAAATTTTTTTATTCATTTATTTTTAAAGCAGTTTTACAACTTAAATTTCCTATATGTGAAAATTTTTGTAGGATTTCTTGAGATTTGAAATGTTGATCCATCACTATTTTAATTGTATTAAATTTTTTCACAATAAATTATGCCAAAAATATTTTAGAGGTAAAAGAAAGATAACTCATATATTGAAAAATAGTAGTTAAAAAATTGTATATCAAAAAATTGTAGTTTTGTTTAAGTATTTTATCAATCATCATCTGATCTTAATGTATATATTATTTTATGAAATAAAGAAATATCTTTAAAATTTTGTTTACTTTTCATGCAATATTTATCTGAACTGTAATGTGTACTATTTGTCATCATTTGTCATTAAATTTAGTCTGTTACTTTTATATAGACTGTCTTCTTAGAAACCAGTTTGGGTGATATTAGTCTAATTTAATTCATATACAAAAGAAGAGGTGGTATGATTGCCAATGAGACAACTCTCCATAAGAGACCAAAATGAAAAAGGAACTAACAACTATAGGTCACCAAAACGGCCTTCAACAATGAGCAAAGCCTATACCGCATAGTCATCTATAAAAGGCCTGGAAATGACAAATGTAAATTTATAATTCAAATAAGAAAACTTAAACAGCCTAATTTATGTACAACAAGTGAAACTGCGAGCTACTGCTCACTGATGATACTCCCGCCGCAAGTGGATAATATTAATAGTGTAAAAATATGCAAGTGTTCGGTAAACAGGAAGTTATCGAGTGATGACTCTGAAAACGCATCACACGGTATAGCTGACTTATATAAACCCTGAAACCAAATTTCAGAAATCCTTGTATTGTAGTTCCTGAGAAAATTGTGACGAAAATTTTCAATTTGGCTATCTTGGGTAAAATCATACAAGTGTTCGGTAAACAGGAAGTTGTCAAGTGATGAATCTCAAAATGCATCACATGGTATAGCTGACTTATATAAACCCTGAAACCAAATTTCAGAAATCCTTGTATTGTAGTTCCTGAGAAAAATGTGACAAAAATTTTCAACTTGGCTATCATGTGTAAAATCATACAAGTGTTTGGTAAACAGGATGTTGGCGAGTGATGAATCTAAAAACGCATCACACAGTATAGCTGACTTACATCAAGCCTGAAACCAAATTTCAGAAATCCTTGTAGTGTAGTTCCTGAGAAAAATGTGACGAAAAATATTCATGGGACAGAGGGACTGACTGACAGACTGACGGACTGACGGACTGACAGACTGATGGACTGACAGACAGAGGTAAAACAGTATACCCCCCTTTTTTTCAAAGCGGGGGTATAAAAAATGAAAGAAAAACAAATATGTTACACATCATCAAATGACAACCACTGAATTACAGTCTCCTGAATCATCTATAAAACAACATAGCAAAGGCCCCAAAAATGAATAGTGTAAAACCATTCAAACAGGAAAAACAATGGTCTAATCTATAAAAAACGAGAAACACTTATGAACCACATCAACTGTAAGGCAAACAAGTGAAACTGCGAGCTACTGCTCACTGATGATACCCCCGCCGCAAGTGGATAATATTAATAGTGTAAAAATATGCAAGTGTTCGGTAAACAGGAAGTTGTCGAGTGATGAATCTGAAAACGCATCACACGGTATAGCTGACTTATATAAATCCTGAAACCAAATTTCAGAAATCCTTGTATTGTAGTTCCTGAGAAAAATGTGACGAAAATTTTCAACTTGGCTATCATGTGTAAAATCATACAAGTGTTCGGTAAACAGGAAGTTGTCGAGTGATGAATCTGAAAACGCATCACACGGTATAGCTGACTTGTATAAATCCTGAAACCAAATTTCAGAAATCCTTGTATTGTAGTTGCTGAGAAAAATGTGACGAAAATTTTCAACTTGGCTATCATGTGTAAAATCATACAAGTGTTCGGTAAACAGGAAGTTGTCAAGTGATGAATCTGAAAACGCATCACACGGTATGGCTAACATATATAAATGTTGATACCAAATTACAGAAAGGGTGGATGTGTAGTTCCTGAGAAAAATGTGACGAAAATTTTCAACTTGGCTATCATGTGTAAAATCATACAAGTGTTCGGTAAACAGGAAGTTGTCAAGTGATGAATCTGAAAACGCATCACACGGTATGGCTAACATATATAAATGTTGATACCAAATTACAGAAAGGGTGGATGTGTAGTTCCTGAGAAAAATGTGACGAAAGTTTCATGGGACGGACTGACTGACGGACTGACTGACTGACGGACGGACGGACTGACAGACAGAGGTAAAACAGTATACCCCCCCTTTTTTAAAGCGGGGGTATAAATAGTGTCCTGGGAAATAGTGTCCACATGGACACTATTTCCTAGAATTTAGGTATTTAATAATGTCCATTGCCATGGAATATTGTCCCCTAAGTGGACAGATTGTCATAGCAATATCTATGAAATAGTGTCCATCTGACTACAGAATGTTATGAAATAGAGGACATTATTAAATCCTACTATTATTAACAAATTATGTCCTCCAAGGGAAGTAATACAAAGGTCATTAAAATGTTTTATTATGCTTGAATTTTAATAAAATAAGAAAGTTTAATTAGAAATTGATTAATATAAACAAAATAAAAAATGGATTAAAAGGAATACAGAGAAATTTACAACTATATAAATTATAAGAAATATCCTGATAATACGAATCTAAATGAAAGAAGAACTATAAGAAGGAAATGAGAAAAGTTTAAAATCAAATTTGAAGAACTGTACTATGACAAGAAGGCAAAAGAAAATGTGGAAAAACTAGTGGTACACTGTGACAAGCTACATTTGTAGATGCTGTTTTATTCATATGTCATGATGAAAGTGGATGCCATCTTGGTTTTAACAAGACAGTTAGTAAAATTACTTCTAAATATTACTTTCCAAACATTATAGAACATGTAAGGAATAATGTGGACATCTTATCACTGAAGTATAGTATTTAAATATGTCCACTTTCAGGGACACTTTTTCATACCCGAGGACACTTTTTCATAGAAAAATGTGTCCAGGACACATATAAATAAGTAAATATCGTCATGAGACCGTATTTACTAGGAAATAATGTCCTGTGGACACTATTTCATTGGGGACCTTATTAAATCCTACACAACAACCAACTACCAATATGTACATCAGGTTCCTGACTTGACAGGCATGCTATAGATGTGTCAAGGGTGACTCAGGACAGCCATGTGATAGATGTGTCAAGGGTGACTCAGGACAGGCATGTGATAGATGTGTCAAGGGTGACTCAGGACAGCCATGTGATAGATGTGTCAAGGGTGACTCAGGACAGCCATGTGATAGATGTGTCAAGAGTGACTCAGGACAGCCATGTGATAGATGTGTCAAGAGTGACTCAGGACAGCCATGTGATAGATGTGTCAAGGGTGAATCAGGACAGGTATGTGATAGATGTGTCAAGGGTGACTCAGGACAGCCATGTGATAGATGTGTCAAGGGTGACTCAGGACAGCCATGTGATAGATGTGTCAAGGGTGACTCAGGACAGCCATGTGATAGATGTGTCAAGAGTGACTCAGGACAGCCATGTGATAGATGTGTCAAGGGTGAATCAGGACAGCCATGTGATAGATGTGTCAAGGGTGACTCAGGACAGCCATGTGATAGATGTGTCAAGAGTGACTCAGGACAGCCATGTGATAGATGTGTCAAGGGTGAATCAGGACAGCCATGTGATAGATGTGTCAAGGGTGACTCAGGACAGCCATGTGATAGATGTGTCAAGAGTGACTCAGGACAGCCATGTGATAGATGTGTCAAGGGTGAATCAGGACAGGTATGTGATAGATGTGTCAAGGGTGACTCAGGACAGGTATGTGATAGATGTGTCAAGGGTGACTCAGGACAGCCATGTGATAGATGTGTCAAGGGTGACTCAGGACAGCCATGTGATAGATGTGTCAAGGGTGACTCAGGACAGCCATGTGATAGATGTGTCAAGAGTGACTCAGGACAGCCATGTGATAGATGTGTCAAGGGTGAATCAGGACAGGTATGTGATAGATGTGTCAAGGATGACTCAGGACAGCCATGTGATAGATGTGTCAAGGGTGACTCAGGACAGCCATGTGATAGATGTGTAAAGGGTGACTCAGGACAGCCATGTGATAGATGTGTAAAGGCTGAGCTTTGAAATAAACAGAGTATAAGGGACTTCAGGAATCTCAACAAGAGTTATAAGAATGATGATCTTAGTTAAAACTGTAGAAAATGGTTACATAAAATAAATCATCAAGTATGTTAATAAAAGATGACAAAGGTTCACCATCTTTAATTTCCAAAACTTTAATTTCCCAAATATGAGATGACCATATTTATTGTACAAAGAAATATTCTAAAATCTTTGAAAGCTCTGGGTTTGGAAACTAAAAGATATATATATATGGTGATTGCATAAAATAGGGGCATTCTTTTCCTTCCATGTCCTACATTTACCACTCTTTAAATCAGATTTGGCTTATGCATGGAATGATAATAATTATGTGCTGTAAAAAAGGGGGGGGGGGCTACTTTTCCCAATGCAACTTTGAAATACAAAACACATTTCACAACCGCAACCTTGAAATACAAAACACATTTCACAACCAGTGTATTTCTATCCCCTTATTAACAGTCATACTCAGTCATTTGTATCCACATAATCAAGACAAGACAGTGGGTCATTTTGATACTTCTTCAACATTAAATCTTCAACAGAATACAAAATGAAGTATTATTCCTACCTGTATATATACAAGCCATATATCTTCCCCTCTGTCTGAGCCAATGAGTCATGATATAACAGCATGTCTGACTGTTACTTATTATAGAATTGTATATCTCTCTGACTGTTACTTATAATAGAATCACAACATTGTATATCTTGTCATAGTAAATGGGAAGTTTTTGTTAGAAGCTAATTCAACACAACATTAAAGTGAGCAAAATACACACAAAACATGTTATAAGGGGAAGAAGGATGGGGTTCACCAGAGGATGGACATTTGCTCTTATAAACTCAATAAAGATTGACTAGTTTGGTTAATACCATATAGTGGTACAGTACAGATAAAGAGAGAGTTAACGTATACAACATGCCCTAATGAGTTGAAGTGTCATGAAATAGAAGTTCCTTCATAATATAAGTTCCAAATGGAAAAAAATATTCTGGAATATTATTTCCATAGGAATAAATGTTACAGTAGATGTTCCTAACGGAATAAATAGTATAGAATATTTGTTCCAACAGGTACAGGTATTATGACATTGTAATGTTTATAACAAAGTTTCCACTGCAACTTCTGTAAGGTGGAACAAATATATATGTTGACAGAAGACTCTGCTCTAAATGAATAGATAGAGAATAAGATCCAGAGAAGGAGAGATAGTAAAAACATGGTCGTATGGACTGTAAACTCTGCTCCAAACAGAGACTGAAAGAAAGTTGGAGAAAGGAGTGGAAGCATGCCTATATAGACTGTAATCTCTGCTCCTCATGAATACTCTATAGAGAGATCCATAAGGGGAAAAGAGAGTGGAACATTTGACTAGGCTATAATAAAAGCGATTGTGAGAAAGAAACACAAGGGAGAAACAGAGATCTGAGAACGAAAACATGAACACCTTTGACCAAAGGCTTCCTATACAGAGATTGAGAGCAAAAATACAGAGAGAGAGAAGAGATTGGAAACATTATCCTATGTACTATAAACTATGGCTCTTAATAAACAGATTGAGAGAAGGATTATAACAAAAGAAAGAGAATGAAAACCTACTGTTGACTATGCTCCCAATACAGAGATTGAGAGTAAATTAAGGTCTATAAGGAAGAAAGAGAGAAAAAGTTAACAAATGATGATAAGACATCAATTATCAAGTGATGAGAAAAGCCCACTTGGCTCTAAAATAGTAAATTAAAAATAGAAAAATTGGCATAAAATAAAGAAGAGAAGAACAGCCAGAGAAATTAAAGAAAATAGAAATAAGGACACACCCATCCAGAGATGCTAGACCCTTAACAATGTCATATCTATATATATAAAAACATTTACGAAAAAAATCTTTAAACTTACATTTTCTGGTACTGCATGTTTCACATATTTCACAGACAATGTAATAACTTTCTGTTTCACATTTTCAGCCTTACTCCGCAGTATACCTAACTTCACAGTAGTTTTGCCTGCAAGTCTTATCGATACTGATATCAGACGATTTCTAACTTTATCAATAAAGAGTTCTCTTTGAGTCATACTGTTATCCTATATCAGATACAAAGGTTTCAAGTATGTTTGTCCAAAATAAAACCAATTCTAAGAAGTTTTATTATCTGTTTCTAAGTATGAAAACGTAAACATCAATAAAGCACGAGGTCTGATAGTGGTAAATAGTTTGCAATTTATTCAAGACATCAAAATATTGTGAAATCAAGATATTTAATATAATGTTTTGATTAAAACTGATAGCTTTATCTTCGATTCCAATCTTCATTTATCTAATTCAGCAGTTGATAAAATCCAACATAAGAATGTAAGTATAAATACATAACTATCATCTGAATGTTAAAATGCTGGCAGATGTTAACAATGAAAACTATGACCATTAACAGTGAAAAACTATGATAGTCCAATTCTTTTAATTCCAGCACAAGTCATGGATGTTGGTGAAAGTCACAAATAATTGTCAAATGTTCACTGTTGAAAACTATCACTGTCAAATTCTTTTCATGACTGACATTTTAACAGTGACAAACTATGACAGATTTTTTTTGTAGTCTAATAATCAGATTTCAAAGTTATCTCCCATTTTCATAAATAATAGTTCAGATTGTCTCCCTTTCCATTCTTGGAATTCAAACAAAATTTCATATTTAAAGATGTGCTGAACAGAAAAAAATAGATTGCTAATTCTTCAATTTGCTTAATTCCTTTTTCACTCTTAGATGAATTACTTCCCTTTGCATTTTCTAATCTATTAATATCAATTCTTTTCAACACTATTAATAATTCAAGTTCTATTCAAGTTTTATTCCTAAATTTCAATAATAATGGTTTCTCAAAATCCATATAAATCAAAATTTAATCCAACTTTTGACTGACAACAGCAACTATGTGTTACATAAAGTTTTCTCTAACTGATAATTCAAATGAATGCATCATACAGATATAACTGTATAATTCTAAATAAAACATGGAGTAAAGTTGGCAAGATCTGCACATTTATAATGAACGAATCATACAAACATTTTACATGTTCTGAAGAAAATTTGATATGACATGTGAATGTAATTTTCAAAAGGAAATAATGAGGTAGAAAACAAATAGAAACTTTTTAGTTGGGGAGAAAAGAAAATAAATGAAATCTGTAACTTATATACAAATTATTGGATTTATACTCATTAAGCTAACAAGAAAACCACCAGAAACAAAAATCTTATGTTGAAAAGCTGGTCCAAAGGTCTTTATTCCAAACTGTACATGCATGCAAAATGAAATAGATTTGGGAAGCCAAGACACAAACTTATGAGAGAGTGCTGAAACGCAAAGATTTTCATTTTTCAAAGTTATATAGGGGCATAACTCTAGAATTTCAAGTGACTCACTGCCAAAACTCAAAATTTGTCTGCAAATTTTAGCTTTTAACTTAATGTATGAGTTTATTTATTTGGATGTCAAAAACTTCAGGTGGAATTTGATAACAAAAAATGGAAGGACTGTGAGTGAGTGAGTGAGTGAGAGGGTCAATGGTAACACTTAATACATTATATGTTTTATGACAATTAAGATTTTCATATTTTTATATTTATGTGATTTATTCTATTAATCAAATCATTTAGGTTATTGCCTTAGCTAAATTACAAATTTTGGATTGCAAATGCAAACTTTTCAAATGAAGATTATTAACAGGCAGTTTGCCAAAATTTAAATTTTCATGTTTTTCATTGATCTACAACATAAGCTGGAATTATAATATATTATCAACCAACCAAGTTTTACAAAACATGAAACAAATCCTATTTAAAACATGCTTTAAAACTTTATATTTTCCTCCCAAAATTTAATCCCACAAAATAAAATACACAATCATCATAAAGCTAATCAATGCTGTATAATCTTTATAAATCAGCCTTACATAATGAAAAGCACTTGTAACAGTGTACAAAGATGCCTTCATCTTGAAGTAGTTTACATGGGTTAATTAAGTGAAGTAAAACTATTGTAATTGAGTTATCTCCCCTCCTTCATAATTCTCTTTGATCATGTTACTGACCAAACTAATGATCCAATTAGACAATTTCTTTTAAAGAAACTACCTTCCAATTAGGAACACCAAGTAGAAACAACTTGTTTTTTTACTTGCATTTAAGGAATTTTAAATAGTATATGTACTTTGGTACTGTGAGATCAAAAGCAGCCCCTTGTAAAAAAGAAGAAAAACACTAAAAACTGATTGAGAACAAAATATTAGGACAACAACAAAATGACCATCCCCCCTCCCTAATTTTCATACATTATGATTAGGTGTTTAGGTCTTTAGAATAAAAGCGGCTACACATGTGTATTATTAACAGTGTGCAGATTTGTCTAAGTCTCATTAATCTATAAAGACTATCCAAATTAGTTGTCTTATAAAATCAAAATTATGACTCACTTTTAGAAATCACAACAATATAAATGTAAAGTGTCAAATATAAGACTCCAAGCATAGTAGTTTAATCAAAATTATATAGATGCATTCGTTTCTAACTGTTACAGTAATAAAATACAGTGAATGTGAATTCTAAATGCAAAAATTTAAGGGTTAAAGTAATTGCTTCAAAAAGTTAAACAAATTTAAAAATAAGATTTTAAAATATAATATGCAATTAATTTATATCCTAAAACTGACAGAGTTATCTCCCTTATTCCAAAGATTCTTATGATACTTTATGATAGCCTTTAAATTGGCTAAATAGCTGATCACGAAACTGTAGACAGTTACCATACAAACCCCAGTATCTTGTTTAATCCCCCTCCCAGAAAACCATCAATGTTCAGAGTCAAATTTTAAGTCAGTCAAGCTATGATAAATATATTACCATAAGCAATGAGTTGTGCCATTAGCATTCTAATAAAATACTGATTTATGAGTATAATCTGTATAAAAACTGGCACAGAATCTGACTGCATAGAATTTTCTTCTTCTGATATTAATAACTTTCTTCAGGCACATACCTGCCAACTGTCACTATTTGCGGGGGATTTCCCCCATGGAGGCTCCCAAATTGAAATTTTGAAAGAGCAGTTTTGTCCACAATTTAAACAAAACAACTAATTTTACAATGACTTTAGGCTTATAAAAGTATGAAGAAGCCAAAAAACAACATTAAAATGTATTTGCAGGCCCCCTTGAAGGTTTTTTAGGACTATGACAGCCATCTTGCACGCAAAACCCCCATGGGCATTTTGAAAAGTTGGCAGGTATGCAGGCAGGAGGCATATAATATTACTGTTGTAATTTGTTTAAAATTCAAAACATGCTTCAATCTTTATCCCAATATGCATGGAAGTTAAAAATAATATATATTTCAGTTAGAACATTAGTTAAACAAAATTGATGTATATTTTTCTTTCAATTGACCATTTTCAACGAGTACACTATGCATTGGCAAGTCAATCTTCACCTGGCCTCACGGTCATAAAACTGTTGAGCATGATTTTTGTACTCAGACTCGAAAATCAACCAATCAAATTGCTGGATTATATGTTTTGAGCATGATTTTTGTGCTCCGAGCACTGAGCAAAGTTTTATGCCTTCAAGGCCTGGAATCAAATACACTCAACAGAACAAAATATTAGTTTTCCCAATTTCTAGTTTCTTTCCAAAAAATGTGCTTAACTTTTGTACATTTCATGTGTCTAAACCTAAAAATTAATCAACAGCAGACTGTGAGACAGTGAAATTTTTACTGGTGACAATGGGTATCTCCTCCAAAAAAGTCAACAATTAAAGATTGGTAAATTTCAAATTAATAAGTATAAAAAATCAAAATAAAATAATGAATGGAACAGGGAATATGTCATCAACCCGACCAAAGGGCAACTGATTATCAGCTTCAATTAAACACTAAACAGATACATGTAGAGAGTCATGATCATTAGATTAATGGTTCAATTAAACACATGTTCAGATATATATGTAAAAAGTCAAATAATTTAGTTTCAATGAAACACTTATTTTAAACACATATTGAGACGAATGAAGGTACATCTAGAGAGTTTTAGATTTCTGGTTCAATGAAGAACTAAACACATATTGAAATACAATTAAACACCTGTTAAGATACATGTAAAGAGACATGATCATTAGATTTCTGATTCAATGAAGAACTAAACACATATTGAAATACAATTAAACACCTGTTAAGATACATGTAAAGAGTCATGATCATTAGATTTCTGATTCAATGAAGAACTAAACACATGGTGAAATACAATTAAACACCTGTTAAGATACATGTAAAGAGTCTTGATCATTAGATTTCTGGTTCAATAAAGAACTAAACACATGTTGAAATACAATTTAACACCTGTTAAGATACATGTAAAGAGTCATGATCATTAGATTTCTGGTTCAATGAAGAACTAAACACATATTGAAATACAATTAAACACCTGTAAAGATACACGTAAAGAGTCTTGATAATTAGATTTCTGGTTCAATGAAGAACTAGACACATGTTGAAATACAATTAAACATCTGTTAAGATACATGTAACGAGTCTTGATCATTAGATTTCTGGTTCAATGAAGAACTAAACACATATTGAAATACAATTAAACACCTGTAAAGAGTCATGATCATTAGATTTCTGGTTCAATGAAGAACTAGACACATGTTGAAATACAATTAAACATCTGTTAAGATACATGTAACGAGTCTTGATCATTAGATTTCTGGTTCAATGAAGAACTAAACACATATTGAAATACAATTAAACACCTGTAAAGAGTCATGATCATTAGATTTCTGGTTCAATAAAGAACTAAACACATGTTGAAATACAATTAAACACCTGTTAAGATACATGTAAAAAGTCTTGATCATTAGATTTCTGGTTCAATAAAGAACTAAACACATATTGAAATACAATTAAACACCTGTAAAGAGTCTTGATCATTAGATTTCTGGTTCAATGAAGAACTAAACACATATTGAAATACAATTAAACACCTGTTCAGATACATGTAAAAAGTCATGATCATTAGATTTCTGGTTCAATGAAGAACTAAACACATATTGAAATACAATTAAACACCTGTTAAGGTACATGTAAAGAGTCATGATAATTAGATTTCTGGTTCAATAAAGAACTAAACACATGTTGAAATACAATTAAACACCTGTTAAGATACATGTAAAAAGTCTTGATCATTAGATTTCTGGTTCAATAAAGAACTAAACACATATTGAAATACAATTAAACACATGTAAAGAGTCATGATCATTAAATTTCTGGTTCAATGAAGAACTAAACACATGTTGAAATACAATTAAACACCTGTTAAGATACATGTAAAGAGTCTTGATAATTAGATTTCTGGTTCAATGAAGAACTAAACACATATTGAAATACAATTAAACACCTGTTAAGATACATGTAAAGAGTCTTGATAATTAGATTTCTGGTTCAATGAAGAACTAAACACATATTGAAATACAATTAAACACCTGTTAAGATACATGTAAAGAGTCATGATCATTAGATTTCTGGTTCAATGAAGAACTAAACACATTTTGAAATACAATTAAACACCTGTAAAGATACATGTAAAGAGTCTTGATAATTAGATTTCTGGTTCAATGAAGAACTAAACACATATTGAAATACAATTAAACACCTGTAAAGATACATGTAAAGAGTCATGATCATTAGATTTCTGGTTCAATAAAGAACTAAACACATATTGAAATACAATTAAACACCTGTAAAGATACATGTAAAGAGTCGATATCATGATCATTAGATTTCTGATTCAATAAAGAACTAAACACATATTGAAATACAATTAAACACCTGTTAAGATACATGTAAAGAGTCATGATCATTAGATTTCTGGTTCAATAAAGAACTAAACACATGGTAAAATACAATTAAACACCTGTTAAGATACATGTAAAGAGTCATGATCATTAGATTTCTGGTTCAATGAAGAACTAAACACATGTTGAAATACAATTAAACACCTGTTAAGATACATGTAAAAAGTCATGATCATTAGATTTCTGGTTCAATGAAGAACTAAACACATATTGAAATACAATTAAACACCTGTTAAGATACATGTAAAGAGTCTTGATAATTAGATTTCTGGTTCAATAAAGAACTAAACACATATTGAAATACAATTAAACACCTGTTAAGATACACGTAAAGAGTCTTGATCATTAGATTTCTGGTTCAATGAAGAACTAAACACATGTTGAAATACAATTAAACATCTGTTAAGATACATGTAAAGAGTCATGATCATTAGATTTCTGGTTCAATGAAGAACTAAACACATGTTGAAATACAATTAAACATCTGTTAAGATACATGTAAAGAGTCATGATCATTAGATTTCTGGTTCAATGAAGAACTAAACACATGTTGAAATACAATTTAACACCTGTTAAGATACATGTAGAGTCTTGATCATTAGATTTCTGGTTCAATGAAGAACTAAACACATGTTGAAATACAATTAAACATCTGTTAAGATACATGTAAAGAGTCATGATCATTAGATTTCTGGTTCAATGAAGAACTAAACACATGTTGAAATACAATTAAACATCTGTTAAGATACATGTAGAGTCTTGATCATTAGATTTCTGGTTCAATAAAGAACTAAACACATGGTGAAATACAATTTAACACCTGTTAAGATACATGTAAAGAGTCATGATCATTAGATTTCTGGTTCAATAAAGAACTAAACACATGTTGAAATACAATTTAACACCTGTTAAGATACATGTAAAGAGTCTTGATAATTAGATTTCTGGTTCAATAAAGAACTAAACAGATGGTGAAATACAATTTAACACCTGTTCAGATACATGTAAAGAGTCATGATCATTAGATTTCTGGTTCAATGAAGAACTAAACACATGTTGAAATACAATTTAACACCTGTTCAGATACATGTAAAGAGTCATGATCATTAGATTTCTGGTTCAATGAAGAACTAAGCACATATTGAAATACAATTTAACACCTGTTAAGATACATGTAACGAGTCTTGATCATTAGATTTCTGGTTCAATGAAGAACTAAACACATGTTGAAATACAATTAAACATCTGTTAAGATACATGTAAAGAGTCATGATCATTAGATTTCTGGTTCAATGAAGAACTAAACACATGTTGAAATACAATTAAACATCTGTTAAGATACATGTAGAGTCTTGATCATTAGATTTCTGGTTCAATAAAGAACTAAACACATGGTGAAATACAATTTAACACCTGTTAAGATACATGTAAAGAGTCATGATCATTAGATTTCTGGTTCAATGAAGAACTAAACACATATTGAAATACAATTAAACACCTGTTAAGATACATGTAAAGAGACATGATCATTAGATTTCTGGTTCAATGAAGAACTAAACACATGTTGAAATACAATTAAACATCTGTTAAGATACATGTAAAGAGTCTTGATCATTAGATTTCTGGTTCAATGAAGAACTAAACACATGTTGAAATACAATTAAACATCTGTTAAGATACATGTAGAGTCTTGATCATTAGATTTCTGGTTCAATAAAGAACTAAACACATGGTGAAATACAATTTAACACCTGTTAAGATACATGTAAAGAGTCATGATCATTAGATTTCTGGTTCAATAAAGAACTAAACACATGTTGAAATACAATTAAACACCTGTTAAGATACATGTAGAGTCTTGATAATTAGATTTCTGGTTCAATGAAGAACTAAACACATGGTGAAATACAATTTAACACCTGTTAAGATACATGTAGAAACATCGAGAAAGTTTTAGATTTCGGATTCAATGAAGAACTAAACATAGGTTGAAAAACAATTAAACACCTGTTAAGATATATGTAAAGAGTCTTGATAATTAGATTTCTGGTTCATTACTGAAACACTATTCACCTGTTAAGGTACATGTAGTGTCAGTCTATTTTTGTTATGAATAAATGATAATTAATATATAAGATGCTTTAATGAAAATAACAGATATGGGAACATTTCAAAAGTTCTGGAAGGAATCACTTTGCAATTGAGTTTCTAGAAGTTGTATGAAATTAGTTTCATATCTATCAATAAAAAAATTGGTACTCTTTATACAAGTAATAAAGTCTATATTTGTATTCTAAGTATTTCTTCACTAGTTTTTCATTTCTCATTTCAAATTCCAGATAGATATTTACTTTGCAGAGCACAATTTAGCCTAATATATCTCGTCTAAACATCAACCCAACAATGTTAGATCTGTAAATTTTCTTTTGCAAATTTTTTGTTCTTCCCTCGCCGGGATTCGAACCCATGCTACTGAGATATCGTGACACCAAATCGCCTGCACTGTAGTCGTCCGGCTAGACCACACGACCACCTGGGCTTCACAAAAAATGAAGCTTTCGGTGGCCATGTGTATATATATATATTTTAGGCTAGATTGATTTTTATAGTTAAGTCTTAAAAAATTTAAGCTAATAAATGTTCTGTATTTAATTTAATGTTCGTTGTGAGGGTGATGCACACTTGTCTTAGTCCCATGTTTATGGCTAAATGTATGAAGTACATCTCTCTTTGAAAATATTCAAAACAACCAAGAGTTATACTTGCATTACTTCTTCTTTTGACCTTATAGGTTGCACTTTGTAAATACAGCTGTTTCTGACAACACGCCTCTTTTGGGGAGAAATAGAATATTCATAGAAAATTAATTTTGTTTACATACTGGTTCCCAGTTATGCTCTCTGTGTTCCATATCGCAGAGACAGAACTGGGGAATGTTACCAGTAAATAAACACGTGCTTATTGTTTACATTGAAATCTGTGGTAACCTTTCATTCGAGGTAGGGGTAGTTAAGAAAATAAGTGTAAGTTTCAACTCTGAGAAGTTCGGGGCATATAAACGTTGAAAATATGCCGCACAGCCCTATATTTTGACCTTTGAAAAAAATTGTGGTGCAAATGAACTTTCAATTCTAGGATAAGATTTTTTTCAAAACTTCATAGTAAAAGTGGTACAGTTTTAGCCGTAAAAGGAGTTCCTATGGGAAATTGCATTGTCAATATTTACAGAAATGCAACCTATATAGGGTGAAAAAGGGGAACATTCAGAATTTAACCAAATTTGCTTTATTTCACAGATTTTAAAGAAATTAACTCAAATATGAAGTTTTATAAATATTTAATGAAGATTGATAGAATCCTGGGCCTTAGATATGATGACTCAGCATAAATTCACAGATTACAGTATGCATAGTTTACTTAAAGTCCTGGATACAAAATTAATTCATAACATTTGCATATTTGTAAGTTAAATTGTTAAAAAGTGCTTATATTTACTCTTCGCAGTCATTGAAACTCATAGATCCTTCCTGAATATTATTTATGGAGTATTTGTGTCCTTTCGATAACCCAAAATTAAGCCGCAACACCTAATTCTTCTTTTTTGTCACCACGGCATAACAAATACAAGCTAGAAAAACAAAAATATCTCAAGAAAACTTACAATAGTGTGTTCTATCCTGAATATGTACTAAATATTTCAAATTGCTAGAAACAGCAGAATGATTTAGGAAATTTGAGGCCCCAGGGGCAAAAAACATAGAAAATTGCCTACCCCCTGGGTCATAAAACAAATAATTTAACTTGTAAATGGTATGATTTTCTGATTTTAATGTTCTTGATATAGAAACAATAACTATGTTTGGAAGTTATGCAAAAATCAGATGTTAGCAGTCATCTCTACAACATTTTAAGTGAATTTATATCTCAGACTGGTATCTGCATACATACAACTATTGCAAATATGGCTTTGTTTGAACACTTCTAGTATATATAGTAGCTAAATTGTGTCAGATATATGGTTACAGATGATACTGTTGTGACAAGAATTCTAAATTGACCATTTGAGGCAGAAAATGTGTTCTTTAATTGACAAATAGGTATACAGTAAGATGTGGACTGGAGACAGAGGCTGGATTGGATACTTTATATAATCTTGAATGTTGTGACGATTGACTGCTAAACATTACATTTATAATATTCTGATATGCTTTCAATATGTTATCAAAACAGTTTTAATCAGGTTCTAGGCATTTTTTATCAGAAAATATGTAAAAAGGGTAAGCTGGCAATAATTAAAGTCTTATTTTCAAATTCTTTAAAAAAATTGCAACAGGGGAGGGGGTATAAAATGTATAGTAAAGAAAAACTTAGAGTATACACAGTGATTTCTTTAAGACTATAATTCTGATAAATGAGTCATAATGTGAGAAAAACTGATTTTAGAGAGTTTTCTATTTGAATAAATGTCTGTATAGGTTGCACTTTGTAAATACAGCTGTTTCTGACAACACGCCTCTTTTGGGGAGAAATAGAATATTCATAGAAAATTAATTTTGTTTACATACTGGTTCCCAGTTATGCTCTCTGTGTTCCATATCGCAGAGACAGAACTGGGGAATGTTACCAGTAAATAAACACGTGCTTATTGTTTACATTGAAATCTGTGGTAACCTTTCATTCGAGGTAGGGGTAGTTAAGAAAATAAGTGTAAGTTTCAACTCTGAGAAGTTCGGGGCATATAAACGTTGAAAATATGCCGCACAGCCCTATATTTTGACCTTTGAAAAAAATTGTGGTGCAAATGAACTTTCAATTCTAGGATAAGATTTTTTTCAAAACTTCATAGTAAAAGTGGTACAGTTTTAGCCGTAAAAGGAGTTCCTATGGGAAATTGCATTGTCAATATTTACAGAAATGCAACCTATATAGGGTGAAAAAGGGGAACATTCAGAATTTAACCAAATTTGCTTTATTTCACAGATTTTAAAGAAATTAACTCAAATATGAAGTTTTATAAATATTTAATGAAGATTGATAGAATCCTGGGCCTTAGATATGATGACTCAGCATAAATTCACAGATTACAGTATGCATAGTTTACTTAAAGTCCTGGATACAAAATTAATTCATAACATTTGCATATTTGTAAGTTAAATTGTTAAAAAGTGCTTATATTTACTCTTCGCAGTCATTGAAACTCATAGATCCTTCCTGAATATTATTTATGGAGTATTTGTGTCCTTTCGATAACCCAAAATTAAGCCGCAACACCTAATTCTTCTTTTTTGTCACCACGGCATAACAAATACAAGCTAGAAAAACAAAAATATCTCAAGAAAACTTACAATAGTGTGTTCTATCCTGAATATGTACTAAATATTTCAAATTGCTAGAAACAGCAGAATGATTTAGGAAATTTGAGGCCCCAGGGGCAAAAAACATAGAAAATTGCCTACCCCCTGGGTCATAAAACAAATAATTTAACTTGTAAATGGTATGATTTTCTGATTTTAATGTTCTTGATATAGAAACAATAACTATGTTTGGAAGTTATGCAAAAATCAGATGTTAGCAGTCATCTCTACAACATTTTAAGTGAATTTATATCTCAGACTGGTATCTGCATACATACAACTATTGCAAATATGGCTTTGTTTGAACACTTCTAGTATATATAGTAGCTAAATTGTGTCAGATATATGGTTACAGATGATACTGTTGTGACAAGAATTCTAAATTGACCATTTGAGGCAGAAAATGTGTTCTTTAATTGACAAATAGGTATACAGTAAGATGTGGACTGGAGACAGAGGCTGGATTGGATACTTTATATAATCTTGAATGTTGTGACGATTGACTGCTAAACATTACATTTATAATATTCTGATATGCTTTCAATATGTTATCAAAACAGTTTTAATCAGGTTCTAGGCATTTTTTATCAGAAAATATGTAAAAAGGGTAAGCTGGCAATAATTAAAGTCTTATTTTCAAATTCTAAAAAAATTGCAACAGGGGAGGGGGTATAAAATGTATAGTAAAGAAAAACTTAGAGTATACACAGTGATTTCTTTAAGACTATAATTCTGATAAATGAGTCATAATGTGAGAAAAACTGATTTTAGAGAGTTTTCTATTTGAATAAATGTCTGTATAGGTTGCACTTTGTAAATACAGCTGTTTCTGACAACACGCCTCTTTTGGGGAGAAATAGAATATTCATAGAAAATTAATTTTGTTTACATACTGGTTCCCAGTTATGCTCTCTGTGTTCCATATCGCAGAGACAGAACTGGGGAATGTTACCAGTAAATAAACACGTGCTTATTGTTTACATTGAAATCTGTGGTAACCTTTCATTCGAGGTAGGGGTAGTTAAGAAAATAAGTGTAAGTTTCAACTCTGAGAAGTTCGGGGCATATAAACGTTGAAAATATGCCGCACAGCCCTATATTTTGACCTTTGAAAAAAATTGTGGTGCAAATGAACTTTCAATTCTAGGATAAGATTTTTTTCAAAACTTCATAGTAAAAGTGGTACAGTTTTAGCCGTAAAAGGAGTTCCTATGGGAAATTGCATTGTCAATATTTACAGAAATGCAACCTATATAGGGTGAAAAAGGGGAACATTCAGAATTTAACCAAATTTGCTTTATTTCACAGATTTTAAAGAAATTAACTCAAATATGAAGTTTTATAAATATTTAATGAAGATTGATAGAATCCTGGGCCTTAGATATGATGACTCAGCATAAATTCACAGATTACAGTATGCATAGTTTACTTAAAGTCCTGGATACAAAATTAATTCATAACATTTGCATATTTGTAAGTTAAATTGTTAAAAAGTGCTTATATTTACTCTTCGCAGTCATTGAAACTCATAGATCCTTCCTGAATATTATTTATGGAGTATTTGTGTCCTTTCGATAACCCAAAATTAAGCCGCAACACCTAATTCTTCTTTTTTGTCACCACGGCATAACAAATACAAGCTAGAAAAACAAAAATATCTCAAGAAAACTTACAATAGTGTGTTCTATCCTGAATATGTACTAAATATTTCAAATTGCTAGAAACAGCAGAATGATTTAGGAAATTTGAGGCCCCAGGGGCAAAAAACATAGAAAATTGCCTACCCCCTGGGTCATAAAACAAATAATTTAACTTGTAAATGGTATGATTTTCTGATTTTAATGTTCTTGATATAGAAACAATAACTATGTTTGGAAGTTATGCAAAAATCAGATGTTAGCAGTCATCTCTACAACATTTTAAGTGAATTTATATCTCAGACTGGTATCTGCATACATACAACTATTGCAAATATGGCTTTGTTTGAACACTTCTAGTATATATAGTAGCTAAATTGTGTCAGATATATGGTTACAGATGATACTGTTGTGACAAGAATTCTAAATTGACCATTTGAGGCAGAAAATGTGTTCTTTAATTGACAAATAGGTATACAGTAAGATGTGGACTGGAGACAGAGGCTGGATTGGATACTTTATATAATCTTGAATGTTGTGACGATTGACTGCTAAACATTACATTTATAATATTCTGATATGCTTTCAATATGTTATCAAAACAGTTTTAATCAGGTTCTAGGCATTTTTTATCAGAAAATATGTAAAAAGGGTAAGCTGGCAATAATTAAAGTCTTATTTTCAAATTCTTTAAAAAAATTGCAACAGGGGAGGGGGTATAAAATGTATAGTAAAGAAAAACTTAGAGTATACACAGTGATTTCTTTAAGACTATAATTCTGATAAATGAGTCATAATGTGAGAAAAACTGATTTTAGAGAGTTTTCTATTTGAATAAATGTCTGTATATAGGGTGAAAAAGGGGAACATTCAGAATTTAACCAAATTTGCTTTATTTCACAGATTTTAAAGAAATTAACTCAAATATGAAGTTTTATAAATATTTAATGAAGATTGATAGAATCCTGGGCCTTAGATATGATGACTCAGCATAAATTCACAGATTACAGTATGCATAGTTTACTTAAAGTCCTGGATACAAAATTAATTCATAACATTTGCATATTTGTAAGTTAAATTGTTAAAAAGTGCTTATATTTACTCTTCGCAGTCATTGAAACTCATAGATCCTTCCTGAATATTATTTATGGAGTATTTGTGTCCTTTCGATAACCCAAAATTAAGCCGCAACACCTAATTCTTCTTTTTTGTCACCACGGCATAACAAATACAAGCTAGAAAAACAAAAATATCTCAAGAAAACTTACAATAGTGTGTTCTATCCTGAATATGTACTAAATATTTCAAATTGCTAGAAACAGCAGAATGATTTAGGAAATTTGAGGCCCCAGGGGCAAAAAACATAGAAAATTGCCTACCCCCTGGGTCATAAAACAAATAATTTAACTTGTAAATGGTATGATTTTCTGATTTTAATGTTCTTGATATAGAAACAATAACTATGTTTGGAAGTTATGCAAAAATCAGATGTTAGCAGTCATCTCTACAACATTTTAAGTGAATTTATATCTCAGACTGGTATCTGCATACATACAACTATTGCAAATATGGCTTTGTTTGAACACTTCTAGTATATATAGTAGCTAAATTGTGTCAGATATATGGTTACAGATGATACTGTTGTGACAAGAATTCTAAATTGACCATTTGAGGCAGAAAATGTGTTCTTTAATTGACAAATAGGTATACAGTAAGATGTGGACTGGAGACAGAGGCTGGATTGGATACTTTATATAATCTTGAATGTTGTGACGATTGACTGCTAAACATTACATTTATAATATTCTGATATGCTTTCAATATGTTATCAAAACAGTTTTAATCAGGTTCTAGGCATTTTTTATCAGAAAATATGTAAAAAGGGTAAGCTGGCAATAATTAAAGTCTTATTTTCAAATTCTTTAAAAAAATTGCAACAGGGGAGGGGGTATAAAATGTATAGTAAAGAAAAACTTAGAGTATACACAGTGATTTCTTTAAGACTATAATTCTGATAAATGAGTCATAATGTGAGAAAAACTGATTTTAGAGAGTTTTCTATTTGAATAAATGTCTGTATAGGTTGCACTTTGTAAATACAGCTGTTTCTGACAACACGCCTCTTTTGGGGAGAAATAGAATATTCATAGAAAATTAATTTTGTTTACATACTGGTTCCCAGTTATGCTCTCTGTGTTCCATATCGCAGAGACAGAACTGGGGAATGTTACCAGTAAATAAACACGTGCTTATTGTTTACATTGAAATCTGTGGTAACCTTTCATTCGAGGTAGGGGTAGTTAAGAAAATAAGTGTAAGTTTCAACTCTGAGAAGTTCGGGGCATATAAACGTTGAAAATATGCCGCACAGCCCTATATTTTGACCTTTGAAAAAAATTGTGGTGCAAATGAACTTTCAATTCTAGGATAAGATTTTTTTCAAAACTTCATAGTAAAAGTGGTACAGTTTTAGCCGTAAAAGGAGTTCCTATGGGAAATTGCATTGTCAATATTTACAGAAATGCAACCTATAGTTTTGGTTTACCTTTTAGTAATGCCTAGACATAGTATAATAAACTTTGAGATTATCCCCCAAGACAGATGTTTTCTATAATAAATCACATGGGGTTTTTATATCAAATCTTGATAAATTACATGTTCAGTTTTGTAAATTTAATTAGATTTGTATTTGTGATATAATTGAAATTCCAGATTATTTTATACTCCATGGGAGACAACTCATGTAATCTTCAATTTTGATTTTTTTGTTATGACATAAGGGAGATAACTCATGTCTACTTTTATTGAAGAATGGCACTTAAATTATTTTATTTCTTATTCAGGATTTGAAAAGATGAGACAGTTTGCTAAAAGTATCTTTCTTCATTAAGTCAGACACAACCAAACTTTTTTTTTAATTTGTCTAGAAACCTATAAAGTAATTCTTGGCAGCTTGTCTGTACGTCAATGGTACTTCACTTTAGAGTACTTCAAATAAATACTGTTTCCATTTCTTGTGGAATTTTAGAAATGATAATTCAATTCTTGTATTCAGTTTAAAACATTTATTTTTTCCATTACTCATGCATTGTACATGATTAATTCTTCTGACTAAACATATTTAAAACATTTCAACCATTCAGAATCAGATGATCTCACAGTTTTAGATGAAAAGAGAAAACTTGAAGAAGTTTTGAAGAAATTATTTCTTCATAAATTAATGGCAATTCCTCCTTACCTTTTTGTATAAAACTGACAATGTTTAAATGTTCCTATGGAGAATCTCACAAAAGGAATATGAAGAGTCCATATTGTCATTTGTTTATGATATGAGCTGCGTCGGATAGAAATCGACCTTATGCAAATGAAAATCAATACAATGTATATGTTAACTTTGATGTCGGGTTGACAATTGACTAAATCTGTATGAAAGTCTGTGACTATTTGAAAATTTAGTTTTTATATGAACCCTACAAAATAAGCTAAAGTTCATCTTTTATTTCACATTTAAATGTTCGAAATTCCACCAAAGGCTTTATACATGTACATGCGCACGTGAACTTACATAAGGTCGATTTCTATCCGACGCAGCTCATATGTTGCTATTATATTGGTCAAATAAAACAACAAATAAAAGGAAACTGGTAAATCTATATCAAATAGATAAATAAAGACAAAGATACAAAAATTGAATTATCATAAACAAACTGCAATTTACTACCAAAATATGCATTGATTGCAATAACCTGGTCACGCCTCTTTGTTTTGTATTTTATTTTCCCAATCTGACAGCATGAAATATTCTTTTAGGCCATTATGATTTCTTTTTCAGTGTTTTGAATAACCTATCTGCACAGGACAGGATCATAGCTAAATAAAAATGCATGAGTTACATTGGAATCTCATTGTGATTTATCATTACTTAATCTGCCAAAATTATCATGGATTGTGCCAACTAAACAGCAGTACAGAGAATTATTATACTATAAACTTAGGTCAGGCTAAGACAACTCTGTCAGGACAACAGCAGTACAGGAAATTATTATACTATAAACTTAGGTCAGGCTAAGACAAAATCTGTCAGGACAACAGCACCACAAAACAAGCCCATAAAAAAGAATATGTTTGTTTGCCCTAACCCTACCTACCCTGAAACAGCTGCATATTCTAAATCTGTTATGGTCTTGATGTGAAATTAGCAGAAAACTACTTAATACTTCAGGAATTTGTTAAGGTCATACCAAAGTTATTCTGATAACAAAATATTATCAGTTTATAATGATTCTGGGGTTTCATATCGACTTTGTGAGCAAAATTTTCCTGAACGTGAGCAAAATTTTCCTCAACAACTAAATCAATAATTCATAGACCAAAGTTGAAAAAAAAATCCAGTTCACCAAAAATAAAGGAATCACTATTGAAGTCTTAAAACATTTATTATTCCCTCTGTTTGTACCTGATATGTAAGAAATGTTCTACACAAACCATTAGATAATAATTATGGACCTAAGATCCCCTCCAATAAAAAAAACCACCACCACCCTCTTAATTATCTGTAGGATACATATGAAACAAGAATATGTGTCTATACTATATCACATCAATAGCCAATGAGAGTTCCAGCAAATTTACCAATGAATGAATGATAGGGTATCAAAAACAAGGGAGTATAAAAAAAAATGAACACCACAAAATTTTGCCCATGCTGCACCTGCCTGAGGTATGATCTGCAGGGATATAGGCTGAAGAAGACATTTTTAAAACCTCAAGGAAACTCACATAACTGCCAATATTTCAAAATGCCCATAGGGGTTTTAGGAGGAAGATGGCTTTCATGTTCAACAATACCTTTAAAGGGGCCTTTAAATTAATCAGAATCAAATGTATTTCAATGATGTTTAATGTGCTTCTTCATACTTTAACAATAATATACCAAGAGTATACCAATGGTAAAATTGCTCTTTCAAAATTTCCAATCTCCCGCCAATAGTGACAGTTGGTAGGTATGCTCTCATATTTTACTGAAACAATGTTCTGTATGAACAACATTACCTAACATCCCTGCCAAATCCTCAGGATAAATTAGACATTTTTGTCAGAATTAATATCAACAACAATCACTAGCAAATGATATAGTTTATTTATGTTATTACTAATTAACAATCTGTTATAACAAGTACTTTTATGTTTTGTGCAAGGAGGGACCTTTGCCAGGATTCATATATTTACTTCAATATTTCATTTCATAAAAAGAAATTAGGTTTTAACATTTGGACAATCAAATAGTTGGTGGATGGACAGTTATAGTTTCAGGAAACCTACTGGAAGAAAGTAAATTTTGATTATCTCCCCTTTATCATATTGTACTGAAGTATTCCACAATTGTGTAAAGTTTTATTAATATTTGCCTATCTGTTTAGAAGGAATCCCACTCACATGACACACAGATAGATCATTAAATTAGCTTTTTAATGTAGAACTTTCATTGACAGAATAACAGAGGGATGACCAAGGTGATTCCTATATCGCTCAATATTAAAGTACTTAGGTTGATGGACAGAGGAATAAAATTGAGAATGGAAATGGGGAATGTGTCAAAGAGACAACAACCCGATCAAATAGAAAAACAACAGCAGAGGGTCACCAACAGGTCTTCAATGTAGCGAGAAATTCCCGCACCCGGAGGCGTCCTTCAGCTGGCCCCCAAACAAATATATACTAGTCCAGTGATAATGAACGCCATACTAATTTCCAAATTGTACACAAGAAACTAAAATTAAAATAATACAAGACTAACAAAGGCCAGAGGCTCCTGACTTGGGACAGGCGCAAAAATGCGGCGGGGTGTAAACATGTTTGTGAGATCTCAACCCTCCCCCTATACCTCTAACCAATGTAAAAAAGTAAACGCATAACAATACGCACATTAAAATTCAGTTCAAGAGAAGTCCGAGTCTGATGTCAGAAGATGTAACCAAAGAAAATAAACAAAATGACAATAATACATAAATAATAGGAAGTTGACAAATAGTTATAGTTTCAGGGAGACAGAAAGAGAGAGATATGTGAACAGGGTAATTCCTATGTGTAAAGAGGGAAAACTAGAGGCTCTAAAGAGCCTGTGTCGCTCACCTTGGTCTATGTGCATATTAAACAAAGGACACAAATGGATTCATGACAAAATTGTATTTTGGTGATGGTGATGTGTTTGAAGTTCTTACTTTACTGAATGATTTTGCTTCTTACAATTATATCTATAATGAACTTTGCCCATTAGTAACAGAGAACTATATTTGGTAAAAATTTACATATATTTACCAAATTAATGAAAATTGTTAAAAATTGACTATAAAGGGCAATAACTCCTTAAGGGGTCAATTGACCATTTAGGTCATGTTGACTTATTTGTAGATCTTACTTTGCTGAACATTATTGCTGTTTACAGTTTATCGCTATCTATAATAGTATTCAAGATAACCAAAAACGGCAAAATTTCTTTAAAAATTACCAATTGGAGGGCAGCAACCCAACAACCAGTTGTCCAATTCATCTGAAAAATTCAGGGCAGATAGATATTGACTTGATTAACAATTTAACTTCTTGTCAGATTTGCTCTAGATGCTTTGAATTCATAGTTATAAGCCAAAAACTGCATTTTACCCCTATGTTCTATTTTTAGCCATGGCGGCCATCTTGGTTGAATGGCCAGGTCATCGGACACATTTTTCAAACTAGATACCCCAAAGATGATTGTGGCCTAGTAGTTTCAGTGGAGATTTTGTAAAAGATTACTTAGATTTATGAAAAATGGTTAAAGATTGACTATAAAGGGCAATAACTCCTAAAGGGGTCAACTGACCATTTTGGTCATGTTGACTTATTTGTAGATCTTACTTTGCTGAACATTATTGCTGTTTACAATTTATCTCTATCTATAATAATATTCAAGATAATAACCAAAAACAGCAAAATTTCCTCAAAATTACCAATTCAGGGGCAGCAACCCAACAACCGATTGACCGATTCATCTGAAAATTTCAGGGCAGATAGATCTTGACCTGATAAACATTCTTATCCCATGTCAGATTTCCTCAAAATGCTTTGGTTTTTGAGTTATAAGCCAAAAACTGCATTTTACCCCTATGTTCTATTTTTAGCGGTGGCGGCCATCTTGGTTGGTTGACCAGGTCACGCCACACATTTTTTAAACTAGATACCCCAAAGATGATTGTGGCAAAGTTTGGATTAATTTGGCCCAGTAGTTTCAGAGGAGAAGATTTTTGTAAAAGATTACTTTAATTAACGAAAAATGGTTAAAAATTGACTATAAAGGGCAATAACTCCTAAACGGGTCAACTGACCATTTTGGTAATGTTGACTTATTTGTAGATCTTACTTTGCTGAACATTATTGCTGTTTACAGTTTATCTCTATCTATAATAATATTCAAAATAATAACCAAAAACAGCAAAATTTCTTCAAAATTACCAATTCAGGGGCAGCAACCCAACAACCGATTGACCGATTCATCTGAAAATTTCAGGGCAGATAGATCTTGACCTGATAAACATTTTTATCCCGTCAGATTTCCTCAAAATGCTTTGGTTTTTGAGTTATAAGCCAAAAACTGCATTTTACCCCTTTGTTCTATTTTTAGCCGTGGCGGCCATCTTGGTTGGTTGACCAGGTCACGCCACACATTTTTTAAACTAGATACCCCAAAGATGATTGTGGCCAAGTTTGGATTAATTTGGCCCAGTAGTTTCAGAGGAGAAGATTTTTGTAAAAGATTACTTTAATTAACGAAAAATGGTTAAAAATTGACTATAAAGGGCAATAACTCCTAAACGGGTCAACTGACCATTTTGGTAATGTTGACTTATTTGTAGATCTTACTTTGCTGAACATTATTGCTGTTTACAGTTTATCTCTATCTATAATAATATTCAAAATAATAACCAAAAACAGCAAAATTTCCTCAAAATTACCAATTCAGGGGCAGCAACCCAACAACCGATTGACCGATTCATCTGAAAATTTCAGGGCAGATAGATCTTGACCTGATAAACATTTTTACCCCATGTCAGATTTGCTCTAAATGCTTTGGTTTTTGAGTTATAAGCCAAAAACTGCATTTTACCCCTATGTTCTATTTTTAGCCGTGGCGGCCATCTTGGTTGGTTGACCGGGTCACGCCACACATTTTTAAAACTAGATACCCCAATGATGATTGTGGCGAAGTTTGGTTTGATTTGGCCCAGTAGTTTCAGAGGAGAAGATTTTTGTAAAAGTTAACGACGACGGACGACGGACGACAGACGCCAAGTGATGAGAAAAGCTCACTTGGCCCTTCGGGCCAGGTGAGCTAAAAAAGGGACAACAATTAACAATTCACAAAAACATTGTGCAAAAACAGAACTTTTGGTATTCCATTGCCATAAAGATTGACCATTGAATTGGGCTAATATTACTAATTAGTACAATACAATTTAGAATTAAGAGAAATGGGGAAATTATGTCAGAGACAAAAATGTGACAAAAAGAGCAGATAAATATATATGGGATACATAAAGTTAATTATACAAAATAAGACTTGATACAATTACAAATGAGACAATTCTCCACCAAAGTTAATAACTATACAGCCTTCAACAATGAGTAAAACCTAAACTGCATAGTCAGCTAAAAAAGGCCACAAAATGACAAATGTTAAATATTTAAAACAAGAAAACTAGTACCCTGATTCATGTACAAAACAAACACAATATTTATACAGCAACAAGCGACAGCTTTTGACTTTAGACAGGCACTTGCAGAGTATAGTTGGGTTTGAGCTAGTTTTTAGGTACCAAACCATTTTTTATAATTTCTCCTGGCATATGCAACTGTGACATCATATTTTTAGAGTAAATGGATCGTTCCATTTTGAATAAATACAGATGAACAGCAACCCAAGAATAAGCTCAAGTAATAAGAAGAATAAACATGTTAATTCAAATTCAAACTTTGCAAAAGAAGACATTATTTAGGGCTTAAGATTGCACGGACTTTTTTTTCCTCAAAAGATATTCCAAAGGTATTTAGGATTTTCCACAGTGTATATTTTATCAATAGCACCAATATGATATAAATCATTTTTCTATTATGTTTATTCAGATTTTTGTTGGAAGATGTTTTTTTTTTTGCAAAAATTGGGACTGGACAGTTTTCGAAAAAAAAACAAATTTCCATTATAGATTCTGATTCAATAATTAAAGCTGTACAACCAGTGGATGTATGCATGCACAATTTTTTTTGTAATAAACACCAATATTTTACTTAATTCAATTGGAATTCCTGCATTTGTCATGTTTAAGTTTTACCATAATAAAAGGACAAATTGCAGACCCCCCACCCTCTTAAATTATTAATCTCTGATTTGTTAAAAACCATAGTATCTGGATGTAAACTATATCTAATTCGTATTACTAGTACTTTTTTTTAAGAAAGATTATATAGGCTGCATTTTCAAAAAGCACTTTTAACCAGATTGCTATAAAAAAATAATAATTTGGAGTTCACTGACTGCATTATATATTTTATCTAAATTCCTCAGGGATAAACATAGTATTGAGAAATCAGACAGAGAAGGGATTGTGGCCATTATCTATTAATCTGCTACAAGATAGGATGATAGCCCCCATACAGAGACTGAGCTACTAAGAGATGAAGTTTATGAGGCTATTTATCTTATGTTACAAATTGTTATAATGTCTACCAGTAATTAGTGTGTAATTAACACATGTGTACAATATTAACATGAGATATCATTGGGTGAGGTCACGATCATTCTAAACAATAAGAGGGAGGTCAATGGAACCAAATTAACATGAGAAATCATTGGGTGAGGTCACTATCATAGCTAAAACAACAAGGAGGGAGGTCGATGGAACCACAAAATTAACTTGAAAACAATATGAGGGAGTGAGGTGGAATGACATGCATGAATAATAGCAAGTTGAGGTCACTTACTTAGTGAAGTCATTCTGGTCATAAATGTATACATAACAATGAAAGTGGCCAATCTTTTTAATTTTTTTTATTTAAAAAGGGGAAGTAATAAAATTGAGAATGGAAATGGGGAATGTGCCAAAGAGACAACAACCCGACCATAGAAAAAAACAACAGCAGAAGGTCACCAACAGGTCTTCAATGAAGCGAGAAATTCCCGCACCCGGAGGCGTCCTTCAACTGGCCCCTAAACAAATATATACTAGTTCAGTGATAATGAACGCCATACTTATTTCCAAATTGTACACAAGAAACTCAAATTAAAATAATACAAGACTAACAAAGGCCAGAGGCTCCTGACTTGGGACAGGCGCAAAAATGCGGCGGGGTTAAACATGTTTGTGAGATCTCAACCCTCCCCCTTTACCTCTAGCCAATGTAGAAAAGTAAACGCATAACAATACGAACATTAAAATTCAGTTCAAGAGAAGTCCGAGTCTAATGTCAGAAGATGTAACCAAAGAAAATAAACAAAATGACAATAATACATAAATAACAACAGACTACTAGCAGTTAACTGACATGCCAGCTCCAGACTTCAATTAAACTGACTGAAAGATTATGATTTCATCATATGAACATCAAGCACAATCCTTCCCGTTAGGGGTTTAGTATCATACCATCATAACATATATGAGAAGAACATAACCCATGTCATGCCAACAACTGGTTTTTGAATAAATGTGTTTAGTTCCGATGCAAAGACCCTATAAGTGAATCAATATTAACGCCAAAATATGCAATCTTTTATGACCTGACAACAGTATCGTAACTATATCCCTTCTTAATAAGTCTATTCAAAGGTTTTGTTAGTTTTTGAGGTGAATACTGACACCTTTGTGCTTTATAAAGAATATTTCCATAAAAAATTGGATGTGAAATACCTGAACGTATAAGAAGTCTGCATGTTGAGCTATATTTACGAATGATGTCCTTATACCGATGATAAAATTTAGTAAATGTTTTGACTAGTTTGTGATATCGAAAACCCTGGTGTAATAATTTTTCAGTGATACATAAATTTCTCTCGTTAAAATCTAAAACATTGTTACATACCTCGGGGGGGCCACTTGCTATATAATTAGTGGTAGGGATGAGCCGCTGGAATAGGTCACTTTTTCATGCTCTATGATATATGAAAAGGGTGAGAAATTCAGATGAAATATATCAATAGGTTGATATTATCACTTGCTTGATTATATCATAAGTATCTGAAACTAATCAGATGTCCGTATTTATTCTTGATGCAGTTAAACCACAGTCGTAAATGCATCAGTTATTTGTCAAACCAATTAAACTCTTTTTATTCTGATGTGGTTTTTCCACTGATGTCAGTGATAGATGCAATAAATCCAACTATTTTGACATTTGCACCTAATTATCATTCAAGGGTTTGTATACATAAAACATGATAACAATTATTTAAAGAAATTCCATTGTGACAGCATCCTTTGCAAGGGAACGGCATTGAAACTTTTTATCAGTTTTTAATTAATATTTAAACATGTTAAAATCAGTGAAGGTGTTACACTCTGGGGTGATATTACATTTATCTGACCATAGATGTAATACCATCTATGATCTCACCAAACGTCTTTTATATGTATTGTATTTTGGAATTGAAATATCTTCATAATGAAAGATGTAAAATGGGCAATAAGAAAAAAGTGTTGAAGATATGAGGAATTTATTCGAAAAGAAGGTGATTTTATTGCGACTGTTTTGCTTCTTAACAAGAAAGTGATTATGAGCGGTGAAAATATTGAAATATATCTATAGGTCTGTTTTTTGTTAATCAATATATGACAAGGTATATATTTTTGATTAACAAAATATATGAAAAGGGTGGGGTACTTGATGTCTCAGCTGCTCACCCCTACCAAAAAAAGTTTGAAGTGGCCCCCCCGAGTTACATACACATGCGAATCGTACAAGTTCATTTTCAGGCACTATTTCAGATGTTAAGAATTTACAGGTACATTATAATGTATATATAATTATAAAAAAAAAAAAAAAATACCAAACCACAAAACAACCTCTTGAGATCTTTTCAGGGCAAACTATCAGTAATATTTCCAATCGTTTGAAATGAATAAAAAATGATAAACCTATGATTTCCTTAACAGATAACCTTATCTCATGACTACAGCTGTATTTCCTGTTTCTCAACTTACTCAAAAAATTTCCTCTGATTAGTTTTTTTTAATGGGTTCATCTTACTTGTGCCAATACATGCAACATTATCATAATCACCAAATGTCTCATTTTAGATTCTTTTGTAGGGGTTAATCCAGCTAAAAAGGGGAGGGGGTTTCCAACCAAGAATAAAAAGGGGTCCAACCATTTGTCCCCATTCAAAAGCATTGATCGTGAACAAAAAGGTGGGTTTCCAACCCATCCCCCATTACCACTGTTTTTTCACCTGGTTGTAAGGTTGCTATCACATTAAAATTCGTCTTTCAATTATCATGATTAAACTTTTAAAAGATAAGATATCATGGCATGATTACCAATTAGACAACTATCCCTATGATATGGTTTTGTGCTTTTAAAAAGTTTGAAGTACTTATCTTGACCATGTGTTCAAATTGATGATGTTATATTTGTTCGATTATCTAATATGTGTAAGGGGTATTCAATAATTAAACATATGGGGTCCTTTGAATCTGAGAAGCACTTTTTTAAATACCCAAACCATCCATAATATTAAAATGTAATTCTTCTTTAAAATTCTAAGGAAAAATGTTACGGCCCACAATCAACTAATCTGTGTACAACCCTATTCCCCCACCCCATGCCATAGTGATAACATGGTTAATAAGAATGATCTTTAATTACAAACATTTAAAACATTTGACTACCAAAAAAACTGAATCCTTCAAGTTTATCAGAGAAACATAGGTAAAAATTCATACATTTAAATTGGAAAAAAGTTGGAAAATGCATTATAATCAAACCAAATGATAAGATTGAGGATTTGATATTAGGGGGCAGAGTTCGCGAATAGTGTCAGTCCTCAGGATTTTACCACCAAAATTTTGCATAGGACTGACACAATTTTAGTATTTTTCAATAGAATTTATAGTGAGGACCAGTAGATTTTCTTCAAGGTCCACCTGGGAAAAAAAGATTTCCCGAACTCTGAGGGGGTGGGGGTAGTCTTCAAAGGACCTTTAAGTCCTACACAAAATATGCTATAGTTTTTACATTGATTATTAAGGTTTTTTTAAGAAGGGCTCTCACCTTAGTTTAAAACTAACAGGTGCTTGCTCTACCTAAACCTATTATGCTGCTCAAGAAGTTATTACCTGTCAAATTGCTGCTGTTTATTTTACATTTGTCTTTTGGGGCTATACTAGGAACACTGACATGACTGGGAGCAAAGGTCAAGAGTTAGAGAAGACCATCACAAAATTAGAAATATTTAAAATAAATTTTCAACTTTTATTTCTCTGAAAAAAAAAATCACAGAAATATTAAGTTTAACACAATTTTTGTATATTTAGTGTAGTCCTTATAAGAAATTCATAGTTGCATATCTACAAGTTGTACATACATTGTATCTTATCCTTGACACTTAGACAAGACGCAATCATCAACCTCCTCCTACAATAATGATCAATAATAACTTATATATTCCCATTCACATAATACTCAATGACATAATAACATCACTTCAAAATATAACTATCTGCCAAACTAATTCTGAGCATGTTCAAAGTTCTAATCTCTCTACAAAACACTTTTCCTTACCTTCAGTAAATTGAGGGCCAACTTTTTCATCATCCTGAGACAGAGGGTAGATATAACGTCCCCTAAGACCGACACAACATTCCTCCCTAATATCAAAGATCATCCACAAGCATCACTATTGAGAACGTTCCCACACTGATATAGAGGGATGAATTATATTTCCATTAACTGATTATTATCGTCAGAGTTATTGATGATTATCAAAGACAAACTATCAGAAAGGTTAATTTTCTGGTAATTCACGCCTCCGCTAACCTCATTTTTTACAATTGGCAACTTTCACTTTATCTTTTAGGTAGATCAGGTTCTAATTTCACTATTTTCATTTTTTAGTTGATTACCTACCTGATTTACCTTTCTTGGACTAGTCCACTTTAAGAATTGGGATGCTTATCTGATTCCCCTGTGAAAGATAAGAAAACATTTTCTATAAATAGAGGTACTAATGGGAGAATTAGAACTTATCAAAGTAAAATAATTTAACCTTCAACATTTAATGATATTTATCATAATTTGACAGCTGATTCTAAGATTTTCTAAATTGAACAGAAGGGTGATTGGTTTATGCTAAAATAACCCTTCTATACTGTTTTCAAATTCGATATGAAAATATAACAAACAGAATAGTTGGCAAACCCAGGGCAAACCCAGAACTTTTCATAACTAAGTGGGGGGAGGGTCATGCTTTTTGACCTAAAAAGGGGGGAGGCTGCTCCAGTCATGCTTCAATGATTCCCTATATGATCAATCAAATTTTTTCCCACAAAAAGCCTCTTAGTTTGATTTTCAACCTTAAATCCGACTCCCCTTACACGTTATGGACATCTTTGGTTAAAAATTAGACCGTTGGTTTTCCCGTTTGAATAGTTTTACACTAGTAATTTTGGGACCCTTTATAGCTTGTTATTCGGTGTGAGCCAAGGCTCCGTGTTGAAGGCCGTACATTCACCTATAATGGTTTAACTTTTTTTTAAATTGTTATTTGGATGGAGAGTTGTCTCATTGGCACTCACACCACATCTTCCTATATGTATATACAATATATATAGTCTGAGATGATATGTACAAAAATATTAACAAGAATACTAACACAATGCATGTTCATATGACACCATGTCCATCTTACACTAGTGCTATAAGGCATGTTCATATGACACCATGTCCATCTTACACCAGTGCTATAAGGCATGTTCATATGACACCATGTCCATCTTACACCAGTGCTATAAGGCATGTTCATATGACACCATGTCCATCTTACACTAGTGCTATAAGACATGTTCATATGACACCACTAGTGCTATAAGATGTCAGTAAACAGGAAATTTGAGCCAAACATTTTGCAGCCAGGGGACTTAATTTTTTGGCAACATATATTTTTTGGTCTGTTGATTTTTTGTTGTTGTATTGCTGTCTTACTTGTATATATAACGATATCTCCCTTTTATCACACATATATATAACGATATCTCCCTTTTATCACACATATATAACGATATCTCCCTTTTATCACACATATATAACGATATCTCCCTTTTATCACACATATATAACGATATCTCCCTTTTATCACACATATATAACGATATCTCCCTTTTATCACACATATATAACGATATCTCCCTTTTATCACACATATATATATATATATATCAGTTTAGAATGTTCTCCAATAATCAGTGGACTGAAAAACCAGCAATGTTAACGCTATCCATTGTAGCTTTAAACATAACAGGCAAAAACAGAACTCATTTTTTAACAGAATACCCCAATGATGATTGTGGCCTAAACTGGTCCGCCATTCCATCTAAAGCTTTGCACCACGTAGCAGTATGTGAACAAAACAGGGGTCCAGCTTAATTGTGGCCAAATTGGCAATATTGATTTGGTTCTTATTGGCACAGTAATTTCAGAGAACACAAGTTATGAATGACTGGCATTGGACAACTGATGCCTTGTGATAAAAATTAAACTCACTTGACCCTTCATAAAAAGGGGTCTTACTTTATGATTCTATACACAGTAAATAAAGGCACAAAATAAATCTTTTCCTACAAAACAAAATCGTATAAAATCATGAAAATTGAGACATCAACCCCACCAAAGAGCAAATAACAGCTGAAGGTCAACAAAGGGTCTCCAACGCATCGAGAAAATCCTGTATACCCGGATGTGATAACAGGCCATGATGACATTTTATTTTTATGTATAAAATGTCAGGATAAGGCAGGATCGAATAGAGTAAAAAATAAAAAGGCAGGACAGATTACAACTAAAAAAAATACAAAATTTATCATATTAGCCAACCTCCATCTCCCCCCAAAAAACGAAATAAAAATTAAATGGTAGCTCCCTAATAAAACCTTTCTTTAAAAGATAAAATCTAACACCCCACACCTGATGAGAAGACTTATCTTTAACATGTCTGACAGATACAAGTTTTAATCGCTTTTTTCTTCCAAAATTAATCTACAGTCAAGCACAATGAACCGTTTGATATATATTCTGTCAAAAATCTATTTATAAAAGCATATATAATATACACAGATGATGATGATGAAGATGAATCGAGGTTTTATGTCCAGTGTCAAATATTACATATTTATTTCAAATGAAGACATGCTCATGTGATTTAGATATGAACCCTGCATCATTTTTATTAGAACTGAGAATCATCTATTTTGGTCTGACCTAGTCTGGGATTTTAACATCCATCTCATGCACTTAAAGTGAGACCAGTGACCTCCTGAAATAGGAGTGAGTCCATTGACCTCCATTAACCTCCAACATTGGAAACACAAACCATTAATTATCTGCACTGGAAGTAAGACCTGTACCTCCTGCACTTTGATTATATATATTGTTTATAGATTGGTGCTCGAAATACCAAGATATTCGGTAGGAAATATGACAATCCTAATCGCTTATGATTGAAGTATAATGTGCCTTCACTGATTCGTTGACAGGCTAGTTTTACAGTAGGTCCACTACTTAAGACCACTCGGTCACATGTAGACATTCAAAACTAGAGGTTCTGAAGAGACTGTTTTTACCTTCAACAATGGCCACCTTTGGGTAAAACTCTTCTTGAAAGAGTCCTACTTGTAACTCTATAAAGAGTTTACTGACAATTTCAGGCATGTTGATGTTTTATTTTATTAGTAAATCTTGTCCTTCTGATCAATTTTGCTTCTTGAATTTCTACAAATCTACATTTTTAATTCTTATATTTTTCAAGGTTATGCTATAGTAGATAAAACGAAAATGGCTAAAATCATCTTTTAATGGCAAAAATCATCTTTTAAGGGCAACAATCATCTTTTAAGGGCAAGCCAACAATCATCTTTTAAGGGCAAAAAATCATCTTTTAAGGGCAAAAATCATCTTTTAAGGGCAAAAATCATCTCTTAAGGGCAAAAATCACCTTTTAAGGGCAAAAATCATCTGTTGAGGGCAAAAATCATCTGTTAAGGGCAAAAATCATCTTTTAAGGGCAAAAATCATCTCTTAAGGGCAAACATCATCTCTTAAGGGCAAACATCATCTTTTAAGGGCAAAAATCATCTTTTAAGGGCAAAAAATCATCTATTAAGGGCAAAAAATCATCTCTTCAGGGCAAAAATCATCTCTTCAAGGCAAAAATCATCTTTTAAGGGCAAAAACTCATCTTTTAAGGGGCAAAAATCATCTTTTAAGGGCAAAAATCATCTTTTAAGGGCAAAAATCATCTCTTAAGGGCGACAACTCTAATCAGGAGACGACTGAAGATTTCAGCTATTTCATCCATCTTCGTTGTCTTCGTGTAATATTTCTTGCTATCAACAAACACATATTTAAAACAAGACACCCTAAGTATGAGTGTGGTCAATTTAAGTAACTTTGACCAGTAGTTCAGTGGACAAGATTTTTGTAACAGTAACGAAAACGGACAAAAAATTATCTACTTTAAAATTACAACTTGCATTTGTGGGTTCAGGTTCATAAGAAAGACCGTAAAATCTTCAGTGAAAGTAAATGGGAAACATGTCCACGGAACACATATGATGCCCCCGCTGGCATATTATATAAAGCTATACAAGGATATAACTAAAGAATCATTATGGCAAATAAAAAGTGATGCTACCAAATATGTACTTGATCTGTATTTTGTGGTAATAAGCATAGCATTTATCTTTAATTTTTAAAGGGGCCTAACTCTAGAACGGTTAAAGTGATGCCACCAAACTTCACATGTGTGGTAATAAGCATTGTGTATAAGGTTCATAGCATTTAATTGAGGCAATTTTACTATAAAATCAGAGAACGGAAACAAAAAATCATAAATTCTTATATTTGTAAAGGGGCATAACTCAAGAACGATTAAAGTGATGTCACCAACATTCAAACTTGATCTGTGGACCGGTATTGTGGTAGTTATCATTGGGTAAACTGTTCAGCTCCTTATTATAACATTTAGTTGAGGAAAAGTAAAGTTAGAGAACGGAAACCAACATTGAATGTACAGACGTAAATACAGACGGTCAAGTTTAGAATTGAAAGCTCCCTGTGCTATAGCGGGGGCAAACAACAGTGGCGGATCCAGCCATTTTAAAAAGGGGGGGTTCCCAACCCAGAGTAAAGGGGGCGGGGGGGTTCCAACTATATGCTCCCATTCAAATGCATTGCTCGTCCAAAAAAAAGGGGGGTTCCAACCCCCGGACCAACTCCCCCCCCCCCCCTGGATCCGCCACTGAACAATGAAAAAGTGATTTTCAATGTGACTAACTGAAAGCCTATGTGCATTCATTACCAAAATACATAACATTATGTTACAATATACATGTATCACAGTATACCACAATTATAACAATTGCCTCAATAAATCACAGTATGCCACAATAAATCACAGTATGCCACAATAAATCACAGTATGCCACAATAAACCACAGTATGCCACAATATATCACAGTATGCCACAATGTATTACAGTACTATTATGCCTCTGTATGTATTAGGCATCCTGTCTATTGAAGAAGACTCTTATTGACCTCTAGATTTCATTTTGAAAATGTAAAGAACCCGACGAGGATTTTATCTTTTTATGTTTTAGTTGTGACGTACCAGTTTGTAAAAAATGTATGGCAGGTAAATACAATGGTTATAAAGTGGCTCATATAGACGATTCCGTAACCCATTTGACTCAGAGCATCAAAATAACAATCGAGAATTGATGTGGTTGGGTTGCTGCATCGTTGACAACCACATCTTTCATAAAAATATATTATATGGTGACATACAAGTAAACTAATCCTGACTGAATAACAACAGCATGCACTTTAATGAGGTATTTCAACCAAATGGAAAATATATTAATTCTAAATTTATCCAATCGACATTCAAATTTAGAATCAATGGTTTATAAATTATAGCGAACTTTATTCATTCTCTTAACTGCTAATTCAAATGTCAAACAAATAAAGTTTTTTGGTAATCTATTACTGAATGGTTTATTTATAAATTGAAATAAGTTCATACACAATTTTTTTTGCGAGTTTTTGTGTGACATGCACCATAACATAAACATTTAACCAGTGACAGGATTGCTACCAATGAACAGTAAATAATTATACAGTTGTAACTTAGGGTAACCAGATATAAGGAGAACCTCTTTAGCCCAATCGCTAGGTTATTACTTGTACTACAGTAATATCAGGTTAGTGTAACTTAGGGTAACCAGATATAAGGAGAACCTCTTTAGCACAATCGCTGGGTTATTACTTGTACTACAGTAATATCAGGTTAGAGTTCTGGACCCGTTTGTTCATGATTCTTTGTTAAATTACATAACCCTTGGTTTAAATTTGTTGCTCATTCTGAAATAAAAACACCCCAATGAAACACATGATGATAGAACCCTACATGAAACACATGAGGATAGAACACTACATGAAACACATGAGGATAGAACCCAACATGAAATACATGAGGATAGAACACTGCATGAAATAAAACACATGAGGATAGAATCCTACATGAAACACATTAGGATAGAACACTGCATGAAACACACGACGATAGAACCCTACTTGAAACACACGAGGATAGAACCCTACATGAATAACAAGAGGATATAACCCTGCATGAAACACATGACTATAGAACCCTACATGAAACACATGAGGATACAACCCTAGATGACACACATGAGGATAGAACACTACATGAAACACATGAGGATAGAGGCCAAAATTGTCACCCCCCAAATAAAAGAGGAGGTATAATTTTCAATGTCTCCACCAGAGACCAAATGAAATAGAACTATAGATCACTGTCAGGTCTTCAACAATGAGCAAACCCATTACGCATAGTCAGCTACATGTATATAAGGTCCGGAAATAACAAAATAAAACAACAAAAATCTGGGGCCGTGTCATCGAAGGTGTCTTAGGACTAAGATATGTCCTAAGATCATCTCAGGAAAATTTTTTGCTCTTAGTCGTGTAATCGAAAAGATCCTATCTAAGGAAATGTCCTAGTTTTGGTCCCAACTTAAGGACTTCTAATAAGCTGTCTTAGATAGTATCAGGACCATCTAACCAATTTTTTTTCAGAAAAGGGAGGACGGGCCCTTTAGCCCCCTCTAAATCCCACTCTGGCTAGACACTATGGAATAGCAAACATTACAGGAACTCAGACTGAGCACAAGGACGGCTTATAATGTTCACTTCGACAAAATTATAAACGAAAATATTTTTATTCAATTATAAAAAGTCCAAAGTAGCAAGCCAACACTTGGTCAGCCCCTCATTAGGAACATTCATGCCATGTTGGGCTTCATTCGTTTCAGTGGTTCTCTTGAAGAAGACATATGTATGTATTTCCTAAAGGGTCCTAATAGTATGTTAAACTGAGTCCCTCTCTGGTGGCCATCTTGAATGATGGACCAGCTACAAAGTAGCAACACTTGGTCAGCACCTCATAAGGAATATTCATGCAACGTTTGGTTTCCTTCCTTTCAGTGGTTCTCTAGAAGAAGTTCAAAATGTAAATACATAAATGGATTCACACTGCACACACAAAATGTATACATATGTGAACGGACTGATCTAACATTCAAGTAAAAGTAACGTTTTCCGGATACCTTTTTACCTAATGCTAGCGCAGCCACGAAATACCAAATAAACCCAGGTTCTTTACATAAACAATGAAGACCAGTTCTGCCCTGGACACCTTGTCACACCTAGGGGACAAGTGTCTACAACAACCGACATAACGGACAATTCTCTGGGAGGACAAAGCTAATACTTGACCGGATAATGATTTGGGCAAGTATAAGCCAGCATTCTAGGAAAAGAAGTCTTAAAGAAATAATACCTCAATAATCATATTTATTTTATACCCAAGTCCTAAAGTTTAAACCCAAAATGAAGCCAAAACATTTTACAGACGAATTGGTCCAGAACAGTAATAGTAAACAGCATGGCTGTAATGAATACTGATAGTTACCTTCGAGGAAAGTATGAATTCTGGACAATGTATAAAATGTGAATTCAGTATATAATTAATATCAAAATGACTTAAAAAATGGTACTTTCTTGAAATAAGATTTGCAATTTAAGCACCACCATCTTACCTTTAACTTTTAATAACCGGTTTAGAAAAGGAGTAAAGTTATTGTGTACATACACACAGGTGAAAGTTTTCATGTAAACAATAGTAATTATATAAAATGTAAATATGCTTAAACTTAAAAGGGAGCTAATAAATAACTCTTAATTCCAATATTGCCCACATTCAATAATACAATATTTTTATTTTCCAAATTAAAGGGCCCATTAAGAGCATAACATTAATTACAACATGACATAAACATTACAGAGTGATTAAAGAAACATAAAATAATAATTGAAATTCAAATGCATGAAGAAAGGATCGGTGGTCAAGGGGAGATAATTTTGATATATTTTAGAGTATCTAACTAATTTTCTGATTTTCTTAGTTGCAGGCCTTTATCCAGGTATGCACATAAAATAGATAGAAATCTGCTATCTTCATTAATCATGATCCATGAAAAAAGATCATTTATATTTAAACTATCTAAACTGGGGTATTTTTTTATATAATCAGTGATATCTCTTCTGAGGTTATTGTAAATAGGGCATTCCAGAAGAAAGTGCATTTCATTTTCAATACAATTTGTATTACAATATAAACATATCCTCTCATGTCGAGGTAATATTTCATATTTACCACATACATTGGTAATTCGTTCATGTCTGCCAGTTTCTATTCTTAAACAGTGATTGCTAAGTCTGTATTTTGTTAACAAATGTTTTTGTGGGTGCTTTAAATCTAAATAATTTTCATAGCAAGGGAGGTAATCATAACAAAAATTTACAAATCTTTCGCCAATAAAAATTTGGCACAAAATGTTTGCCAAAATTAATACAATAAATAGTTGTTATACGTGTTATAATATGTTTCAAATTGTAAGATATTTGTTTTAGAGTAATGTTTAGTTAACCTAATTATTTATAGTGGATTGGAAACAGGTTATTTCAACTTATATAAATCCCCCACTTTACAGGTGCGAGTACTGCCTTGTAGCGTCATTAGCCTGCTCTTTTTTTCGAAATCTACAGGAGTGTCTTTTACGTGCAAGATGATGGCTCCCTCTTAACACGGATCAGCTATTTATCGCCCCTTCCGACGGACTAACATCGTTTCTCAAGACTCGCAAATGGTGTCAAGAGAGCGGAAAATTCAGAATAATGTGTAATACTATATAGGTGTTAATATCAATTCAATCAGTTACAGACTTAGCAAAAAGATTTATGAAATGTGAAAAAAAATAACATACATATGTGTTTCATATTTGTTTTTCATTCATTTTTATGCCTCACCTACGAAAGTAGAGTGGCATTATGTTTTCTGGACTGTTCGTCCGTTCGTTAGTCTGTCCGTCCATCCGTCCGTCTGTCTGTCCCGCTTCAGGTGAAAGTTTTTGGTCAAGGTAGTTTTTGATGAAGACGAAGTCCAATCGACCTAAAACTTTGTATACATGTTCCCTATAATAGCATCTTTGCAATTTAAATGCCAAGGTAGAATTTTGATCCTAATATATATCACGGTCCACGGAACATCGAAAATGATAGTGCGAGTGGGGCATCCGTGTACTTTAGACACATTCTTGTTTGTACATAAATTATGTCGTTAGTTTTCTTGTTTGAATTGTTTAACATTTGTCATTTTAGGGCCTTTTATAGCCGACTATGCGGTATGGCTTTCGCTCATTGTTGAAGGCTGTACGGTGACCTATTTTCTGTGTCATTTGGTCTCTTGTGGGGGTGGAGAGTTGTCTCATTGGCAATCATACCGCATCTTATTTTTTAAAAATGTAACTATATTTGTTCAGCGGCACCCCTTTTGTGTTAAAAGTTTTGATGATTACATAGGGAATCACTGAGGCATGACTAAAGCCACCCCTTTTATGAAAAGTTCTTGATCCACTGTTATATGCAGAAGGATGATTTTATATATTTGACGCATCTCATGTACTGTTGTTACAGTAGTATTTCTTTTTTACATAAAAATACTTTTAGTTTGAAAGTCCGAGTCATAACTATCATTGATTGATTGATTGATTGATCGCTTTACTGGCCTTAATAAAAACGAGAATAAGTTGATATAGGAAGACATGGTGTGAGTGCAACAAAACAAAATATAAAAGTAAACCATTATAGGTCAATGTACGGCCTTCAACACGGAGCATTGGCTCACACATAACAACTCTTAGTCACACATCCACGAGCCCAGGCCATTAGATTTTGTACAAAATTCATCAAAAAGTAAGAATTTGGCATGTTGCACCCGGCCCGAAACATAATTTATACAGAAAAGAAGACCTTGGTTTCTCATGGTCATTTTATTATTTAGATTACTCCTATCTACAAAGGCACTTGTCTCAGAGAAAAAATCCTGTATACCTTAATATAACACATTAAGGTATATTTGAAGAAAAAAATCTGAGGCAAGTGCCTGTGCCTGTATACCTCAATACTATTCAAATAGAACAAACGAAGGATGACTTCAGGTCACAGGCACGGATCCAGGATTTGATGTAATGGGGGGGGGGGGGGGTGTTTGAGAATTAGGAATAAATCAGACATCTTTTGAAAAAAAATGACTGTTAGTTTACCTTTTACATGTTCCCCTTCTCTTAGGGTGGGGGGACAATCACACATGGTGTTGTTGGTCCCTATCTGAATCTGCACATGGGGCCAGGGTCAAAACACATATAAGTCAGAAAGGTCAAAACACGTGTAAGTCAGAAAAGGGAAGTTGTTAAATACAGTGATATTTTGCTTTTCCATTCTTTTAACTCATTTGAAAAAATATAAATAATTAGTAACGTCTGAAGAAAATCTGTACAAAATCTTACATAAACATTACAAAAAGTGAACGAAAAAAGTTATAATGAAGCTGATTAAAAAGGAATGTTCTTAATTAAAACAAGTTATATATAATTAATACCTATAAACATGTAATCAATGTTAAAATATAAAACATTCAATTACTTACTTGTAGCAAAACTTCTTCTACAAAGATCATTAATACAATATGGTATTTTTCAAAATTGCTAATCAGCTTATTCCAATCAAATTGAAAGGTAAAACAGCTTATCATCCTTAAAACTCCGATAACAATTTTAATTGGTGTTAGTCCAAAAATGCATCAAATGCGCATATATACTACTTATTACATGTTAAAATTGAAGAAAACATGCAATTTATAACTTTCTGGCAAGTCGTCAAAGCAAACGTTACAAAAATAACCCCCTAAAAACAACACTATTGGAATGTTCTAATATTAGAACTATTTGTTTCAGATGGTATGATTGATGTATATGTTCTGGTAATTATAGATAAAACTCTTACTGACTCAAAGTCAATTAAACTCAATACCACCTAAATGTATGTATGAATCATTGATTTGTTTGTAAAATCTCTAATGATTATCTCCCTTTGAATATGCTTAATTTGATGGTAAATATTTTTTAAAAGACTTTGGATTCTATAAAACATGTACTCAGTATCTTAAAGTTTCTTAATTTTTAAATGTTTTAATGGCAAATTGCTAGTTATCCTGCAGAAGGTATGTGGTCAGTGGCTGATCAAAGATTAGAAAAAAAGGGAATGTTCCAGTGGCAGATCTAGAAATGAGGGGGCTTGGGCATTGGCACCTCTTTCTTTGCGATCAATGCTTTAGAGTGGGGACACATGGTTGGATTTCCCTTTTAATCTGGGTTGGAATCCCCTTTTTAAAATGGCCGGATCCACCCCATGGATTTTGTTATTATTTTCATGTCCCATTTTGGTCATACACTAAATCATACAAAGGAATCATATAGCACATTACATGTATTTGCCGTCTTGTTGTTTGGCCATGTCATGCTCAGACAAGCTTTCCGAATGTGTCTGGAATACTTGTTTGGTTATTTGTAGTTAGTCTGTAGCTAGTTTTCCAAAACCTCTTTGTTGTTTCCCAATATCTCATTTCCGATGTAGTCCTTTATTTTTATATCTAAACCGGACTGTTTCTAGGAAAAGACGAGGACTTGTGTCTTATGGAAATAAAATGGGTTTGAAATCGTTGAAAAAAGATTCTTCATCGTCTTAGGGTGTTTTGAAGCTGTTTTGTCATTTGTTAACACAAGTATAGATCCGAGGAGTATTTCTGTGGACAGAGTAACTCCTTTGGGAGTAAGTGCTTTTTGCGGTTTGTTGGAATTAGATAATGGTTCGGTTCCTCCTGTGCAATACATTATTTGGTATCAACAATTCTCTAAAAAGAAATTTTGATACTTAAACTTGCCTTGATGGTTTTTCTTCGCTTCAAAACCGACACCCGTGTCAAACATAGCCGACATGCGCATGTGGTGTTCTACACAGGGATATTGATATGGTATTATTCCCGTGTCAAACATAGCCGACATGCGCATGTGGTGTTCTACACAGGGATATTAATATGGTATTATTCCCGTGTCAAACATAGCCGACATGCGCATGTGGTGTTCTACACGGGGATATTGATATGGTATTATTATGTCACCCGATCGAAAATGTCGGGTGACATATATTGCTATTCCTCTGTTTCTTTTTCCGTATTATTATTATTTTTCTTCCACCTAATTTTGTCCGACCGCTTTCTCGGAACCAAAGGAACCAATCTAAATGATAGTTCACTATAACAAGGAACTCTGACTTTCGAGTTGCAGTGCAACTTTGGAACTAAAAAATGGCTGCCATTACCATGGAAACAGAACAATTGTGAAAAAATCCAGTTTTTGGTTTTAATGAATTATTTGGATATGCTTAAACTCAGAATCATTATATTTTGATACAATGTAGGTGCCCACTATATACTGGTTTTGGAGGATTTTGGCAATCATTGGAACTACTATGTTGCCATGGAAACTACACCAAAAATTTCAAAAATATCAGAATGCTCCAAATTTAACGAAACTTTACAGTAACGATGAGCAACATTGGTAGATGTGGAATTTGGCGTTAGAATTTCAAAAATGTCTGCCGTTACCATGGAAACAATGCAAAACAGGTCAAAATGGTTCAAAAACCTTAAAGTGGCATTTACTTTCTTAAAATGGTAGGTCAAATTGATCGAAACTTTGATAGTATGGTCCCTCCCATGTACCAATGTGGTATATGCCATTAACTTTTGGGAATGGTCTCTGTTGTCATAGGAACAAAACAAAATGTCAAAAATTTCAAAAGTTTCAAAATGCTCCAAAATTGATGAAACTTAATAGTATTGTTGACTGTCAAGTCTGCATGAGATTTTTGAAGTTGGAATTTCAAAAATGTCTACCGTTGCCATGGAAACTGGAAAAATGTCAAATATTTTCGAAATGCTCCAAAATTAATGAAACTTAATATTATTGTAAACTGGCATGTATAGATGAGACTTTTGACTTTGAAAATTTAAAAATGGCTGCCGTTGCAAAGGAAACAGCAAAAATCTCATGTTTTTAAAAAGGATCTTAATGTACTGAAAATTTACAGAAAAATGTATAGCCATGCAAATATGTGCATTCACTGTTAAAAGTTTTTGAAATGGCTGCCGCTTAGTGGCAATGGGGGGAAGGGTGACATCCGCTATTGCTTGCAATAGCAATTCTAGTTGTTTATTGTTATTCGAAGCCGACTCGTAAGTATGTTTTACTTGTGTCCAATCCATTTACATAATTTTGAGTAATTAAAATAGTGTTTTTTTTATAAACTTTAGATAGAGTAAAAAGACATGATAATGTGAAACGTTAAAATATCATAGAACTTACATAATATGATAAACAAGATAAGTTTTAGTTACAAACCAAGCTGCAGGCTATAGCATGATAGTATTTCCAGTGAGGTTGAAAAAGGAGGAGAGAGTAATTTGGCTCCACATTGCCAAGTAATGGCATATGAAAATGGGGATACATATCTTTGAAAGCTTCAAGCAAAAGATGCTTTTCCTTACGGACTGGTCATTTTCTTAAATTTGTTGGAACCAGGGAAGAAATATTTGAATTTCTCTGAAAAATTCCTACCTTAAAAAAAAAGAAAAGAAATGCAAGACCCCCTTTCAAAGAAATGACAACTTCAAAACTCCCCTTTTTAAAATGGGTATTTCCCTACTTTCATTTTTAATATATACATAGTATACAGGCATACAGTATATCCTTTACGAAAGAAGTCAATATTTCCTTTTCAGATTATAATACTTTTGATATCGAGCTTACTGATTTTTTTTATTTATACATTACATTTATTCCTATTTAACCGGCAAAGAGATGAAATATGAGGTGAAAAAGGGACCGCGGATCACGACTTAAACTTACCCAAAAATACTCAATTTTTAAGTTCAAAATCTCACGTCTTCAAATCTTCACTTTCAACAATCAGTGGCTGATCCATCGGGAGATTCCGGGGGCTGGATCCCCTTTGTTTGAACGACCATAATGCATTTGAATAGGGACATATAGTTGGAACCCCACCTTTATCCTGGGTTTGGAACCCCGGGCCCTCTGTTGAAGAAAATGGTTGGATCCACCCCTGGGCAATTATTCAATATCGTTGTATATTCCATATCCCCTAATTTTTGTACCCTATTTCCCACATCCCCATGTCTTTATCCCCTATAAACTACATTGCAATAGCGTTTCATATCCCTCATAAAATACAACATCTGCGATACCTTACATTCTAAAAAGTTTAGGTTTAAAATTGACCAATTTAGAAATACAGGTTTGTACAACAGACCTGAATAAGATAAGATACCTTCTAAAAAAACTTAGCGTCCGATAATTGGGTCTGCTTTTGGATAGAATTCAAATAGAAAAAACCGTGCATACAATTATCCATGCCAAGTTTCATTCTCATTGGTCTAATTATTTCAAAAGAGAAGTTAGATATATTTTCCTGATTCGATTTGAATGGTTACTGTGTGTTGCGTCGTAATTATATAACATTGACATTGAACTTGAATTAGATTAGTACACATACAAGTTACCAATGATGTAATACAATCGGATCTGGATCGGATCTGGAAGGCTATTCTTTTCTATTATGTGTTGCCTTTTTTCTCTTCTTTATATGTAACACCCAACAATTCTCTGTTCCATTTTTTGGTCAAATTTAGTATATTCCTTTTTTTTCTTGGGGGGGGGGGGGGGGGGGGGGGGAGTACTGAGATCGTTATTGTTTTATTCTGTTAACCTTTTCCAGACTCATATATACAGTAGAGTACTAGAGCATAAGAACCCGGTAGTGACGAATACTATACATTTCAAGTTTTTTTTTCTCATAATTTTCTATTCAATCAACCATATATACAGATGAGTATTAGAACATAAGGACTAATTCGATGGTTCTTTTTTTTTCATCAATTATATTTTTTTTTTTGGGGGGGAGGGGGAGGAATTTAATTTTATTTTGTAAACCCCATCAAACCCATATACAAATGTATACAGATCAGTACCAAAACATGAGAACCCGGAAGGGTTAAATACTATGATAAACTATACATGATTGTTTAATATGAAATATGTTAAACATCAAAGTCATTCGTCGGATTGTATGTCACTGTACAGCTGACTGAACTGTTATATTGTTGTAAGTTTGTAAACACAGACTTAGTGCAATCTCTCTCATGAACCCGGTAGTTCTATAAACAGTCCATACTTTAAAATTCGTCCGATCTCAAAGACCTCTATTGTCTTAGTCTTCCTCATTGCTAAAATATTATGTAAAAATATAACAGTATTCTAGTATGACAAGCAATTCTCGTCAAAACTATTTTAAGCTGCTTTTTTTTGTAGGGAAATCTATGGCAAGCCGTTCGAAAACTAATAAGTCGAAGCCGTTTTGCGTTGAAACTTTATAGCAATACGTTTTTTTCAAAACTATGTTTGAGCCATTTTCTGGTATTCTACGTGCATTGTCTTCCATGTGAACCGAAATTTGAAAGACAAATCTAAGACAAGCTTTAACAAACAAGAATACATTAGTAAAAAAAAAAATGAGAGGTAGAATCTTCACCAAGATACGTGTTTCCATCACTTTAATATTGTTGGTTGCACAGTTTTGTTGTATGCTGTTCTCGCAGTGGCAAGTATTTCGCAAAAATCCGAGAACAATAGTTTAACCAGATGCTCCGCAGGGCGCAGCTTTATACGACCGCAGAGGTTGAACCCTGAACGGTTGGGGCAAGTATGGACACAACATTCAAGCTGGATTCAGCTCTAAATTTGGATTGTGATTAAATAGTTGACACAGCATAGGTTTCTGACACAGAATGAATGTGGTCTAATGAACTTAAAATTTTTTTTTTGCCTTTGAGCAATTCACTATGCTGATGAATATTAATCCTCTCAAAAAAATGTTTGAAGAAATTTTCTTTTTATTTATGAAATCTGAAATAAAAAAAATTGACTCCCCCCCCCCCAATTTTTTTTTCACATCCCCCTTTCCCTTATTCCAAAACTGATCAAATTTCTAATGGAGTTTGCAACAATAACTACTCATTTAAATACATATTAAAATGTAAAAAAAAGTGCTTGTTATCACTGAATGGTAAAGATTGTTTTAACTTATCAGTTGGTAGTAAAAGTGAATATACATTGCATATTGTATAAAACAATGATTTAAGTTGATTCAACTACTATTCTGGACAAAGAAAGATAACTCCAATTGAAAATTTCTTGCTTTTGCACAATATTGTGCAATTAGATATTTCTTGCTATTGCGCAATACTGTGCAATTGAAAATTTCTTGCTATTGCACAATACTGTGCAATTGAAGATTTCTTACTATTGCTGAATACTGTGCAATTGAAAATTTCTTGCTATTGCACAATACTTAATATAATAATTTTGGATCCTGATTTGGACCAACTTGAAAACTGGGCCAATAATCAAAAATCTAAGTTCATTTTTAGATTCAGCATATCAAAGAACCCCAAGAATTCAATTTTTGTTAAAATCAAATTTAGTTTAATTTTGGACCCTTTGGACCTTAATGTAGACCAATTTGAAAACGGGACCAACAATTAAGAATCTACATACACAGTTAGATTCGGCATATCAAAGAACCCCAATTATTCAATTTTTGATGAAATCAAACAAAGTTTAATTTTGGACCCTTTGGGCCCCTTATTCCTAAACTGTTGGGACCAAAACTTCCAAAATCAATCCCAACCTTCCTTTTATGGTCATAAACCTTGTGTTTAAATTTCATAGATTTCTATTTACTTATACTAAAGTTATGGTGCGAAAACCAAGAAAAATGCTTATTTGGGCCCCTTTTTGACCCCTAATTCCTAAACTGTTTGGACCTCAACTCCCAAAATCAATCCCAACCTTCCTTTTGTGGTCATAAACCTTGTGTTTAAATTTCATTGATTTCTATTTACTTTTACTAAAGTTATTGTGCGAAAACCAAGAATAATGCTTATTTGGGCCCTTTTTTTGGCCCCTAATTCCTAAACTGTTGAAAGCAAAACTCCTAAAATCAATCCCAACCTTTCTTTTGTGGTCATAAACCTTGTGTCAAAATTTCATAGATTTCTATTTACTTAAACTAAAGTTATTGTGCGAAAACCAAGAATAATGCTTATTTGGGCCCTTTTTTTGGCCCCTAATTCCTAAACTGTTGAAAGCAAAACTCCTAAAATCAATCCCAAAAAGGATGCATGTTGAATTCGCCAAACAGGATTTTCTCGTTGTGTTGAAGGTGGCTTTGTTTGTTTTCTGCTCAATGATGACCTATAGCTGTTAAATATGATGTTCAAGGCCGTATGATTGGGTAGTTGTCTCTTTTTTGACACAATCCCCGATTCCATTCTCAATTCTATTTAAAAAAAAAAAAAAATTCAAATATTGAATTTATGTCCACTTTTAAGTTTTCACACGGAGCATCGTACTTACTTTCTGCATCACCACAATGCATCTAAAGAAAATAAATACAGAAAGAGGATGCAAGAGAGAGGATATCATTGCATCAGAAATTGTAAAAGAAAACTAAATGACATAAAAACATAGATGAAAAGACAAAAAATCAAAACATAACATTAGATTAAAAAAATTGAGTGACACGAACCCCGCCACAATAGGTATAATATTCTGTAACATCAGAAACCGGAAAACCACTCAATGGTATATACTATGCCCCCCTCTGTAAAAAGTGAAACAAACAACTCTGAAATTAAGTTTAGATATTCTGGTCTCCTCCGGAATATAGAGATGCGCAGAACCACTTTAGGTTAGTTATTCTACAACTTCTGTATACATGGGGGAAATTGGGGCCGATTATGACATCGGGCGAAAAGACAAGATCTGTTGTTTTGATCACCTCTTTTAAGGAAGTGGAAAATTCATTGACACCAGATGGTCACAGGTCGAGATCTTCTTATTAACGTCTCCTCGGTGATTAACGTCTCCTCGTTGACGTTATTAAGAATTGAACGGTGGACAGTATGTGCTCTGAATGCTTCTTAATTACTACCTGATTGGAAGATATTACGAGACGTGAATAATTAAAGTTCGTTGATTGGTTAGGACAATCCAAACCTAGTAAATGGTTTTCAATCCCGTAGAGTAACGGATTGGTCCTCTCTATTTTAGCAATACAATTTTGCCTGGTATGTATCTCCCTCCTATAGTAGGAGCACCACCATGGGTTATGGTGTAAAAGGGAAGACATTTAACACACTGTATCGATACAGATTTAACATATCCAACTATAGCAGTCATCACGTGACTTTCGTGACGTCACACATCACCCGTATCAAGCCCAAGTAAAATATATAGAAATGCACAGGGGCTTTCAGGAATCGATAAAATAAATTACTTTGAGTTCATGATACAAAAAGTGTGGGAATATATATTAATTCCTCATATATTTAGAAAGATATTTATGGCTTTTGGAACAGTTTAATTTTTGGTCTTCTCCCTTCCAAATGCTTTTGAAAATTTGTCTTGTTGCCTCGATAAGTTCCCATGTTATATCATACAACTCCGATAAATATTGTATTTTCTGTCTTGTTAAACATAAAATTGCGATTTATACAAAACTGATGGAATAATTGTGGGAATATGTTCTTATCACTACATTCATAAATATTTGAAATATCGTAGGTGCAATAGTCTAATTTTTTATTATGTCCCTTCCAAATTGATTTGAAAATTAGCTATTTTCAGAAAATCTGGTATTATTTTTCAAAATGGCGACCACATTGACAGCGTGGGCCGACTTGGTAAAAATATATTTTGTAAGATTGTTACAATGAAAATCAAATAACTTTGAATGCTCGCGTTTTAAGTTATTGTCTTACCTTAAAGCAGCCTCTAGAATTAAGCATTTGTTCCTTTAGGTATAGCTGATACATGCTGTTTTTGTTTTTGTTTATATTGTTTTGAAAAAAATGGCGACCAAATAATTTTCAAACGTAGACGATGTTCGACACTTATTTTGTCCATGCAAATAATTCAATTTAATTTCACTGTTTATATTGCAATTAAATATGACACGTTATTGTAACTATAATGATGGCCAAAGACATATCGGTAGATAAAGGAGATATTTTAGTCATAACATCGACGTGATCAAAGAAAACAAATATGGCACCTGATCACGATGTAAGTTTTGACAATACCTATGTAGATTAATTAGTGTTGTCCGATTCTCAATGAAATTCCTTACGATACTATTTTATATTTTTTAAAGAACACCTCGAATGGATATTATAATTAACCGAGATGAAATAACTATATTTTTCATTTTTCTTTAAATCAAGGACGTATATTAGTATGTTAGTTATACGTCCTTGTTTAAATCATTCATGGGGTAACCAGTAAATTTTACATCCTAATTAAACCAGTAATATGCAGAGTTATCGAACGTAATTATGACTGGAATAGTTGCATATGATGTGAGCATTTGCCTATCCAGTTTCCCAGCCTGGCCGCGACGGGTCTTACTACCAGAAAGTTGTCATTAATCATGCATATAGGTACACAGGTAACTTTTATCTATAAATAGCCGAATCTCCTGGAGTTTTGTAAACACACACAACGTTAAACGATAAACTACTTCATAAAGTGTGACCTCACGTGTGTGGTAAAATTTGTTGATTGATATGCAAGGCTTTTCTGAATGTATTAATCTACAAAGCGAGAACACTTTCCATTTTCATCAACCAAGAGACGGCAAGCTTTTTTAAAAGCTATTACTTGTTATTTGTAGATCTATATTGATAACAGGTGCTCGTTCGCTTTGCTCAAACCTATTTAAGGGGTATGAAAAGCGTATATTAATCAGTATTTTAAGCTAGAGAAAGGTTCACATAATATATATTATATTTGTCAATATCTTAAAAAGAAGGAAGTATTAAAAGCTGAAGTATGTTAACTTTGCACTTGGTCTTTTGTCTGACATGTAAGATATATTTACTTTGATTTATGAAGTCAAATATTTAATTGTACCGTCAAATGTGTGTTGGTCAAATAAACCATCACGTTTCCCCATGTTTACAAAATATTCTGATACAAAATATGAAGAAAAAAGATATGTTATTATCGCCCAAGAGACAATTCTCCACGAAAGACCAAATGACACAGAAATTAACAATTATTGGGCACCATACGGCCTTCCACAATGTGAAAATCCCATACCACATAGTCAGCTATAAAAGGCCCTGAAATGTAAAACAATTATAAAGCTAGAAAACTAACGGCCTAATCTATTTACAAAATACTGAACGAAAAATATTTATGTATTACACAGCAACAAACGACAACCACCAAATAACAGGCTCCTGACTTGGAACAGACATGTACATAAATTAGTTTGAAGGCGCCAACCCTCCCCTAACCTGGGACAGTGGTGTAAGAGTACAAAATAAGGCGCCAACCCTCCCCTAACCTGGGACAGTGGTGTAAGAGTACAAAATAAGGCGCCAACCCTCCCCTAACCTGGGACAGTGGTGTAACAGTACAAAATAAGGCGCCAACCCTCCCCTAACCTGGGACAGTGGTGTAACAGTACAAAATAGGGCGCCAACCCTCCCCTAACCTGGGACAGTGGTGTAACAGTACAAAATAGGGCGCAAACCCTCCCCTAACCTGGGACAGTGGTGTAACAGTACAAAATAAGGCGCCAACCCTCCCCTAACCTGGGACAGTGGTGTAACAGTACAAAATAAGGCGCCAACCCTCCCCTAACATGGGACAGTGGTGTAACAGTACAAAATAAGGCGTCAACCCTCCCCTAACCTGGGACAGTGGTGTAACAGTACAGAATAAGGCGCCAACCCTCCCCTAACCTGGGACAGTGGTGTAACAGTACAAAATAAGGCGCCAACCCTCCCCTAACCTGGGACAGTGGTGTAACAGTACAAAATAAGGCGCCAACCCTCCCCTAACCTGGAACAGTGGTGTAACAGTACAAAATAAGGCGCCAACCCTCCCCTAACCTGGGACAGTGGTGTAACAGTACAAAATAAGACGCCAACCTTCCCTAACCTGGGACAGTGGTGTAACAGTACAAAATAAGACGCCAACCCTCCCCTAACCTGGGACAGTGGTGTAACAGTACAAAATAAGACGCCAACCCTCCCCTAACCTGGGACAGTTGTGTAACAGTCCAAAATAAAACGCCAACCCTCCCTTAACCTTGGACAGTGGTGTAACAGTACAAAATAAGACGTCAACCCTCCCCTAACCTGGGACAGTGGTGTAACAGTACAAAATAAGACGCCAACCCTCCCCTAACCTGGGACAGTGGTGTAACAGTACAAAATAAGACGCCAACCCTCCCCTAACCTGGGACAGTGGTGTAACAGTACAAAATAAGACACCAACCCTCCCCTAACCTGGGACAGTGGTGTAACAGTACAAAATAAGGCGCCAACCCTCCCCTAACCTGGGACAGTGGTGTAACAGTACAAAATAAGACGCCAACCCTCCCCTAACCCGGGACAGTGGTGTAACAGTACAAAATAAGACGCCAACCCTCCCCTAACCTGGGACAGTTGTGTAACAGTACATAATAAGAATACACTTTACACTTCACTTAATAAAGGCTTAACTCATCAGATGGATACAAATAGAAATACATCTAACAAAAACACAGAGTGGACGTGGACAGGTACTTGAACATCCAACAATAAAAAGACAAAAAGTCCAGACCTGAGATTACTTACAATTACTGACAGCTAGTTCAAAGCCAAAAACAACCTAATAAAATAATGCATCTGACACCAAATTATCAATCAATACACATTCAACATCCAATAGATTTAGTGAAAGATGTCATAGACAGTCAAGAGAAAAAGATGACCTTGTACAATGCCAAGATACGGGTATCGATAGATTATAGACTCACGAATGTGCATATGTGTTTACAATAATATTTCATATTTTTAAGTTTGATTTTAATTTACTAATACAAAATCAAGATTAAGTATACTCCTCATTAGAATGTAAAATGATGGTCAATTATCTTTGTTCCCACATAGGTATACAAAACGATGGTCAATTATCTTTGTTCCTACATAGGTATACAAAACGATGGTCAATTATCTTTGTCCCCACATAGGTATACAAAATGATGGTCAATTATCTTTGTTCCCACATAGGTATACAAAACGATGGTCAATTATCTTTGTTCCCACATAGGTATACAAAACGATGGTCAATTATCTTTGTTCCCACATAGGTGTACAAAACGATGGTCAATTATCTTTGTTCCTACATAGGTATACAAAACGATGGTCAATTATCTTTGTTCCCACATAGGTATACAAAACGATGGTCAATTATCTTTGTTCCCACATAGGTATACAAAACGATGGTCAATTATCTTTGTTCCTACATAGGTATACAAAACGATGGTCAATTATCTTTGTTCCCACATAGGTATACAAAATGATGGTCAATTATCTTTGTTCCCACATAGGTATACAAAACGATGGTCAATTATCTTTGTTCCCACATAGGTATACAAAACGATGGTCAATTATCTTTGTTCCTACATAGGTATACAAAACGATGGTCAATTATCTTTGTTCCTACATAGGTATACAAAACGATGGTCAATTATCTTTGTTCCTACATAGGTATACAAAACGATGGTCAATTATCTTTGTTCCTACATAGGTATACAAAACGATGGTCAATTATCTTTGTTCCCACATAGGTATACAAAACGATGGTCAATTATCTTTGTTCCCACATAGGTATACAAAACGATGGTCAATTATCTTTGTTCCCACATAGGTATACAAAACGATGGTCAATTATCTTTGTTCCTACATAGGTATACAAAACGATGGTCAACTATCTTTGTTCCCACATAGGTATACAAAACGATGGTCAATTATCTTTGTTCCCACATAGGTATACAAAACGATGGTCAATTATCTTTGTTCCCACATAGGTATACAAAACGATGGTCAATTATCTTTGTTCCCACATAGGTATACAAAACGATGGTCAATTATCTTTGTTCCCACATAGGTATACAAAACGATGGTCAATTATCTTTGTTCCCACATAGGTATACAAAACGATGGTCAATTATCTTTGTTCCCACATAGGTATACAAAACGATGGTCAATTATCTTTGTTCCTACATAGGTATACAAAACGATGGTCAATTATCTTTGTTCCTACATAGGTATACAAAACGATGGTCAATTATCTTTGTTCCCACATAGGTATACAAAACGATGGTCAATTATCTTTGTTCCCACATAGGTATACAAAACGATGGTCAATTATCTTTGTTCCCACATAGGTATACAAAACGATGGTCAATTATCTTTGTTCCTACATAGGTATACAAAACGATGGTCAATTATCTTTGTTCCCACATAGGTATACAAAACGATGGTCAATTATATTTGTTCCCACATAGGTATACAAAACGATGGTCAATTATCTTTGTTCCCACATAGGTATACAAAACGATGGTCAATTATCTTTGTTCCTACATAGGTATACAAAACGATGGTCAATTATCTTTGTTCCCACATAGGTATACAAAACGATGGTCAATTATCTTTGTTCCCACATAGGTATACAAAACGATGGTCAATTATCTTTGTTCCCACATAGGTATACAAAACGATGGTCAATTATCTTTGTTCCCACATAGGTATACAAAACGATGGTCAATTATCTTTGTTCCCACATAGGTATACAAAACGATGGTCAATTATCTTTGTTCCTACATAGGTGTTCCTACATAGGTATACAAAACGATGGTCAATTATCTTTGTTCCTACATAGGTATACAAAATGATGGTCAATTATCTTTGTTCCCACATAGGTATACAAAACGATGGTCAATTATCTTTGTTCCCACATAGGTATACAAAATGATGGTCAATTATCTTTGTTCACACATAGGTATACAAAACGATGGTCAATTATCTTTGTTCCCACATAGGTATACAAAACGATGGTCAATTATCTTTGTTCCCACATAGGTATACAAAACGATGGTCAATTATCTTTGTTCCCACATAGGTATACAAAACGATGGTCAGTTATCTTTGTTCCTACATAGGTATACAAAACGATGGTCAATTATCTTTGTTCCCACATAGGTATACAAAACGATTCCTACATAGGTATACAAAACGATGGTCAATTATCTTTGTTCCTACATAGGTATACAAAACGATGGTCAACTATCTTTGTTCCCACATAGGTATACAAAATGATGGTCAATTATCTTTGTTCCCACATAGGTATACAAAACGATGGTCAATTATCTTTGTTCCTACATAGGTATACAAAACGATGGTCAATTATCTTTGTTCCTACATAGGTATACAAAATGATGGTCAATTATCTTTGTTCCTACATAGGTATACAAAACGATGGTCAATTATCTTTGTTCCCACATAGGTATACAAAATGATGGTCAATTATCTTTGTTCCCACATAGGTTTACAAAACGATGGTCAATTACCTTTGTTCCTACATAGGTATACAAAACGATGATCAATTATCTTTGTTCCCACATAGGTATACAAAACGATGGTCAATTATCTTTGTCCCCACATAGGTATACAAAACGATGGTCAATTATCTTTGTTCCCACATAGGTATACAAAATGAATTTCCATCCCTTTGATCTACATCTATTATTTTATTATAGTAAGTTGGGATTGAGGTTGCTGTAACAATACCAAACTCCGAAACAGTGGAGACGTTGCTTGCTAAACTTAAAGTCAACTTAGCGTAGTAAAGAGGACATAACCGCTGTTTCGGAGTTTGTAACAATACATATAGAAGACATAAGTAAAAGATCGTTTTCTTCACAAATTTCTTTTGTCCGCTTTAATTAAGTTAAGGTGACTGTTACTTTTCGGGTTGTTACAACGCCTTCCATAATGTTCTGCCAATGGCCAATGTTTCACCAAATCACTATGTAAAGCATTCCTCGTATATAACTTATATATAATAAATATAAACATCATTTTTCTTGTGACAAACGGATTATAAATAAATGTACACTACATGATAAGATGAAATTAACACAAAATATTTCAATACCATTCATCAAGTTATATTTAACAAAATCGATTGAGATAATCCATAACAAAAAAGACAACTAAAAATAATCCCAAATCCACATGATAAAGGCTAAATTAAGATTATGTCCAACTTTTAAAATTTAGGTAATCAAACCTCGTTTCATTTGAAAATTTTGAATTAAACAAGATGAAAATGTTAGTTTTTTTTCTAATTTTCAACAAGCAGTGTATTTATTCGGATAATTCATTCCCCTTCTGTGACATATCAGACAGTACACGACCTCTGATTTGAAATGGATATTTGGTGACTGAAACAACTATACACAACCTGTTAATAATCAAACTTGAATAGCTTGGTTTGTGGTAATTAATAAACACAACCAGTAAAAAACTTTGGAAATGTATTATTTGAGATGATCAGTTTACACAACAAGTTACATTTCAAATTGGAAGTGCACATTTCGAGATGACTAGTATACATATACCGTTAAATATGAAATTGGAAGTGCATAACTTGTGATGACCAGTATACATTCACAGTACTGTTAAAAAATCAATTGGAAATGCATATTTTGTGTTGACCAGTATACACACACTGTTTAATATTAAATTGAAATGCATATTTTGTGTTGATCAGTATACCTACAATATATAAGGAAGGTGGGTGACAGAAACGTTTCAGTTTTCCACTACTCCATGTCACGTGACAACTTGTATGCAGAATGCATCCTCTTATATATTTCTATATATTTACATTTTCCTGTGTCTATACAATTAAAGGTAAGTGGAGATTTATATTAAACAGAAAATATCTATCCCTTAAAAATAAAGTCAGTCTCTTCTGCTGATTGAATGCAATAAAACCTTTTCAAGGAATTGAAATGCGTGCTAGGCACCGACCTTTCTTCTCTTATACATTATCATAGTTAAGTAGCATGCCGTTTTTGAAAATAATTTTAAATTTTAAGACAAAAGCGCGGGAAAGCTATTTTGTTTCTGTATAACATTTAAAATATAATTTAATCAAAACAACCCCCTTACGGTGGTTGGTAACTTTCGTTATAAATATCTTTCGACCTGGAGTGATTTGTAACAGAAAATATATCTTGATTTTTTTTTTTATTAAAAGCAAACCTTTTACTTCAAATGATTTTTTTCTATTGCCTATTATGACAGTTGTTATCCATTCGTTTGATGTTTTCCTATTGCCTATTATGACAGTTGTTATCCATTCGTTTGATGTTTTCCTATTGTCTATTATGACAGTTGTTATCCATTCGTTTGATGTTTTCCTATTGCCTATTATGACAGTTGTTATCCATTCGTTTGATTTTTTCCTATTGCCTATTATGACAGTTGTTATCCATTCGTTTGATTTTTTCCTATTGCCTATTATGACAGTTGTTATCCATTCGTTTGATGTTTTCCTATTGCCTATTATGACAGTTGTTATCCATTCGTTTGATGTTTTCCTATTGCCTATTATGACAGTTGTTATCCATTCGTTTGATTTTTTCCTATTGCCTATTATGACAGTTGTTATCCATTCGTTTGATTTTTTCCTATTGCCTATTATGACAGTTGTTATCCATTCGTTTGATGTTTTCCTATTGCCTATTATGACAGTTGTTATCCATTCGTTTGATGTTTTTGAGCCTTTGATTTTGCCATTCGATTAGGGACTTTACCGTTTTGAATTTTCCTCTAAGTTCAATATTTTTGTGATTTTACTTTTTGTATACTCGAAAAAGCTACATTTGTATATAAAGCAAACACATTTTGTTCAAGAAGAATACTGTTAAAAGAAATCCACCTCAATTATTTTTTATTTTTCATGCGTGAGTTTTTGATATAAAAAGAACTTTACAGCATGTAGCCTTAAATGCTTTTGTATGTTTTCATTTTTAGCCTTGGCGTTGTAAGTTTATTTTCGATTTATGAGTTTGACTGTCCCTCTGGTATCTTTTGTCCTTCTTTTATTATATATTTTTTATTCATATAAAAACCGCAGAGGTGTTCAAAAACATTTTGATCTATATTGATAAAGTTGGTTGTCTGTTATGGAATATCAGCTTCACCCATTAAATACATAAATAAGAATGTCAAACTATTTGTATCAATCAATTATATAAAAAATAATCATTGTGATACATTTATTTGCTCATCATGGACCCTTTAATTTAAAAAAAAAACCATATCTTATCTTATTATCTATAAGAATGCAGGGTTAATCCACCAATCGGTACACAAGAAAATGCCTGTACCAAGTCAGGAATATGACAGTTGCTATCCATTTGTTTGATGTGTTTGAGCTCGGTCAGTGTTGTGAAAATATGGCAGCTAGTTAATGGTCGTGTTATGAAGCCTAAGTTTATTCCTTTGTCGTAACATGACAATGGTACTTGCTCATATATATCCACTAAAATGTGTTAGAAATGTGTTAAAACTGTTTTACCGTTATGAACCGTTCAAATGTGTTAGTCTTGTATTTTTTTAATTTTAGTTTCTTGTGTACAATTCGGAAATTAGTATGGCGTTCATTATCACTGAACTAGTATATATTTGTTTTGGGGCCAGCTGAAGGACGCCTCCGGGTGCGGGAATGTCTCGCTACATTGAAGACCTGTTATAGTGACCTTCTGCTGTTGTTTTTTCTATGGTCGGGTTGTTGTCTCTTTGACACATTCCCCATTTCCATTCTCAATTTTACGATGGATTTTCATTAAAAAATAAATAAAAAATAAAACAATGAACTAATAGAATTTGTTGCTATCTAACAGTTAGATAAAAATCAGGTATCAATCTGCTATTGCATGATCTATAATCGCCTGATATAACATATCAGCCATTTATATAAGAGTGGGACGATAGGACTCAAACATAAAGCATGACATGCTGACCCTCCCGGAGCACATGCGACCAAACCACGATTTTTAGTGGGATTCGTGTTGCTAAGTCGATAGTTTTCTAATTGTGTTTTGTATCATTTTGACTGTTTTCGTTCTTTGGCATGACATTGCCGTCATATCTGATATTCTTCCTCAGTCATAATAACCTTCCATCTTTACCGAACTAAAAAAAGAAATAACACGACGGGTGCCGTATACGGTACAGGAAATACTTACCTTTCCGGAGCACCTGATTTCACTCACGGTTTATAGTGGAGTTCGTGTTGTTTCTTATTTAATATTAATAACTGTTGATGTAAATATCCTTTGGTTTTTTGAGTCTTTGTTTACTCCTTGGTTTTGATTGTTATTGTCTTTTCGACTTATAAATGAGTTTGAATATCGTGGCCTCTTATTAAAACGTGTTGAAAAACTGATATAAAAAATATTGTTTCATATATTTAATTGCACAGCAACAATACGGAAGCTATAAACAAGATATATTCCGTGCTAATATGTTCCTTGATTGGTCAATACAATTATCTGTATTACGTGTGGGACATCATATTTTTTGTAATCTACAAAATGTATATAATAACGCATTGAATTGAGATGTGACATGATTACGTAACCAAGTTTTAAAAATAAAGACTGACCAATTATTGCTACTTATATTTCTTTCGGTTGATTACTTGTTGAAATCAATTTTTTGTTTTTATTTGAACTGCGCAAAACAAAACAAAAGTTATCAATATATAATCGGTAATAATATAGAACATCGTGACAAAACTTATGGAGTACTTTATTAATTATAATGCTGTATTGTACCAATGTGTTATAATTATGTTACCATTTTGTATGTATAATTGCAAAGAGGTCATAATGCTAAATGCTTTCTATTTCCTAAAATTCCCGGCGTGTGGTCACGATTTTCTAAAACGCGTCAGTCCTATTTAATTTAATGTTTGTTTAGTCTAGTGATCTTGATTTTGAGAGGGTGGGGTATGACATATCATATAAAAAAGAAGATGTGGTATGATTGCCAATGAGACAACTGTCCACAAGAGACCAAAATGACACAGACATTAACAACTATAGGTCACCGTAAGGCCTTCAACAATGAGCAAAGCCCATACCGCATTGTCAGCTCTAAATGTCTAGTTTAATTCCATCTCCTATTCATACGTCTGACCCTCCTAGAACCTGCCAAAATGTTTTAGGTATTAGTAGAATGACAGCTCAGTAGTCAGCACTTCGAATTCGGTGTGGACGTGAATGTCAATTATATGGTCATTGTGATAAATTTTCTTTTTAGAATAGAACGAACTATTTAGAATACTAAGGATGTTCTTATTCCAGGCAAAGATAACCGTATCCGTATTTGGCATAACTTTTTGGAATTTTGTGTCCTCAATGCCCTCCAACTTTATACTTGTTTGGCTTTTAAATATTTTGACGCGCGTCTGGCGTATCAAATTATAAGCCTGGTACATTTGATAACTTATTAGTTTATGATTAATTTATTTACAATCAACTATGAAATCTTTTTATTTTCTTGCGTACCAATTTTTGTTATCTGATGGAAAATGTATTTTCGTGGATATTTAATTTCAGTCTGCATACAAACCTAAGTATATTCTTCGTTGAGTGTTTAATTCGTGGTTCTACGTTACCAACGCATTCAACAAAAATTGGTACCCATCAAATCATAGTAATAGTTTAGTTCCATCTCAAATTCATATTCCTGCCCTGTTAGGCAGTTTGTCGTCTTTTGCCTTAATGTTTTAGTTATTAAGAGAGTGGCATATGTTTGTTTATGATTAATTTATTACTACTTTGGAATCATTCATTTTCCTTGGTTCCAATATTTTTGATTGATTGATATAAAAAGTATTTTGTAGATATTTGATTTCATGTTTTTGCGAAAGTCTGCATACAACCTATACAACATTTGTTTTTCGTTCAACGTGTTATTCAAAGTTCACCTAAACCCAAGAAACCCGCGAAAATTGGTATCCCACAAATGGAAATGTATCTAAATTGTAGACACTGCAAGATTATGACATATTATGCAGACTGCAATTTTCCCTGTAGCTAATTGTTATCAGGTTTTTGTATTGTTTCGTTTCTGTCTAATTGACGCGAACCTCGTTTTAGACATACAAAATCCAGACAAGTATTTGAGAAAAGCAAATGAATTGCACTTAAATTACTATTCTTCATCTCAGAGTATAAAAAAAACAGATTACACCTTAAATTCACGACGGCCCTCTGAACACAGGTTCGGGCTCATATTAAATACTACAATGTAATGCGCAAATATATATGATTCATTTACACTTGAGTTGTCTACTATTAAAACAGATTGTTTCTGTGGAAAGTGCAATTAAAGAAAAAGTGTTGTGCTTTTTTTGTTCAATTAGATATTCAAAATATTTCTAAGGTTTTAATCTTAAACGCTATAGCAGTCATCTAGTGAAAAGGCTCTATGATATGTATCTGTATCAACTCGTTGTCAAGACGTTAGGCAGGTTTTATATCTTTAGATACCAGATAAGTAGTCTGATCTGTATTTTTTTTTCGATTGTTTCCTATGCCCTTATGGTGCATTTTGACTGAGCATGAACTTGAATGGCACCCAACATAGTTTCGTTAGAAGTCTTTCAGATTTTCCTTCAGCTTTTGTTTGTTACCTGAATTTGTATCTTAATAAACGAAAGTGAAATAAAATAAATACCAAACTCCTGGGAAAATTCAAAACGGAAAGTCCCTTATCAAATGCCAGAATCAAGTTCTTACCCATAACGAGTTTTTAAACAGGAATATTGTCACAATATACGCTTCGTTATTCTTCAAGACAAACGTCAAATTAATTGAACATTAAGTGGAGCAGGACCTGCCTAACCTTCTAGAGCACATGAGATCAATCCAGGTTTTTGGCGGAGTTCGTGCTGCTCATTCTTTCATTTTTCTCTGTTGTGTTTTGTGTACTTTTGTGTCTTCTCATCTCTTTTAGTTTTGTTAGCCTAGAATTGTGTTTGTTTTCAATTTATGCGTGTTTGAATATCATTTTGGTATCCTTTACTTATCTTATATGACAGGCACAGTGTTAAACATGATTTATTTAGATCTGAAATCGTCCCCTTTTTATAATTATAAATTAACTGTTCAAAACTTTGAATTTTGGATAAACTAAGACTTTTCTACCCCAGGAACATAATACCTTAGCTGTATTTGGCAAAACTTTTAAGAATTTTTGGTCCTTAAATCTCTTCAACTTCGTACTTTATTTGGCCTTTTATAACATTTTTGATTCGAGCGTCACTGGTGAGTCTTTTGTAGACGAAACGTGCGTTTGGCGTAAATATTAAATTTTATTCCTGGTATCTATGATGAGTTTATTTTATTATATCAACCATCAAATTGACCAAACGTAGATATAACATACAATTAAAACCAGAACAGACTTTAGAATAATACATTTAGGAAATGACTGTTGCAAGTCTTTTGACATAGTCTTTTAAACATTCTATTCCAATTGTTTCGTTTGGTGCAAAAACATACTAATTTGCTATCAATTTAATATTATTGCGCTTTAAATTTGACATTGTATTTGAAGAATCATGATGCGTATATTGTGATTATATTCCTAATTGTTATGTTATATAATACACACACATTTTAAAATTCTACGATCACCGATTTTTACGCTACTAAATTACAGTTTAAATAGTTCATTTTCAGAGGATCTGAATAGTCTTCACAGTAAAAAGTAAAATATCCACTTTTCGTTAGTAAATGAGCCTAATAAAATTATTGTCATTCGTAACGTCGTATTGTTCAGCTACCGTTACTGTCAAATCAAGACGACAAAATATCGTTATTAACGTTGTTTAAACAAAGCAGTAACCTTTCATCGTCATATGGGGTACCCCATTCCTATCCTCGTTTTTGAAAATGATTTAATCTCTTTGAGTATTTCAACAAAATGGTCTAAGGTTACTTAATTGACTCGTCGAAAAAGAAAGATTTTTGACATTACATACATTAGGCATGAACAAGTTAAAACTTACGAAATTCAAATTTCAAATGAAAAAGAAAAATTGAAATTAAAATGTCAGTCCACACGTTTGGATGACGACTATACATACAATGGATATTTTATTTGATGCGACTGTCAGAAAAGTAAGTGGTTTAGAGCTATAAAATCAGGTTCATTCCACCATTTTCTAGTTTGAAAATGCCTGTACCAAGTCAGGAATATGACAGTTGTTGTCCATTCGTTTGATGTGTTTTATCCGTTGATTTTGCCGTTTGGTTAGGGACTTTCCGTTTTGAATTTTCCTTGGAGTTCAGTATTTTTGTGATTTTACTTTTTGGATACATTTTTGGTTAACGAGTATACATACAATGGATATTTTGGATATAAAAAGACGACGAATGACGAGTGTGTGTCAGTATTCTAATATCCCAAGCATAACTCATGTGTAATACAGAATGCATCATCGAGTGATTGTAGTAATAATATCATTTATTTATATTCACAAACACAAAGGTAAGTTGGAAATTATTTAAGATGAAAGAATGTATCTCCCTAATACAATTCCTTGTCCAGCTTAGTCTATGCCTTATTTTTGTCCTTTTTGGTTTACAGCTCTTCATGTTTTAATAAGATTTGGATTTCAAATATTTTGGCCTCAAACATCACTAACGAGACATTCAATGGTACCATTTATGTAATCAATATATATTAGTTGATTTATGTTTTATGAAACAAAAAGTAGAGATAATTTAAAAAACAACAAAAACAAACAACAACAAATAATTAGGTAAACCCTATTTTTTTTTTTTAGAGAGATTTTCTTTTATTATTAAATTCAATCTTGCAATCATTTAGAAAATGAAAAAAAGCCCGTTGCTCTGTGCTGATGAATGCATTCAATATTATATATTTTTAAATTTTAGGCTATAATCTTCATACATTGGAAGAAATTTACAAAGCAATATGGTCATTGTAAAATATATCATGGTAATAGTATCTGTCCCTATGGAACCTGTAATGACTGCCATATTTGTTGTTCATATTAATTTTAGTTTAAGATTAAGTTTTTGTCATTTATTTCCTCTCATTATATAATGTCAGGGCCTCTTATAGCTAACTATATAGTAAGAGTATTGATCATCATCGAAGGCCGTACGGTAACTTATAATTCTTAACTCTGATGAAAAAATCTGATCTTATTATGAACTGTGATGATGCCCAAGTTTTATTAACCCATAAATCGCATCTTATGTTAAAATAAAGGAAAATATAATTCTGTAAAGATATAATCTTTACTGATTGTATAAATAACTTAAACAAGTTTTTAAAATTTTTAGTATTATATGTAAAGTTTTATTATCTAAATATTTATTTTACATTATAGTATATATCTTTATTTTGAAAAGGATGAAAGTGTTTCATATGTCTTAAAGGCATGGATATAATATTGTTTTAAAGATTTTTTGTATTGTATATGATGATGTATATTGTATCGTGACACTATAGTGAACTATTTACTTTCTTACATACTAGTATCCAAACGGTACTGAAATTATTTATATTACTTGTAAATTGATTACACACATTTGTTTGTTTATGTGGTTTATAAGTGTTTCTCATTTCTCGTTTTTTATATATACACATGGAAAAAAGTATTGCAACACCAAATTGAAATTGAAATTAAAAAAACACTCTTAATTTTTTTGTGATGTAATTTGGTAAAATAAAACTAGTAAAACATTATTTAAGTATCACCTGAGTTTAATCAATAAATATCGACTCGATAAGTTTTTATCTGCACATGCAGCTACTGTACCCGTAAACAGCAAAACAGATGTTTTTATCCTCATTGTTTTCAACACTTTAAATAACCAAGTTTTTAAAGTTATGTGATTGACACCTTGTAATGGGTCCTTGACAACTCTTAACTGCAGCAAGATGGCTGATTATTGGCATAAGAGAAGCAGGGATGTTGCTGTAACATATGCACGTATTGTTGGTCATCACCATTCCAATATAAGTCGTTTTGAGAATAAAAATTAGGCAATAAACGCTGTTAAAGACCTTCCGAGATGATGAAGACCCCCTATACCATTTGCTAGGGAAAATCAAGCATAATGAAGGTTGGTCAGAAGGAAACCCATTACATACAAGACAATCCTAAAAAGAGAGTGTTAGCCATACAGGAGCCTTTTAACAAGAACTGTTCGAGATCGACTCATCGCTACTGGTTATCGTGCGATAAAACCATTTCGGAGACCTTTGCTAACGAACAGACACACAGTTTTCCGTATCCAATGTAGTGCAGAGCTCGCCAAAGTTGGAAATTAGCATCGTGGAGGAAGATCCAATGTTCAAATGGTATTCAATTCATCTTCCTTGGCCCGATCGTAGCCCGGATTTGAACCATATCGAACATATTTGGGACACTATTGGGCGGAAAGTGCGCGAAAGGACACCCAAGTTCAAACACATCATGAAATAAACAATGCCCTTCATCAGAAATGGTTGATGCAACCTTAGCAACAAATAAGTCGATTTATGGCAGGAATCAGAAGACGTTTAGATGCGGTTATCTGTTTGAATGGAGGCTGCGCATAAAGTACTAATTATTTTGCGTGTAACGATCAACCATGATGTGAAAAGTCATCTGACGATTAATTTTGAAATGTCTGACATTGTAAAGTTCGACTACAGTAAAAGTTGTAAAATGCATTTTTTTGTACTAAAAACACTTCATTTTGTTATTAAAATTGTGGTTATATAAATAATTTTTTTTCAAACATTGTTTGTTCGTTTCAATGCCAATGATGATATCATAAACTATGTTTCAATAATATTATACACATATTTTATTATATTTCATCCAAAAAAAAAGAGGCTGATTTTTCAAGTTTTAAAAAATCAAGGTGTTGCAATACTTTTTTCCATGTGTATAGATAAGACCGTTGTTTATCCCGTTTGAATGGTTTTCCACTTGTAATTTTTCGGACCCTTTATAGCTTGCTGTTCGGTGTGAGCTTAGGCTCTGTGTTGAAGACCATACCTTGACCTTTAATGGTTTACTTTTATAATTGTGACTTGGATGGAGAGTTATCTCAATGGCACTCATATACATCTTCCTATATCTATGAGCAACAAGACGGGTGCCATATGAATTGTGTACAATGATATGCTTCCCCTTCTAGATCACATGAGATCATTTTTTTTTGTCATGGTTCGTGTTGCTCAGGCTATTATAGTTTTTTATGCTGTGTTTTGCGTACTATTGTTTGTCCGGTCGTCTATTTTTTTCATCCATAGCGTTGTCAGTAATTAGTTTGCATGTTCCTGTGATATCTTTCGCCTTTCTTTAATAACAAACTTTTACACAGCTAAATTTTGCTCACCTGAAATTAACGTCAATTTTATTTCACGTGAATTTCACTTGAATTTAATGTGAATTTCATGTGAATTTCACATGACATGATTTGACTTGAATTTCACGTGAATTACACGTGAAATAATATATGATTTGTTAATAAATGTAGAAGGTGTTCAGATATTTAAGTTGAAGCTCCCTCAGGCTAAATTGACCAATTATACTTGGATTTAACTTATCCTTTTAGGTCCCTTTTAGTCACTCAGCTCTTCACATAGTCAGGTTCTGCTTCACACTTGTTTCTGCTCTTCACATATTCAGGTTCTGCTTCACATTTATTTCTCGGCTTTCAAAATATTTTTGGTATTGTGACAAAGATAAACCACGAAAAGCGTTTTGGACACTCCAATCTAAAAAAATGTTACTTTTTCATATTTGTTTCATTTACACCGACGTCTTACTGTAGCAAACTATTGGACCTTTGAGAAGTTGTAATAAATATCGACTTATAACTATGGCCTCTTATAGGACGTTTGAGATCTTTGATAAATACAGGCTACAATAGCATGCAGCAGTTTGAATAATTCCATGAAATTGTTTAAAAAACCATATAAATATATACATATAAATGTTGCGTATCTGAAGTGTTTCATACACATCGACGTTTACATTACTTAATACTTATGTAACGTTTCCTGTTTGCTATAGTAAATCAAATTAGAAATACCATAATAGAAATGTAAGGTATCGACCTTCAATAAACAATTCACTGTTTTAATGCTTTAGTGATTAAGATTTTAACACAATGTTGACAGCTGTACCCCTGTTTTCACATTTTTAGCTCACCTGGGCCGAAGGGCCAAGTGAGCTTTTCCCATCACTTGGCATCCGTCGTCGTCGTCGTCGTCGTCGTCGTCCGTCGTCCGTCGTCGTCGTCGTCGTCCGTCGTCCGTCGTCGTCGTCCGTCGTCGTTAACTTTTACAAAAATCTTCTCCTCTGAAACTACTGGGCCAAATTAAACCAAACTTGGCCACAATCATCATTGGGGTATCTAGTTTAAAAAATGTGTGGCGTGATCCGGCCAACCAACCAAGATGGCCGCCATGGCTAAAAATAGAACATAGGGGTAAAATGCAGTTTTTGGCTTATAACTCAAAAACCGAAGCATTTAGAGCAAATTTGACATGGGGGTAAAATTGTTTATCAGGTCAAGATCTTTGTGCCCTCAAATTTTCAGATGAATCCAACAACCCGTTGTTGGGTTTGCTGCCCCTGTATTGATAATTTTAGGGAAATTTTGCTGTTTTTGGTTATTATCTTGAATATTATTATAGATAGAGATAAACTGTAAACAGGAATAATGTTCAGCAAAGTAAGATTTACAAATACCTCAACACGAACGAAATGGTCAGTTGACCCCTTTAGGAGTTATTGCCCTTTATAGTCAAAGGAGTAGGTTCAGTAAGACCCCTTTTTGGCCCCAAAATATAGCAGTTTTACAAAATTGTTAAAATGTAAACTTTTAGTTATTTATTGGACAGTAGAATGCCTCTGCTACATAAATATGGGCTGTTTTTGACAATACAATGCACATTTATCGGGTACTAGCACCATTAAGTCATGCTAAATTACTGAAATCTTCACAATTCTATCATTTTAGTTCAATTTTAGACAGTTTTCGTGTGAAACGAAAGTGGCCGCATTCGTGTTCATCCTTAATATTGAAATGTAAGTTGTATTTTATGATCAAACATAACATATATAAAGGTTGAGGATGAACACGGATGCGGCCACTTTCATTTTTGACAAAAATCATCTGAAAAGTGACATTTTTCGGCATATTTGGTAGATTTTTCATATTTGAGCTTGAATCGGGTTGTTTTTAATGACTATATCAGTTAAAATCTTTCACATAAATTAATTGATTCAAATGAAATAGACACTTAAGTGTTTAAAAAGTGGTCAAAATCTTTCGTAAGATAAACTTGAAATTTGAGGCCAAAATCGGTCCTTACCGGACCTACTCCTTTTAACCATTTTTTTCGTAAATCTTAGTAATCTATTACAAAAATCTTCTCCTCTGAAACTACTGGGCCAAATTAAAGCAAACTTGGCCACAATCATCATTGGGGTATCTAGTTTAAAAAATGTGTGGCGTGACCCGGCCAACCAACCAAGATGGCCGCCATGGCTAAAAATAGAACATAGGGGTTAAATGCAGTTTTGGCTTATAACTCAAAAACCAAAGCATTTAGAGCAAATTCGACATGGGGGTAAAATTGTTTATCAGGCCAAGATCTTTCTGCCCTCAAATTTTCAGATGAATCCAACAACCCGTTGTTGGGTTTGCTGCCCCTGAATTGATAATTTTAGGGAATTTTTGCTGTTTTTGGTTATTATCTTGAATATTATTATAGATAGAGATAAACTGTAAACAGCAATAATGTTCAGCAAAGTAAGATTTACAAATACGTCAACTCGAACGAAATGGTCAGTTGACCCCTTTAGGAGTTATTGCCCTTTATAGTCAAATTTTAACCATTTTTTCGTAAATCTTAGTAATCTTTTACAAAAATCTTCTCCTCTGAAACTACTGGGCCAAATTAAACCAAACTTGGCCACAATCATCATTGGGGTATCTAGTTTAAAAAATGTGTGGCGTGATCCGGCCAAACAACCAAGATGGCCGCCATGGCTAAAATAGAACATAGGGGTAAAATGCAGTTTTTGGCTTATAACTCAAAAACCAAAGCATTTTGAGTAAATTTTACATGGGGGGTAAAATTGTTTATCAGGTCAAGATCTTTCTGCCCTCAAATTTTCAGATGAATCCAACAACCCTTTGTTGGGTTTGCTGCCCCTGAATTGGTAATTTTAGGGAATTTTTGCTGTTTTTGGTTATTATCTTGAATATTATTATAGATAGAGATAAACTGTAAACAGCAATAATGTTCAGCAAAGTTAGATTTACAAATAAGTCAACATGACCAAAATGGTCAGTTGACCCCTTTAGGAGTTATTGCCCTTTATAGTCAATTTTTAACCATTTTTCGTAAATCTTAGAAATCTTTTACAAAAATCTTCTCCTCTGAAACTACTAGGCCAAATTAATCCAAACTTGGCCACAATCATCTTTGGGGTATCTAATTTAAAAAAAATGTGTCCGGTGACCCGGCCATCCAACCAAAATGGCTGCCACGGCTAAAAATAGAACATAGGAGTAAAATGCAGTTTTTGGCTTATAACTCAAAAATCAAAGCATTTAGAGAAAATCTGACAGGGTTAAAATGTCTATCAGGTCAAGATCTATCTGCCCTGATATTTTCACATGGATCGGACAACCTGTTGTTAGGTTACTGCCCTGAATTGGTAATTTTAAGGACATTTTGCCGTTTTTTGTTATTATCTTGAATATTATTATACATAGAGATAAACTGTAAACAGCAATAATGTTCAGCAAAACAAGATCTACAAATAAGTTTTATGACCAAAATAGTCAATTGACCCCTTAAGGAGTTATTGCCCTTTATAGTTAATTTTTAGCATTTTTCATAAATTTTTGTAAATTTTTAGAAAATATTTTCCACTGTAATTACTGGGCCAAGTTCATTATAGATAGAGATAATTGTAGCAACAAGAATGTTCAGTAAAGTAAGATCTACAAACACATCAACATCACCAAAACACAATTATGTCATGAATTTATCTGTGTCCATTGTTTAATATGCACATAGACCAAGGTGAGCGACACAGGCTCTTGAGAGCCTCTAGTTACCTATTATATCTGACATCTGTTGGTTTTGTTAACCCATCTTTGACAATACATTGGAATTTTATGCAACTGTCATACAAGTGTAAGGTTAACCTAGCTATTAAACCAGGTTTAATCCACCACTTTTTGCATAAAAAAATGCATGTGCCAAGTCGTGAATATGACAGTTGTTTTCCATTTGTCTGATGTGTTTGAGCTTTTGATTTTGCCATTTGCTTAGGGGCGTTCCATTTAGACTTTCCTCGGAGTTATATATCACTTTTTACTGATTTATTCAGATCTCATTGTGTAACATTGGTGCAAGGTACAAACACAAAACTGGCTGTGATTTGCCAATAATAATACATTTGGGTCTAATCAAATCTTAATCACAACGTATGTAAATACCAGGATCTTCTGCAGTACTTTAAACAATTGATAAAAGGGGGTTGTATTTCATGTTAAAAGATTTCTAATGATGATTAGCAAACAATAAGAACATGTAGGTATAACATTTCGGGGTGAGATTAAAAAAAACCAAATATTTGTAAATCCGGGTGTATAGAGGCCAATTTTTTTGTTGGTTGGTTTGTTTGATTATTATTTATTTTGAATTTTCAAATATTTTGGCCTCAAACATCACTGACGAGCCATTGCATGTCGAAATGCGAATCTGATGCTTGAAAATGGTTCCGTTTATGTTATTAATATATGTTAAGTTTGTTTATATTTTATGAAACAGAAAGTAGAGATAATTTTAAAAGTATAAACCTTATTTTTTTAGAGATTTTCTTTTATTATTAAATTCAATGCTGCACTCATTTAGAAATGAAAAAAGCTCGTTGTCCTGTGCTGATGAGTGCATTCAATATTATTTATTTTTATTTAAACTGTGGGTTATAATCTTCATACAGTGGAAGAAATTTACAAAAATCATTGTAAGAGTTTTGATCATCGTCGAAAGCCGTACGGTAACTTATAATTCTTAACTCTGTTGAAAAGTCTAATCTTAATATGAACTATGATAATGCCTAAGTTTTATTAACCCAGACATCGCATCTTATGTTAAAATATAGGACAATATAATTCTGTAAAGATATAATCTTTATTGATTGTATAAATAACTTAAACAAGTTTTTTTAAAATCTATAGTATTATATGTAAAGTTTTCTTATCTAAATATTTATTTTACATTATAGCATATATCTTTATTTTGAAAAAAAGATGAAAGTATCTCATATGTCTTAAAGTCATGGATATAATATGGCGTTAAAGATTTTTTATATTGCATATGATGATGGTATTGTATCGTGGCACTATAATTAACCATTTACTTTGTTACTCACTAGTAACAAAATGGTACTGCATTTATTTATGTGTCTGTTTATGTGGTTCATAAGTGTTTCTTATTTCTCTTTATTGATACAGATAAGACCGTTGGTTTTCCCGTTTGAATTGTTTTACACCAGTAATTTTTCGAGCCCTTTATTGTTTGTCCGGTCGTCTGTTTGTTATTTTCTTTTTTTAGCCATAGCTTTGTCAGTAATTAGTTTGCATGTTCCTCTTGTATCTTTCGCCCCTCTTTAATAGCATACTTTTACACAGCCAAATTTTGCTCACGTGAAATTCACGTCAATCTCATTTCACGTGAATTTCACTTGAATGTAATGTGAATTTTATGTGAATTTCACTTGAATTTAATGTTAATTTCATGTGAATTTCACTTGAATTTAATGTGAATTTCATGTGAATTTCACATGACATGATTTGACTTGAAATTCGCGCCAATAACACGTGAAATAATATATGATCTGTTGATAAATGTAGAAGGTGTTAAGATATTTAAGTTGAAGCTCCCTCAGGCAAAATTGACAATAATTGGATTCAACTAATCATTTTAGGTTCCTTTTAGTTATTCAGTTCTTCTTATAGTCAGGTTTTGCTACACAATTATTTCTCAGGTTTCAAAATCTTCGATTTGATGACGAAGGTATATCAAGAATAGCGTTTGGACACTCCAATCTAATAAATAATGTAACTTTTTGACATTTGTTTCATTTACATCGACGTCTTACTGTAGCAAACTATTGGACCTTTGAGAAGTTGTAATACACATCGACGTATAACTGTGGCCTCTTATAGGACGTTTGAGATTTTTGATAAATACAGGCTACAGTAGCATACAGCATTTTGAATTATTCCATGAAATTGTTTAAAAAAACCATAGAAATATATACATATAAATGTTGCGTATTATTGGACTTTTGGAGTGTTTCATACACATCGAAGTTTACATTACTTTATACTTATGCAGCGTTTCCTGTTTGCTATAGTAAGTCAAATAATTAGAAATACCGTAATAGAAATGTAAGGTATCGACCTTCAATAAACAATTGACTGTTTTACTGCTTTAGTGATTAAGATTTTAACATAATGTTGACAGCTGTACCCCTATTTTCACATTTTTACCTATTATATCTGACATCTGTTGGTTTTGTTAACACATCTTTGACAATACATTAGAATTTTATGCAACTGTCATACAACTGTAAGGTTAACTAGTTATCAAAGGTACCAGGATTATAATTTAGTACTTCAGACGCGCGTTTCATCTACATAAGACTCATCAGTGACGCTCATATCAAAATATTTATAAAGCCAAACAAATACAAAGTTAACGTTGTAGAGCATTAGGATCCAAAATTCCAAAAAGTTGTGCCAAATAATGCTAAGGTAATCTATGCCTGGGATAAGAAAATCCTTAGTTTTTCCAAAAATTCAAAGTTTTGTAAACAGGAAATTTATAAAAACACCACATTATTGATATTCATGTCAACACCGAAGTGTTGACTACTGGGCTGGTGATACCCTCGGGGACGAAACGTCCACCAGCAGTGGCATCGACCCAGTGGTGTAAATAGTTATCAAAGGTACCAGGATTAACCTAGCTATTAAACTAGGTTTAATCCACCCTTTTTTTGCATAAAAAAATGCATGTGCCAAGTCGTGAATATGACAGTTGTTTTCCATTTGTCTGATGTGCTTGAGCTTTTGATTTTGCCATTTGCTTAGGGCTGGCCACGTCTTTTTTTGTCCATCTGATGAGTTAAGCCTTTTTCAACAGATTTTTATAGTTCGTTCTTACGTTGTACTGTTATACCACTGTCCAAGGTTAGAGGAGGGTTGGGATCCCGCTAACATGTTTAACCCCGCCCCATTATTTATGTATGTGCCCGTCCCAAGTCAGGAGCCTGTAATTCAGTGGTTGTCGTTTGTTTATGTGTTACATATTTGTTTTTCGTTCATTTGTGTATATAAATAAGGCCATTAGTTTTCTCGTTTGAATTGTTTTACATTGTCTTATCGGGGCTTATTATAGCTGACTATGCGGTATGGGCTTTGCTCATTGTTGATGGCCGTACGGTGACCTCTAGTTGTTAATGTCTGTGTCATTTTGGTCTTTTGTGGATAGTTGTCTGATTGGCAATCATACCACATCTTCTTTTTTATATTCCATTTAGACTTTTCCTCGGAGTTATATATCACTTTTTACTGATTTACTCATATCTCATTGTGTAACATTGGTTCAAAGTACAAACACAAAACTGGCTGTGATTGGCCAATAATAATAGATTTGAGTCTAATCAAATTTTAATCACAACGTATGTAAATACCAGGATCTTTTGCAGTACTTTAAACAATAGATAAAAGGGGGTTGTATTTCATGTTAAAAGATTTCTAATGACGATTAGCAAAGAATAAGAACATGTAGGTATAACATTTCGGGGTGAGATTAAAAAAAACAAATATTTGTATATCCGTGTGTATAGAGGCCAATTTTTTTGTTGGTTGGTTGGTTTGATTATTATTTATTTTGAATTTTCAAATATTTTGGCCTCAAACATCACTGACGAGCCATTGCATGTCGAAATGCGCATCTGATGCTTGGAAATGGTTCCGTTTATGTTATTAATATATGTAAAGTTGATTTATATTTTATGAAACAGAAAGTAGAGATAATTTAAAAAGGTTAACCCTATTTTTTAGAGATTTTCTTTCATTATTAAATTCAATCCTGCACTCATTTAGAAATGAAAAAAGCTCGTTGTCCTGTGCTGATGAGTGAATTCAATATTATTTATTTTTATTTAAACTGTGGGTTATAATCTCCATACAGTAGAAGAAATTTACAAAACACTATGATCATTGTAAGAGTTTTGATCATCGTCGAAAGCCGTACGGTAACTTATAATTCTTAACTCTGTTAAAAAGTCTAATCTTATTATGAACTGTGATGATTCCTAAGTTTAATTAACCCAGACATCGCATCTTATGTTAAAATATAGGAAAATATAATTCTGTAAAGATATAATTTTTATTGATTGTATGAAAGCTTAAAAAAGTTTTTAAAACTTATAGTATTATATGTAAAGTTTTCTTATCTAAATATTTAGTTTACATTATAGCATATATCTTTATTTTGAAAAAAAGATGAAAGAATCTCATATGTCTTAAAGGCATGGATATAATGTGGTTTTCTAGATTTTTTTATATTGCATATGATGATGGTATTGTATCGTGACACTATAATTAACCATTTACTTTGGTACTTACTAGTAACAAAATGGTACTGCATTTATTTATGTGTCTGTTTATGTGGTTCATAAGTGTTTCTTATTTCTCTTTTTTGATACAGATAAGACCGTTGGTTTTCCCGTTTGAATTGTTTTACACCAGTAATTTTTCGAGCCCTTTATTTTTTGTCCGGTCGTCTGTTTGTTATTTTCTTTTTTAAGCCATACCTTTGTCAGTAATTAGTTTGCATGTTCCTCTGGTATCGTTCGCCCCTATTTCATAACATACTTTTCTTATATGATCTGTTGATAAATGTATAAGTTGTTTTAGGTATTTAGGTTCAAACTCCCTCAGTCAAAATTGATCCTAATTGGATTTAACTAATCATTTTAGGTACCTTTTGGTTATTCAGCTCTTCTTATAGTCATGTTTTGCTACACAATTATTTCTCAGGTTTCAAAATCTTTGATTTGATGACGAAAGTATATCAAGAATAGCGTTTGGACACTCCAGTCTAAAAAAAAATGTTACTTTTTCATATTTGGTTCATTTACACCGACGTCTTACTGTAGCAAACTATTGGACCTTTGAGAAGTTGTAATAAACATCAACTTATAACTGTGGCCTCTTATAGGACGTTTGAGATTTTTGATAAATACAGGCTACAATAACATACAGCAGTTTGAATTATTCCATGAAATTGTTTATAAAACCATGACGTATAAATGTTGCTTGTTATGGGACTTTTGAAGTGTTTTATACATAAAATTGAGAATGGAAATGGGGAATGTGCCAATGAGACAACAACCCGACCATAGAAAAAAAAAACAACAGCAGAAGGTCACCAACAGGTCTTCAATGTAGCGAAAAATTCCCGCACCCGAAGGCGTCCTTCAGCTGGCCCCTTAACAAATATATACTAGTTCAGTGATAATGAACGCCATACTAATTTCCAAATTGTACACAAGAAACTAGAATTAAAATAATACAAGACTAACAAAGGCCAGAGGCTCCTGACTTGGGACAGGCGCAAAAATGCGGCGGGGTTAAACATGTTTGTGAGATCTCAACCCTCCCCCTATACCTCTAGCCAATGTTGAAAAGTAAACCCATAACAATACGCACATTAAAATTCAGTTCAAGAGAAGTCCGAGTCTGATGTCAGAAGATGTAACCAAAGAAAATAAACAAAAATGACAATAATACATAAATAACAACAGACTTCTAGCAGTTTACTGACATGCCAGCTCCGGACTTCAATTAAACTGACTGAAAGATTATGATTTCATCATATGAACATCAGGCACAATCCTAAAGAGGTTTAGTATCATACCATCATAACATGTATGAGACGAACATAATCCGTGTCATGCCAACAACTGGTTTTTGAATAAATGTGTTTAGTTCCGATTCAAAGACCCTATAAGTGAATCAATATTAACGCCAAAATATGCAATCTTTAATGACCTGACAACAGTATCGTAACTATATCCCTTCTTAAGAAGTCTATTCAAAGGTTTTGTTAGTTTTTGAGGTGAATACTGACACCTTTGTGCTTTATAAAGAATATTTCCATAAAAAAATGGATGTGAAATACCTGAACGTATAAGTAGTCTGCATTTCGAGCAATATTTACGAACGATGTCCTTATACCGATGATAAAATTTAGTAAATGTTTTGACTAGTTTGTGATATCGAAAACCCTGATGTAATAATTTTTCAGTAATACATAAATTTCTCTCGTTCAAATCTAAAACATTGTTACATACACGAGCGAATCGTACAAGTTGATATATATAAACACCGTAAGATGGTGACAAGGGAACGTCACCATCTAAAAATGGATAATTAACGATAGGAAATGAAAAATCATCTCTTTTATCATAAATTTTAGTATTCAGCTTTCCGTTAGTGATATAGATATCAAGATCGAGGAAAGGGCAGTGGTCATTGTTAGTATTAGCTTTATTTAAAGTAAGTTCAACAGGATAAGTTTCTTTAATATACATACTGAAGTCGTCATTATTGATTGCCAAAATATCATCCAAATATCTAAAAGTATTATTAAATTTGTTTATCAGATGTTGTTTCGATGGGTCTTAGCTTATTTTTGTCATAAATTGTAACTCATAGGAATACAAAAATAGGTCCACAATAAGTGGTGCACAGTGAGTCCCCATTGGAATTCCGATAATCTGACGATACACGGAATCCCCAAAGCGAACAAAAATGTTATCTAGTAAAAATTCAAGGGTATATATAGTATCAAAGCATGTCCAATTGACATAGTTTTTTTTGTTTATTGCTACTAAAAAATGACTTCACAGAGTTTGAACATATACATTCACATTCTGACTTTTTAAATGCCCATTTAATAAGTTGTGTAAATTTTTTCGTCATGAGAATGTGAGGCAATGTGGTATACAGGGTAGAAAAATCAAAACTTTGAACAGATTCAAAATCACCAATATAAGCATGCAATTTATCAAGTACTTCCAACGAGTTCTTGACACTCCAAAAGTAATTAATTCCACTATTTTCGAAGGCCTTATTTGAACAATTTATTATCAGGGTTTTAATTGTACCAAGTGTGCTGGTAAGAAGAATAGACAATTTAGTAGTGGAACTATACACATCGACGTTTACATTACTTTATACTTATGTAACGTTTTCTGTTTGCTATAGTAAATCAAATTAGACATACCATAATAGATATGTAAGGTATCGACCTTCAATAAACAATTGACTGTTTAACTGCTTTAGTGATTAAAATTTTAACACAATGTTGACAGCTGTACCCCTATTTTCACATTTTCACCTATTATATCTGACATCTGTTGGTTTTATTATTAAATTCAATCCTGCACTCATTTAGAAATAAAAAAAAGGTCGTCGTCCTGTGCTGACATCGCATCTTATGTTTAAATATAGGAAAATATAATTCTGTAAAGATATAATCTTTATTGATTTTATAAATAACTTAAACAAGTTTTTTTAAAAATTTATAGTATTATATGTAAAGTTTTCTTATCTAAATATTTATTTTACATTATAGCATATATCTTTATTTTGAAAAAGATGAAAGTATCTCATATGTCTTAAAGACATGGATATAATATGGTTTTAAAGATTTTTTATATTGTATATGATAATGGTATTGTATCGTGACACTATAATTAACTATTTACTTTGCTACTTACTAGTAACAAAATGGTACTACATTTATTTATGTGTCTGTTTATGTGGTTCATAAGTGTTACTTATTTCTCTTTTTTGATACAGATAAGACAATTGGTTTTCCCGTTTGAATTGTTTTACACCAGTAATTTTTCGAGCCCTTTATTGTTTGTCCGGTCGTCTGTTTGTTATTTTCTTTTTTAGGCCATAGCTTTGTCAGTAATTAGTTTGCATATTCCTCTGGTATCTTTTGCCCCTCTTTCATAACATACTTTTCTTATATGATCTGTTGGTAAATGTAGAATTTGTTTTAGGTTTTTAGGTTCAAACTCCCTCTGGCTAAATAGACAATAATTGGATTTAACTAATCATTTTAGGTACCTTTTGGTTATTCAGCTCTTCTGATAGTCATGTTTTACTACACAATTATTTCTCAGGTTTCTTATAGTCAGGTTTTGCTACACAATTATTTCTCAGGTTTCAAAATCTTTGATTTGATGACGAAAGTATATCAAGAATAGCGTTTGGACACTCCAATGTAAAAAAAAAATGTCACTTTTTCATATTTGGTTCATTTACACCGACGTCTTACTGTAGCAAACTATTGGACCTTTGGGAAGTTGTAATAAACATTGACTTATAACTGTGGCCTGTTATAGGACGTTTGAGATAACTGTGGCCTGTTATTGGACGTTTGAGATTTTTGATAAATACAGGCTACAATAGCATACAGCAGTTTGAATTATTCCATGAAATTGTTTATAAAACATATAAATATATACATATAAATGTTGCGTATTATTGGACTTTTGAAGTGTTTCATACACATCGACGTTTACATTACTTAATACTTATGCAACGTTTCCTGTTTGCTATAGTAAATCAAATTAGAAATACCATAATAGATATGTAAGGTATCGACCTTCAATAAACAATTGACTGTTTTACTGCTTTAGTGATTAAGATTTTAACACAATGTTGACAGCTGTACCCCTATTTTCACATTTTTACCTATTATATCTGACATCTGTTGGTTTTGATAACACATCTTTGACAATACATTGGAATTTTATGCAACTGTCATACAAGTGTAAGGTTAACCTAGCTATTAAACCAGGTTTAATCCACCATTTTTTGCATAAAAAATGCATGTGCCAAGTCGTGAATATGACAGTTGTTTTCCATTTGTCTGATGTGTTTGAGCTTTTGATTTTGCCATTTACTAAAGGCCTTTCCATTTAGACTTTTTCTCGGAGTTATATATCACTTTTTACTGATTTACTCAGATTTTATTGTGTAACATTGGTGCAAGGTACAAACACAAAACTGGCTGTGATTGGCCAATAATAATAGATTTGGGTCTAATCAAATTTTAATCACAACGTATGTAAATACCAGGATCTTCTGCAGTACTTTAAACGATTGATAAAAGGGGGTTGTATTTCATGTAAACAGATTTCTAATGATGAATAGCAAACAATAAGAACATGTAGGAATAACATTTCGTGGTGAGATTAAAAAAACCAAATATTTGTAAATCCGGCTGTAGAGAGGCTAATTGTTTTTTTTGGTGTGTTTGATTATTATTTATTTTGAATTTTCAAATATTTTGGCCTCAGGCATCACTGACGAGCCATTGCATGTCGAAATGCGCATCTGATGCTGGAAAATGGTTCCGTTTATGTTATTAATATATGTAAAGTTGATTTATGTTTTATGAAACAGAAAGTAGAGATAATTTAAAAAGGTAAACCCTATCTTTTAGAGATTTTCTTTTATAATTAAATTAAATCCTGCACTCACTCAGAAATAAAAAAAGCTCGTTGTCCTGTGCTGATGAGTGCATTCAATATTATTTATTTTTAAATTGTGGGTTATAATCTTCATACAGTGGAAGAAATTCACAAAACACTTTGATCATTATAAGAGTTTTGATCATCGTCGAAAGCCGTACGGTAACTTATAATTCTTAACTCTGTTGAAATGTCTAATCTTAATATGAACTGTGATGATGCCTAAGTTTTATTAACCCAGACAACGCATCTTATGTTAAAATATAGGAAAATATAATTCTGTAAAGATATAATCTTTATTGATTGTATAAAAGCTTAAAAAAGTTTTTAAAACTTATAGTATTATATGTAAAGTTTTCTTATCTAAACATTTAGTTTACATTATAGCATAATTTTTTATTTTGAAAAAAAGATGAAAGTATCTCATATGTCTTAAAGGCATGGATATAATATGGTTTTAAAGATTTTTTATATTGTATATGATGATGGTATTGTATCGTGACACTATAATTAACCAGTTACTTTGTTACTTACTAGTAACAAAATGGTACTGCATTTATTTATGTGTCTGTTTATGTGGTTCATAAGTGTTTCTTTTTTCTCTTTTTTGATACAGATAAGACCGTTAGTTTTCCCGTTTGAATGATTATACACCAGTAATATTTCGGGCCCTTTATTGTTTGCCCGGTCGTCTGTTTGTTATTTTCTTTTTTAGGCCATAGCTTTGTCAGTAATTAGTTTGCATGCTCCTCTGGTATCGTTCGCCCCTCTTTCATAACCTACTTTTGTTATATGATCTGTTGATAAATGTAGAAGTTGTTTTAGGTATTTAGGTTCAAACTCGCTCTGGCAAAATTGACCCTAATTGGATTTAACTAATCATTGTAGGTCCCTTTTGGTTATTCAGCTCTTCTTATAGTCAGGTTTTGCTACACAATTATTTCTCAGGTTTCAAAATCTTTGATTTGATGACGAAGGTATAATATCAAGAATAGCGTTTGGACACTCCAATCTAAACAAAATGTTACTTTTTCATATTTGGTTCATTTACACCGACGGCTTACTGTAGCAAAATATTGGACCTTTGAAAAGTTGTAATAAACATCGACTTATAACTGTGGCCTGTTATAGGACTTTTGAGATGTTTCATAAACACAGGCTACAATAATATACCACTTTTTGAATAATTCCATGAAATATTTTTAAAAAACATGACGTATAAATGTTGCGTATTATTGGACTTTTAATGTGTCATACATATCGTCGTTTACCTTACTTTTAAGACGTTTCTTTAATATCTTTAGAAATGTAAAGTACCGACCTTCAATAAATGATGCACTGCTTTACTGCTTTAGTGATTGAGATTTTAACAAAATGGTTGACAGCTGTACCCCCCTTTTTTTTTTACCTATCATAGATGTTTGTTTTGTTCACACATCTTTTCCAATAAAATTGAATTTTATGCAACTGTCATACAAGTGTGAGGTTAACCTAGTTATAAAACCAGTTGCCATTTGCTTAGAGACTTTCAATTTAGACTTTTCCTCGGAGTTATATATTACTTTTAACTGATTTACTTGGGGTAACATTGGTTCAAGGTTCAAACACAAAACTGGCTGTGATTGGCCAATGATAATCGATTTTGATTTAATCAAATCTATTGAACAGCGGTATACTACTGTTGCCTTTATTAATCACAACGTATGTAAAGACTAGGATCTTCTGCGATATTTTAAACAATTGATAAAAGGGAGTTGTATTTCATGTAACAAGATTTCTAATGATGATTAGCAAACAATAAGAACATGAAGGTATAACATTTCGTGGTGAGATAAAAAAAAAAAAAAAAAACCAAATATTTGTAAATCAAATAAAATATTATGCAATCAAAAGAATGAGGAAAAGTAATTTATTTTGTTATTAATATTTGCTTAAGGTCAATAATTTATATCAGTTAGTTGTTCCGTGTACGTAATGTAAATCTGGGTTAAACACTTAGACATTATAACACTACTGTTGTTGAGTAGCTAGAACTTAAACGTTTGCAGTTTCCCCCCAAAAAAATATGACGGTAGTACAGCTAATACATTTACAAGAATTAGTTTTGATACAGCATAGAGAATTAGATTACAATAGTCAGAAAGTCTTATACAAACAGAATCAATACATTAAAATCTTTCTGTATTCCTAGAAAGAAACGCTTAATGTAGTCGGCAGATCAGGGGAGGATGAATGTGCTTTCTTAATTTTAGTTATATAATACATTATTTTCCAGAGGCCAGCTAAAGTCCGCATCCGGGTGTATTGCAGGCCCATTTTTTTTTTTAAGAAAATCACAGACAGAACACAACGAACCCAACCAAACTATAATAATTAGTGGTATATTAACTAGTTTAAACTATTGTTTGTGAAACTATTGTTAATAACTCAATTATGAGGCACATTTGGAATTACACAAAATTCAAAAATAATTTGTCGTTTGTACCCGGTAGTTGTGTAAAGAGGAAAAGTTAAATCGCAAAATCAAAAGTTCAAACACATCAAACGAATGGATAACAACTGTCATATTCCTGACTTGGTACAGGCATTTTCCTATGTAGAGAATGGTGGATTGAACCTGGTTTTATAACTAGCTAAACCTCTCACTTGTATAACAGTCGCATCAAATTCCCTTAAATTGTCACCGATGCGTGATCAAAAATATGTTTGACATTAAGTCTAAGTATAACTGGAGATATACAGTAAAATAGTTTTGTGATATATAGTTTTCAATGTAGGAGGAGAAAAAACTACTTTTTTTAATATATAATTAGAAATTTCAAAGTTTCATTTGACAAAGAGTCTTATTCCTAGAAAAATCATTTAGGAGCTCTTTGTACGTTTTAAACAACATATAATGTTTTTCTTAACTTTTGAGTTCGTTCATTTTACCATAAAAGAGAAACAACACAAAAATGATGAACTCCACGGAAGTTCCAAAATAGAAAGGCTTTAATCAAATGGTAAAATCAAAAGATCAAACACATAAAACACATCATGCGAATGGACACAACTGTACTATTCCTGGCTTCTTGTATATGTAATTTTGGATTACACATGACTATGGATCTTGCTAAATCTCTCTTTTTATGACAGTCGCATACAATTCTATTACATAAACAACACTGTGTGAGGAAAACAAACATACATAACAGATAAGCAATTTAGAGTTTATATTACAATAGATTTTTGAACGATTGTTTTTTTCACACAATGTTGTAAACGTACATGAAATAGAATTGTATGCGACTGTCATAACAGAGGGAGTTTTCGCAAGCTACATAACAAGGTTTAATCCAAGACAGTTGTTTTTCAATTGCTCCCTTTTAGTGATGAGGTTCGATTCTGTCAATTTTTATATTCCTTGCTCCTTGTATATGTAATTTTGGATTAAACATGACTATGGATCTTGCTAAATCTCTCTTTTTATGACAGTCGCATACAATTCTATTACATATACAACACTGTGTGAGGAAAACAAACATACATAACAGATAAACAATTAAGAGTTGATATTACAATAGATTTTTGAACGATTGTTTTTTCACACAATGTTGTAAATGTAATATAATTGTATGCGACTGTCATAACAGAGGGAACTTTAGCAAGCTACAAAACCAGGTTTAATCTAAGACAGTTGTTTTTAAATTGCTCCTTTTTAGTGATAAGGTCGATTCTGTCAATTTTTATGAAGTCTTCTTTTTGAAACTACCTTGGAGTTCGGTATTTTTGTTAAACATTTTTTGAAATTGTCCTTTTTGTATTGGTTTGCATTGTCAATTCGTGACAATATGTTTAAAATATATACGCGGCAGTAATAAACATACTATAAATCTATATATTTATAACATACATGTATCACATGATACTTGAAAGTCTTATAATTGTTTACATGTCAGACTTCAAGAGATTGAAAAATGGGGAAAACCTACAATTTGATACCCTAAGTTACACCTAATGCTTCGTAATATCATATCAATAACATGAATAAATAAATGCAATGTTATTTTCGCGACCGTATCAGAGATCGTATCAGACACCATTGTAAAAGGTTTTTACCCCACACCAGGATTCTAGGAACGTGTTCGATAATTGTTGAACAATCTTTCCTACTTTTTTAATTTTCGTGAGGTGTAGATTCGATAAGATAATTGAGATTATGTTTTAGTTGTTACCTATTATCCAGAGCGGGTATTTATGTCGCATACTATAGTATAAATATATGAATACCTTTAATTTTCAACTCATTGAATTTTTGTAGGTAAATTATTGTAGTTAACCCTGCTATTTGAAAACATTATAGAATGTCCTTCAACATTATATCAGTGTATAGTGTCACATTGCTAACATGACTTTATTAATAACCTTATATAGTATTATATATAATAAATTCTATAAAGTCAATCTTTTCTTTTGAAGATACCTTCAATATCGTAAATCCTCCACACATTCAATTTGTTTTTGCATGCATAAGTGCAAATGTTAAAATATTAATGTACACTAGAAATAACTAGAACTTCAGATGTCTACCTATAGTAAAAACATAAAATAACAGTTTATATGGAAAAATACAATCATTTACTTTTATCAAAAGAAATATTATATTATTTAAGTAGTGCTTTTATGTGAAAAAAATACATTGCCATGTACGTATTATTAAATTTCAATTCAACCTTTGGAATGTGAACTTTAGCTTCCCCTCTGATATACAGTTCATCCCCATTTTCACTGCCTGAGTTTACAATGATTATCCAGATTTCAACCAACGTCTAAGTTGCGGCACCATACCGGCGTTTTTTTTTTTAAATTGAAGCATATCTAGCTAGTATTGCATGATAAAGAAAATTGTTGTACATTGTTTTGCTCAGTGTCGACGCGTTGGCGACCTATATATTACAGACCTATATATTTTGCAAAATACAGAACTTACTGTTTTATACACGTCAGGAAAATATCCGAATTTTGTTCGACTCAGTAGTTTTCTTAGTCCAATGGTGAAATGGGTAGAACTTGTTTATATATTCTATATGTATGTCCAAGTTTCACCCGATACATAGTTATGTATATCTTACAGCTATGTGCTAAGGACTAGTTATGCATTACATCTTTTCTTTATAATTACATCGTTGCACGATACAGAATTTTCCTATATATTCCGACCCAAATGCTTTGACACGAGATGTTATACGAATGTAAAACTATTGCTATATAAAACAATTGTTATAAATGAGGTTTAGCACTATAAAACCAAGTTACATCCACAATTTTCTACGGTATCAAGTCAGGAATATGACAGTGGTTGCCCATCCGCTTGATATGCTTTGTTATTTGATTGTGCCATCATTTGATTAGGGACTTTCCGTTTTGACTTTTCCGCGGAGTTCAGTATTTTTGTGATTTGACTTTTATCTCTACCTAGAAGTGTTTATTATTTCAGCTCAGTGCCCGAGTGTTGCCCGATACAGAACTTTCGATGGTTATTGTAACAACTTAGTACATCCAACCTGGGGCCAGGCAGGAACTTATCAGAGAAGATTTCAAGACAGAAATGGCCATCCTTTGGTAGATTATGAGGACGGTAAATAAATTACAATATTAATCAAAATAATGTTTGAAAGATAGGCGATAATTTATCAATCAGAAATTAAGTAGTAAATAAACAATTCAACGACACAAATTTACGCCTTCATCTAATTCAATTAAACTTCTGTTGTGTCATGTTAGGAGCTTATCGTTTTAGTGATTTATAGTTCAGGTTTTGACCAACAATGAGATGGAATTTTAAACAGACTATTCAGTCCTAGAATCTCAGTAATGCGTATGATTGACCTGATGATCACGTCAATCATCTGACTCATCTGACTCAATTGTGCTTTTGGTAGATGCGAGGAAAAGTAATTTGTGTGTTTTGAATTTCATGTGATTTCCTTATATGTAAAGCAATATCAAATGGAAAACTCACGCATACATTGGTAATTGAAACCTCAGTTAAGCGTCTGCAGGACATGAACAAGTCATTTTTGTATTTTTATTTTAGGCGTTGATCTACCAAGAGGTGGAATGCCAAGTAGATTGCCAAGCCCAAGACTGGTCAGTAATACCATCAGTAAAGAATCGGATGGACCTGCTGACCAATCCGATAGTAAAAGATCTGGACAGACAATGGCGTTTGGTCAGTTAATGGCTCATGATTTTATCAAAACCAAAGTTATTTCTGGTAAGTACTTTATATTTTTGTACCCTTTTATGATATGCTCGCCATTCAATGTTTGATGTGAAAAAAATAAGAATACAATTAAATGCAATCAATAGCTAATTTTAATTAAGATCAATCATTTACAACCGTTGATATGTTAAAAAAATGATTGAGACATTACACAAAGATTGAAAAAAAACCCAACAAATCAAATCAAATATTTTCTCTTTTGAATTATCACAAAATGTGCAAAAACTATATTGAAATCTTTTCTAAATAAATGCAGTATGTTTTAACGATGAATTAACGATGTTATATGTATATCAACAACTCATAATTATTATTATCTTTTGCGCAACGGAAGATGAATTTTACGTCGATCTAAAATGTCAGTAAGGAACCCTTTAAATGTTTTTAAACTTGCCGACATTTATCCTAGATTTGTGCCTTCCAACTGTTTCTTTTCCAGACACAACTGACCAGTCTTATGTTAGACGAACGAAACGCGCATCAAGCGTTTCTATGTATATTCCTAATAAATTTGATGATTTCTATATTTATAGTCGCAAATATCCTTTTTTTACTTTCGAAAACTTACTTAGACAGGTAAAACGCAAAGTCAAGCCTGCAAGTAAAAACAAAACACAATACAATTATATCTTACAATATCCCTAGTTCCTTTATGACACCAAACAGATATACGATTCCTCTCCCTTCCATTTTTCAAAATTTAGTTAGAAAATGTACAGTCAAACAATCTTACACTAGTGCGGCAAGTTCAAAAAAGATTGTTGAGTGGTCATAAAAATATTCAAATAAAAGTATAAGCTGCTTTTATGCAACCTGTTATGTATCCTGTGTTATGTAGTACTAAGAGCAAAGACTGATAGGAAGTCAGAATATTGAATAAGTGATATGTCTACAGACTATCACCGTAGTAGCTTACACGTTATAAATCCTTTTTGTTCACCAAGTACAAATAAAAAAGCTATATTCATATCACATTAAACAGCTGTTAATCAATAAATCTATTTGCAGGTTTTGATTGTTGTGATGCAAGTAATTCAAACTACAACGAGTAAGTACTGTGATTCATTTCTAAGCTAAAAAAAAGACTCTGCTTGTACAAAACAAAGAGGTGGTATGATTACAAATGAGACAACTCTCCACAAGAAAGCAAATGACACAGAAATTAACAACCATATGTCCCCGTACAGTCTTCAAAAATAAGCAAAGAGCATACCGAATATGCAGCTGTTGAATATCTCGAAATGACAATTGTAAATCAATTCAATTGCAAAAACAAATGGCCTAAATTATGTACAAAGTATTGAATGAAAATTACATTTGATACACAGCAACAAAAGACAACCACTGAATAACAAGCTTGCTTACTTGTGATACACAATGTCAGGCTTTTCGTAAATTGTTTTATTTTAAATAAGGCTAATAGTTTTCTCAATTGAACAATTTCATAATTTTCATGTTAGTGCCTTTAATGGCCGACTATACGGTGTAAAGTTTCTCATAATTGAAGGCCATACAGTTGCCTATACTTGCTTATATTCACTTTATTTGAACTATACATTATAGTTTTTTTAAAAGGCAATCATATCATATCTCCTTATTTTTCACATTTAAAGAACACATCAATCATCTGCGGACAAACGTACTTCCAAACGTGTTACAGAATTTATCATGATACATATGTTTCTCATTATCTTTTTCAATTTAGTAAAGATAAATAGTTAAATGACTTATTATAAATAATTTAGTGTTGTTTGGAATAAAAACATGGGCATGAAGATCAGTCATAAAACACAACAGAAAGGGTTTTTCTTTCACATTAATCCCGTTCAAACACATTTTGCTTAACATACTATAATTTTTTGTAAATGGAGAATTATAAACTACATGATTACTTTGTACTAGATAGATATAAGAAGATGTGGTATGAGTGTAAGTGAGACAACTCTCATTCAAGTCCTAATTTGAAAAAAGTAAACCACTATAGGTCAAAGTACGGCCTTCAATACGGAGCCTTGACTCACACCTAACAGCAAGTTTAAAGGGCCCCAAAAAGTACTAGTGGAAAACCATTCAAACGTGAAACCAACGGTCTAAATTATATGAAACATTTATGAACCACATCAACACACAACAACCACTAAACAGCAGATTCTAGATTGATTTATATTGATAACTGAATCTTTGTAGCACTGGAGTATGTTTTAACTTTGAAATTCCAACCAACGATACTCGATTTACGCCCGGATGCAAGAATTTTATAAGAGCACCAAAGGCAACATCCGGTTCAAATCTACCAGGTAACATAGTCAAAAGTAAAACGATATTATTTTTCTGCCTTCTGTTGTTTGCTTTTCAGTTTTTTGTCTTATAATGTTGTCCGTTTTTCTTCAACTTCTAACGTCATTTTCTTAGTAAAGACTTGAAAGAATGGGAAAAATATTGATGATTCATGCTGCAGAAAATCAAAATCAGTATTAAGATTTGGAAGCATGTGATTTATTATTGAAATGAGTTTCTAAGGATAAAGTCGAGAACACGTTTTGACCTTTTAGTGTTTTAAAATAGAAAACATTGGACGCTGTAATTTTCTTTCTCGCTCTTAGTTATGCTTATACCAAGAGGATATTGTATTTCTTTATATTGGACAATATAAATTCTATGAGGACTCATTTGTATCCAACATCAATCTAGAATTAGCGATTGTCCCATAGAAACATACATGTATAATCTTAATTGATAGAATGATGTTGACAATTAAAAAAAAAACATGGCAATACTGGCAGATCATTGATATTTTGTGTTTAAAAAATTCATTGTTTTAGTCTTGAAAAATCAAGATACTTTATAGATATAAGAAGCTGTAATCTATAAGTCAACAATAAAGTGACCATGCCATGGCTAAAAAATAAAAATAAAAACAATTTCACTTACATGCCAATTTGTTTTTCCCTTGTTGAAATTGATAAGCTTTTGTGTTATACATGTAGTGATTAAGATTATAACACAATGTTGACTGATGTGTTCCCCGATTATTGATTTTTTTTACCTATTATGTGTATTTGTTGTGCTCATACACTGTTGCCAATATAATCGAAAACGTTTGTTCGATTTTTGTCGAAACAGCGAGACATAGCGATCTTACATTCCGTCGTCGGCGTCGTCGTCGTCGTCGTTGTCGTCGCCGGCGGCGTTCACGAATATTCACTCTGTTGTTCAAGTGTTTGAAATTTAAATAACTTTCTTTAACTATCGTGGATTTCTTTCAAACTTGGACAGAAGCTTGTTTATGATCATTAGAAAATAAACTCATCATAGAAAGTATCCAGAAAAAAATTTGGTAATTTTTTTTCCTGTTTTCCATATCTTACTTATAAATGAACTTTCTGCCAATTAATATTACATTTGCAATATATTTCCTGTTTCTGTACGTACTTATATATTGACTCAGTTTGTCCTCAAGTTAACATTACATACAGTCTGCAATTAAAGTTTTTAAAACATTTATTAGATTAATAAAGTAGGTGATACACCGAGTTCCGCGGTACCCTTCTGAATTATCTTCATTTGGTTATTGTACCAAGTCACGAATACAACAATTGTCTTCTATTTGTTAGATATATTTGAGCCAGTAATTTTTAGACTTTTCGGTTTGAACTTTCCTTGGAGTTTTTTGTTATTTTACTTATTACAAAAAAGTATACAACGTTGTTTATTCCTCTGAATGCAATTAGTGTTAACCTAAAGTCAATTGTGAGAAAGATATCCTTATAATTACAACAATAACTTTAAAATCAAAAACTAAAATACAGAAAGAATTTAAATAGATACAAACAATATGCTTTTCAACTTCGTCCTTTATTTGGCCTTTTTATCTTTTTTTTATTCGAGCGTCACTGATGAGTCTTTTATTGACGAAACGCGCATCTGGTGTAAATATAAAATTTCAATCCTGGTATCTATGATGACTTTATCTACAACCACTGGGTCGATGTCACTGCTGGTAGAGTTTTAAATTCCCAAAGGTATCACCAGCCTAGTAGTCAGCACTTCTGTGTTTACATGAATTATCGTTGACATGGTCATAATTATAAGTTAACTGTTTACAAAACGTTGATTTTATAAAATATTAGGCTTTATCTACCTCAGGAATAAATTACCTTATAGTCGCCGTCACGTAAAATTGGCACCATGATTGCTGTCGAATGTTTTGTTAAATATCAGCTGCATTCACTCGAGATGATGTTTTTTTCATAAGCGGAAGACAAATCATTTCCAAATATCTACCTTTTATTGTGTTTGCACTTGTTAGTTTAAAATTTTCAACCCCAAAAATTATACCAATTTTACGTGACGGTGACTATAGCTGTGTTAAGCAAAATGTTTTGGAACTTTTGGTTCTTAATGCTCTTCAACGTCTTACTTCATTTTGCCTTTTTAACTATTTTATTCGAGAGTTACTGATGAGTCTTTTGTAGATGAAACGCGTGTCTTGGGCAAATAAAACATTTCAATCCTGGTATCTTATGATGAGTTTATTTATACCATTTCAAATGTATTTGTATCCTTATTTCAGCATACAGAGAAAACTTAAACATGATCAGTTCATTTATTGATGCTGGGTTTCTGTATGGGAGTTCGGATACAGAAGTAGAAGCTTTACGTGAAAATGGCACATGTAAGTCTCTGGTAACATAGAGTTTCAATATAAAACCTAGTACACATGACATTTTATGATGTAAACGAACAAGGCAAAATATTATGTTGTTACACTTTTTGTGACCACTATTATCGATAGTATCATCAGCAATGTAGTTAGCACCATTGTATTAACTTAAATCATCACGGGAACTTTCTTGCATCTTTATAAAGAATAAGTATATGTACCGGTGTATCCATCCATGACAAAAAAGGTGAATAAAATTGAGAATGGAAATGGGGAATGTGTCAAAGCGACAACAACCCGACCATAGAACAGACAACAGCAGAATGTCACCAATAGGTCCTCAATGCAGCCAGAAATTCCCGCACCCGGAGGCGTCCTTCAGCTGGCCCCTAAATAAATATATATTCTAGTTCAGTGATAATGAAAGCCATACTAAACTCCAAATTATTCACAAGAAACTAAAATTTAAAATAATACATGACTAAATAAAGGCAACAGTAGAATACTCAAAATTCGTAAATCGATAGAGAAAAAACAAATCCGGGTTACAAACTAAAACTGAGGGAAACGTATCAAATATAAGAGAACTACGACAAAACAGAGACACAACACCGAAACGTAACAGACACAGAAACGAACTATAATGTAACAATGGCCATTTTCCTGACTTAGTACAGGGCATTTTATGAAAAAATGGTGTATTGAACCTGGTTTTGTGGCATGCCAAACCTCCCGCATTAATGGCAGTGTTAATTATAACATTAAAAAGACAATGGCCAGAGGCTCCTGACTTGGGATAGGCGCAAAAATGCGGCGCGGTTAAACATGCTTATGAGTTCAGAAATGTACAGAAAAAGCACACACAAATCTTGCAACTTTGTCATGGATTTGATTTGATCCGTGTACCAATGATAAGTCGTATAAAGACTTAACAGTAGTCTTGCTTATCAAATTATAAGCCTGATATCTTTGGTAAGATGTTACAACCACCTAGTTGACTTTCCGTGTTGATACTTGGAATTCAGTATACATTGTATTAGTTATTTTACTTTTTTCTAGAGACTGTTTGTTATGAAGGAAAAATGGTGCTATATTTACGTCTAAACAAGCATAGTCATATGAAATGTCGAACACTCTCTCATTGGTACGATACACCAAGATGTTTTAAAGGAGAGTGTCCAGTAAGACCCCTTTTTGGCCACAAAATATAGCAGTTTTACAAAATGTATTGAAAAGTAGAATGCTTCTGCTACATAAATATTGTTTGTTTTTGCCAATACAATGTACATATCGGGTACTAGCATCTTTAAACCTGCTAAATTACTGAAATCTTAACAATTTTTGCATTTTAGTTAAATTTAAGACGGTTTTCGTCTTAAATGAAAGTGGCCGCATTTGTGTTCATTCTTAATATTGAAATGTAAGTTGTATTTGATGATAGTACATAACATATATCAACTTTGAGGCGAAACACGGATGCGGCCACTTTAATTTTTGACAAAAAAACATCTGAAAAGTGACATATTTTGACATATTTGATAGATTTTTTATATTTAAGCTTGAATCGGAGCGTGTTAATGACTTAATCAGTTATAGTTTTTAACATTAACTAATTGAATCAACTGAAATAGACATTTAAGTGTTTAAAAAGTGTCAAAAATCTTTCGTCAGATGAACCTGAAATTTGAGGCCAAAATCGACCCTTATCGGACCTTCTCCTTTGTAGCATCACATTCAAATCTACTAACTCATGTTCAAACATCATATCTATTTCAGATCTGATGAAAACAGGAACCAACAATAACATACCATTAATGACTGGAGGTGGATGTGTACAATTCCATGGACAATGTCCACTAGCAGGTATAAGTACAAATTATTTACAAATGGTCCCAAGTAGGAATAGATAATTATGGTTACTAGTATTAAAATGTGATGTCCAAAAAGTTATTCAAGTTATTCATAACTTTGAAGGATATCTGTATCAAATGTATATATAAGATAGGATATCAAGCAAACAAGAAGACAAAACAGAAAAAGCAACAAAAAAACCCACCACAAAACAGCATACAACCTTAATAGCTGTATGCCACTACAAAAAAGGCGAAAGATACCAGAGGAACTTTCAAGCACATCGACAAAAAAACAAAACAAAGAACAACGCCATGGCTAAATATTTTAAATTCTTTTCAAAATCGGATATGATATGCAATATTTCACGAGTAAACTAGTGGTATAGTCAACGTTAGTCGAATAAGTTATGTTCTGTTTTATAGGAGAAAATAGAATTGCGGAAGCTCCTAATCTTGGGCTAAACCATTTGGTCTGGATCAGGGAACATAATCGTATAGCCACAATCCTAGATAACATCACAGATGTAAACGCTACAATATCATACATAGAAAATGGAAAGTTCTACCAAGAGACGAGAAAAGACATTATTTTCCAAGAAACACGGAGAATCATTATAGCCATGGTTCAACATATAACATACAATCATTATCTTCCTGCAATCCTTGATCAGGGCACAATGTCTGTGTATAATCTCTACTCCAAAACAACAGGATATGATCAGACATACGATTCGGAAACGGATGTGTCTATTAGAAACGCATTCGGAACAGCTGCGTTTCGTTTTGGACATTCGCAAATAATGAACAGCCTGTCATTCTTACATGATGATTTTGTCACCCTGAACGTTAGTTCACTCAAAGACAATTTCAAAGATCCACAAATTTATCTGACAAATGATGGAGAAAATATTAAAAACTTCGCTCGATGGTTGACCTTTCATCCTGCTGATCTGATCGACTCGTGAGTATAGAAACATACTTTATTATTGCTCATCTGATCGACCCGTGAGTATAGAAACATACTTTATTATTGCTGATCTGATCGACTCGTGAGTATAGAAAAAACTTTATTATTGCTGATCTGATCTACTCGTGAGTATAGAAACATACTTTATTATTGCTCATCTGATCGACCCGTGAGTATAGAAACATACTTTATTATTGCTGATCTGATCGACTCGTGAGTATAGAAAAAACTTTATTATTGCTGATCTGATCGACCCGTGAGTATAGAAACATACTTTATTATTGCTGATCTGATCGACTCGTGAGTATAGAAAAAACTTTATTATTGCTGATCTGATCGACCCGTGAGTATAGAAACATACTTTATTATTGCTGATCTGATCGACTCGTGAGTATAGAAAAAACTTTATTATTGCTGATCTGATCGACTCGTGAGTATAGAAACATACTTTATTATTGCTGATCTGATCGACCCGTGAGTATAGAAACATACTTTATTATTGCTGATCTGATCGACTCGTGAGTATAGAAAAAACTTTATTATTGCTGATCTGATCGACTCGTGAGTATAGAAACATACTTTATTATTGCTGATCTGATCGACCCGTGAGTATAGAAACATACTTTATTATTGCTGATCTGATCGACTCGTGAGTATAGAAAAAACTTTATTATTGCTGATCTGATCGACCCGTGAGTATAGAAACATACTTTATTATTGCTGATCTGATCGACTCGTGAGTATAGAAAAAACTTTATTATTGCTGATCTGATCGACCCGTGAGTATAGAAACATACTTTATTATTGCTGATCTGATCGACTCGTGAGTATAGAAAAAACTTTATTATTGCTGATCTGATCGACTCGTGAGTATAGAAAAAACTTTATTATTGCTGATCTGATCGACCCGTGAGTATAGAAACATACTTTATTATTGCTGATCTGATTGACCCGTGAGTATAGAAACATACTTTATTATTGCTGATCTGATCGACTCGTGAGTATAGAAACATACTTTATTGATATAAGTATAAAAATACATGTGTACATGTATTAATTATTACGTATTCTAACAAGTCAGGAATATGACAGTTGATTTTTATGCACTCGTTCCGTTGATTGTTTGTGTTTGATGTTACCAGTTTTTATGGACCTGTCAGATTTTAATTTACCTTAGAGTTTAGCATTTGTGTTATACTTTTCATTATAGAAATAATGATATAGAGCCATTTATCTTAACGTTGGTTTTTTGTTGCTATTTATTAAGTCACCGAAGTATATTTTGCACTATTCATATATATAAAACTAACTTGCTTTATAAAATCTCGCGTTTTATTCTCGTTGTAACTTATGTTGTTATAATTAAAAGCGACATCTAACAAAAGAAATAAAAAAATTATATAGCTATCACAAGAAAAGCATTGTGAACTCGCTGATTACTTGAATTCTATCTGTTAATTTTTTTCTTTTGTCTTTTCAGTATTTGTGTAGACAGTGCACGTGATAATTTATTTGTTCATCCCGATCCCCCTGGTGATGACCTATTTGCTATCAATATACAAAGAGGCAGAGATCAGGGAACACCTTCATTTAATAAGTGGCGGGAGTTTTGTGGATTAACTAACATGACCTTCGACGACTTTGGAAATTATAGTTCAAAATTAAGCAGTGTTTATGCGTACGTACTCATAGTCCTTGAAAGATTGCTACATAATGAACATTGAATGATTAGTTTCATTTGTATTATCATTTTACAGAACAAGTGTATCCTCTATTGAATATCATTTCAATATCAATACTAAAAATTGAGAAAACAAATCATTTAATTCATTATGCTTCCTCTTTTTGAATTTTGACAATTATTTTATTATCAATACTGAAAACAGAGAGAGAAAAAAATGAATTACAGTAATTTAAATCAAGTGAATGAGCTTCCTTTCTTTGAAGGTTTTTTCATAAATACTGAAAACTGGAGTTTTTAAATTATTTTTTTTTACTTCAAATCAATTAACTCATAACGCTTCTAATTTTAGATCACCAGACGATATCGACTTATTTATTGGCGGCTTGTTAGAGAAGGGAATAGACGGAAGCGTAGGTCCAACATTCGCCTGTATGATAGCCAAACAATTCCAACTAATGAAGACAGGAGACAGGTACTGGTATGAAAGATCGGATTCTAATTTCGCATTTACAGAAGGTAATACAACACAGATGACTTTGGTTTGTTTGTAGTGTTCAGAAGTACTTAATCTGGTTTCAAAATATAGAAAAAAAAGCAACAATTTATTGCGGTTATTCACCATTTTTCCACATGTCCATAGCATATTTTGTATTCGTAAGAACTATTACCATTATTCATGTTATTCTGAAATAAAAACAAAAAGATATGAAAGAAAAAAAAATTCTTATATATTGTCAACGGTTAAATAGAAATATCATGTGTTTTTTGTTTATTTCAGTTCAAATTTAGCAGACAGGTACATTTGGTGTATTAAATTTAGAAACACTTTGGAATCGTTAAATAATATTTTTTTTATATGTCAAACCAACCAAGCACATCAAATGTGGATTAAGGCATATAGTTTCTTACACAATAATTATCTATATTTTTTTTATACCCTTTCTATTACTGTGTATTATTGAAGATTTCTCAATTATATTTTTAGCTCAAGTTAATTCAATCAAAAGAAGTGCCAGTCTTTCAAAAGTATTTTGCGAAACCATTGGTCTTCAGAAAATACACGGAGATGTCTTCAGAAATCCATCTGATACAAGGTGAGATGAAATTATTGTAGGCTTAATGTGAGAACATTTACAATAAGAAGGACCACTAGAGATGTTTTTGGAGAATTCTGAAAAATAAACCCGAATGAAAAATTAAAACGTATGGTATGGTTACTGAATTAGCTGTACATGTAATTGAACACGTAAAAGAGGGACGAAATATACCAGAGGGACAGCTAAACTTATAAATCGAAAATAAACTGACTAAAAATGAAAAAGACAAACAGACAAACAATAGTATATATGACACAACATAGAAAAAGTAAGAATAAACAACACGAACCCCACCAAAAACTAGGGATGATCTGAGGTGCTTCGGAAGGGTAAGCAGATCCTGCTCCACATGTGGTACCCGCCGTGTTGTTTATGCGATAAACTTCTAGAGCATTTTAAGATGAAGAGCAACTGAAATCAACACAAAACTCATTTTGTCATCACTATAATAACGACTAACACGATCTTACTTAGAGTATAACAGTTGTTTTGTAGTCGTTCTATCTATTGGTTAACATCGTTTTCAACTATTGGTCGAAATGCTGGTGCCGTAAAAAGCCACACAAAAAAAAAAAAAAAAAAAAATTGACAGATTTAGTGTCTGAAGCGCATTCCTTGATTTATACGTTTATACGGTCATACCGACTATTTGAAATGAGTTCATAATTATGTGAAAGCTAAATCAGAAGAAAAAAAATAATAACATAAATCCATGTAATATTTTACAGAGAGATTTCAATAAAAAAATAAAATAAAAAGAATAATAATAAAAAAAACCGAGAAGAGAGAGTTTGAAACTTTTTTTCTGAATAATTTCTAAATCTAAAAAGCGGACAATTTATGAAATGTATATTTTGAGTACTTTTAAGTTTTCTTCTATATGAATCACAGTAAAATACGACCAAATACATTATTTTTATTTCAGCATGTTAGTAAACTGTACAGATCTACCTGATATTGACTTCTCTCTTTGGAAGGTGAGTTGTACCATTTGTTTTACCATGTTAAACTGATGTTAATATTTATAATTTGAAATTTCGTAGGAAGAGTTTTATGTTTGATGAAAGTAAACATCATTTTGGATAAATATTTTTAGTTAAAAAGATATTTTAGTTGTAATTGCTTCATAATAGAAATATACAAGGATTTGTTTTATAATCAATCTAATTAAAATATATACTGTGTGTGAGGTTAAGCTTACTCTGAAACCATGTTTAACCATCCATTTTTCTTCTGTACCAACTCAGTAGGTTCTCATTTGTTTGTCACTCTTTCCGTTTGTAGACAACATTTGATTTGGTCAGTTTGATGTTTTTGAATTGCCCTTCTCTGAATTGGCATTGGAGTTCGATATTTTTGTTATATTTTTCCAGCTTTACAAAGATCTGACAATACTTTATTATAATTTCCCATCTGGCAATATTTACATCAGCCGATGAAATATCAGCTCCAAAATTAACAAAGAAAATTCATCACGATTAAACCCATGATCCAGGAAAGTTTTTTGAAGAAAAGTAAATAGAGCGTTGTCATATCATAACAATCTTAGCATTGACACATAATATTTATATACATTTCAACCAATAGAAATAGAAAAATGTGGTATGCATGAGTGCCAATTAGACAACTCTCCATTCAGGTCAAAATATATAAGAAGTAAACCTGTCAAAATATGGATTTCAACACGGACTCTTGGCTCACACCAAACAGCAAGCTACAAAGTTCCTCAAAACTCCAAACAGAGGAACCAAAGGGAGAAATCGATATAAAAAAGCGAAAAACGAGAAACACATATAAATATACCAACACATGACAACCACTGAACAACAGGCTCCTGACTCGTTTTTGGTTTCGTAGTGTTTTTTTCCCTCCTTTTTATTGTAGATGGATGTCTCGGGTTCAACAGAACGGATTGGATATACAACAGGAATCTCCCTAGCTGTTATATTCCAGTATATACTAGTCAGCCTATAGACATTGGATCAAATTTGTGATATTATAAACGACCAATTCGGGGAGAAGTTACATACAAACACATTCCAATCTATCCATTTTAAACAACATGTATGTGAACGCTAAAGTCGTTCTAGGTGAAGGTATCATGATAGTTTAATTAAAGTACGTGTTCTTTAAACAAAATATTGAGAATAGTTATAGATTTATTGATAAAATTGAACTCTCATTGGGAAATCCTTTAGTCTAAATACTATTCATAAGACTAGATCAATTAATACAAAACGAACTAACGATTGCTATACAAATTGGAATAACGATGTTTATTTTTGCTAAATTCTATTAATTTATTCATTCGTATATTTATATATTTTCTGTGATATATTATTTACATGAACATGTGAAAATCAGATCCGTCAAACCTATGTTTCTAATAATTTATTCATTCTTATATTTATATATTTTCTGTGTTATATTATTTACATGAACATGTGAAAATCAGATCCGTCAAACCTATGTTTCTATTAATTTATTCATTCTTATATTTATATATTTTCTGTGATATATTATTTACATGAACATGTGAAAATCAGATCCGTCAAACCTCTATGTTTAATATATTTACTGTGATATATTATTTACATGAACATGTGAAAGTCCCTCTATGTTTAAGATATTTACATATTGAAGCTTTTCATTCTTTACCACGTGATATTAAGACTTTTCTTTGGTTTAATCTATGATCTGCCCTTTTCTATTTGTACTATATGTCTTATTTTATATACATGACCATGTGTAGATCTGATCCGTCCAATAAACAGTTATATCATATCTTCTAATATCTATATAAGATATGTAAATATCTAAGCTATACAATCTCAAACCTGTGATATTAATAGACTTCTCTTTGGTTAAATCTATGATCCGTCCTTTTCCTATTACTTGCGATATTCGAAGGTCTTTTCGTATTTTTTTTATTATTTACATAACTTGTCCTTCGCCTGTCACAATTTTTGTATATAATATCTTAAAGTTAGTTTTAGTCATTACAATGAATGTCAATGACTTTTATTTGCGATTCATTATTTAGAAGGTCATTTATTTTCTAAACGAAATGCGTTTTGGGAAATCTTCAATCAGGGATCTTGCAAGTGATTTTTGAAATATGTTTTGTATTTTTATTTTTCAAACTAGTTTCTTGAATAGTAAAATTTGAAATACACAATTAAAAAATTTCCCATGGAAAAGTGAGACAAAATTTAGAAATAAAGTGCCATATGATTAGTGCTATTCAGACATACTGTTTTAAGGATGTACTTAGGTGAGGTATTGGAATTTGTGTCAAATGTTCGGACTCATTGGTGTTTTTCCTTACAATACAATGTGAAATATTTTGCCCCATAACACCCATTTATTTTTTCATATAAGACTTAATAGCTCATGAAAGGTCATTTACCAAAATTTTAGAAGATTCTTAATTTTCTTTCTTTTGTTTTGAGACCCAAATGATACCAATGCAAATATAAGGTAAAAGTCAGAGTCAGCCTTTTCCCGCCATATTTTAAATCTCAAATATCTCGAAAAGGAGGTCCATGACCTATCATTTTGTTAGCTTATCTTTATCCTTAATTGATGCTCTACCAGCTTATGGTATCAATTTTAATTTCTTAATTTCTTAATTTTTACCTAACCTCACCTAAGTACATCTTTAATATTATTGGAAGCATTTTACATAACAGATTTATTTGAGTGTTTATACTATTGCCATTGTTGAGATCATTATATCTGTCCTGATTGTTCGTATGTCCGTCCATTGTCAGGATAAAGTTTGTTTGTTTGTTATGAATGTATATATTGACTGTGTAGAAAAATCAAGTTTCTGTTAATGGTATTTTAATTTGAACTTTGTTAAATGGATGTTTTCCCATAGTCAAAAACCCAGATTTATTGTTTCATTTAACAGGAAAATGTATAAGTGTGAGAAGAGCTAGTTGTTTTATGCACACATACTTTTATGTTTATCATGTTAACGATAAATACCAAAAAAGCTATGAAGTCAAAAGAAAGAATACTCCGCAAATATTCCGAATCAATACATATTGTTAATCTACTATATGATACGTAATGTTAATTATAATAAATGCATTCCCCTTGCATATATTACATATATCGTCGCTGGGCTTCTAAAACGTTGTAAATCACCAAGTTTTCAAGAAAAAAATATCTCACAAACAGACTTTGACAATTTTGACAAAATACATGCTTCCAAAATGTCGTATGTGAACTTGAACATTTTTGCAAATAGCAGTGAATTAAAAACTGTGACATTTCTGAATTATCCAAGAACTTCAATTATTTTCACAGAAATAAAGAAATTACAATTATTTCATTCCCAAAGTCCACTATACAACGATTTTCAAGATTTCATACAACATTTTGGAAGCAAACTTTACAAACAACTGACATTGCTAAATTTGTAATATGTCCTATTTCAAGCGTTTTGATTGGTCTAACTGTATGCTATTTTGTAAAACCAAAGATTTCCTCCGACCCAGACCATTGGTGTCAAAAAGTATTTTTAGCCAAAAAGTCATATACGACATTTTGGAAGCCCAGCGACGATATACTTATTTCCTCCAAAAAGGTCTATCAGTTTTTTTCATGTACAGTTTCACTTATATATTTATGTGAGATAAATGCAGGTATTTATCAATAAGTATAGAGTCCCAATCATGGTTTACGTATATTCGTAAGGTTATATTAAAAACAATTGAACTATGCAATGTATTACGTTTGATTTTTTATAAATGAAGATTCATTTAAATGTTATTGTTTTACTTGTTTTCTACGTTGAAGAAAAAAATACAAAGTATGTTAATCTTATTTATCATTTTATAATGAATATTTACATGCATATTGATTTTGACTAATATACTACATATCACGTGATTAGATTTGTCATTTTGTACCATTCATTGTAAGAGTGAGCGAAACAATTTAGAGACCCTATGTCCACCTTTTGGTATGATTTGTTTTCCTTAAAAAACAAAGAACTAAACAACAACTAGATAAAATTAGGCAGTCTTTTGTGTATTTTCAATATTGAGAGGGCTTCAAATCATATGCAGAAGAATATTAGCCTCAACTGTAGTAGTGAACAAAACAAGTCTATTTTTGCAGTTTTTCCGGTTTATAGGATTATCATAAAAGATGACTACACCTCAATGATCATTTACTAACATTTTCAAATTAATACTTTGACATCACATACAATAATTTCTCTATGTATGCTTGACTACGAAAAATTACACGTTTTAAGTCTGTTTCTTGAAAATAATATATATTATGCAACAACTTCAATTTAAATGCACTTGCCATTAGGATGCTGCAAAGAATTGCAATAACAATCCTAGCGTAACACAATAATATACTTCTATGATTTTGAAACCAACAACAATTTGATATATATATATATAAATATTGCTATTCTATTTTTAATTTTTTAATAAATACATATTTCTCACTGTGATAAAATAACTTTATTGTTGATAAATAGCATTCACAATGTTATATTTTATGAGAAACCTATTATCATATACATATCTACAAATTGTTATATTTTCATATATTTTTATTGAATTAAAACATTTAATCAATATGCTTCATTTGAATGTACCAATTCGTTATTCTAGAGCTTTGGAATGTTTTTTGAATAGAAGAATGCCATCATGTATAACTTTGATGACAAATACCAAAATATCAGGGTTTTTTTCCCTTCAGTGTCGGTATACGTAAAAAGTAAAATCACAAAAATACCGAACGCTGAGGAAAATTCAAAACGGAAAGTTCCTAATCAAATAGCAAAATCAAAAGCCCAAACACCTTAAACGAATGGAAATAAAACTGACTTGGTACATGCATTTTCTTAAGTAGGTGGCGGATTAAACCTGGTTTTGTAGCTAAACCTGTCACTTGAAATACGATTTCAATCCGTGTGTGCAGTTTTACTGTAGAGACACTTACTTTCAAATCTTTCGCACTAAAACCGGTATCGTAACTCCGTTAATTTTATTTCGTACAACTGGTCATTAAGAGCTACCATGAAACATGAGTCGAAAAACTTGAATGTCAGATTTACTTCAATTTTTAAGGGACGCGTGTCACTCATTTTTCAATTTAAATGAAGTGTTTCATATACTATTGTCAATGGACTGTTGAATGACCATTCTATGTGTTTCAATGGGATTTCCTCAGATTTTGTTTAACCCCTTTTTTGGCTTATGAGATATGATCATCGATAAATAACTGTTGACTCTATTTTATCGACATACATACCTGAGAGTAGAAAAAACCTGACTAAGCAAATAGTCATAATAAAAAGATTAAAATGAAAGGTAGTGATTAATTTCTAAAGGAAAAAGCAATATTCACAACACGAGGAGTAACCGACATTATAATGGAAAAACCGACGCAAAGACAAGTAGTAGTCTTCAAAACACTTCAATTAAAATTAGCACATGGATCCCCTAAAAATTAAAAAATGGGATGGCATCAGGTACTCTAAAAGAATTATGTTCGTTGTTGTTCTGCGGTTTGCATGTTGTGGCGACTGTCATACTATTTGTGTGGGTTTCTGTTATGATTACTGCGTGTGTTTTTGCTATATTTCTCGCACGTGGTGTTGTCATTTTAACGATTAATTCTTTTCAAATTGTCTTAAAGCGGGAGGTTCTAGGTTTACCCGCCCAATTTTGTTCTAACTTTAGTCAGAGATATGGCAGGTTTTACCCAAAATATCGTTTCTATGAATGTTTGCGTTTGTTTTTGTTGCACTATAGTTCTCCTGTTGTTTCTTTGATTTCCTCTTATAGTTGAGGCTTTTCCATCGGTTTTAATTTGTAACCCGGATTTGATTTCTCTCAAACATATAACCGGCATACTACTGTTTATTTATACATTATCAAAGGCACAATGAATATTTCACGTCTTAACTGTTTATGTTGCTGGGGGGGGGGGGGGGGGGACAAGATTTTGAAATAAAGAAAAATAGCAAAAGTAACGCACTCCAAGAACAATTTTAAACGAAAAACCTTTACCAAATGGCAAAATCAAAAGCTAACATACACCAAAAAGAACGAAAAACAAAGTAACGCAATTGTAAAATTTGTATCAGCGTACCAAAATACAATATACGGTTCAAATATACTAGGTAAATCGAAATAGAATTTTCTAAAGGGATAAATCGTTAGTTACAGATTTAAATTTCCTTTAAACTTCGACGAGTAAGCGGGTCTCGATAGACGTGATTTTAAACAGATTTTAATTTGTTCATTTTAAGGCAGTACAGTGATTGTCCTATATACTCTGCATTAGATGTCCACCAGATTGTGGCTATTGATTTGATGCGGCAATCATATAAGTGAGAGGTTTATGTAGTTATAATATAAAACCAGGTTAAATCCACCATTTTCAACATAGGAAAAAAGCCTGTACCAAGTCAAAATGTGATATGTGTCATACCTGATAATCAAACAATTAGAGCAACTGCATAGTTCATGCAAAAAAACTCTAAACAATTAACGAGAAACTTAACTTGCAGAGAGCAACCAGCAATAACCACTCAATTACAGACGTCTGATTGACGACAGACACCAGGAGAATATGGTAGGGTTGATCATGATTTAAAGAACACACATCACGTCCACTTGAACTTGATTGTTGTGTAACAGCACAAGTTACGAACATATTTAAAAAAAAACTTCTTTGTGTTAAAAGGCAGAACTTGAACGTTGTAGCTGTCCTACCCTCTTTGTTGCATATCCACAATATCATGTCATTTGTTATTTGTATATAAAGCGGAAATTGTATTCCTTATGGAAAATTAATATGGAATCTATGAAAGTTCCATCCTTAGGGAGCTACCATTTGATTTTTATGGGGGGGGGGGGGGGGGGGAGGGCTAGGATGAAAAATGTTGTCCTGCATTTTTTTTTAGCTGTAATCTCTGTCCTGCCTTTTTATTTTTCACTCTGTTCGGTCCTGCCTTTTTTTTTTAGTTTATCCTGACTTTTTTACCTAAATTGTCGTCCTGACTTTTTTTTTTTGCAAGTGTCTCATCCTGCCTTTTATTTTACCCAAAACTCCTGTCCTGCCTATTTTTTTCAAATTTCATCCTAGCCCCCCATAAAAATCAAATGGTAGCTCCCTTATCAAGCATATGAATCTGAAAATGGCGATAAACACCTAACAAAATATGGCCATACTTGTCACATACCATTCCAAAACAAAGAAACATGTGTTCAAGAATTACATGTTTTGAGCCGGTATACATACAATCTAGTCTTTGTTTATTGTCTAGAATAACCAGAGTTTGAATGTCCGTAGATGTACACACTCTATCAATCATACAGATGTATTCATTTATATTTTCGACTACGAACAACGGGTTTGTAAACCAGACTATTTTTTCCAATTATTTGCCTTTTATAGAGAGTCGAACAACATATCATTTGTTGCCTTCATTGCTTAATAAGTAAATTTGTTGTATTTACTGCCTTCTGATTGGTTAAAAGTATTTCTTTTATTTTCAATGGTGTCAATTTTTATTGGGACACGCCCACTCTGACGTTATGTATTTATACGCCAACATGTGTGTACGTTGTTAGTGTTAATATAGATAATATAAAAAGTTCTTTGAGCCTTATTTTTGATAGAAATTTATTTATAATGAATGGCTATTATTTATTTTGAATTTATTGAACCATAATATACTTGTTTTACTCTTCATATTTTACATATTCCGCTTCGCGGATTATTCAATGTGAAGAGTCAAAAATTAATTTTATTGTTCGCGAATAATTCAATGTGAAGAGTCAAAAATTAATTTTATTGTTCGCGAATTATTCAATGTGAAGAGTCAAAAATTAATTTTATGGTTCAATAAATTCAAAATAAAATAATAGCCATTCATTAAATAAGCAGACGAGAATAATTTCATCAACTAGATATAGGATGATGTGGTGTAAGTGCCAACGAGACAATTCTCCATCCAAATAACTACACTGGATGACAACAATCTCCTTTCTCCTTCGAAAGTCGCAAATTTTTGCGATCCTTCAATACAATACCAATACCAAATTGTTTATTATAGTGACATGTATTTGATGACAATATACAATATTTCAATAAGCAGTTGTAATTACATATATCAACATCAGGCCCTTTGGACCTATAAGTCACTTTAAGCATTTATACATAAAAAATAATAATCATTTAACAGCGGACAAAACTATAATTCAATTTTGATTGTTCCTATACAAAAAGTTTTTTCTCTTATTAAATGCATTGTTAAAAAATGTAGAAGTTTTTCTAGGATATTTGCAGATAAGCAGTTTAAATTGTTCATCTTTAGAAATGTCTTCAAAAGTATGTTCTATATCCAATATAAGTTGATTTGTTAAATATCGGTAAAAACATAGTCCATCAGGAAGTGGCGTTCATTTTCAACATCTCGTGAGTCACACATTTTTCAAATACGGTCAGCTTCTGCTTCTCCGACGAACTGCCCGGTTTCGATCCTCAAAAGAAGTATGCCGCATCTAAATTGTGCCAGTATAGAACGTTCAGCACGAGTGAGGTTCAGTCCAACATATGTTTCACATTTATAATCTGATTTGAATGGTAAAATAAACACTATATCTTCAGCATACAACAGTATCGATACATTTGCGTTTCCTTTGCTAACACCAAGGTCAAGGTCTTTAACTTCCTGTACTAAATCATTAATGAAAATGGAGAAAAGTGTCGGCGAAAAATTAGTGTACCAATAGGTTTTTCTTGATTTATTTTTTTTAAATACATTTGGAAACAAGTGACGGTGGTGGTACAATCCAATTAATTTCTCTGAGATTGAAGACGCTTTTGTTGTCATTATTCATAGTCGTATTTTGTAAGAAGCCAAATCCAAGTGAGGTCGAACATTGTATGGAGGCATGTGAAGTTTTAGTCGTGTTTTCTATGAAACATGAATGGGTTGAAGACGGTTGTGTTGTCCTTAACATTTTCACTGATTTTCTCTGAAACCTTTTTAAAATCGAGATTGTTTTTTTTCAATTAAGCAAAGTGAAATCGAGTTTGTTTTTCAATCAAACAAAGTGAAGTCGATATTGTTTTTCTCAATTTCACAAAGTGAACTCGAGCTTATATTTTCTACGAAGTCATGTCCAATTTAAGTCATATTTTCTTTGTAGCCAGGGTAATTTGCACTCTATTTTCGAAGTTCCCAAGTCAAAGTAAATTCGTATGTTCAAAGTTGCCAAGTGAAAATGAAGTCGTATTTTCTAAGAAGCCGCCTTAAAGCGGAGTCGTATTTTCTGTTGAGCTACTTCAAAATATTTTTTGTTTTCTTTGAAGTCGGATCAATTTGAATAATAGTTTCTATTTGGCCAAGTTAAGTCAAAGTGAGGTCGTATTTTTTTTTAATGGCAAGTGATGTTGAAGTCGTGTTATCAATGAATCTTAATGAATTGAAGTTTTATTATATTTTCCCTTTAAATGGACTGAATTTGTATGTTTTATGAGGCATGGTATATTCAAGCTCGAATTGTGTTTGAAGTCCGACATCTTTAGTTGTCTAGATCATTAAACAATCGGTTTAGATTTTTTGTGAAATAAAAGATTTTTATAAAGGAATGTAATTCATTTGTAATTCTTGTCATCTTAATGAAAAATATAATGTAGTTTATCTTTGTGTAATCTTCTTTTCTTCGTATAAGCTTCCTCTGTTAGGAACACCCCTCTTTTGAGGGTAGTATGGATAAAAAGTCTGTATCTATGTACACACTCCGTGAATATATATACACTCGCTAAAATCTAAAATAGAGTTAAGTTTCTGAGTTGAGTGATCATTGTCAACAGCCATTACACACTTATCAGTTTTAGTCTCGAGTTATGTATCTAGAAGCACATATCTCTTGTTACATAAATTTTCATTAGGTTGAAAGTTTTTTTTCTTGTCTCACTAAATGCTGAGCAGGTAGTAAGCATATGAGTAAGGTCTTCTGGTTCTTGATTGCATATTTGACAAGCTGGAGCAATTTCATATCTGCTGAATTTATGCCGATCAGCTGGTAGGGTATACGTTCGTGTCATAATCCTACTTTTTATTATACCTTTTCGAACATCAAGAATTGTAGATTGCAATGTGGTGTACGAGATATGCGGCTTTCCATTTTTAATTTGGTTTATAGCTAGATATTTAAGTGATGTCTTTTGGACTGTATCAATTTGACGAACATTATTCCAGTAGTTTGACATTTTAAAATTCACTAATGTTTTTCACTTATATTTAGTAGGCAGACTACTTAGGAGTTCCCATATATTTGGAAGATTGTATAATTGCAGGGTGTCCATTGTATAAAAGAGGAAGCTTTTTAAATTGTCAAAATTGATTGATGACTGGCGTTGTACAAGATCTTGAAAAGTTTGGTTTTTAGCCGATAAGTAGTATTGCTCCTAAGAGTAGATATATTGCTGATGTAGCTGTTCTTTGTGGTAGAGATTGAATATGTCTCAAGGTATTTTTATGAAATTTTGTAGTATTTCAATTTGTCCTTTTGTAAGTGGTAGTATTTCTAAACCATATAGAAGCCTTGGCAGAATATATGTCTTATAGATGTTATATCCTGTAATTGGGTCAACCCCATTTGTTCCATGAAGACCGGAGCTCATTAGGGAGTATTTTGTTCTTCTTCCTAGTTCAATTCGGTCATCAATGTTAATTTCATTTTCTCTTTTGTTTGTTCTTTGAAGACCTAAATGAGTTGTGGCATCTGTTGGTTCTATAATTATTCCTTTTAATACCCAACTGTTTCTTTCGTATTACACTGTACGATTTTAGTTTTTGTTGGATGGATGGTATATTGATGCTGATCAGCATATCTACCTATAATGTCAAGCATTATTTGCATTTCCGATATGTCCGAGCTCAATAAGGCAATGTCATCGGCACAAGTAAGTGCACCTATGTAAATATTTTCTAGATGGAAGCCATTAGAGTTGTTTTTGAATTTTTCAAGTAGATATTGGACATACAATTTATAGAGATGTGTAGATAAAATGCCTCCTTGTTTTATATTAAAACTATCACTGATATCCCCCATTTACTTTACTTTTGATATAGTCCCTTAATAAGTTGTAATAGATCTGGGGGAATATTTTGGTCTAGTAGTTTGTCCATTAGTATGATATGTTTGACTACATCAAACGCTGATTGTACATCAATTGTTGTTATGAATAATAGTATGTTGTTTTTAAGTTTTTTACATTTTGCTTCTGTTATAAGTAAGCTTGCCATAAGGGGACATAATCCTTCTGTGAAGCCAATTGTAAATCTGGACCCGGATGTAATTGGAGTTTCTTTAGAATACACAGTTCATGTACTTTTCCAATGATGTGAGTAACAGTAATTCCTCTGTAACTCTTGACATCTAGAGGGATTTTGCCACTCTTTATAAGTAAGGATTCCTGTTTAAAGGCTCTTGGAATAGAGTTGGTCTCTTTTGATTTTATTGAATAGAGATGTTATTACTGGTGTTAATACTGATTTGGCATTCTTAAGATGTTCAGCAGTGAGCCCATATTCATCTGGTGATTTGCCTTCATTTAAAGTTTCTATTGATTTGCCTTCATTTAGAGTTTCTATTGATTTTTGAACTTCTGTTTCTGTGAATGGGTCAGATGTTACTGGATTTTCTTAATAAAATTTTTCAATTAGGTTTTGATGTGTTTGACAGAGATCTAAATAGGAGTTGTCATATTCCGAGTTTTTTTGGCATACTTAAGTCTTCATAAAAATTAGCAAATCCTTTTCTTTGGTTTGAACGACAGTTTTTCTTCTATTTCTATACAAGTTGTAGTACTAGTTCTGGAATTTTGGTTTCTATTTATCAGTCTCTAGAAAAGTTTTGTTGTTGGTTTTTCCATGAGTTGTTGGTCGAGTTGTTTTCTTGCAAAAGCTTGTTCTATTCTTTGTGAGTTTCTCAAAAGTTTCTTTGCTGTTTTTTATTCAGTATGTGATGGATGGTTTTGTGGCCGTCCCTGATTTTTCCATTGTGAATATAGTAGTTTACATGAATTCCGATGTTTTCGTTCGGTTGGCGTTGCTTTCCATTTTGGCCCTTGGAATTTGATAGGTTTTGCTGGAACAGCTACCTTTGTTGCTTTCAATAATTCATTTGTAATGGTTTGAAGTTGGTCTGAAGATGAATCCTCAGATTTAATTTTAAGGAGACCCTCTGATATATTTGAGTTGTATATTTCAGTGTTTATTTCATCCCAGAGGTGGTGTTTGTTTCTACTGGCACATGAGCTGAGCTATTTGTCGCTGAACGGTCCCAAATTTTGGGTTCTTTAAAGATTGATATATTTCTTGTTAAAATGTAATCGATTTGAGAGGATGATTGTCCAGAATGATGAAAGAAAGTCATTTTTGAATCATAATTTCCAGTTGTTTGAAGGCCTAATTCCTGTACAAAGTTTTTTCAGTAATTTATCATGCTTGTTTGATCTTGAATGTAATAAAGTTCCATTGAGATCCCCACAGAGAATTATTTCATAAAGGTTCTGATATTTTTGTATTATATCAAAGATTATATCTAGACATTCTGAGTACTCATATGCCGAGTCTTTGTCATTAGTTGGAAGATACGCATTGATTATGCAGATATTGTAGTTAGAGGATAGGGTGATAGCTACAATTCTTTCGTTTCCCTTTTTTGATTTCTTAATGTTCCCACACCATGAATCTGGCCATATAATTGAGACCCCTGATTGTCCTTTTGGTAGTTTTAATCCATCTAATGGATCGTTTGAGTCGTGACAACGTGTGAAGTTGTCAAATTTTGTAGTATATCAGAGAGAAATTGTTTTTGAAATTCCCATAAAAATGTTCTTGAATACATTCATTTTTCCTTTATTGACTTACCCGTACAAGGGGAAATAACTCAAAATATACAACGGGTACCTTTTTCTGCTGCAAGAAAACTAAGCACTGTGACCCGATTTGTTTTTGTTTTTTGAAAGATCTTTTGAACTATCTTTTCACATCTTATTTTAAATTTCTGTAGTTTGGTTGTCTTTCTATTCGCACAAAAAAGCTTTAACAAGATCTTTACACAATTCAACGATGTTGCGGTAGCTTGACAAACAGCTTAGTGGTACGTACGTTTTATCAAATTAAAAAAAAAAAAGCTACATTTAGAGAAAGTAATAAAAAAAATATTGATTTTTATTACTCTCTTTTTTATATTAACCATTTTTATTCATAGCAGTTATTTCTCTTTTCTAGAGAAGCTAGCTCACATCTTTCCTGATTATAGTATATATTATACAAGAAAATTTAGTATATGATTGACAATGAGACAACTACCCAAAAATGAAGCGACTGTAAGTAACTTCAGGCCACCTTTTAGCCTTAAACAATGAACAGATACAGCAAAAAGTATAATCACAAAAATACCAAAATCCGAGGAAATTTAAAACGGCAAGTCGTTAAACAAATGGCAAAACCGAAAGCACCTATAAAAGTTTCCGACATGATTGACTTATAAAATGTTTAACAATTCAAACGAAAATTCAACGACCTGATGAATGAAAATCAAATAAAAACGACAGGCAACAACCAACGACAACCACTGAAAAACAGGTTCAGTACTGACTTGGGACGGGTATACATAGAATGCGGAGGGGTTAAACACAATTATTACTCCTCCCTTTCACCGACTACCCTGTTTTAGTTTTTTAAATATATTATCTGTTTAAAACAAATGGATTGGACACAAGTTTTACAACTTAGTTCCGTCTTCTACCCTGTGATAATAGTGTAAAAGTGCAATAAAATAACAAACTGTACGATGACCTATAGTTGTTAATATCTGTGTCATTTGGTCTCGTGTGGGGCTATTATACCACATCTTCTTTTTTTTTTAATGTAAAAATCAGGAACAAAAACAAATAAAAAAACGCACCTATCTTACCATGATGTTAACAGTAAATTCACTCTTTTTAATTCTCATTACGATACCCCGTTTATATGGAAGTTATGCCTCTATATACTTCCCCACCATTTATATAGAGTTGGTCTCTTTGATTTTATTGAATAGAGTTGTTAATACTGGTGTCAATACTGATTTGGCATATTAACAAATTCGGCAGTGAGCCCATATTCATCTGGTGATTTGCCTTCATTTAGAGTTTCTATTGATTTTTGAATTTCTGTTTCTGTGTATGGGTCAGATGTTACTGGATTGTTTCTGTGAATGGGTCAGATGTTACTGGATTGTTTCTGTGAATGGGTCAGATGTTACTGGATTTACTTTATAGAAATTTTCAATTAGGTTTTGATGTTTTTGACAGAGATCTAAAAAGGAGTTGTCATATTCCGAGTTGTTTTGGCATACTTAAGTCTTCATAAAAATTAGCAAATACTTTTCTTTTGTTTGACTGACAGTATTTCTTCTATTTCTATACAAGTTGTAGTACTAGTTCTGGAATTTTGGTTTCTATTTATCAGTCTATAGAAAAGTCCCTAATTTTTCAATTGTGAATATAGTAGTTTACATGATTTCCGATGTTTTCCGATGTTTTCCGATGATTTCCGATGTTTTCGTACGGTTGGCGTTGCTTTCCATTTTGGTCCTTGTAATTTGATAGGTTTTGCTGGAACAGCTACCTTTGTTGCTTCCAATAATTTATTTGTAATGGTTTGAAGTTGGTCTGAAGATGAATCCTCAGATTTAATTTTAAGGAGACCCTTTGATAAATTTGAGTCGTATATTTCAGTGTTAATTTCATCCCAGAGGTGGTGTTTGTTTCTACTGGCACATGAGCTCAGTTATTTGTCGCTGAACGGTCCCACATTTTGTGTTCTTTGAAGATTGATATATTTCTTATTAAAATGTAATCGATTTGAAAGGAAAATTGTCCAGAATGATGAAAGAAAGTCATTTTGAATCATAATTTCCAGCTGTTTGAAGGCCTAATTCCTGTACAAAGTTTTTCAGTAATTTATCATGCTTGTTTGATCTTTAATGTAATAAAGTTCCAATGAGATCATCACAGAGAATTATTTCATAAAGGTCCTAATATTTTTGTATTATATCAAAGATTATATCTAGACATTCTGAGTACTCATATGCCGAGTCTTTGTCATCACTTGGAAAATACGCATTGATTATGCAGATATTGTAGTTAGAGGATAGGGTGATAGCTACAATTCTTTCATTTGCCTCTTTTAATTTCTTAACATTCCCGCTCCATGAATCTGGCCATAAAATTGAGACCCCTGATTGTCATTTGGTAGTTTTGATCCTTCTAGTGGATCGTTTGAGTCGTGACAACGTGTGAAGTTGTCAAAATTTTGTAGTATATCAGAGAGAAATTGTTTTTGAAATTCCCATAAAAATGTTCTAGAATACATTCATTTTTCCTTTATCGACTTACCCGTACAAGAGGAGATAACTCAAATTTTACAATGGGTACTATTTTCTGTAGTACTGTGACCCGATTTCTTTTTGGATTTTTTTTTGAAAGATCCTTTGAACTCCTATCTTTTCACATCTTATTTTAAATTACTGTAGTTTGTTGTTTTTCTATTTGCACAAAAAAAGCTTTAACAAGATCTTAACACAATTCAACGATGTTGCGGTAGTTTGACAAACAGCTAAGTGGTACGTACTTTTTATCAAATTAAAAAAAAAAGAAGCTACATTTAGAGAAAGTAATAAAAAAAAAGATTGTTTTTTATTACTCTCTTTTTTAAATTAACCATTTTTGTTTATATCAGTTATGTCTCCTTTCTAGGGAAGCTTGCTCACATCTTTCCTGTTTATAGTATATATTATATCAGAAAATTTAGTATATGATTGACAATGAGACAACTACACAAAAATGAAGCGACTGTAAGTAACTTCAGGCCACCTTTTGGCCTTAAACAATGAACAGATACAGCAAAAAGTAAAATCACCAAAATACCAAAATCCAAGGAAATTTAAAACGCCAAGTCATTAAACAAATGGCAAAACCGAAAGCTCAAATTAACACAAAGCACCTATAAAAGTTTCCGACATGATTCACTTATAAAGTGTTTAACAGTTCAAACGAAAAATCAACGACGTGATTAATGAAAAACAAATAAAAACAAAAAATTAATACGACTGGCAACAACCAACAACAACCACTGAATAACAGGCTCAGTACTGACTTGGGACGGGCACAATAGAATGCGGAGGGAATAAACACAATTAGGAACTCCCCCTTTCCCCACTACCCCGTGATAGTGTAAAAGGGCAGTACAATAACATACTGTAAAAATCAGTATGACTTAGCTCATCAGATCGATACGATCACAAAACAACTAAAATAATGTAAAAATCAGTATGACTTAGCTCATCAGATCGATACGATCACAAAGCAACTAACATAATGTAAAGAAACTATCTTACCACAATGTTAACAGTAAGTTCCCTCTTTCTAATTCAATTCTCTTGACGATACCCCGTTTATATAGAAGCTATGCCTTTCTCCTTCTCCACCATTTATATAAAAGTAAAGCCTTTCTCCTTCTCCCCCTTTTATATTATAGAAATTAGGCCTTTTACCTTCTCCTCCTTTTATATTATAGAAATTAGGCCTTTCTCTTTCTACCCCTTTATATTATAGAAGTTAGGCCTTTAACCTTCTCCACTTTTTATATTATAGAAATGATCATTTCTCCTTCATCTCCTTTTACATAATAGAAATTAGGCCTTAGTACTTCTCCCCTTTTTATATTATAAAAGTTAGGCCTTTCTCCTTTTCCCCTTTTGTATCATTGAAGTTGGGCATATTCCTGCTCACGCTTTTATATTATAGAAGTTAGGCCTTTTACCTTCTCCCCATTTTATTTTATAGAAACTAGTCCTTTTATCTTCTTCCCCTTTTCTATTATAGAAGTTAGGCCTTTGACCTTCTCCCCTTTTATATTACAGAAGTAAGGCGTTTCTCTTTCTGCCACTTTATATTATAGATGTTAGGCCTTTAATCTTGAAGTTGTCCCCCTTTTATATTATAGAAGTTATGCCTTTCTTCTGTCCCCCTTCTGTATCATTGAAGTTGGGCATATTCCTGCTCACGCTTTAATATTATAGAAGTTAGGTATTTGACCTTCTCCCCTTTTATATTATAGAAGTAAGGCGTTTCTCTTTCTGCCACTTTATATTATAGATGTTAGGCCTTTAATCTTGAAGTTGTCCCCCTTTTATATTATAGAAATTATACATTTCTCTTTCATCTCCTTTTACATAATAGAAGTTATGCCTTGATCCTTCTCCCCCTTTTATATTATAAAAGTTAGGACTTTCTCCTTCCCTCCTTTAACATAATAAAGTTAGGCCTTGATCCTTCTCCCCCTTTTATATTATAAAAGTTAGGACTTTCTCCTTCCTTCCTTTAACATAAAAGTTATACCTTTCTTCTTTCCCCCTTCTGTATCATTGAAGTTAGGCCTATTATTTCTCACGCTTTTATGTAATAGAAGTTAGATCTTTCTCCTTATCTCCTTTAACATAGAAGTTAGGCCTTTCTTCTTTCCCCCTTCTGTATCATTGAAGTTAGGCCTATTATTTCTCACGCTTTTATGTAATAGAAGTTAGATCTTTCTCCTTCCCTCCTTTAACATAATAAAGTTAGGCCTTGATCCTTCTCCCCCTTTTATTTCATAAAAGTTAGGCCTTTCTCCTTCCTTCCTTTAACATAGAAGTAAGGCCTTTCTCCTTTTCCCTTTTGTATCATTGAAGTTAGGCCTATTATTTATCACGCTTTTATGTAATAGAAGTTAGATTTTTCTCCTTATCCCCGTTTACAGAAGTTTTTGTCTATCCGAATTATTTTGTGTCCCTATTTCTATCACCCCATAAACACGATAGGGTTTACACAATAGTGAATAACGTTTAGACAAATAAACAGAAAAAAAATACAAAACTGAATTAAAGAATGGAGCCAAATGAGGTACTGATACTGAGAATAAAGTCTAGTTCAAAATAATTAATGAGAAGAAAAATGGCCTACAATTAAATTAATACCCTCCCGTTTTAAAATTTCAAACCCTCAAATAATCCCCCATTTCATTTCAACCTAATTTTATAACATTTTTCACTAAACGAGAACCGTGGAGTTGGCTTAAGAATTCTATGATATATATTGGTTAATATTAGTTTCCTATTTTTTTTCCGTGTCGTCTTCACCATGAACTATTCAAAAGCCGGCATGAGTCATACAATAATATTTCCCTTTGAACGTCAAGTATGTGTTGGTCTTTAATAATATTTGATTGGTTATTAATTTAGTCATGTTTTAGGTTATAAATCTTATACTTAAGGAGATTTAATTCTATCACCTTTCTTTCGGAGCTCCCTCACAGGGGTGGTATCGAACATACATTGTAAACTCCATATTAATTAACAAAAATACCGCTGGATGTTTAAAAGAAATAGGAATTATATTCTCAAAAAACATTCCTTTTGAACTGTCAAGCACGAAAGACGTTTATATTGTGGTGGGTTTGATAATAACCCGGTTAAAGTGATATGCCATGAATTCACTCAGGTGCTAATCCCGCCCTGTCGGTAAACATCAAAGGAAATACCTGGTGACACAAATCTTTTCTAATTAACCGTCTTTGCTAATATTTTCTTTTGGTATGTACTCAAATGTTTTAAACATTACAAAGCTGCATGGAAGGAAAATTAATATACCTTTGGTTCTTTTCTTTCCTGTATCATGTACACTTTGCTTAGATCTATTGGGAAAATCTACAGGATAGATTTCTATCTTTGATTTAAGATGAATGTCGACATAATGTGCCGTGCAAAGGGGCGGGAAACATCAAACAACGTTAGCTAAAAAGGGCGGGAAACATCAAACAAACTTAGCTAAAAAGTCTGAATATTCCACGCCTTCATTTCTCCTTTAACGTTGCGATAAAGTATTTTATCTGGAAGCGGGATGGGGGTCTTTATTTTTTTTTATTCTTGAATTTATTTATGGTATATTTCTTTATTGTTATAAGTTTTTGCCAATTATTTTCCTCATTAATATTTAATCACCTCATCATTCTGTTATAGTTATTTGTTTGCCTATTTTTCTTCATTCTTTATTTTATTTTGTCATTCATTCGTCACCTTTTCCTAATTTTTCTCTATTCAGTAATTCCCCTCCAGATCCTCTTAAAGTATTTCATTCTTACGCCCATTACCACATTCCATTACATTTAAACTTAAGGATTTAAAGAGGTTGGTGTGATATCAAAGAGATTTTAAAACAGAATTATATATTTTGATGTAATTCATTTAACAGATTGTAGTTTCAGATACCTATTAAACAGGTGGTTAAAGATGAGAGATCTACACCAAAAGAAATATCTACAACAAACGAAATATCAGCATGTATTCCAGAAACGTAAAACCAAGTTAGGCGCTAATAATTCACTGGTTGTCACAAGTCAGGAGCCTATAACTTAGTGTTGTCCTAAGTCGGGAGCCTGTAAATCAGTGGTTATCCTAAGCCAGAAGCAGATAACGCTGTTGTTGTCCATGAACCTGCCTGTAACTCAGTAGTTGTCATATGTCAGGAGCCTATAATTTAGTGATTGTCCTAAGTCATGCAGAAGCCTGTTACTCATTTGTCCATAGTCAGGAACCTGTAATTCGGTGGTTGGCCCCGGGGGGGGGGGGGGGGGGGGGTGGTACTTCCTATATTTTAGTGGTATGAGTGTGCCGCAAAACAGGGTCCCTTTGTCATGCCCTGCTGGTAAGAACAGGGTCCCTTTTTCATGTGCTGCTGGTCAGACCAGGATCTCCTTTACATGGCCCAATGGTGAGACAGGTTCTTTTTTTAAACAAAGTATTTGTCTAGTACTGGATCGCTTATTTAACTCTTCAAGATACAGTCTAAAATCCTGGTCTAGGACAGCATCTATTTTATACGCTCTAGAACAGGGTACCGATATACATCTTCTGAGCGTGTCTAGAACAGGGTATGTTTTTCAATAGATCTGTTTAGAACAGGATACGTTTTTTAATGGTTTCTGGGTAGAACAGGGTATGATTTAGCAAATGCTGTCGGCACAGTTATACCCGAAAGGATAGTCATTACCCCACCCCCCGGATGGTTGGCCAAAGTCAGGAACTTGTCATTCGGTGGTTGGCCTTTTTCAGCCTGCAATTCAGTTGTTGTCTCAAGTCGGGAGCCTGTAATTAAGTGGTTGTTCCAAATCAAGAGCCTATAATTCATTGGCTGTCGTTTTTGATGAATACCTTGTTTGTTTTTCGTTTTTTGTTTGTTTATATAAAACAGACCGGTTTAATTATTTTACATTTGCCCTTCATTAGTTTGAAGCTTACTATACGGTATGGGTTTTTCTCATTGTTGAAGGCCATACTGTGACCTATAGTGTTTTACTTGGTGTATGTCATTCTGTCTATTATAGAGAGTTGTCTCATCTGAGACCACGTGACCTATATATAGTGTTTTACTTGGTGTATGTCATTCTGTCTATTATAGAGAGTTGTCTCATCTGAGACCACGTGACCTATATATAGTGTTTTACTTGGTGTATGTCAGTCTGCAAAATCATCAGTCACGTCTCAGTCATTACAGCTGAACGGACGTGCTGGGCCAGCTCTCCTTTACCCGCTATCTTCGATGAGGGTTTACAGTTAGATATCAACGACTTACTACTTAAGATGACAGAAACCGATCCATGCCGTACAGATAGACGTAGTAGTTGGCGTACCCGCGTTAACATGCACTCCAAAACCATTGTATTATGGGGAGTGTTATGCCGATTAACGTCCGAGGGCTGTATCCTAGGCTGTTGGGTGATACGACCTTCATTTCACTGCCTCACGGCTTTGGTCCTGATAATGCTTCCTGTCATCTTTCGAACTACGTCCGAGATCATCTACCAGTACTCCATCATCGAGGCTAGCGGGCTGCCAAGCTGACCAAACTGGCCCTGAAAGCAGCCGTTAGTGAAGAATAAACAACAAAATAGTCAAAAACCAAAAACAACTCACCAAAACCAAGATGGCGGCCTCCATATTGCGACCTCCACTACTTGTTCCTGACCCATGGCACCAGAATATTTAAAGCTCACCAAACGCCTTCGGGCACCGAGCCGACCGTGCGAGGGCTGAAAGGCCAGTCAAGGTCGTTAAACACCACCACATATATATATGTCAGTCTGTCTATTATAGAGAGTTGTCTCACCTGATACCACGTGACCTATAGTGTTTTACTTAGTGTATGTCATTCTGTCTATTATAGAGAGTTGTCTCATCTGATACCACGTGACCTATAGTGTTTTACTTAGTGCATGTCATTCTGTCTATTATAGAGAGTTGTCTCATCTGATACCACGTGACCTATAGTGTTTTACTTAGTGTATGTCGTTCTGTCTCATCTTATACCACATCTTCTTATTTTAATATTTACATGGTCACCTTTCCCAGTATTTTCGGTGTCAAAATTTTGATAACTCCTGTTTTATGATTAAATGGAAAATTTATTTTTATTATATAATTTCAAAACAAATCCTCACGAAAATGAGTTTTACCAGGAGTGGACAATTATAGTCTGCATTTTTCTGGGACTATTTCATTAATATATAACAGTCCAACATTTTTTTGGTCAGAATTTTGATTTTTCATCTGTTTCTTTCAACTATAATAATTTCAGTTTTAATGTGAGAGAACAAGAGTGTTTTGATTTCTGATCAGCTATTCGTTTACTCATCTGATGCTATGTACTTTTTTCTCCGCCTTCAAAATTATTCATATTTTAAAAATTAGCTCTTGCAAGGCCAGGATATTTATTTTAAAAATTATCATACCCACACCCCCGACTACCAAATGATTGTCCTCTTTACCAGTAAATCAATCAAATGGTCTACAATCATCTCCATTCACAGATTAATATATTGTTGGTCGATTAATTCCAGTGGCAAATATTTGATGCATGATCAGGACTATTCGGGTTCTTTAAAGTGTTACATGTACGTTCCCGGACTTTTACATTAACCTATCAAATAGAAACATCAATTAAATGTTGTCACAGATTAAATCTTCATACATCTTAACACATGCATGAAAAGAAAAAAAAATATAAATAAATTTTTGATGTAAGCAGTATACCAATTATATAAACCCTAATGAAAGGCGGTAGAAATCATATTAAGATCGTAACGTCTCCTTCAAATCTCCATGCAGCCTTTTCTCTCAAACAAGTTATTAAAAAGAGGTTTTTGAATTTTATCTTTCAAGCTAATAAATGGTCGTAAACTGCAATTTACAATGTCTATCTGAGATCTAAACAACTCTTCAAAGACCAAGTCTCGTTTGATGGCTTAACTTGCGCAAAGTCTCGTCACCACTTCAAAGAAGTTTGATCATATCAGTAGAAAATTAGGTATTACACAGGTTCATCATATATATTACTGTTATTCAAATGAGAAAATTTGTAGGCATCCTCTAATTTATAGTATGGAAGATTGGAATGGATTTTGTATAATTGGACTTGAATACGTATTTAGATTATTTCATTTGATTTAAGGATGTTCGCTACTCTGTTAAAAAATAACAAGCTTTTTAAAAGACTATTATAAATTGATAGTATATAAATAAAGAAACTAAAAAAGTAGAAAAAAATGGAGGGTCCGTGTGCTCGTTTTCGAGATATAAGCCATTGAAAATTCTGCGGGAAATTATTCTCTCTGGATTTTTCATATAATTAACATTGGCACCTTATTTGTTTCAAACACTATGAAAAAATAACAAGAATTTTGTAAAATTTTGAAACATGGCTTTTTGAACTTTATGTAATACAATTATAAAAAGAAAAGTAAGGGTTAGTGGGCAAATTTTTTTTAATGAAAATACATGGATAAAACCAGAGGATTCTGAAAATCTGGCAAAAAGTCAAAAAGTGGAGGAGCAAACATCCTTAACACAGGTCTGTTGTATTCTCTTTTGATTTACACCGTGGCATATTGTGCATGCTATAAACTCTGAAGCTATAAACTCTGAAGTAAACTCTGAAGCTATAAACTCTGAAGCTATAAGTTATTGATTCGAATGTTGGAATAGATTATAAAGTTCTAGCCTTGGATTTGTTTTTATAACAGTGTAATTGTTTACTTATTTGGATTTTAACAACATAATTATGTATAATATTTTCAATGATTATTTTTGATGTAATACGCAACTATAACAATAACTGATATTCGGACAACAGAATTTGATGAATTGTAGAGTGAATGCAAGATAATATGAATATTAAAACTGGTTTGTTTTTCTTATTAAACAATTATAATAACCAAAGCCGTTTGCTTTTATTTTTTTTTAATTTGGTTCTTTTATTTCATTAATTTGATTGTTAAAAAATCCATCATTCCGTTCCAACACCCCACACTTTAAGATACAGACTGCCTGAATATTATCATCTTCTGTTCAGTGAACACAAGTGTTTATCATTACCTGACTTATAACAAACAATTTTTCAATCAGTCCTGATGAATCATTTCGTAAAATTGGAAAATTAAAAATGTAGGAATAATAAACTTTACATTCGGCTATCTTTTGCTCTTTGGCCGGTGTGTTGTCTCTTTGACATATTCCCCATTTCCATTCTCAATTTTATAACCATGATGAATAAGGGGGATGATACTTTAAGAGGACCTTCCAGTAATTTTAAATATTTTTCGTCTGTTTGCAAGTTTTGTCTTTTATTCCTTTACTTTCAATCAGAAATACTTCCCCTTTTTTAGTTATAGTTTTCAACTTGTACGATTCGCTCGTGTATGTAACAATGTATTAGATTTTAGCGAGAGAAATTTATGTATTACTGAAAAATTATTACACCAGGGTTTTCGATATCACAAACTGGTCAAAACATTTACTAAATTTTATCACCGGTATAAGGAAATAATTCGTAAATATAACTCAACATGCAGACATCTTATACGTTCAGGTATTTCACATCCAAAATTTTATGGAAATATTCTTTATAAAGCACAAAAATGTCAGTATTCTCCTCAGAAACTAACAAAACCTTTAAATAGACTTATTAAAAGGGGATATAGTTACGATACTGTTGTCAGGTCATTAAAGATTGCATATTTTGGCTTTAACATTGATTCACTGATAGGGTCTCTGCATCGGAACTAAACACATTTATTTCTAAAAAAACAGTTGTTGGCATGACACGGGTTATGTTCTTCTCATATATTTTATGATAGTATGATACTAAACCCCTAACGGGAGGGATTGTACCTGATATTCATATGATGAAGACATAATCTTTCAATCAGTTTAATTGAGGTCTGGAGCTGGCATGTCAGTTAACTGCTAGTAGTCTGTTGTTATTTATGTATTATTGTCATTTTATTTATTTTCTTTTGTTACATCTTTTGACATCAGACTCGGACTTCTCTTGAACTGAATTTTAATGTGCGTATTGTTATTGTTTTACTTTTCTACATTGGCTAGAGGTATAGGGGGAGGGTTGAGATCTCATAAACATGTTTAACCCCGCCGCAATTTTGCGCCTGTCCCAAGTCAGGAGCCTCTGGCCTTTGTTAGTCTTGTATGATTTTAAATTTTAGTTTCTTGTGTATAATTCGGAGTTTAGTATGACGTCCATTATCACTGTACTATTATGCATATTTTAGGGGCCAGCTGAAGGACACCTACGGGTGCGGGAATTCTCGCTACATTGAAGACCCATTGGTTGCCTTCGGCTGTTGTTTGCTCTATGGTCGGGTGGTTGTCGCTTTGACATATTCACCATTTCCTTTCTCAATTTTATTATGATATTATTTAATTACAAAGTTTTTTGTCCTTTGTGACCATGTCTTTTATTTCTTCACCCTGAAAAAGCTATAATTCCTTTTTAGCTCACCTGGCCTAAAAGGCCATGTGAGCTTTTCTCATCACTTGGCGTCCGTCGTCGTCGTCGTCTGTCGTCGTTAACAATTTTTCAAACATCTTCTCCTCTGAAACTACTGAATGGATTTGAATGAAACTTAACATGATTGTTCCTTAGTATATCCTGCACAAAATGTGCGCTTCGATTTTTGATCCGTCAAAAAACATGGCCGCCGTTACTTAAAATAGAACATAGGGGTCAAATGCAGTTTTTGGCTTATATCTCAAAAACGAAAGCATTTAGAGCAAATCTGACATGGGGTAAAAATGTTCATTAGGTCAAGATCTATCAGCCCTGAAATTTTCAGATGAATCAAACAAACCATTGTTGGGTTGCTGCCACTTAATTGGTAATTTTAAGGAAATTTTGCAGTTTTTGGTCATTATCTTGAATATTATTATAGATAAAGATAAACTGTAAACAGCAAAAAAGATCAGCAAAGTAAGATCTACAAATAAGTTAATATGACCAAAATTGTCAATTGACCCCTTAAGGGGTTATTGTCCTTTAATGACAATTTTTCACAATTTGTTCATCATATTTGCTAACTTTAAAAAATCTTCTCCTCTGAAACTACTGAATGGATTTGGTTAAAACTTAGCATGGTTGTTCCTTAGATTATCCTGCACAAAGTGTGTGCTTTGATTTTTGATCCGTCAAAAAACATGGCCGCCGTTACTTAAAATAGAACATAGGGGTCAAATGCAGTTTTTGGCTTATATCTCAAAAACGAAAGCATTAAGAGCAAATCTGACATGGAGTAAAAATGTTCATTAGGTCAATATCTATCAGCCCTGAAATTTTCAGATGAATCAAACATCCAATTGTTGGGTTGCTGCCACTTAATTGGTAATTTTAAGGAAATTTTGCAGTTTTTGGTCATTATCTTGAATATTATTATAGATAAAGATAAACTGTAAACAGCAAATATGATCAGCAAAGTAAGATCTACAAATAAGTCAATTTGACCAAAATTGTCAATTGACCTCTTTAGGAGTTATTGCCCTTTAAAGACTTTTTTCACAATTTATTCATCATGTTGACTTACTTTAAAAAATCTTCTCTTATGAAACTGCTGTATCAATTTCAGCCAAACTTAGGCTAAATGAGTTTCAGAGTTTCAGAGTATCTAGTATAAATTTTATATTTCATTTCCTTGTATGTCAAGAAACATAGCTCCTATGGCTAAAATAGAACATAGGAGAAAATGATTTTTTTTTGCTTTTGAAGAAAATAGGACTATTCAAAGAACATTTGAATAAATTGAAAAGCCAAAATAATCATTGATGAGAGATTAAACCAAAAAAATTCAGGTGAGCGATTCAGGCTCTTGAGAGCCTCTTGTTTGGACTTTTACATTAAATTACTTGATTGTCGCAATGACATTTCATTTTTCCACTTGTTAGTAAGAAAAAAATCCTTTTTCTGTATCATTATTTCTTCTCTTTCAATATTAGATTGCAGCCCTATTAAGCTATGGCATTTAATTTCTTCTATTTCAATATTAGATTGCAGCCCTTTAAAGCTATGGCATTTAATTTCTTCTCTTTCAATATTAGATTGCAGCCCTATTAAGCTATGGCATTTAATTTCTTCTCTTTCAATATTAGATTGCAGCCCTATTAAGCTATGGCATTTAATTTCTTCTATTTCAATATTAGATTGCAGTCCTATTTAGCTATGGCATTTAATTTCTTCTATTTCAATATTAGATTGCAGCCCTTTAAAGCTATGGCATTTAATTTCTTCTCTTTCAATATTAGATTGCAGCCCTATTAAGCTATGGCATTTAATTTCTTCTATTTCAATATTAGATTGCAGCCCTTTAAAGCTATGGCATTTAATTTCTTCTCTTTCAATATTAGATTGCAGCCCTATTAAGCTATGGCATTTAATTTCTTCTCTTTCAATATTAGATTGCAGCCCTATTAAGCTATGGCATTTAATTTCTTCTATTTCAATATTAGATTGCAGTCCTATTTAGCTATGGCATTTAATTTCTTCTATTTCAATATTAGATTGCAGCCCTTTAAAGCTATGGCATTTAATTTCTTCTATTTCAATATTAGATTGCAGCCCTATTAAGCTATGGCATTTAATTTCTTCTATTTCAATATTAGATTGCAGCCCTTTAAAGCTATGGCATTTAATTTCTTCTATTTCAATATTAGATTGCAGCCCTTTAAAGCTATGGCATTTAATTTCTTCTATTTCAATATTAGATTGCAGCCCTTTAAAACTATGGCATTTAATTTCTTCTATTTCAATATTAGATTGCAGCCCTATTAAGCTATGGCATTTAATTTCTTCTATTTCAATATTAGATTGCAGCCCTTTAAAGCTATGGCATTTAATTTCTTCTATTTCAATATTAGATGGCAGCCCTTTAAAGCTATGGCATTTAATTTCTTCTATTTCAATATTAGATTGCAGCCCTTTAAAGCTATGGCATTTAATTTCTTCTATTTCAATATTAGATTGCAGCCCTTTTAAGCTATGGCATTTAATTTCTTCTATTTCAATATTAGATTGCAGCCCTATTAAGCTATGGCATTTAATTTCTTCTATTTCAATATTAGATTGCAGCCCTATTAAGCTATGGCATTTAATTTCTTCTATTTTAATATTAGATTGCAGCCCTATTAAGCTATGGCATTTAATTTCTTCTATTTCAATATTAGATTGCAGCCCTATTAAGCTATGGCATTTAATTTCTTCTATTTCAATATTAGATTGCAGCCCTTTAAAGCTATGGCATTTAATTTCTTCTATTTCAATATTAGATTGCAGCCCTATTAAGCTATGGCATTTAATTTCTTCTATTTCAATATTAGATTGCAGCCCTTTAAAGCTATGGCATTTAATTTCTTCTATTTCAATATTAGATTGCAGCCCTTTAAAGCTATGGCATTTAATTTCTTCTATTTCAATATTAGATTGCAGCCCTTTAAAGCTATGGCATTTAATTTCTTCTATTTCAATATTAGATTGCAGCCCTATTAAGCTATGGCATTTAATTTCTTCTATTTCAATATTAGATTGCAGCCCTTTAAAGCTATGGCATTTAATTTCTTCTATTTCAATATTAGATTGCAGCCCTTTAAAGCTATGGCATTTAATTTCTTCTATTTCAATATTAGATTGCAGCCCTTTAAAGCTATGGCATTTAATTTCTTCTATTTCAATATTAGATTGCAGCCCTTTAAAGCTATGGCATTTAATTTCTTCTATTTCAATATTAGATTGCAGCCCTATTAAGCTATGGCATTTAATTTCTTCTATTTCAATATTAGATTGCAGCCCTATTAAGCTATGCCATTTAATTTCTTCTATTTCAATATTAGATTGCAGCCCTTTAAAGCTATGGCATTTAATTTCTTCTATTTCAATATTAGATTGCAGCCCTTTAAAGCTATGGCATTTAATTTCTTCTATTTCAATATTAGATTGCAGCCCTATTACGCTATGGCATTTAATTTCTTCTATTTCAATATTAGATTGCAGCCCTTTAAAGCTATGGCATTTAATTTCTTCTATTTCAATATTAGATTGCAGCCCTATTAAGCTATGGCATTTAATTTCTTCTATTTCAATATTAGATTGCAGCCCTATTAAGCTATGGCATTTAATTTCTTCTCTTTCAATATATTAGATAGCAGCCCTTTAAAGCTATGGCATTTAATTTCTTCTATTTCAATATTAGATTGCAGCCCTATTAAGCTATGGCATTTAATTTCTTCTATTTCCATATTAGATTGCAGCCCTATTAAGCTATGGCATTTAATTTCTTCTATTTCAATATTAGATTGCAGCCCTATTAAGCTATGGCATTTAATTTCTTCTATTTCAATATTAGATTGCAGCCCTTTAAAGCTTTTAATTTCTTCGGTTTTCATTAAAATCCTACTATCGTCTTAAATATACAATAACTTCATTTTCAAATAGAGATGTCTCAACGTTTTGAATAGGGAGCACAGTACGGTTAGAATTGTCTAACATTAATAATACGTTGGTATTACGTGGGACATATTTGTGAGAGTCATTTAAAAAAAGGGGGGGGGGGGGGGCTCTAACATATCCAAGTCAATAGAAATGGGGGTTTCCAACCATATATCAGTTGTCAAACAAAAAAATTTGGTTCAATCAACCAAAATATTCCCTGGATCCGCCACTAATTCAGACTTTAAATCTAAAAGGATATCACCCCTGCCTAATATATTGATAAAAATATGCATAAAAAAAACCTCAACTTATGGCTTGTAAGAAGGAGGATGTGTACGTTTCTTACGGCAAGGAGACAGAGACCCAACGACACAAATAACTGCATAAAACAGCAACCAAACGACAGAGATAACAGAATAAAACAGCAACCAAACGACAGAGATAACAGAATAAAACAGCAACCAAACGACACAGATAACAGAATAAAACAGCAACCAAACGACACAGATAACAGAATAAAACAGCAACCAAACGACACAGATAACAGAATAAAACAGCAACCAAACGACACAGATAACAGAATAAAACAGCAAACAAACGACACAGATAACATAATAAAACAGCAACCAAACGACGCAGATAACAGAATAAGTGATTTAATAGGTAATTGGTTACTGCAACAAACGCATATATAACTAAATAACAAGGATATTGGGTATACTGTAATAACTTATGGCATTGATCCAATTATACAAATAACTGAATAAAACAGATATGAGTATACGTGAATCAGACATGCAGCGACATACATATATATTGGTCTGCATTTTATAGCGGACTGTATACATGTAATATGGGTTTTTCGATATATAAAAAAGAAGATGTGGTATGATTGCCAATGAGACAACTGTCCACAAGAGACCAAAATGACACAGACATTAACAACTATAGGTTACTGGACGGCCTTTCTATATGTTCATTATGTCGTAAAAAAAATTCCCCTTCCCTTTTCACTAATGTGACCTACCGAATGAGACTATTTACCGACTTTGTACAACATGAGGTAGCACTCCACAGTTAGGTGTGTAGTTTCGCATTTTGGTCCCTGTTTCAAATATGAGGAGCTAGTGTGCAATAAAATTCATTTTTGGATAGCTGAGTATCAATATAGCCGTCGTATTGGGTTTATATGAACATCAAGATTATGTAATGTATGTAATATAGGCTGTTTTCTGTATGACAGTCCGTATTTGCATGTCCGTACCATATATTGGTCCGGCAATTATTGTAATGTTTTTTTCCAACTTTTTATCGCACGAACTTTGCGATTAGATTTTACGAAAAAATGGGGCGAAATACACCCATTTTTTATTTGATCATCAGAAAGATGTATGTCAACAGTTTCTAAAAAGCCTTTAAGGTATCACTCAAAGGCATTGAAATTCTAGTTTGATCCAAAATTTGGGGGATATGTGACATGTTCACCCCCCTTTTTGCAATATTTTATGGTAAATAAATGCAGAATGTTGCCATGGATACACATAAAAGGAATTATTTTCCACCCTTTTAACTTTTGAAAATCAAATCTATGGAAGATACTGATTACAAGCATATGCACATGTACAACACAAACAGTTAGGGTAATGTATTAAAAATTCAGGAATAGGATATGATAAAATATTTTGTGGCTCATTTTTAATTTTATTTTCTAACTGTTGAGTGCTACCTGATCAACACAACAGATGCCACATGTAGAGCAGGAACTGTTTCCCCTTCCGGAGCACATGAAATCATCCTAATTTTTTGTGGGGTCCGTGTTGTTTTTGTACCCCTATTTGTGACATTTTTTTTCACGTATCGTTGTCAATATAATGGAAATTGTTGTGACTGTCGTACAAGTGAGAGGTTTCGCGCTATAAAACCAGGTTCAATCCAACAATTTCTACATTTGAAAATGCCTGTACTAAGTCATAAGGGATTTTTTGAATTTTCCTCGGAGTTCAGTATTTGTTTTATTTTACTTTTTATCATTGTTAGGGGCAGTGCGGTTACATATAATTGCTTACATGTAGTTAATCTTCACTTTGGTGGATACTAGTAGTTGTCTCATTGGCTTTTTACCACATTTCCTTATTTTAAGATGGGTTATAAGTTTTTTAGACAGCACCCGAACGACACAAATAACTGAATAAAACAGATGTTAGTCCCCGAGGGTATCACCAGCCCAGTAGCCAGTACTTCGGTACTGGCATGAAAATACGGATTTTTGTGTTATTAAAATTTGCTGTTACAAAATGTTAGAAAATTATTATAAATTAAGTAATGTATCTCCCTCATGCAAAGCTCTGATTCCTTTCACGGATTTGGCTATACTTTTTGGACCTTTTGGATTATAGCTCTTCATCTTTTATATAAGCTTTGGATTTCAAATATTTTGGCCACGAGCATCACTGAAGAGACATGTATTGTCGAAATGCGCATCTGGTGCAGGAAAATTGGTACCGTAAATGTTATTACTACCACTGGGTCGATGCCTCTGCTGGTGGACTGTTAGTCCCTGAGGGTATCACCAGCCCAGTACCCAGTACTTCGGTACTGGCATGAAAATACGGAATTTTTGTGTTATTAAAATTTGCTGTTACAAAATGTGAGAAAATTATTATAAATTAAGGAATGTATCTCCCTCATGCAAAGCTCTGATTCCTTTCACGGATTTGGCTATACTTTTTGTGCCTTTTGGATTATAGCTCTTCGTCTTTTATATTAGCTTTGGATTTCAAATATTTTGGCCACGAGCATAACTGAAGAGACATGTATTGTCGAAATGCGCATCTGGTGCAGGAAAATTGGTACCGTTAATGTTATTAGTGAGATAGTAACGCAACGACTATATCCACGGAGTAATGGAGGTGTTGAGTATCACTTATCACAGCAAACCAACGACCAAATAATTTTAAGAGAACTACAGGGGATAAAAAAGAATTCTAGATAGATATCAGGTGTTAAAACCAAATGTGGTGAATTTGTGTCAGATTCGTATTTGTCCTGTCAACATGAACAGCCTCAGTCAGTGAATGTAACCTACAAGTATGAGAGGTCGTGGTCGGATTAAAATATCGATTTGAAAAATTACATTATCATTTTTCCTTCCCGTAGTGATATTTGCCACTGGACGTTCATTATCAATTGATCAATATTCGTTCATATTTTTTCTACCTCTAATAAGGAGACGGTGACACAGCATAGTGCATTGAGCATATTTTAAGTATAAGAACAAGAAGATGTGGTTCCATTACCAAAGAGACAACTATATACTAGAGTGCCAATGACGAATAGAAAGGCACTTATATGCCATCAAACAGCTAAAACGAATGATTAAATCCCATACTGTAAAGTTAGCTATAAAAGAGGAGGGGCAATAGGTGGTTCGTTAACATTTTAACAACACCTCGATTTTGGCAAAAACAGTTAACAAAAAATGCAAAAAATGCTGATAACAGTTAACAAAGTAGGTTGAAAACAAGTTAACAGTTTAAATTGATCTCAGATAACAGTTAACATAACCTTGAAAAAGGCCAAACAGATTAACATAAAAAGGTATTGCACCCCCCCCCCCCCCTCATAAAAAGCCCGGAATAAAAACATGGGAATCAATTTAAACCAGAAAACTAAGGGTATATCTTAAAGATAAAGTATTAAAAAAACCAAAGTTATTACAAGTCTATATAGCGGGGGAACTTTTCCATGACTAAGGAGAAAATGTGTCGAGTTGGTTGTTGTACTCTAAATTCGCCTTATTTATATACGTATTTCTTTGCCTTTGTACGTTCTGCAATAAAAAGACACCCATCCGAATTGTGTATTAATATCCTTTAGAGTTTTACCTTTAAAACTCGAGAAATAATTGGTTCAGTTTATTAGTGATCTTCTAATAAGATATGACCATATCCCCTGTCGAGATCAAGTACAGTGAAGATCAATGTTGCTTTTAACTTTGTTGTTTGAAGTTGTATAATATTCAATAGATCAGTAGATTTAGAAGATATGTGTTACATTTGGTGTATTCAAATCACTTTGTAGAAGTGTCAAATAGACTCAATATTCTGGTGAGGTTACACAAGGGGTGGAGCTTTGTTATGATCAGTGTCTTCAACTCATTTTGTAGAAGTGTCATATAGACTATGTATTCTCTGGTGAGGAGATACAAGAGTGGAGCTTTTCCTAATAATTTAGTACATTTTGTAATATTTCCTCATTCAAAAACATTGATCGTACGAAAAATGGGGGTTCAAACCTAGGACAAAGGGTTAAAATAATGTGTCCCCATTCATCGTGAAAAGGGGGGTTCCAGCAAGGATAAAGGAGTGTTCCAACCAAGAATAAATGACGATTTCGATTAAATGTTCCCATTCAAAAGCATTCATCGTAAAAAAGGGAGTCCCTACACAGGATAAAGGATATCCAACCATATATCTCCATTGAAAAGCATTGATCGTAAAAAATAAAATAAAAGGAGTGTTCAACACCCCCCCCCCCCTTTTCATCCCTGGAAACGCAACTGATGTTGGACCTGTTCATTCTCTTACGTGTTGCTTATATATATTTGACGCCTACGGTATGCATGAAATATTAATGATTACTGAGCATTTTGAAATCAGTTATCCCCCAAGTAAGTCCAAATGATATTTAGACGTCTTGAAAGGCTATTTTATCTTTTGGTTTGACCCCTTATTGCGTCGACTGCGCCGTAGTGAGGCGTCAAAGTAATACAAGAAATAGCCTTTCAAGAAGTCATAATTATTCGGACTACTTCTGAATGTGCAGCCACAATATAGCCAACAGCGCTTAAAGCCGCATTAATCACCAAACAATCTCAAAACTACACTGAAAAATAGACAATATATCTTTTGTATAGATGGATGGAAATGAGACACTATTTTGGAATTTCATCTACACTATACTATGATATATAACAACAAAGATCGAGTCGGTAATTCCTTCACTCAAAGTACGTATCTAACTAGTGAATCCTCAGATATACACTTTATCAAGTAACAAACTTCATCAAACGGATATCTTATATACAAACCTCAAAAGAATTAAGATTTGAACAGGTAAATGAAAGATATACCACGTGCCTTTTACACCTGAATAAAGTGTCGGTAAATTCCTTTGATGTTTTAGATCCAATTATTTGTATGTGTAAACTGGCCGCGAGGCGATTAGTTCCCCGCCCCGGACAACCTCAGAAATAACAATACATAATCGCTGCTATTATACGTGTCAACAATCTTTCTTAAGAAGCATATGGGCTGAAAGGATTTAATATCCTAAAACCCTCCTTAATATTGATTACAATTGGCCGGCGGTAAACATCAAAGCGATAATAACACGATACGATTGGCTGACGGAAGATCTAAGGTAATAAGTTTAATACACTATTTCATGAGAAAAATGCGGAGTTTTGGGAGGGGAATATACGTTTTAACGAGCTATTACACATTTAATGTCGTTGTATATTGCCAAAAATCACACTTCGGTATTTAGATGTCTGATGAATAGTTGGAGTAATTATAAATGATGGCGACGGTTATTGCTACTCCTCAAGCTCTGCATTATTTTCCGGTAAGATTTGAAATATTTACTAAACGTATTATAATATTAATTAATATGGATATTAACGGTAGTTCTTTAGTATGGATCTGCTTATTACCTGTATAATAACACTTTAATGAATTATAATTGTAGTTCTTTAATAGGGGTTTACTGTTTCTACAATAACATGTAGTACATTACTTTTTAAAAACAAAATAGCAAGTTGATGAACTTTTTCACTTTGTAATGCTATTAAAAATATTCGTATTCGTATAAAAATATATAGCACCACTTATGGATCTATCAGTTTAAATAATTTTTTCAAACAAAATAAAAATATTGAAAACTTTTAAATTTTTAATTTAATTGATTACCCTCTTTTAATTGATTGTTTCGTTTTAATAGTGTGTTATAGTAGTCTCAGGTTTTAAGAAATCAATTACTTTGTTTTGATTGATTAATTAATTGTTTGTAGGGTTTCTGATAATTGTTTAATTGGAGGTGGTGTCAGGTGTAAATGGTTAAATAACCCAAACGAGGCAGCTCCCCATAAACAAATAATCATTTATTGTATTTTTAAAATTAAACACAAAAATTAATATGAAAAATTACTTTATAACTTGTCAAGAATTCAAGAATAATTAAGTATTATTTAACAAAGCGCGTGACATTTGTATGTGATGACATCATTGCTCGTGACGTTAAATGACATAACCGCGCGTGACGTTACATGACATAACCGTCGCGCGACCCTGTTGAATGATTATTATAGAATACTAATTGTTTTATTACAACGAGTATCAGTAAAACAAATTTTACAGAAGGCTGCATTAATAAATGAAATGTTAAATTAATTCATTCTGTTTTCTCATTATTTTAGCAATAAATTTTGTGCGGTATTTTACTTGATGCTTTGGCAAAATATGATAATTGAAAAACTAATAATTGTTTCAAAAGAAAAAAATATCATTAATCTGATTTAACATTATGTTTTTGGGTAAATATATATATATGCATATAAATGAAAAATACGTACCAGACCACTAAAAAAAATTGACACATTAAAACTATTTGTATAAACTGCATCATTTAGGAAGTTTTAGATCAGTCCTTTAAAGCTCTAAATTAATTTGAGCTTTATATCATACTATATTTACAGGTTCAAATAACTTAATAAGGGTAATTTATATATTAAAGATTGCATCTAATTTTTGTTTTGGACTTTTCCAATAAGATTGAAGACAATATAAATTGTGTATCTTTTTGAAAAATGACAAGAATGCAAAATAATCTATCATGTGTTATTATTTTATTAAGTATTGAGCTATGGTGTAGGGTTCTATTAATATGTAATGTATCTATTTATTGGCGGACCCATACATTTTCATGAATAAGGGGGTAGGGGCACTAAATGCTTAAGAGGGGGCCCGATCCAGTGATTCCCCAAATAATCAACAATTTTTTCCAACAAAAAGAGTGCCCTTGATTTTCTCCCTAAATTATTATTCAAATTATATAAAAGTACAAAATGTCTAATACACGATATTTTGGAAACAGACAATTAAACATCTACTCCAGGTTTTATAGTATATGAAATATTATTTACCTATATGACTTATTTATCAATAAACTCCATGCATATTAATATTGAAAAAAAAATAAAATGATTTAAATTTTCACATCGCTGTTTAGTGTGATAAAACAGTTCGACGGAATTTATAAATTTTAGACACATTTTGTTATAACTCATTCAACTAAATATCAATTTTGCCCTCCTTAACATCAAAGTGTGACCTTATACTCCCTAGAGGTTATCTTTATATAAACGTAAAAAACCTAATTGAAACCTAACAGTTGAGCTAAATGTTTGTAAATATGCCTTTGGTAAAATGGTGTCGAATAAATAATATCATTTATATTAAGTGTGAAAACACAGCGTGAAATCTCGCGTGAAATCGCACCTGTTATACAACCAAAGAGTAATTATTGAATGTGAACATTTTAAAACTTGTTTCTCCTTTGTGATTTATTCTATCTTTATTTCAAAAGACCTGAACATGCATGAAATATTTGCCACTGGACTTTAAGCAACTAACAATCAATATTTTAGAAGAAAATCACATTTATTGTAACCTTTTTTTAAATCCAATAAACATCCATGCACAGTCTTAAAAAAGTACATGTCAATAAATTAATATATATAAATTTTCTACTATACATAATATATATATATATATTCTGAGATGAAACATTTATGTTAAAAATAGTTGTATAAAGTCATGTGACGTTAGAAAAATGAATTTGTCATCATTATCAAAATCGTTAAAATTTAGATTAATATATCAAAAACACATATACGCTTTTAGAAGTTGAATTACTATTGTTTTCTCCTTTAAAAGAGTCTGGACCACACGCAGTCATAAATATTTGTATTAAAACATTTCGCTTTTACGATAAACAATATAACGTATTAATATTGACACTTGATTCCATGGTAAACCTTTTTACTTAAAAAAAAATAATACATGTGAGAGAAAATAATACATGAGATATTTTAGATTAAATAGATTGATCAAATTAATTAAACAAAATTATCAACTATATGATATATCTTTTATATTATAAATAAACATAAATATACAATAAAAACAAGAACAAAAAACAATTTTAATTTTATTCAGGAGGACACACTTGCTGAAATACTAACACATTGCATTTCTATTCCATTGTACTTTTCATCTAATATAAAAAAAGAAGAAAGATGTGGTATGATTGCCAAAGAAACAACTCACTACAAGATACCAAAATGATACAGAAATTAACAACTATAGGTAACTGTACGGCCTTCAACAATGAGCAAAGCCAATACAGCATAGTCAGCTATAAAAGGCCCCAAAATGACAAAGTACAATAATTCAAACGAGAAAACTAACGAATTTCGAAAGGAAATTGAAAAAGTGTCGGTGACGAGGGCCCCGGGGTATGTGGTGGGGCTAAGCAAGAGGGATAGATATTGACGACTTCACAAATCAACTGAAATGCGACCTGCAAATTCTGATTCTAAATTCTAAATTTGGATGGTATCAAGTTTGAAATTCGAGACTTCAATGAAATTCAATAAACGAGATAATATTCAATGTTAGATCGAGTCGATTTAAAGTATATCTTTTTGAACTTTCACAATATCAAATATTCCTTCAAAGAAAGATTGCTTTGTATAAAATGATTAGGAGAAATATTGTTATTTATTATTTTTGTTTTTCTTACATCTAGGGTATGTTGATTCTGTCCTTGTATAACACATCCTTCTTTAAAAAAACCATAGGAGGTCATGTGTCAGCCTGCTATCCTCTATTACGACTATTCGCCTCTTTTCCGACCACAATTCGGACTACATATAATATAATTTGTTGCTTCTCCACTAAGCACGATGTTAGTGTTTTGGTTTTTTTTCAATGTCAGAATACTGTGTAGATAGGTTGGGTGACATTTCTCCTTCTGACCATTACATATATATGGATGAAAATACGACTCTGCGTGTCGATTTTTAACAAGGCATGCTTCTATTAACATCTTAACATGTTCTTGATTTTTAATGCAAGCAATATACGCAATATACGCCATTAAAAGCTTCACATCAATCAGTCCTGAATGTGCCACCATTCATCTTGGCAAAACCAGTCATGCCAGTACGGTATAACTAAGTATACTACTGCTGTGTTTTTTCGTTCTGAATATGCATGAAATATTTGCCACTGGCCGTTGAACAAATAATCACCTATCGAATATTCTATTGGACATTTTGTTTTTCATTTTCATAATCTTGTTTAGTTTACTTCATCGAGCAATTTATTTAAATTTTTTTTTTTATAAATTTCAGAGCCATGTAGCAGAAAATTTTGGAAGTGAACTTCGTTATTTATGTGCTGATATGCCTCCTCCCCAACGGATTAATTGTGATCAAAGACTTGTACAACCAACACCGAATAGTATGCAAACAAACTGGCAATGTAATAGTTTACCGGAAATGACATCACAAATGAGACCGCCATTACATCAGCTCACCCAACAAATCAACTCACAAAACTATCACGATATGAAAATCCAAAGAGAAATGCAATTACAAAGGGAACATTTTAGTTATGAAATGCACCAAGCGCGGATGCGCCATGAAAACATGATTGCAACAAGAGGTCAAATTAGTCATCCGACTTCTAATGTTTTGTTACGATCACCACAAATGACACCGTTGCCATCACCTGGAATGTCGATATCTTCACAACAAATGTCGCCACCAGCTGCAACGGAAGCTGAAATACCGTGGTGGAGCGTGCAGTCTCCCCAAACTCAGTTACCGGAAATAAAACTTTTTGGAGCGTCTGAGATGGCTGTGTCAGGTAGAATTGGGGACATACAATACCGAAATCAGCTTGCTACTATGCTACAAAATGTCCGGCCTATAATAGCACCGACCCGACGGTGTCGTCGCTGCAGGTGTCCAAACTGTCAAAACTCTAAAGGATCTGATAACCCTTCTAAAAAGAAACAACATATTTGTCACATACCCGGATGTGGAAAGGTTTATGGTAAAACGTCACATTTAAAAGCACATTTACGATGGCATTCTGGGGAACGTCCATTCGTCTGTAACTGGTTATTTTGTGGGAAAAGTTTCACAAGATCTGACGAACTTCAACGACATTTGCGAACTCATACGGGTGAAAAGAGATTTGGCTGTAAAGAATGTGGTAAACGATTTATGAGGAGTGATCATTTGAGTAAACATTTAAAAACACACGATACAAAACGCGTAAAAGATCAAGAAACGGAAGTTGAAAGAGACCAATCAGAAGACGAAGATGTTGATGTGGATGGCATCGATGATGAATCCGACAGTTTCGACGACAGTGTCGATATCTCATCTTGAAAAGTGAAAATAGTCTCTTACAAAAGTGCTTTATGGAAATTAGTGCTTTTATACTGCTGTTTTGTTTTTTAATAAATATTTATTTATATAAACTTTAAAGAAATCATTTTCAATATTATTTTAGGCAACCTATAAAAAAGAAGATGTGGTATGATTGCCACTTAGACAACTCTCCACAAGAGACCAAAATGACATCGAAATTAACAATTTTAGGTCACCGTCATCCTTCAACAAAGCCCATACCGGATAGTAAGCTACAAAAGGCCCCGAAATAACAATGTTAAAAAAATCAAACGAGAAAACTAACGGACTTTTTTATGTACAAAAATTGAACGAAAAACAAATATGAAACTCTTAAACAAACGACAACCACTGAATTACAGGCTCCTGACTTTGGATAGACACATTCAAACAGATAGTGGCGGGGTTAAACATGTAAGCGAGAAAAGGCTTAACTCATCAGATTGCTAAAAATACAAGTGGACGTGAACGGGTACTTGTACATCCCAACAACAAAAAGACACTACTAGTATGTTTAAGTCGACACAAACCTATTGTTATCATGCACAAAAGTGAAAAGTTTTCATCTCATGAAAATTGTCGTGGATGGCATAGATGATTATTCCGACACTTTTTTTTTTCTTGAAAATGAAAGTATTCTTTGAAAGAAGTTCTCTATGGAAACTAGTGCTTTGAATTGTTCTTTATTTTTTGTTTTTCTAATAAATATAAAATTATTTAAAGTTATCCCATTTGATATAAGTTGCAAGGGCTTGTATTTCCTATGATGATTTCCTTGATAGAGGTTGCTGCTCAATGTAGTGAAGCTGAAATTAGCCCATCGTAAATTTCACGGACGCCATCACGAGTTGGATACCGTTATGGACTATCCGTTTCACAGATGATAGCGAATATGTTCAAAACTACAATCCCGTTGAATGTGACCTACCAAATTTGACTTATTAACGGGTTTGAACTAACACGAGCATCACGACGGGTGCCCATGTTGAGCTGGATCTGATTACCCTTCCTGATATCAGCCATAGTTGTTGGTTGGGTTGCGGAGTCTGACTACTACTGTTTCAGCAAACTCCGCACAATGATCGTTTCCGTTCCGGAACTTTTTTCCTTTACTCCATCAATTAGTGTAGGGTAGAATGCGGACTTGTATTCGGATCGGAACTGGAACTGTCGGGGAGTTTGTCGTTTATTTCGACCTTGAATGTCCCTTTGTTATTTCTTGCCTCTCTTTTTGCATGTTGTTTATCTCTTGTTTAAAACAAATCCAGACAACTCCACTTGTTTAAGCCGACAAAAATCTGAAGTTATCCCGCCAGTGCAGTGTTTTTTTGTTAGTCGTAGTTTTATGTATTACTTCCCAACACACAATTCTTTCGGTTTAACCATGCTTGGTTCCGATCACCACTGATGAGACACATTTATTTTCCAAATGCACATTCAGTGCATTACATGACTTAATTATTGTAATTTTGCATTTGGTACATTTTATCACTTTTACTCATTGGGTTGATCAATTCCATTGTCGATAGGCTTTCAGTTCTAATGGACATTATGATCCCATAATGTAATACTATGAATAACAAAGACGTTGGTTCTATGTTCAAAAGGAGAGACTTCCATTTGAATCCCGTTTATTGATGAAATAAGCATACACATACAAAAAGGGTGTTCAAAAGGAAGTTGTAACGGTCAGTTTTAAATGAGGAAATATTGCCGCTCAGTGGTCATAATGAAGTCTTACCTTTCAGGGTTTAAAAGGAAGTCGTGACCTAAAGGGGTCAAAATGAGGTCCTACCATTCAGGAATCAATAGGAAGTCTTGCTGTTCAGGCGTAAAAATGAAGCTTAACCGTTAGGTTTTAAATGGTAGACTTGCGGTCAAGGGTCAAAAAGAAGTCTTTCCGTTCATGGGACAAAAAGATCGTGACGTTAAGGGGTCAAAATGATGTCTTACCATTAGCGTTCAACAGGCAGACTTGCAACATACAAAACATATATACCCCTGGGGTAAAAATAAAGTACTAATATTACCGTTCAGGGGTCAAAAAGAAGTCTTGACGTTCAAGGGTCAAAATAAGTTCTTACCGTTCAGGGTTTACTGTATGAATTACTCCACAGAGAAGAAAGTGCTTCTGTACAATTACTGCACACCGAACAAGGCACTTTTGTACAATTTACTGTATACCAAAACAAGACATGCATGACTGTACAAATACTGCATGCACACCGAACAAGGCACTATTGTACAATTTACTGTATACCAAAACAAGACATGCATGACTGTCGAAATACTGCATGCACACCGAACAAGGCACTATTGTACAATTTACTTTACACCAAAGCAACAAGGCATGACTGTACAAATACTGCATGCACACCGAACAAGGCACTACTGTACAATTTACTTTACACCAAATCAAGGCATGACTGTACAAATACTGCATGCACACCGAACAAGGCACTACTGTACAATTAACTTTACACCAAAACAAGGCATGACTGTACAAATACTGCATGCACACCAAACAAGGCATGAATGTACAATTTACTTTACACCAAACAAGACGTGACTGTACAAATACTGCACACCGAACAAGACACTACTGCAAAAAAACCTGAACATAGAACAAGGCATTTTTGTACAATTTACTGCCCATCGATCAAGGCATTTCTGTACAATTTACTGCCCATCGATCAAGGCATAACTGCAAATTTACTGCCCATCGATCAAAGCATAACTGCAAATTTACTGCCCATCGATCAAAGCATTTCTGTACAATTTACTGGCCATCGATCAAGGCATAACTGCAAATTTACTGCCCATCGATCAAGGCGTTTCTGTACAATTTACTGCCCATCGATCAAGGCATAACTGCAAATTTACTGCCCATCGATCAAGGCATTACTGCACAATTTACTGCCCATCGATCAAGGCATTACTGCGCAATTTACTGCCAATCAATCAAGGCATTTCTGTACAATTTACCGCCCATCGATCAAAGCATTACTGAACAATTTACTGCCCATCGATCAAGGCATTACTGCACAATTTACTGCAAAAAATACTGCACTTAGAACAAGGCATTTCTGCACAATTTACTGCCCATCGATCAAGGCATTACTGCACAATTTACTGCACATCGAACAAGGCACAGACCAAGGTATTACCGTACTATTTATTGCATATTAAACAAGGCTCTACTGTACAAGTTCTTTCATATCGAACAAGTCACTACTGCAAAAAATACTGCACACAGAACAAGGCATTTCTATACAATTTACTGTCCATCGATCAAGGCATTACTGCACAATTTACTGTCCATCGATCAAGGCATTACTGTACAATTTACTGCCCATCGATCAAGGCATTACTGCACAATTTACTGCACATCAAACAAGGCACAGAACAAGGTATTACCGTACTATTTATTGCATATTAAACAAGGCTCTACTGTACAAGTTATTTCACATCGAACAAGACACTACTGCAAAAAATACTGCACTTAGAACAAGGCATTTTTATACAATTTACTGTCCATCGATCAAGGCATTACTGCAAAAAATACTGCACATAAAACAAGGCATTTCTGTACAATTTACTGTCCATCGATCAAGGCATTACTGCACAATTTACTGCATATCGAGGAAGGCATTTCTGTACGATTTAATGCCCATCGATCAAGGCAATACTACACATTTTACTGCACATCAAGCAAGGCACAGAACAAGGTATTACCGTACTATTTATTGCATATTAAACAAGGCTCTACTATAAAAGTTATTTCACATCGAGCAAGTCACTACTGCAAAATATACTACACATAGAACAAGGCATTTATGTACAATTTACTGTCCATCGATCAAGGTATGTCTGCACAATTTACTGCCAATCACTCAAGGCATTATTGCACAATTTGATGCACATCGAGCAATGCATAGAACCAGGTATTATCGTATTATTTATTTCATATCAAACAAGGCTCTACTGTACAAGTGATTACACACCAAACACGGTACTACCATACAATTTCAATGGCAGATCCAGTGGGGGGGGGGGGGGGGGGGGACCGGGGGTTGGAACCCCCATTTTTTTGGACGATCATGGCATTTGAATGGGGACACGTAGTTGGACCCCCTTCTTTGTCCTGGGTTAGGAACACCCCCTTTTAAAATGGCTGGATCCGCCCCTGAATTTACTCTGCACCGAAACTAGGACAGTGGTGTAACAGTACAACACTAGAAAACATATGTTATAATCAGCTGCAGTGGCGGATCCAGAGGGGGGGTTCCGGGGGTCCGCACCCCCCCTTTATTTTGGCCGATCAATGCATTTGAATCGGGACATATGTTTGCACCCCCCCTGCACCCCCCCTTTGCCCTGGGCTAGCACCCCCCCTTTCGAAAATTCCTGCATCCGCCACTGAGCTGACAAGGGTTTGACTCACGAAATCGGTACTTAGGACGAGAAAAAAACCCAAGACTGAAAATACAATAGACACAAAGTGCTGACCTTTCTTATTAATATGTTTATTTTATTAGATATTACTTTTGATAACAGCTACCACAGACTTCAAAGACGGTCACATATTAATTCAACAGAGGTTTCCTTCTTTTGAAGCTGTATATTCATGAATTTATCGTTATTAAAAAACTTAGCACAAAGAATGAATAAAAGGGGGCGTTGTTAGGGAATAATACAAGGGGCGTTGTTGGGGAGGAGTGTCTCCGTCATTGAGATCCAGCGGCTTATTCTTTACTTTCAATGGAGATTTTAAATAACATTTATAAGTTCAAAGAAAAAGAAAGGGAATTAAACTCTATTTAACTGGTCATCTGAAAGCTTTATCTAAGGGTATATTTGATGTTGGCACACAAAGCTTCCCTTTTTCTCCATTCAATTACCTTCGGATCAAAAGGCAGGTACTTGTTTTCTAAGTCTTTGTTGGTTTGTGTACATAATATCACCCTAAAACAGCTTTTATTTGATGATTATACATCAAGATGTGTACGTATTTAATGATCATATATTAAACTTGCCCTCATTTTGCAGTAAATTCATATAAAAGAAAGGTTAAAAATTAATTTCAGTTTATTGATATATTACTTTCGCATTTTTGGTATATTCAAAAACAAAGATTAGCATTTAAAGATATAATTGAACAAATTAGATAATTTATATCTATAACAACACAACATAATTTTCCGTCTAAAATATTTTTTTTGGGTAAGTACTTTTGGTCATTTATACTAATGCCAAAATCTACTATAAGAATATTGTTACATCATCAGAAATACGCGATTTGATTAAAAACGTATACGACCTTTTGCAAATGAATATGTGGTATTAGTTTTGCTCATTGTCGATAACTGCTACTGGCTAAAATTTACGTTGTTTTTGATCTCTGGTGGATAGTTGTCTCACTGGCAATCGTGTATGATTATGATACCACATCCTTTTATTTTTCTATATCCTGGAATAAATGCAGTGATAGGTTTAGCTAGCTATAAAACCAGGCTTAATCCAGCATTTTCTACATTATAAAATGCCAATCTAATTAAAAGATGATAAAATGCATGTACCGAGTCAGGAATATGACATTTATTTTCCACACGTTTGGTGTGTTTGAGCTTTTGATGTTGTTCCATTTAATTAGAGACCTTACATTTTGAATTTTCCTTGGAGTTTTTTTGTTTTTTTTTCTTTGGGGGGAAGGGGTGGGGGGGGGGGGGGTGGAGTTTATAATACTTCTTTTCATGGTTTGTTTTAAGTCTCTCCCAACACGTGTTTTCTATGGATATGTCAATGATGTGTGCGTTATACGGGCAGATGACCTTGACATATATCATTTGTGTCATCCTGTGTTATACGGTCAGATAACACTGACATATCATTTGTGTCATCCTGTGTTTAACGGGCAGATGACACTGACATATCATTTCTGTCGTCCTGCGTTATACGAGGAGATGACCATGACATATCATTTGTGTCGTACTGTGTCATATGGGCAGATGACCTTGACATATAATTTGTGTCGTCCTGTGTTATATGGGCAGATGACCTTGTCATTTATCATTTGTGTCATCCTGCGTTAAACGGTTAGATGACCTTGACATATCATTTGTGTCATCCTGCGTTATACGGGAAGATGACATTGACATATCATTTGTGTCATCCTGTGTTATACGGGCAGATGCCATTGACATATCATGTGTGTCGTCTTGTGTTATACGGGCAGATGACCTTGCACTATCATTTGTGTCATCCTGTGTTAAACGGGCAGATGAACTTGACATATCCTTTGTGTCGTCCTGCCTTATACTGATGGATGACCTTGACATATCATTTGTGTCATCCTGCGTTTTAAGGGCAGATGACCTTGAAATATAGTTTGTGTCGTTTGAAATATCATTTGTGTCGTCCTGCGTTATACGGGCAGATGACGTTGATATATCAGTTGTGTCGTCCTGCATTATAGGGGCAGATGACCTTCACTTATTTGTTTTTCGTTCATTTGTTTACATAAATAAGGCCGTTAGTTTTCTCGTTTGAATTGTTTTACATTGTCTTATCGGGGCCTTTTATAGCTGACTATGCGGTATGGGCTTTGCTCATTGTTGAAGGCCGTACGGTGACCTATAGTTGTCAATGTCTGTGTCCTTTTGGTCTTTGTGGATAGTTGTCTCATTGGCAATCATACCACATCTTTTTTTATATTCACATATCATTTTTGTCGTCCTGCGTTAAACAAGCAGATGACCATGACATATCATATATATGTGTCATCCTGCGTTAAACGGGCAGATGACCTGGATATATCATTTGTGTCATCCTGCGTTATACAAGCAGATGACCTTTGAATATCATTCGTGTCTTCCTGCGTTATACGGGGAGATGGCCTTGACATATCAATTGTGTCGTCCTGCATTATAGGGGCAGATGACCTTCACATATCATTTGCATCGTCCTGCGTTATACAAGCAGATGACCATGACTTATCATATATATGTTTCATCCTGCGTTAAACGGGCAGATGACCTTGATATATCATTTGTGTCATCCGACGTTATACAAACAGATGACCTTCGAAATCATTTGTGTCGTCCTGTCTTATACGGACAGATGACCTTGACATATATCATTTGTGTCGTCCTGCCTTATACGGACTGATGACCTTGACATATCATTTGTGTCATCCTGTGTTATATGGGCAGATGAGCTTGACATATCATTTGTGTCGTCCTGCCTTATACGGGCAGATGACCTTCGCATATCATTTGTGTCGCCCTGCCTTATAAGGGCAGATGACCTTGTAATATCATTTGTGTCGTCCTGCGTTTTACGGGCAGATGACCTTGACATATCATTTGTGTCGTCCTGCGTTATACAAGCAGATGACCATGACTTATCATATATATGTTTCATCCTGTGTTAAACGGGCAGATGACCTTGATATATCATTTGTGTCATCCGGCGTTATGCAAGCAGATGACCTTTGAATATCAATTGTGTCGTCCTGTGTTTTACGGGCAGATGACCTACGACATCATTTGTGTCGTCCTGCGTTATACGGACAGATGAATTTGTGTGTCGTCTTGCGTTCTACGGGCAAATGACCTTGACATCATTTGTGTCATCCTGTTCTTTTTTTTTTTTTTTACGTCAGATGACTTTGACATATCATTTGTTTCGTCCTGCGTTATACGGGCAGATGACACTGACATATCATTTCTGTCGTCTTGCGTTATACGAGCAGATGACCATGACATATCATTTGTGTCATCCTGCTTTATACGAGCAGATGACTTTGACATATCATTTGTGTCGTCCTGCGTTATACAAGCAGATGACATTAATATATTATTTGTGTCATCCTGTGTTATACGGGCAGATGACACTGACATAGTATTTCTGTCATCCTGCGTTATACGAGCAGATGACCATGACATATCATTTCTGTCATCCTGTGCTTAACGGGCAGATGTCACTGACATATCATTTCTGTCGTCCTGCGTAATACGAGCAGATGTCCATGACATATCATTTGTGTCGTCCTGTGTTATATGGGCAGATGACCTTGACAAATCATTTGTGTCGTCCTGTGTTATATGGGCAAATGACCTTGACATATATCATTTGTCATCCTGCGTTAAACGGTTTGATGACCTTGACATACCATTTGTGTCATCTGCGTTATACGGGCAGATGACATTGACATATCATTTGTGTCGTCCTGTGTTATACAATCAGATGACCATGACATATCATATGTGTCATCCTGTGTTATACGGGTAGATGACCTTGACATATCATTTGTGTCGTCCTGCGTTATACAAGCAGATGACTTTGACATATCATTTGTGTCGTCCTGCGTTATACAAGCAGATGACATTAATATATTATTTGTGTCATCCTGTGTTATACGGGCAGATGACACTGACATATCATTTCTGTCATCCTGTGCTTAACGGGCAGATGTCACTGACATATCATTTCTGTCGTCCTGCGTAATACGAGCAGATGTCCATGACATATCATTTGTGTCGTCCTGTGTAATATGGGCAGATGACCTTGACAAATAATTTGTGTCGTCCTGTGTTTTATGGGCAGATGACCTTGACATATATCATTTGTCATCCTGCGTTAAACGGTTAGATGTTCTTGACATATCATTTGTGTCATCTGCGTTATACGGGCAGATGACATTGACATATCATTTGTGTTGTCCTGTGTTATACAATCAGATGACCATGACATATCATATGTGTCATCCTGTGTTATACGGGTAGATGACCTTGACATATCATTTGTCTCGTCCTGCCTTATACGGGCAGATGACCTTGACATATATCATTTGTGTCGTCCTAAGAGCAAGCTAAAAGGTACGACCCATTCATTGAAAATTGAAACGAAAGTATTGTCGTAGCTTATTTGAGTAGTGTCAGAATATTACGTTGATATAGGAAGTCTGTTTTTCAATTTCTTTCTTGTAAAGTCTGGACATTGCTTGTATGTTTAGTTTATCATTGGTTGGATTAAGGGGGCCTCGATGACAAAGTAGTATAAGTAGTATTACTACTGTATTCACTAGCCAGTCAACACTGTGGTTGGGAGTTCAAACCTCGCCCGTGCGGGTGCCCTCCGTGCAATCCAATCTTTATTTAATAGGATTATGAGTTTTCCTATCGAAGCTTCCCCCACCAATAAAAACTGGATGCCACGAAATAGCCAAAAAGTTGCGCTCAAAAGTTGCGCTTTTTTTTAAAGTTTCGTTAAAACACCAACAATCAATCAATCAATCAATCAATCAATCAATCAATCAATCAATCAATCAATCAATCAATCAATCAATCAATCAATCAATCAATCAATCAATCAATCAATCAATCAATCAATCAATCAATCAATCAATCAATCAATCAATCAATCAATCAATCAATCAATCACTATGTTTTCGTTCAAGTCAACTTCTTAAGTACAATGTTTGTATGTTTAGTTCATCGGTTGATTTTGCTTTCATGGCTCCCAAACTTTGTAAATTTGACTTTAACGAAAACACACTGAAAAAACAAGATTTCTTAATATTTTGACCAAACCATTTACGACGATTTTTTAGCGACCGAAATAAGATCAAATTATCATATGGGCCAAACCAAAAAATATTGCCTATTTCATACCTCGATATGTGGTATGAGTGCCAATTAGACAACTCTCCATCCAAGTCACAATTTTTTAAAGTAAACCATTATACGTCAAAGTACGGCCTTCAACACGGAGCCTTTAGCAAGCTGCTCACAGGCACCGAACAGCAAGCTATAAAAGCCCCCAAAATGACTAGTGTAAAACCATTCAAACGGGAAAACAAACGGTCAAATCTATATGAAAAATATGTTTGTTTGGCCTAGCATAAAATTGTATTCATCCGAACAAGACAAAATAAAATAAACAATTTTATCTTTCCCAATCGATACCTTTGTTAGATATGTATAAATATGATATGTTTGATGTCAGATTTTTACACTCCATGATCTCCGTATTTAAATCATATCGAATGAAATAAGACAAAAAGGATACCGGTGAAAAAATGTGTAGTAATTCAATTGTAGAAACGGTTAAAACAGTCTGACATTTTTACGATTGCTTTCTTCGTATGCAGAGAATAAAGGGGGGGGGGAAAATGTTCTGTCATGCAAAGCGAATGGAAACAAAAAGTATTTCTTTGATCGCATTGAGAAACCTTTTATAAATTGCATTCCCCTTACCAGATTCACTATAAACCCACATTCAAACCCAAACATTTGAAAGTCAGCCGCTCTTTTTACAAACAAATATTGCGAGTAAAATCATTCGTATAACAGGAACATTTCTGTATATCTTACCAAATCATATGAAAGCCAGAGTCATAAAATTACGTAGAAACGTACCCAATCAGACATGAGCAGTATATCCAGATTCTCCAAAAACTTGAAAAGTAAAGTAGCAAAGTAAAGTATAGTTCTAACAGATTATAGGGATTATAACAGGGGTAGATACAGGGACTATATCGGGGGGGGGGGGGGGGGGGGGGGGTAAGGGACTATATCGGGAGACAAGGTAAAGGTAATATATCGGGGGAGGGGGAGATCCTATGGGGTTAAAGGGAGGTGAAGTACAGTATAGTTCTAACAGAAAATATTAAGAAGAAAAATAACAATGTAATACAAATTATAGAGATAAAACTAATTTGTTTGGCCTGGAAGAGGTACAAAATCGGTCTAAGGTTCGAAAATGAGATGTAATAATATATACAGGATTTGTTTAACATCCCTCCCCCCGATATATAAACCTCAAATCTTTCTCCCGATATAGTTCCTTCCCCTTCTTACCAAGATATAATCGTTTGTTGAAAAAGGTAAAGGGTTTATAACGGGGTTGGGGGTGGGGAAGTTAAGGGATTATATCAGGGGAAAAGGTTAACTTCAAGGGACTATATCGGGGGGAAAGGTAAAGGGAATGTATCCGGGGGGGAGATAAAGGTATAAAAAGCATCATATAGGAAGGGGAGGTACAGGGGTTGAATAAAGGGATTATATCAGGGCTGACTGAAAAGGATTTATATCGGGGGCAAAAGGTAAAGGGATTATATCAGGGGGAAAAGGTGAAGAAATTATATCGGTATAAGGTATAAGGTGCAGGGAATATATCGGGGAGAGGGAGGTAAAGGGATTATATAGGGGGAGGTGCAGGGAATATATTGGGGGAAAGGTAAAGGTATTATAACGGGGTCATAAGGTGCATGGAATATATCGAGAAAGGTAAAGGGATTCTATCGGTTAGAAAAGGTAAAGGGATTATATGGGGGAGAAAAGGTGCAGGAATTATATCGGGCGGAAAAGGTTAAAGAATTATATCGGGGAGAAAAGGTAAAGGGATTATATCGGGGAGAAAAGGTAAAGGGGTTATATCGGGGGCATAAGGTGCAGGAATTATATCGGGCGGAAAAGGTTAAGGAATTATATCGGGCGGAAAAGGTCAAGGGATTTAATCGGGGAGAGGAAAAGGAATTATATCGGGAGAGGGTCAAGGAATTATATCGAGGGGAGGTAAAGGAATAATTTCGGGGGGGGAGGTAAAGGGATTAAATCGGGGGGGGGGTAAAGGGATTAAATCGGGGGGGGGGGGGTAAAGGGATTATCTCGGGGGAAGGTCAAGGAATTATGTCGACGGGAGGTAAAGGGATTATATCGGTGGGAGGTAAAGGGATCATATCGGGGGAGGTAAAGGGATCATATTGGGGAGGGGGGGGGGGGGGGGTGGAGGTAAAGGAATTATATCGGGGGAAGGTCAAGGAATTATATCGATGGGAGGTTAAGGGATCATATCGGTTGGAGGTAAAGGGATTATATCGGTTGGAGGTAAAGGGATTATATCGGGGGGAAATAAAGGGATTATATCGGGGGAGGTAAAGGAGTTATATCGGAGGAGGTAAGGGAATTATATCGGGGGAGGTAAAGGAATTATATCGGGGGAGGTATATCTGGGAGAAAAGGTAAAGGAAATATATCGGGGGGAAAAGGTACAGGGATTATATCGGGGGCATGAGGTAAAGGAATTATATCGGAGAGGGGCAGGTCAAGTGATTATATGGGGGGGGGGGAGGGGGGAAAGGAGTTATATCGGGAGGAGGTGAAGGAATTATATCGGGAGGAAATTAAAGGAAAATGAATTATATCGGGGGGAAAGGTAACGGGATTATATCGGGGGAGGTAAAGGAATTATATAGGGGGGAGATAAAGGGATTATATCGGGGGAGGTAAAGGAATTATATCGGGGGAGGTAAAGGAATAATATCGGGGGGAGGTAATGGGATTATATCGGGGGGAGGTAAAGCGATTATATCGGGGGAGGTAAAGGAATTATATCGGGGGAAAAGGTAAAGGAATTATGATATCGGGGACAAAGGTATAGAAATAATATCGGGAGGGGAAGGTGAAAGTGGGAGGATAAGGAGAGGACTATATCTGTAGATCAGGAGAGAAAATTTACAAGGAACATCCATTGTCGTACGGTGACCAATAGTTGCTAACTTTTGTGTCACTTTGGTCTTTTGTGGAGTGTTTTCTCATTGGTATTCATACCACATCTTTTTTTTTATATGCCGACGATTTTGTTATGATAATCAAGCCCCAATAAAATGTCACATCATGATGACAAAGTATTGACGACTAGAGACATTTATTATTTAGTTTCTAATCCGAATGTTTACAATAAATTGTAAGATCTATGGTGTTCACGCGATCTTCAAAAATACTTAAAAGCTAAAAAGATTTGATTAAAGTTGAAGTCTAAGACATCCCAATCCTTTATAAGTGTCTAGTTTGTCCTCTAACCGCCCAAGGTCATCATCTGTAGAGTGTATATACACATAGTCCTCTGTGTACTTTGCGGTCGAATTCCAACCGTACTTCATTTACTTATACATTTATAAAGAGCGGTCTCTTTGAAGGCTTAGTTTTAATCCCTTTAATACAAAGTGTAATATTTTTTCCCTCTTTGAACTTAATAAAAACTAACAACACTAAATCTGTTTGAAGCTTTGGATAAAGTTTCTTCAAATGACTACATTTTAAACGCACTGTTGGTGCAAGGTTACCCCTTTTATATTGTTAAGACCGTATAGAGTTGGTACGAGGTAACCCCTTTTATATTGTTAAGAGAGTTAACATTTGATTTTTTAGAAGTGAGGCTAGGATGAAAAATGTTGTCCTTTTTTAATTGAAATCTCTGTCCTACCTTATTATTTTTCACTCTATTTGGTCCTGCATCTTTTTGTAAGTTTATCATGACTTTTTTTGACATTAGGGAGCTACCATTTGATTTTTAGGGGGGGCTAGGATGAAATTTGAAAAAAAATAGGCAGGACAGGAGTTTTGAGTAAAAAAAAAGGCAGGATGAGCAACTTGGTAAAAAAAAAAAAAAAAGGCAGGATGACAATTTGTGTAAAAAAAGTCAGGATAACTAGTAAAAAAAGAGGCAGGACCGAATAGAGTAAAAAATAAAAAGGCAGGACAGAGATTACAACTAAAAAAAAAGCAGGACAACATTTTTCATCCTAGCCCCCCCCCCCCCCCGCCCCCCCACCCCCCCATAAAAATCAAATGGTAGCTCCCTAATTGACATCCTTCCTTTTTTGCAGAGTGTCTCATACTACCTTTTTTCAGTCAAAACTCCTGTTCTGTTTTTTTCTCTTCAAATTTCATCTGAGCCTCCCACCCCATCAAAAACAAATGGTTCTGTAGCTCCTTAAACACCGCATAGAGTCTCCTTCTTTGATTTCAGTAAAACTCTATATCATTGCTCGGACCGTGTCTCTACTTTAAAATTTGGTTTATCAATTTACGACAGAAAACCAGTGACTACTCGCACTATAACTAACTTTCAGATTTTGGAGTTACTGTTCCTTAAATGCAATTTATTTGCAATATTTATAGGTTAGCCAATACTTGGTCATGTTTTATGAAGATTTAAGCCCAAGGCGAAGCCGAGGGCTTAAATCTTTATAAAACACGACCAAGTATTGTCTGACCAATTTAGAACATATTCACACTTTCGAGTGACCTTACAAAATTAGCCTTTCCCATTGAAATATTCAAACCTTAATAAGAGTTCACTTTTTATAATGAATTAAATGTAAAACATAGGTAATCATCATTTCAATGGATGAAATGAAATACAAAAATGTAGCACTGACATAGTTTGTGAGGACCGAATGAATATACTGTTTTTCTTTTGCTTCAAGTTAAAATTAATACTTTCAAATTAATCCCGCCACATTATGATGTGCCTAATAATATATATAAATATTGATGATGAAAAAATAGCAATTTTATTGTATGCTGATGATATGGTATTAATGGCGGAAAATGAAAACGATTTACAGAAAATGTTAGATATTCTTAACAATTGGTGTATTACTAATGGACTTAATGTCAACATTAATAAGTCCAAAATTATGCAAATGTAGAAATCCATCTGTACCTAGAACTGAATGTAATTTTACAATTGGTACCAATACAATGGAATGTGTTAGTAACTATCATTATCGCTATTTTTTGCATTTTTCCTTTGATCTTTTTTTGTGATAATTTTCATATCATGCTTCTCGCTTGAGATGGAAAAATTATCGCTAGAAACTAAGGAGGCCACGTGGCGTTGCTAACGAAATTGACATGAATTGACAACGTCGTCATAGGTGAAATAGCGATAAACAGATTATCATTGGTCATCTCAACTCGATTGCTTTTCTCACTTTCGCTGTTCCAGCTCAAGCGAGAAAATCAATCTCGTTGAGATGATCAACAATAATCTATAAATATTTGGGATTGTTATTAACAGAATTTTCATATTATCAATTAATGGCTAAGGCTGTAGCCAAATCAGCAAGTAGAGCTTTGGGTTTATCAATTGTAAAAAGTAAAACATATGGTGGTTTCCAACACGATATATTTTCTAAATTATACAACAATATGGTCTGGTCAGTTATTGATTACGGGTCGTGTATTTGGGGGTACACGCGATTACTCGTGTATCAATGCTGTCCAAAATAGAGCCATAAGATTTTTTATGGGTGTCGGTAAATATACTCCAAATGATGCCATACATGGAGATATGGGTTGGAAACCACCATCTGTAAAACAATGGACAAGTGTATTTAGACACTGGAAAAGATGTTCAAATATAACTCATGATAGAATAAATTTTAAGGTTTTCAAATGGTCAATTAAAAAAGCTAGAGGTAGAATTAAGAATTGAAGCCATAGAGTCATAGAAATGTTTGAAAATCACAATTTTGATAATTATTGTAACTATGAAACTAATGTATTAAATAAGAGTATTATTGTACAATTAGAAACAATACTGTTTGGTAAATATAAAATAGAATGGAGTAATAGATTATCTGCGTATGCTCAAGGTAATAAATTAAGAACTTATAAGTTATTTAAATATGATTATTGTACTGAACCTTACTTAAAATATAAAATGCCACTTAAATTTAGAAGTTCTTTTGCTAAGTTTAGATGTGGAATTGCTACCCTTAGAATAGAAACGGGTAGATATGAAAGAAAAGAAATATACGAAAGAACATGTTTTTATTGTAATAATAGTATTGAAGATGAACTACATGTTTTAATGAAATGTCCACTATATGAGGATCTTAGACATATATTGTTTTATGAAGTTGCAAATTTTAATATGGATTTTAACATTTTATCAGATAATGAAAAGTTAATTTTTTTATTCAATAATGATAAAGTTTTTGAAAGTGTCGCCAGAACCTGCTACAGCATTTTAATTAGAAGGAATGGTTTTTTATATACTTGATTATGCTGTATGTAATGATATTCATAAGCAAATATATATTATATATAATATGTACAATATCTTATTGTTTTTTAATAGTATTGATTATACAGTCTCTCATAAATTTTTTAAGATTGGCACATACAATTTGTTGTTATACATGTATGTTTTATGTACCTGTATGAATATTTTATTGTGTAAATATGTAATTGTATGTGGTGAGACTTAAATAAAATATTGAATCTGAATCTGCCTGTCCCAAGTCAAAAGCTTGTAATTAAGTGGTTGTCGTTTGTTGCTGTACATTTAAATGTTTTTCCACATTATTTTGTACCTAGATCACAGGCCTTGCGGTCATAAAACTTTCTAGCACGATTTTTGTACTCATACTCAAGAATCAACCAATCAAAATACTGGATTTTGTGTTTCGAGCACTTATTTTGTACTCGGAGTACTGAGTAAAGATTTATGACCGAGATCCTAGGTCTGTATACTTTCCTCGTGTGAATTGTATTACAGATATTTGCAGTATATATTTGACTTGCAACGAAATTATATCCTAAAATATCACAAGCACACTTGAGTAAAACAATAGATCTGTATGAAGTTATTCAAATAAGATCGACAGGGATAACATGTAGAAAATAGAAAATAACTAAATTAATATCTCCGTGTAAAATGAAAAAAAATAATAATATACATATGATGGATGGTACTTAAATTATAGTTAAGTTACTTAGATTCTCTAATCTTACCACCACACTTTTACGTTGATAGATGTAGAAAACACACGACTATAATTTATATAAAATTAAATAAAGTCATAATAGATACCAGCATTAACATTTTGTACTTCAAAAAACTCATCAGTGACGCTCAAATAGAAACAAAATGATATAGAAAAAGTTCGGTTGAAGTTAGAGATTATACAACATAGAGGATCCAAAAACCAAAGGTTTTGCTAAATCTACCCCAGGTAATCTTCCTCTTCTTCTTGGTATAAGCCTCCTTTAATTAGGAGCACCTCCAAATATATATGGAGTTTTCCCTTAACTTAAATTTTTTTTAAAATGATAAAACAAAATTTCCAACATATGTACAGCACATATAAATAAACAATAAACAATAGAAATGTCATGCAAGGCATATTTACATGGACCTTTTTATTACAAACCATACAAGTATATTCACTTAAGTATGTGACTTAGTTTTATTTATATTTAAAATTATGTTTCATTTGAATTTGCTTTTTAATATGCATAAAATGTACATTAAAAGGAGGTTTCATTTAATAAGATCTATGTATTAAAATAATAATAGTTTAAGATGTAAGAATTTAATAAAATCTAAAAAGGCAGATTTTCTCAGTGGAATGTTATATGTACTTCATGATCAATTGTGTATTAAAATTTTTAAAAAGTTATAAAAACTTGTTTTGTCACCATCAATAGATTTTAAAAGGTTATATAAATGATAAGCACCATATAATAGATGTATAAGGCTGTTGAGGATAGGAGTGATCTTTAAATATTTAAGATTCTTACAATTATTATTAAATTAAATGACAGACTCTGTGTTGGTACTATATATATGTTACTTATGATAATCATTGTTCTCATTTGGTTGTCAGTTCTTCCACTTTATGATATATGTATCTTTATATAACTATATATATATATGCACATTATGTGTTTCTATTTGTTGTCTAAAATTTTCAGTCTCTCTATGTGCATTTGAAATAGCATGTTTCTAGTTTTGTTTTCAATGTTTTCCATGAATTTTTCACAGCTATCAAACACCTCCTTGTATTTTGAACAGTCTATTAGCAATTGTACTATTGCAGTTTTGCTCATGAAGGTGCAGTTCCATTTTTCTGGAGTGATTTTATCAGTGATCTCTTTTCTTATATCAAGGAAATATTTTTCTCTCATAGTACTGAGTATGGGACATGTTGTCAGGAAATGAGTTATGTCTTCATTGGCAGTTTTACATAATTGGAAAGTTGGATCTACTGTATATGGAGTGAATTTATGTTGATCTGCCTGAAGTATGTATGTTCCAGTTATCATTCTAGTCTTGATTATTGCTTTTCTAAGTTCAAAACGAGGCAAATGCTTTATTTTCCAGACTTGGTGATGTTTATTGATCTCGAAGTTTTCCGTATTCATGAATTTTAAGCTAGATTTTCTTTCAGATTCTATTAAGGTCTTGTCCTTCCAAAATTTGTCTACTTTCAGTTTGATAGTTCTTTTCCATTGTTCTTTCTTTGGAACATTGCTTTTAATCTGTTCCTAAAATGAAAATTTTCAATATTTTAAGCATGCAAATATTTGAAAAATCGACGACCTTATAATCAAAGAAAGATAACTGTAATTTTTATTTATAACTTTTATAAGAAATTATATGTTCATCTCCTCTAAAAAGTTTTTATATGATATAAGTTAAATCCTCTGAAATATTCATAAGTTATTCTTTTCAATATGAAATAAGGAGACGAGCATGATTGCCAATGAACCATATTTTTCTTCTGAGACAAAGATGATGTCGAAGTAAGCAAATTCAGCTATAAAATAAAGGCATTGAAATGACAAATTTAATACAAATCAAACGAGAAAACTAACGGCCTAATTTAAGTAAAAACAATTGAAAAGAAATATCTAACACTTCAACAAACGACAAACACTGAATAAAAGGCTCGAAGAAAATTGGTACTGTGGCGATTTTAAATGTTTTCAAGCATACATATACGTGTTATTTATCATCGTTAATATCTCCTCCAACACTCGACCCTGTAATTTCATGATAGTGAGTCTCGGTAGTACGGAGCCCTGTCACACAGATTAAAGTCAAGCGCTGGAGATATAAAGTCTAGCGCTGGAGATGTAAATTCAAGCGCTGGAGATGTAAAGTTAAGTGCTGGCGTTGGACTTTACATCTCCAGCGCTAGACTTTACATCTCCAGCGCTTGATTTTACATCTTCATCGCTAGACTTTACATCTCCAACGCTTGATTTTACATCTCCAGCACTTGACTTTACAGCTCCAGCGCTAGACTTTGCATTTCTGCAGCGCTAGATTTTGCACATCTCCAGCGCTAGACTTTTACATCCCCAGCGCTAGACTTTACATCTTCAGCGCTTGACTTTACATCTCCAGCGCTAGACTTTAGATCTCCAGCGTTGGACTTCACATCTCCAGCGCTAGACTTTACATCTTCAGCGCTTGACTTTACATCTCCAGCGCTACACTTTACATCTCCAGCGCTAGACTTTACATCTCTAGTGCTAGACTTTACACATCTTCAGCGCAGGACTTTAAAAGACACTTTATAATTTGTGTGAGACCAACAGTCCTCCGTACGGTAGCGTACAGTCTCGTGATGGGTAGACCTGATAGCGTACACCTTTAGTTACCCATCCAAGTATGTTGTCTCGTGTCTTTGAGTCCCCGTGTTCGTGATTCAATTCAAAGCTCGTTAAAAAACACATTAGAAATAAAAGATAAGAATATCGGAAATTGCTACAAATATTTGACATTTTAACAAACTATACCAACTCCAGAACCATCCGCAATTATAGACAATCATTATAAAACCCAAAATAAATAATGGTCAAGTTTTCCTGACATGGTAGATGTACAATCATATGAAGTAACGGTGTCCAAATCAATCATAATGAACCAAGAGCTTATAATTCTTCTAACTAATCTTTTAATATTGTTTTTAGATATTTTACGAACCAGAGTTGTTCTCGCAATGAGCACCCGCAATATTCTAACATAAGTAACAGGTTACCCTTCCGGAGCATTTTCCCTAGGTATAGGTTTGGTTTGTGTTGCCAAGAGAGTGAAAATATCGAATATGACATCACTAAATGAGAGTCAAGACTTGTGTTTACAATGAGCATACCACGGGTTGTTCGACCAAAGAAGGATATCTGAGATCACCTCCTGATTTTGAGGTGGTTTGTGTATATAGTTTGTGTATTTTATTGTTTGTCTTGTTGAACGGACGCACCTTTATTTTATTGTTAAGGTATTTCTACGTACCTTGATGCAATTTTATCCTTTGAACTACTTATACATAATATTTAATTTATAACAAAAACCGGAACTCTAAGGTAAATTTTGGAGACCAGCATATTGCTTATTTATTTAATAAAAGTACAATAGTAATATCAGTTACGTTGAGGCAAAAGACGTGCGTAAAATTTCTTTGCATCTGCATAAAACATTACAGTTATTTCCCCTAACCTATATATCCAATGCAGCTGCAATTTGATGTTCGTCACAACTTATTTTCCCTATTATTCGATTAGTCCCAATACTAACTAATGTTTGTCAATCGCTTTATCTAAATAACTGAACAATTTGACTATGTACGAACCAAATACTTTATTTAACAAAAATCCATTAAGATTCTTTCTTAGTTTAAGACAAAGTAGTAAAGTGCTTTACATTAGACATAAACCGTAAAGTTAGTACATGTACGAGGATAATTCATCCATATAATCACACATTTGTAACCCGTAATAACGCACAAAACTGTGACAAATATTTCCGTGTATGAAACAAATACATCTTCTAACAAAAGTCTATTTAATTTGCATTGTACCTTTTACGTTTTAAATGGCCCACTGCTTGCTTTGTTTTAAAATTACTTGATTGTTGAAATAGTTTCCTTTTGTATAACACGGGGGTTTGTCGAGTCAAATAACCACATCTGTTGCGGAACCAACACATTAATGGACGGGACGGGTTGTACTGACCGTCTAAGGATAAACAGTTGACCAATCTCAGTATCATTCCAGCTGAGCTGGTGAGTTATTTTGCTAAATTCCTCAATTCAAGTGAAAACCATATAAAATAAGCTGTAAAATGAAATAAGATGAAAACGGAAAATATGATATATTAAATATTTTCGCAACGTGTAACCTTACCCACTATAAAAAAAACCCAAACAAAACAGGTGACAAAAAATGGGACTAAGACTAAAACTAATAAATCGAAATAAACCAAAAAATCCATGGCAAAACATATGAGCCAGTCCATGCGAAAAGGTACAAAAAGTCCTTTTGGTAAACTTTACAGGACACGTTATCAAAGTTTGTTATAGTATTTTTGAAAAACGATTTTATCCGAAAAAAAATTACATTAATGTAAACATTCATAAGATTGTCAATTCTATCCCGAATTTGTCAACTAAAACCGAAAAAGACGTAGAAATATCTGAATTTTTGGTATTTGAGCAAGTGTAAAATCATTTGTTCCCTGGACAAATGCTATACCGACCAGAAACTACAAAAAATTATGACACTACAGAGACAAAAGTCAATAATTTCCGTCAGTTCTACAGGTTTAAAGAAAGAAAGACAACATTAAAACATGAGGGAAAATGCAAAAACTATGACATCTTGTGTTTTAGAAATTGAAATTTAAGTTTAGTTAAGTTATTTAAATCAACCTTAGTTGCACGGGATTCGAACCGTTGCCCGATTTGATTGCATTGATATCCGCATCGTAAGCGAGAGCCTTATCCCCACTGCTACCAGGTTTAACGTTCTCAATTGGCAAATCAAGCCATTTAAACTGTACTTTGAAAATGATTGAAATATATGAAATAATTCACTAAAAATCTTGATAAAACTAGGGGGGGGGGGGGGGGGTCTCAACACTCGCAGGTGCGTGTAGCTCACAGCTTGATGATATGAGGGAAAGTAAATGTGTTTTATAAATCACAAGTCTACTACCAATAATTATGCACACTTTTTAGAATTTCGTAAATTTTTCGTTTTTGTACCTTTTCGCATGGACTGGCTCATATATAAATAAAACAAAACAACGATTAAGACAAACAACAGTCTACACAACCATGACTGAGCAACGTCAACGCAATGGCAAACCAAAGGTTTTATCAAGAGCTGCAAAGGATTTAAGTATTTTCTGCTCAAAATGTGGTACATATTTTTTTAATGGGATCAGCAACATTAAACAAACAAATATATATAAATGGATAATCACAATCTAACATTTGTCAAATACACTCGATGTCTGTAAAACGTAGTGAGTTGCAATACACATATTTCCTGTGCCCACACATATTGTAGTCTACATAGGGCTATCAGCACGATCAGTTACACAAAAAAGTGGGAAGGCTGAGTGTAGAACGAAGGTAAACAAAATTTAAACCAGACAATTTCTAAATGTGGCCTACAGATACAAAATCGAAATCGCATCAACTCTAAACGGAAGAGGATATGCTGCATGTCATTTAAACGTTATATCGTAAAGACAAAATTTAAATCCTGGTAAGTAACTATGATGAGTTTATTCAGCACAAACATCTTATGGTGGACTGATTTAGTGCAACTATTCGTACATCTGTGTAGTGGTACAATATTACTGTGCGTCCGTATTCGTTTGGATCGTACTTTAAAATAACGCATTTCAAAATAATATAAAAAGTCTACATCGCATCCAAATACTAATAATCTTGATTTGCGTCTTGGTCTATACCTATATTGAGGGGGAGGACAGGGGGGTACCCTTCTCCCTTCTCCCACCCCTCTTCTCCTTTCTCCTACCCCCGTTCTCCTTTCTCCCATTAGAATAAAACATCTCCTTTTGAGATATTTTTTCTTGAAATATTAGATCATTTTTTAAAAGGAGAGATATTTTATTTTTTCTCCTTTCTTCAACTTTTTCTCCTTTCTCCCAGCCTTCCTCTCCTTTCTCTTACCCCTTTTCTCCTTTCTCCCTGTCTCCCTTACCCATGTCCTCCCCTTCTATATTGTCTGAACATAATGAGTTGTAATGTCTGTAAAAGCCAGGGCAATGTTCTTGATAAGAGTCCTTCATTGGAAATATAATAGGTTGTACTTATTAGTGGTTAGTGGCTTTAACTAGCTGTCTGTTAACTGCGAGTACTCTCAGATCTGTACCTATTGTCATTTTGTTGTTGGGATGTATAAGTACCCAGCCACGTTCACTTTTTTTTTTGTCCATGTGATGAGTTAAGCCCTTTACAACTGATTGTTATAGTTCGTATTTTGCACAACTTTTTGGAATTTTGGATCCTCCTTGCTCTTCAACTTTGTACTTTGGCTTTATAAATATTTTGATATGAGCGTCACGAAACGCGCGTCTGTCGTACTAAATTATAATCCTGGTACCTTTGATAACTATTTACACCACTTGGTCGATGCCATTGCTGGTGGACGTTTCGTCCCCGAGGGTATCACCAGCCCAGTAGTCAACATTTTGGTGTTGACATGAATATCAATAATGTGATCATTTTTGTAAATTTCCTGTTTACCAAACTTAGAATTTTTCGACAAACTAAGGATTTTCTTATCCCAGGCATAGATAACCTAAGCCGTATTTGGCACAACTTTTTGGAATTTTGGATCCTCCTTGCTCTTCAACTTTGTACTTGTTTGGCTTATAAATATTTTGATATTAGCCTCACTAATGAGTCTTATGTAGACGAAACGCGCGTCTGGCGTACTAAATTATAATCCTGGTACCATCGTGCTAGCTGCTCCTGTGGTTCTTTAAAACTTATCAGCCACTGTAAACTGCTATGATCAGGTCTCACTATGAATTCTCGACCTAAAAAATAGTGTCTGAAATGTTGCGTGAATCGAACTACTGCCAGCAATTCCTTGAGTGTGGTGCAATATCTACGCTGAGCTGGTGACAAAATGAAGCGTCCATAGGCCACAACACATTCCTTCTATCTTGCATTTGCAATAACTCAGCGCATATGGCCATGTCAGAGACATCATTATTCAAAATGAACTGGTCTGTTGAATTTGGTAACGTTAACACTGGTGTGGTCTGTAGCGCACTTTTCAGTACATCAAAAGCCTCCTGTTGACTTTGGTCAAACTAATTGGTTTCTTTCCTGTTATCTCTGTCAAAGGTTTACCTATTTTAGGGTAGCTATTTATAAAATTCAGATGATTATTTACAAAGCCAAGAAACTGCTCTACTTCTTTCGTTTTACTCGATATTCTCCAATTTTTTATCACTTCTACATACTCTTCACCGATTGCCATACCCTGTTTGTTGACTGCTCGGCCTAAAAAACTTACTTCCCTTTTACACAAATCACATTTCGTTGGATTCAATGTTATTCCGTACTCACGGAAGCGTTCAAACAAAGCCCTCAGATTTTGGATATTATCACTAGAATTTCTCCCCATGACAAGAATATCGTCCAAAAAACACAATACAATTTGCCAAGTAAGACCCCGCAATACAAAATCCATAGGACGTGCATACGTGGATGGTGCATTGCAAAGTTCAAAACTCATGCGTGTAAACTGAAAAAGTCCGTACTTTGTTATGAAGGCGGTCTTTGCTTGATCTTCCTTTGCCATTTTTACCTGCCAATACGCACTATAAGCGTCTCAATTCGTAAACCACTTATTTCCGGCGAGTGTATCCAGACAATCCTCGATTAATGGTAACGAATAAACATCTTTTTTCGTATTTCGGTAATCAATCGTGTAGCGCACCTTCCGGTGTCTGACTTTCTGATCAAAACTGGCGCTGACGCCCATGCAGACATACTTGGTTGAATCACCCCAGACTTTAGCATTTTCGCTAACTGTTGTTTTTTTTCTTCCACAAATTTTAATGATGTTCTTCGCATTCGTTGTTTGATTTGTTGTGTTTGTCCCGTATCAATACTATGTTCTACTCCTCTGTATGTTCCAATGTCAAATTCATCCTTTGAAAATGTGTCGGTGTATTCTGACAATAGCACTTCTAACTGTTGTTTTTCATCTTCTGATAAATTTACACTAGAGCTATCTGAAAACTGTCTTATTTTAGGCGATAACTATACCTGCCCTCCTCCACTAACTTCTGTGATTTGATTAGTTGACACACAGGGTTCAATGTCATTAACCACTTCCGCTTTTGCAATTACATAATTTTTCTTGAGTGTATAGTATCTGTCACTAGCGTTAACCAAACAGATAATAGGTTTATCCTGATGGTTATCAATACATCTTCGAATCCAAATTGACATCACATGGTTCCATTATATACCTTTCAAGTTGTTTTTCTAACGTGCCTGGACATGTACAACTGAATGTGGCGGAACTACAGCCCTTTTTCCAATTACTACTTTGGATATAACAGGTATACCTTTTTTCGGTCCAGGGGACATTTTTAACATTTCTCCTCCTATTAGTACGGTGACCAGACCCAATATGTTTTAGATTTAATCGTCAAACATACTATATGGCTATATTATAAGGAAGTCAGGAAGATGGTCATTGTTATAATATTGTTCGTTTCTCTTTGTGTTGCATTTTAACGTTGAGTCGTTTGTGTTTTCTCTTATTTTTGAGATATTGAGATAAGACGTGGCACGGTACTTGTCTATCCCAAATTCATGTATTTGGTTTTCATGTTACATTTGTTATTCTCGTGGTGTTTTGTCTGATGATTGGTCTGTTTCTGTGTGTGTTGCGTTTCGGTGTTGTGTCGTTGTTCTCCTCTTATATTTAATGCGTTTCGCTCGGTTTTGGTTTGTTACCCCGATTTTGTTTTTTGTCCATGGATTTATGAGTTTTGAACAGCGGTATACTACTGTTGCCTTTTTTTATATAATCATTGGATTCGGAAAAATTAGTACTTTTGAAATAACGATGTCGTCAAAAAGAAATGTGGTAACAGTTTTGCATAAAATAGGGTCAAAGATCAAATTTTGTTTTTATTTTTTTTCTTCCATAATTTTGAATTGAAGATATATACAACAATTTAGGCAAAATTTCAGATACAGACATTATTTTCAAATCATTAAACAATGAATTATCTCGAAAATGAAAAAAAAAATGAATTAGGAATCGATTTATTCTGGAAATTGGCTTTTTCAAACACTAAGTCTTGATCTATTATGCAAATATTCTAATAAAGTTACAGTAGTTACCTTACCGGCTGACATTCAACTTATCAATAAATGATAAATTTTATTATTTTAACTGATGCATGCTATCATGGAGGCGTATTTTGCATAAGCTCATTCATGTAATTCATGAAAACAGTTATAATTCAAAATTCCAACCAAAGAGATCCTCACAACAGAATTATACCAGGAGTATCTGCTGGTTCATCTGTCAAGAAACATAATTTTCAATTTCTATATAATTCTGACCCTTTACAGGAGTAAAGCTCCGGACATATAGGTTTTTGTGTGAACAAACCATGACTTTTTTACATGGACATTTTCCCCTCAATGAAAACACAAGATCCTGCAAGAATTCTGCTGACATTTGCCCATTTAAATACGCGGGGTGTAATGAATCATTTAAATCTCGTCAACTGTATTGTAAAATTGACGAAATAAGGGGGTTAGCAATGTGTAATGCGCTCCAAATTTTTAGTTTGAAACAAAGTATGTAAAACATGCAGTTTCAGTGCTGTCTCACAGGGAAGTAACCTGACTAAACTTGCATCTTTACTGGTGGCAAGCTTGAAGTGCATTGGATAATTACTATGATGGAATGGTTTTAAAGAGATATTTCTGATCATAAAGCTTTGAAATTAACTTTCATGCACAAGCAAGGGCATCATCTTGTCAATATTACCTCTAAAAAAAACACCGAAATAGTCGTGCGTTTCCTTCAAAGTTTTGTAGACAGTTTGTTTACCTACTCCAAAACAGAGACAGTTATGTCGCATCCGGTTAGTGCATGTACAGCAGGCAATAGTTTACAAATTGTTGGGGAAAGACAGACACATAGTTAGTGAATGGGGGAAAGTCTTCCCTCATCCTTTACACTGCTAATTTTCCTCACATGCACCCACATTTCGCTCGTATGTGTCATATATTTATAGTAGTGAACGCACAGAACAATCACATCTGTATTAGAGGTCCGTATGATTGTTCTTCCACTATTTCCCATTTCTCTAAACTTGGTGTCAAAGTTTAAGACATCGAGTATTGACCTCCTCTTGAGCGCTTAACAAATTACGACAGCCATTAACAGTGTTGGTATAATTTGACAATTTCGGAATTTACAAACGTTCTGGTTATGCAAAGCTCACATCAGGTGAAATCATAGGGGATTTGTGAAAGTTTTGTAGTCAGGAATAATCTGATACACTTTGGTGGAAGCTATAGTCTTTGCGTGGCGTTCCCTTTCGACAGACTTTATAGAGTTGTTCATGACGTAGCGGTTAAAAACATCTGCTACTGTTTGCGCTATAGAAATTCGTTGGGACATATTTTTTATTAGTCAGCTGCAAGGTCACCGTATGTTTTCGGTTACCTTTCTAAACATCAATACATTGAATCAATGCCTTACCAACTGTAAGTTTGGAGTGATGGTACAAAGGAAGGTACGGAAAGTGCTGAAGGAACTTCAGATTCTAATTACTTCAACAAATAAGACTTACATGATTTTTTCGTGGTGCCGTGATCTTGAAAAAGGGAAATTGGAATGGGACCTACAGGGTGCGACAGCACATGTTCTATGGTACATCATCTCTATATTTTGCCACAATCAGTGCACGTCTAAATACAAGTTATGGATGTATGTGACCTGAAAGTATTTCCCCCGATTTATATTTAAGGTTTGTTTTTGTGGTCATGTTTTCAACGGTTTTAGTTTTGACTTTGATTTTTGACTATAAAAACTCCTTGAAGGACCTAAAGAACGTGAACTAATGATACAATGTTTAGACATGTTCAATCCTTTCCCTACAGCTGTGGGCAAAGAATCTCGAATATCTCGTGTTGCATGTCTTTTCTAGAAGAGATATTGATAAGACATGGAGAATGGGATTCAACATCAAAGGGATCAGTCATGGATAATTCAGATGGTTCACAAAAGCAATAACATGTTCTTCGTCTCTCTTCATTGCTGTTGGTCTTGTTTCCTCTTGTGAATTTGCATTATTTGCAGCAATTCCAGCCATTTTCAGCGTAACACGACTAAGGGGTTCTAGGAAATGTCTAGTAAGGGTCCATCTAACAAGCGCAGGTGTTTTGTTTTGTTATGCCTACAGTGCCACCTGATCCCCTTGGGGCTTTTATAACGGTCTTTTCTCTTGCCATGTCGGTCCTTGGCCGTTAAATTGTCCAGGAGTCTGTCTTTAAGAAAAGTAGCCATCCATAAAAGATGATCGAATATTCGCAGAAAGTTGAAGCATATCGACTATGTAAACTGGTATCCACCTTCAGTAAATAGTACGGTTTGTTACAAATAACTTGAGATTACATTTGAGATGATGATCGCAAAGAAGTGACCAATTTCCCTCTCGTCCTGCTCTAACATTTGACAGCAAAATATCTACTGCTTCAAGGAACACATCCAAGTATTTGAATGTAAGTGATACAGCCCTCATTGCTTATATGTTTTTATAAGAGGCTGTATATGTGCTTCGAATAGTTCCGTAATATGAGCGTATGGACTTGTGTTTGGCTTGAATTGCTTATAATAATTAGTGCTTCTGAGATAAATGAATTTAATATTATTGATTAATAAAGGTATGAAATATCATATAAATGTTAACTAATGTACTTTTGTGTTAAAAAATGATGAAATTGAATTGAAACGTACTCTATTCAATGCAAAATATTCGTAGCGTCATTTTTTTTACTTAACTCTTAAATGACGGATTAATTTTGCTAAACTTTATTTGAAATCGTTAAAATAAGGTGTAACAATAATGTTGTAATAACAGAAATCCTAGCACAGACGTTATTTACAATGTAGACCTCAAAACTTTTCTAAGTTCGTTTAAGTTAACTTACGTACTCCAAAGCCTAATTTACAAAAATTGTACCGTACGATGTTTTGACGACAAGTCAAAGTGTTATTAGTTTAATATTTGATCTACCAATACTGTGATTTATAGCCGTATAGTCCGAATGAAGATTAAACTCCTTAAATAAGCGACTTTTCTTTACTCTGTCACCGTACTATATATTGAATGTGAGCTTTTCTAGGTCAACCGTTACACCATACGCCACCATGTCATCATCTATTGGCGCCACATACACATCTGTTTCAAAAAATTTTGTAATAATTCTTAATTTCACAGGACCCACTACTTAGGTCTTTATTTTCATGCCCCGGTCGGCAGCATACATAACCGTCTCTTTCAACATTGGCGGTTTCTTCTTGAGTGATTCAAAAACATTATCTGAAATAATGGTTACCTCCGCAGCGGTGTCCACAGCCACCACCAACTCCAAGCTCAATCTCAAAAGAGATGAATTACCCAACTGCATGGTTGTGAATATCCTCTCGGAGCCATCAGTCACTGTACTTGTCTCACTGATACCCACCTGGTTACCTACGTCTATTCCTTTTAGGGGATGAACCGTAATTAACGGTATTTTTACAATTGTTTTTTTCCCTTTTCCACTGAATTATTTTCAAACACATTGTCAACTTTATTTCCAACATTTTCCTCCTCACAATCTAGTGGTTTTCCACACACTGTTGTATCGGTGTCAACATCGTTAAATGTTGTTTTATCACTTTGAACATCGTTAAATGTTTTTAAACTCAAGCTACACGCACGTAATACATACGCTACAAGCGCGTTAAAAACGCTATGAATAAGTTTGAGACACATTTAGGACACGTTGTATACGCAAGCGAGAGTTTTTGAAACAAACAAACCATAATAGAATGTCCACGATACGACCGGGATGAGTCTCAAACACGTTTAAGAATCTTTTTACCTTCGTAGCATGTATTCAATCTACGTTAGACAAACGCCGGGCATACGCGAACGTTCTTTTCTTGAACGCCCGAATAACGCTTAGGTACGATTCTCGTACATAAAATACACACTTAAAGCTCATGGTGCACACGTTACAGATATAATTGACAGGTTGAATACATCCAATTGTACTAGCGTATCAACACGCCAGACGTACGTCGGAGCTATACGGTGATGTGAGACGCCGGTATAGTTTCAATAATTCAATGGAAGTAGCTAAATTAATGTTCTCCCTTTTTTCAGTCAAGTACATAGAAACGATATATGGTTGGAATTAATATGAATTCAAAGAAAGCCATGATTTGACGCCAGTAGTAACTTTGAGTTAATTTGGAGTACTCTTCTTATTAATGATTTTGAAATTCAATGGTAGAAAGACCTGCGAACAATTATAATTAGGTCTTTCCACTTTTCTGACCTAATTTTTTTCTGCTGATTATTTTTTTTTCTTCTGCCTAATTTTGTTCTTGCGATAAATATTTGTTTCGCACTATTTTGCTTAGATGTTTGGTAATGATATCGAACAGTTTATGCGCTTTTGAAATTTACCTTGCGTAACCGAATACTTTTCTTTGTAGGAGTTATCTCCCAAACACTGTTTCCTTATGTTCACTACTCCTTAGTAACCGTTTAAGATTACGACAAATTTATTTCATAAAATTGCTCGTTATATCCTTTTTTTTTTTATTTGTTCTATTTTGACCGAAGCAATATGAACGCTCCATATGACAGTTATTTCCCCTTATGCATTTGATATAAGTGATATGCATTTCTATCTTGTAAACTATAAGTGATAGAGACCTAGGATCTTTTGATTTGAGGGTCATGGTCCAAAAATATTAAAATTAGGTCAAGGTCAAAGGTCATATTCTTATTTTTGAATTTGGCTTATTTTGACCTATTCCAAAAAACCGTATAAGATATCAACAAATTATTTTTACTAAATTGATAGTTGCGATATGTCGTAACACGTAAATTTTGATTGAAAGGACACGTTGAACAGAAAAGTGAGTTTTTCCCCCTCTTTTATTTAAAAATACGCATATGGTGATCTAAATCATTAACCAAATGTAATTAAGACCTATGGTCGTTTGATTTTATGTCCTTTGTTTATGAACTTGAAATTGATCTCAAGGTCATAGCTTAATTTGACGTTCTAGATTTTGATCTTTGCTTTTAACTCATATGTATACATGATAAGGCAATGAGACTTTTGGCAAAAGGTATCAAACCATTTAATCTTGAAAAAAAAACAACGGGAAGTGACCTTGTGTAAACTGGAAGTAGCTATGTTTTGTACTTTCTTAATATAAAATTATATAGAACCAGATATTTTTGGAATCAGTGTCAAGTAAATACTCAAATATTACATATCAAATATAACATATTTCGAACCGGAAGTAACAAATTATCTCCCTTTTAAAAAAAGTATTGTACAGACACCATATATTTTTGGAATCAGCGTACACTAAGCTATCTGTTGACGATTGAAATGACATTTTAAACTAAATTTTACAACTTTCATATTAAGATATATTGGTTTGGTGGAAAGACCTTCAATTGTTCTCTGAACAATTGGTTTTTGATTTTAATTGTGTTTGTGTTTGTTGTGAAGTAGGATGAATATCCTGCTTTCTTTTTTTTCCAATTCTCGCGTACTTTTCGGTCTTAATTGTTTTTATTCATTAATATCGTTTCTATCTGTCAAATTAGCTAAAGTTTAAAAGCCAATTTTATATAAATTAGTAGCATGTATGTCGATTTTATTTTTCTTTACAGATCTTGTACAATGAGCTTGCACGAAAACAGTGAACAGCTTGGCGAGGTAAAACAAATTTAGTTTTTGTTGTGATATACACTGATAGATTACATAACACTTAAAGGTTGGCTAAATCATTGGCTTTTAGTACATTAATAATTAATAAAATTAAAGTTTTAAAAAATGTAATGCTCCAACCTGTGATCAATAACACTAATACTTTTAGGATACACTAAACAGACACTGTGGTGTCGTATTATATTTTTTCGAAATATAAAGTTGAATCACTGAAAGTGTTCACAATTAGTTTGTCTGGTAAGTGGTTTTGGAATCACACGATCGATAAGACATATTCTGCGTTCATGGAATTTTATTGACGATTACACAATCGACTGAGTTTGACCAAACACAGTATATTTGCAATAACAAATGTGACGGTTGATTATTTGAGACCTCCAGCAAATTATATACACCTTAAGACATTGCCGAACCTCGATAACAATTTAAATAAATTGACGATGCAGAAATGTGCTTCGGGTTTACACAATTGTAGTACTGATATGTATGATGAGTTTATGGCCTTCAGCCAAAAGACATGTCTAACCTTGCGGATGTTGTGTTATAACGAATATTTAAAATACAATTTTATTGTGATGACTAACAAATCACGTTTCGGTGTTGGTAAATGCTTTAACTGTTTGTGCGACTAGTGGCGTCATATGGAAACTTTTTTTTATGGGGCACGTTTGAGGAGAATATACAAATAAACTCTGTACCAAACACAATAAGAAACAGTATATCGTAACAAACAGTTGTCATACTGATAGCTATAAGGTGGTGTTAAGTTAAGTCGTAATGAATAGTTGACAGACGGAGAGATTCATAACAAACAGTTGTCATACTGATAGCTATAGGATGGTGTTAAGTTAAGTCTTAATGAATAGTTGACAGACGGAGGGATTCATAACAAACAGTTGTCATACTGATAGCTATAAGGTGGTGTTAAGTTAAGTCTTAATGAATAGTTGACAGACGGAGGGATTCATAACAGACAGTTGTCATACTGATAGCCATAATATAGTGTTAAGTTAAGTCTTAATGAATAGTTGACAGACGGAGGGATTCATAACAGACAGTTGTCATACTGATAGCTATAAGGTGGTGTTAAGTTAAGTCTTAATGAATAGTTGACAGACGGAGGGATTCATAACAGACAGTTGTCATACTGATAGCTATAAGGTGGTGTTAAGTTAAGTCTTAATGAATAGTTGACAGACGGAGGGATTCATAGCAAACAGTTGTCATACTGATAGCTATAAGATGGTGTTTAGTCTTAATAAATAGTTGACAGACGGAGGGATTCATAACAGACAGTTGTCATACTGATAGCCATAAGATGGTGTTAAGTTAAGTCGTAATGAATAATTGACAGACGGAGGGATTCATAACAAACAGTTGTCATACTGATAGCTATAAGGTGATGTTAAGTTAAGTCTTAATGAATTGTTGACAGACGGAGGGATTCATAACAAACAGTTGTCATACTGATAGCTATAAGATGGTGTTAAGTTAAGTCTTAATGAATAGTTGACAGACGGAGGGATTCATAACAAACAGTTGTCATACTGATAGCTATAAGGTGGTGTTAAGTTAAGTCTTAATGAATAGTTGACAGACGGAGGGATTCATAACAGACAGTTGTCATACTGATAGCCTTAAGATGGTGTTAAGTTAAGTCTTAATGAATAGTTGACAGACGGAGGGATTCATAACAAACAGTTGTCATACTGACAGCTATAAGGTGGTGTTAAGTTAAGTCTTAATGAATAGTTGACAGACGGAGGAATTCATAACAGACAGTTGTCATACTGATAGTCATAAGATGGTGTTAAGTTAAGTCTTAATGAACAAATGACAGACGGAGGGATTCATAACAAACAGTTGTCATACTGATAGCTATAAGATGGTGTTAAGTTAAGTCTTAATAAATAGTTGACAGACGGAGGGAGTCATAACAAACTGTTGTCATATAAGCTTTTGATTTCAAATATTTTGGCTACGAGCATCACTGAAGAGACATGGATTGTCGAAATGCGCATCTGGTGCAAGAAAATTGGTACCGTTAATTTTATTGTCATACTGATAGCTATAAGATGGTGTTAAGTTAAGTCTTAATGAATAGTTGACAGACGGAGGGATTCATAACAAACAGTTGTCATACTGATAGCTATAAGATGGTGATAAGTTAAGTCTTAATGAATAGTTGACAGACGAAGGGATTCATAACAAACAGTTGTCATACTGATAGCCATACGATGGTGTTAAGTTAAGTCTTACTGAATAGTTGACAGACGGAGGGATTCATAACAAATAGTTGTCATACTGATAGCTATAAGGTGGTGTTAAGTTAAGTCTTAATGAATAGTTGACAGACGGAGGGATTCATAACAAAAAGTTGTCATACTGATAGCTATAAGATGGTGTTAAGTCTTAATGAATAGTTGACAGACGGAGGGATTCATACAAACAGTTGTCATACTGATAGCTATAAGGTGGTTTTAAGTTAAGTCTTAATGAATAGTTGACAGACGGAGGGATTCATAACATACAGTTGTCATACTGATAGCCATAAGATGGTGTTAAGTTAAGTCTTAAGGAATAGTTGACAGACGGAGGGATTCATAACAAACAGTTGTCATACTGATAGCTATAAGGTGGTGTTAAGTTAAGTCTTAATGAATAGCTGACAGACGGAGAGATTCATAGCAAACAGTTGTCATACTGATAGCTATAAGATGGTGTTTAGTCTTAATGAATAGTTGACAGACGTTGGGATTCCTAACAAACAGTTGTCATACTGATAGCTATAAGGTGGTGTTAAGTTAAGTCTTAATGAATAGTTGACAGACGGAGGGATTCATAGCAAACAGTTGTCATACTGATAGCTATAAGATGGTGTTTAGTCTTAATGAATAGTTGACAGACGGAGGGATTTATAACAAACAGTTGTCATACTGATAGCTATAAGGTGGTGTTAAATTAAGTCTTAATGAATAGCTGACAGACGGAGGGATTCATAACAAACAGTTGTCATACTGATAGCTATAAGGTGGTGTTAAGTTAAGTCTTAATGAATAGTTGACAGACGGAGGGATTCATAACAAACACTTGTCATACTGATAGCTATAAGATGGTGTTAAGTTAAGTCTTATTGAATAGTTGACAGACGGAGGGATTCATAACAAACAGTTGTCATACTGATAGCTATAAGATGGTGTTTAGTCTTAATGAATAGTTGACAGACGGAGGGATTCATAACAAACAGTTGTCATACTGATAGCTATTATATGGTGTTAAGTTAAGTCTTAATGAATAGTTGACAGACGGAGGGATTCATAGCAAACAGTTGTCATACTGATAGCTATAAGGTGGTGTTAAGTTAAGTCTTAATGAATAGTTGACAGACGTATGGATTCATAACAAACAGTTGTCATAGTGATAGCTATAAGATGGTGTTAAGTTAAGTCTCATTGAATAGTTGACAGACGGAGGGATTCATAACAAACAGTTGTCATACTGATAGCTATAAGATGGTGTTTAGTTAATTCTTATTGAATAGTTGACAGACGGAGGGATTCATAACAAACAGTTGTCATACTGATAGCTATAAGATGGTGTTAAGTTAAGTCTTATTGAATAGTTGACAGACGGAGGGATTCATAACAAACAGTTGTCATACTGATAGCTATAAGGTGGTGTTAAGTTAAGTCTTAATGAATAGTTGACAGACGGAGGGATTCATAACAAACAGTTGTCATACTGATAGCTATAAGATGGTGTTAAGTTAAGTCTTATTGAATAGTTGACAGACGGAGGGATTCATAACAAACAGTTGTCATACTGATAGCTATAAGATGGTGTTAAGTTAAGTCTTAATGAATAGTTGACATACGGAGAGATTCATAACAGACAGTTGTCAAACTGATAGCTATAAGGTAGTGTTAAGTTAAGTCTTAATGAATAGTTGACATACAGAGAGATTCATAACAGACAGTTTTCAAACTGATAGCTATAATGTAGTGTTGAGTTAAGTCTTAATGAATAGTTCACATACGGAGAGATTCAGAAGGGACAGTTGTCAAACTGATAACTATAAGGTGGTGTTAAGTTAAGTCTTAATGAAAAATTGACATACGGAGAGATTCATAACGGACAGTTTTCAAACTGATAGCTATAAGGTAGTGTTAAGTTAAGTCTTAACGAAAAATTGACAAACAGAGATATTCTTAACAGACAGTTGTCAAACTGATAGCTATAAGGTAGTATTAAGTAAAGTCTTAATGAATAGTTGACATACGGCGAGATTCATAGCAGACAGTTATCACACTGACAGCTATAATGTAGTGTTAAGTAAAGGTCTTTATGAATAGTTGACATACGGAGGGGTTCATAACAAACAGTTATTAAACTGATAGCTATAAGGAAGAGTTAAGTTAAGTCTTAATGAATAGTTGACATACGGAGAGATTTAAAACGGACAGTTGTCACACTTATAGCTATACGGTGGTGTTAAGTTAAGTCTAAATGAATAGTTGACATACGGAGAGATTCATAACGGACAGTTATTAAACTGATAGCTACAAGGTAGTCTTAAGTTAAGTCTTAATGAATTGTTGACATCATAAGGAATTCGTAACAGACAATAATCACACTGATAGGTCTAAGTCGGTGTTGAGTTTGTGCGACTAGTGGCGTCATATGGACACGTTTTTTTATGGGGCACGTTTGAGGAGAATATACAAATACACTCTGTACCAAAAATCCATAAGAAAAATTATATCGTAACAGACAGTTTTCAAACTGATATCTATAAGGTGGTGTTAAGTTAAGTCTTAATGAATAGTTGACATATGGAGAGATTCATAACGGACAGTTGTCACACTGATAGCTATAATGTAGTGTTAAATGAAGTCTTAATGAATAGTTGACATACGGAGTAATTCATAACGGACAGTTTTCAAACTGATAGCTTGAATGTAGTGTTAAGTTAAGTCTTAATGAATACTTGACATACGGAGAGATTCATAACGGACAGTTGTCACATTGATAGCGATAAGGAGGTGATAAGTTAAGTCTAAATGAATAGTTGACATACGAAGAGATTCATAACGGACAGTTGTCAAGCTGATAGCTCTAAGATGGTGTTAAGTTTAGTCTTAATGGATTGTTGAATACGGGAAGATTCATAGCAGACAAATATTAAACTGACAGCTATAAGGTAGTGTTAAGTTAAGTCTTAATGAAAAATTGACATACAGAGAGATTCATAAAGGACAGTTTTCAAACTGATAGCTATAATGTAGTGTCTTAATGAATAGTTGATAGACGGAGGGATTCATAACAAACAGTTGTCATACTGATAGCTATAAGATGGTGTTAAGTTAAGTCTTATTGAATAGTTGACAGACGGAGGGATTCATAACAAACAGTTGTCATACTGATAGCTATAAGATGTTGTTTAGTCTTAATGAATAGTTGACAGATGGATGGATTCATAACAAACAGTTGTCATACTGATAGCTATAAGATGGTGTTAAGTTAAGTCTTAATGAATAGTTGACAGACGGAGGGATTCATATCAAACAGTTGTCATACTGATAGCTATAAGGTGGTGTTAAGTTAAGTCTTAATGAATAGTTGACAGACGTATGGATTCATAACAAACAGTTGTCATAGTGATAGCTATAAGATGGTGTTAAGTTAAGTCTCATTGAATAGTTGACAGACGGAGGGATTCATAACAAACAGTTGTCATACTGATAGCTATAAGATGGTGTTTAGTTAATTCTTATTGAATAGTTGACAGACGGAGGGATTCATAACAAACAGTTGTCATACTGATAGCTATAAGATGGTGTTAAGTTAAGTCTTATTGAATAGTTGACAGACGGAGGGATTCATAACAAACAGTTGTCATACTGATAGCTATAAGGTGGTGTTAAGTTAAGTCTTAATGAATAGTTGACAGACGGAGGGATTCATAACAAACAGTTGTCATACTGATAGCTATAAGATGGTGTTAAGTTAAGTCTTATTGAATAGTTGACAGACGGAGGGATTCATAACAAACAGTTGTCATACTGATAGCTATAAGATGGTGTTAAGTTAAGTCTTAATGAATAGTTGACATACGGAGAGATTCATAACAGACAGTTGTCAAACTGATAGCTATAAGGTAGTGTTAAGTTAAGTCTTAATGAATAGTTGACATACAGAGAGATTCATAACAGACAGTTTTCAAACTGATAGCTATAATGTAGTGTTGAGTTAAGTCTTAATGAATAGTTCACATACGGAGAGATTCAGAAGGGACAGTTGTCAAACTGATAACTATAAGGTGGTGTTAAGTTAAGTCTTAATGAAAAATTGACATACGGAGAGATTCATAACGGACAGTTTTCAAACTGATAGCTATAAGGTAGTGTTAAGTTAAGTCTTAACGAAAAATTGACAAACAGAGATATTCTTAACAGACAGTTGTCAAACTGATAGCTATAAGGTAGTATTAAGTAAAGTCTTAATGAATAGTTGACATACGGCGAGATTCATAGCAGACAGTTATCACACTGACAGCTATAATGTAGTGTTAAGTAAAGGTCTTTATGAATAGTTGACATACGGAGGGGTTCATAACAAACAGTTATTAAACTGATAGCTATAAGGAAGAGTTAAGTTAAGTCTTAATGAATAGTTGACATACGGAGAGATTTAAAACGGACAGTTGTCACACTTATAGCTATACGGTGGTGTTAAGTTAAGTCTAAATGAATAGTTGACATACGGAGAGATTCATAACGGACAGTTATTAAACTGATAGCTACAAGGTAGTCTTAAGTTAAGTCTTAATGAATTGTTGACATCATAAGGAATTCGTAACAGACAATAATCACACTGATAGGTCTAAGTCGGTGTTGAGTTTGTGCGACTAGTGGCGTCATATGGACACGTTTTTTTATGGGGCACGTTTGAGGAGAATATACAAATACACTCTGTACCAAAAATCCATAAGAAAAATTATATCGTAACAGACAGTTTTCAAACTGATATCTATAAGGTGGTGTTAAGTTAAGTCTTAATGAATAGTTGACATATGGAGAGATTCATAACGGACAGTTGTCACACTGATAGCTATAATGTAGTGTTAAATGAAGTCTTAATGAATAGTTGACATACGGAGTAATTCATAACGGACAGTTTTCAAACTGATAGCTTGAATGTAGTGTTAAGTTAAGTCTTAATGAATACTTGACATACGGAGAGATTCATAACGGACAGTTGTCACATTGATAGCGATAAGGAGGTGATAAGTTAAGTCTAAATGAATAGTTGACATACGAAGAGATTCATAACGGACAGTTGTCAAGCTGATAGCTCTAAGATGGTGTTAAGTTTAGTCTTAATGGATTGTTGAATACGGGAAGATTCATAGCAGACAAATATTAAACTGACAGCTATAAGGTAGTGTTAAGTTAAGTCTTAATGAAAAATTGACATACAGAGAGATTCATAAAGGACAGTTTTCAAACTGATAGCTATAATGTTGTGTCTTAATGAATAGTTGATAGACGGAGGGATTCATAACAAACAGTTGTCATACTGATAGCTATAAGATGGTGTTAAGTTAAGTCTTATTGAATAGTTGACAGACGGAGGGATTCATAACAAACAGTTGTCATACTGATAGCTATAAGATGGTGTTTAGTCTTAATGAATAGTTGACAGATGGATGGATTCATAACAAACAGTTGTCATACTGATAGCTATAAGATGGTGTTAAGTTAAGTCTTAATGAATAGTTGACAGACGGAGGGATTCATATCAAACAGTTGTCATACTGATAGCTATAAGGTGGTGTTAAGTTAAGTCTTAATGAATAGTTGACAGACGTATGGATTCATAACAAACAGTTGTCATAGTGATAGCTATAAGATGGTGTTAAGTTAAGTCTCATTGAATAGTTGACAGACGGAGGGATTCATAACAAACAGTTGTCATACTGATAGCTATAAGATGGTGTTAAGTTAAGTATTATTGAATAGTTGACAGACGGAGGGATTCATAACAAACAGTTGTCATACTAATAGCTATAAGATGGTGTTAAGTTAAGTCTTATTGAATAGTTGACAGACGGAGGGATTCATAACAAACAGTTGTCATACTGATAGCTATAAGGTGGTGTTAAGTTAAGTCTTAATGAATAGTTGACAGACGGTGGGATTCATAACAAACAGTTGTGAAAACTGATAGCGATAAGGTAGTGTTAAGTTAAGTCTTAATGAATAGTTGACATACGGAGAGATTCATAACAGACAGTTGTCAAACTGATAGCTATAATGTAGTGTTGAGTTAAGTCTTAATGAATAGTTGACATACGGAGAGATTCATAACGGACAGTTATTAAACTGATAGCTACAAGGTAGTCTTAAGTTAAGTCTGAATGAATTGTTGACATCATAAGAGATTCGTAACAGACAAATAATCACACTGATAGGTCTAAGTCGGTGTTGAGTTTGTGCGACTAGTGGCGTCATATGGACACGTTTTTTTTTATGGGGCACGTTTGAGGAGAATATACAAATACACTCTGTACCAAAAATCCATAAGAAAAATTATATCGTAACGGACAGTTTTCAAACTGATATCTATAAGGTGGTGTTAAGTTAAGTCTTAATGAATAGTTTACATACGGAGAGATTCATAACGGACAGTTGTCACACTGATAGCTATAATATAGTGTTAAGTGAAGTCTTAATGAATAGTTGACATACGGAGTAATTCATAACAGACAGTTTTCAAACTGATAGCTTGAATGTAGTGTTAAGTTAAGTCTTAATGAATACTTGACATCCGGAGGGATTCATAACGGACAGTTGTCACACTGATAGCCATAAGGAGGTGTTAAGTTAAGTCTAAATGAATAGTTGACATACGGAGAGATTCATAACGGACAGTTGTCAAACTGATAGCTCTAAGATGGTGTTAAGTTAAGTCTTAATGAATAGTTGACATACGGAGAGATTCATAACGGACAGTTGTGAAAACTGATAGCTATAAGGTGGTGTTAAGTTAAGTCTTAATGAATAGTTGACATACGGAGAGATTCATAACGGACAGTTGTGAAAACTGATAACTATAAGGTGGTGTTAAGTTAAGTTTTAATGAATAGTTGACATACGGAGAGATTCATAACGGACAGTTGTGAAAACTGATAACTATAAGGTGGTGTTAAGTTAAGTTTTAATGAATAGTTGACATACGGAGAGATTCATAACGGACAGTTGTGAAAACTGATAACTATAAGGTGGTGTTAAGTTAAGTCTGAATGAATAGTTGACATACGGAGAGATTCATAACGGACAGTTGTGAAAACTGATAGTTATAATGTAGGGTTAAGTTAAGTCTTAATGAATAGTTGACATACGGAGAAATTCATAACGGACAGTTGTGAAAACTGATAGCTATAAGGTGGTGTTAAGTTAAGTTTTAATGAATAGTTAACATACGGAGAGATTCATAACGGACAGTTGTGAAAGCTGATAGCTATAATGTAGTGTTAAGTTAGGTTTTAATGAATAGTTGACATACGGAGAGATTCATAACGGACAGTTGTGAAAACTGATAGCTATAAGGTGGTGTTCAGTTAAGTCTTAATGAATAGTTGACATACGGATAGATTCATAACGGACAGTTGTGAAAACTGATAGTTATAATGTAGGGTTAAGTTAAGTCTTAATGAATAGTTGACATACGGAGAGATTCATAACGGACCGTTGTGAAAACTGATAGCTATAAGGTGGTTTTTAAGTTAACTCTTAATGAAAAGTTGACATACGGAGAGATTCATAACGAACAGTTACTAAACTGATAGCTATAAGGTGGTGTTAAGTTAAGTCTTAATGAATAGTTGACATACGGAGAGATTCATAACGGACAGTTATTAAACTGATAGCTATAAGGTAGTGTTAGGGTAAGTCTTAATGAATCACTAAAACAAATAAGGAAATCATAACAGAAAGCTGTTGGTATAGTATTACTTAATTCTAGATGAACACGATAAACACAAATATGATGTCAATCTGTTCAGCTTCTTCATTTCGTATTAGTTATCTTCATGACAATTCATAAAATATTTGTTTGAATGTATGCAGGATTTATTACATGCCGCTCGATATGGACTAACGGAAAAGTGTAGGAGCTGTTTAACAAGAGGAGCAAATATAAACTATCAAAACAGGGTGAGTTCTGTGAATAGTATCTAATTACTTTTTTCATTTGTTTGAATTGTTTTCTTTCATTGATCATATAGCACTTAAAACGTAAGGGGAAAAACGAAAATACCGACATCCAATTCAAAATGAAAACGAACAGTACGTTATCAAATGGCAAAGTCCAAAACACAAATACATTAAACAAATGGAAAACAACTGTCATATTCCTGAAAGGTACGTTGACGCTTTGTGCGTTGAGGCTTTTGCTGTGTATTTTATGTGTTAGATTAAGTTATGTTATGTAATGTATGCGTTTTTATTCTGTAGTTAGTCACCACTTCGGTTTTATCATGTATATCTAGTGTATAGTCATTCTATGAAATTTACTGTTTGCAAAAGTATAAATTATTCTAAATGATAAGGCTGTTCCTATCCCAGGCAGAAAACCCTTGCTATGTTTGGCATAACTTTTTGAAATGTTTGGTCCTCGGTGCTCTTCGGTTTTGTACTTGTTTTGGCTTTCGAGCTTTTTTTGTCTGAGCGTCGCTGGTTAGTCTTGTGTGGACGAGTCGCGCGTATGGCGTATTAACTTTTAAAACCTGGTAGATTATGTTACCTATTATTCGTGTGTTTATCTGTCCTATATGTTCTCCCATTTATTTGTAGTGTAGTCCTGTCATGTAATTTTGTCAGTTTATTGTTATATTTAATATTACCATTAAAACGGAAGGTTTGGCATGCCACAAAACCAGGTTCAATCAACTCTTTTTCTTAAAATGTCCTGTACCAAGTCATGAAAATGGCCATTGCTTTATTATAGTTCGTTTCTGTGTGTGTAACAATTCAATGTTGTGTTTCTGTTGTTTCGTTGTACTCCTCTTATATTTGATGCGTTTCTCTCAGTTTTAGTTTGTAACCCGGATTTGTTTCTTTCTCAATCGATTTATGAGTTTCGACTATCGGTATACTACTGTTGCCTTTATTTGGTACAGGTATTTGATTGTGTCAATAATGCTGGATGTCATTTGTTTTTGTAATGCTATTTTACATTTTTCTTTACACCAACGATGTCTTACACGTGAGAAATTTACTCTCACGTGTAAGACATGTAAGACATCGTTGGTGTAAAGAAAAATTTAAAATTGCACGTAATTTTCATTTTAAGGACTGGAATTCAAACCAATATTCTTGAAATGTTGATAAGGTTAGGCTTCGGCAATAATATATATTGATAAACCTTATTAAAACATGACCATGTCATTCTGGAAGCATGACTTCTAATTCTAAGGTATTTGCTTTTCTCACCTCATTTGCAATTTCGAAGTAATTGTATTACCTCGACTTTTTTGTTGGTAGGTGCTAATTATGTCTTCAACGTGTTTCTTTCTCTTGTATGTTTACTCCTTAGTTTGGATTATAAAACGTGGACTGTATTTGAATCACTTCGTCCTTTTTGTTGGTAGGTGTTGGTGATTTGTATAGCGCATCTTTTCTTTTTCCGGTTGATTTCTTTCTTGTTCAACATTACAGAACATGGACTGTTTTTGCATAAACTCATCCTTTTTTTTTGTTGTACAAAACGAAAAAACAACTGTCCATACCAGTAAATGTCGTTTTAAGACAGATAATGTTTGTTCAAGCTGTAAAAGTTGTTATACTTCACTGCTGCATTTATTTTGTAACTGTCCCAACTTTAAAAGTGTATGTCTATAACAGAAACCGACTGCAACAACGCTAGAAATTACTGTCGCAGTCATTAAAAGAATTATAGAACTATTACAAGTGTGTTAGAGTTGATTTACAACTGTTCCAACTCGAAAAAAGTTACAACAGTCATAAATAAACTGTTTGAGGAGGCTCGCGGGTAAAAACGTTTCCGTAAAAAATTAAACATTTGTTTTTCATTACAATTCGGTTTGGCTCCAGATAACTTTTAAAATGTTTATATCATTGAAAAAGCTCCAAATTATCTCCCTTTGGTGCAAAAATGTCATTCTTAAGCATTAAAATTGAAATTTCTTTTATTACTCATCGGTGACCTATATTTTTTAATTTTTGTTTTCAAACTAAATAATATTCTGATACAGATTGTGAGCTTAAATGAACGGTAACCCCAATTTTTTATTTCCTTTTTCTATTAAGTATATGATAAAGTCTATTCATAAAAAAAAATTAAAGCGAAATCTTATATTAGAAAAAAAATATCTTGATACCTGCGAGCCCACTTAAACGCTGAAAAGGTTGTAACAGTTAAAATATGACTGCTACAACCATTATATAGTCATAGCTAATTTATAAGTGTATCAACTTCCAAACCTAGATCGATCAAGACTTAAAAGTCACGGATTAAAAATTTCTGACAGTCAGGGATAGGTTATATAATTTGTAAAACAATTTTACCATGTACAATATAATATAAGGTTGTGACAAAGAGACACAACTATCACACCCGTTTAATACATTAATTAAAGATAGCAATGAATAAAAAAAAACAGTAACATTTTGAATATTTGCCGCTGAATATTTTGGTATTCTCCGCTTATTTAGTGAATGTGCAAAATTGATATAATTATTTAACACTCCCTTGCCTCCAATCTCTTCGACCAAAATCCGAACCAGCACTAGATACCTGCAATTTCACACAGGACGGTTTTATTTGCATTTAAAACTATTTAGAGATAAATCGAAAAAGGTTACCTAATATATGTGTAACACAGAGTATCCTTAACTGTATTAACAGTTGATAATTTTCAATATTATCCAAATAACAACTTTTTATTATTTTTTTTAATTTATAGTTATGTGTGAAATCTTTCACGCATACAAGGTTGTCTTCATTACCCGTAGTTTTACGAATCACACACCTTCATAATAAAGGTCAGTGTACACGATATGCTGTAAACCTAGAGAAGAACTTCCAATATGCACACACTTGTCAAAACATTTTCATTGAAGTCAAAGTTTGATGCAAGTCTGGAAGTCAGACATATTCACCTTACAATCATATCATACAACAACTATAGTTGACCTGCCATTCCTTGTGTTTTTAGTATCTGAAAACAAATTTGACAAAATTATTGAAATAACCTTAATCACTGATCCATGAAATGAAGACGAGGCCAGGTGAATCCTAGCTGCCGTCCAGACAATGAAACATGTAGACCTTTCAAGATACCTAAATATATATAATACGATATGAATGTATCCAATTACTCATTATACATGTTATACATTGTACTTGTAAGAGAGTATTTCATTGTATGATTGTTCAAACAGTATTATTTTTTCAAACAGTCCGTGATCATGAACCATTAAAACAAGCTAAAGTGCAACAGACAAGTTACTAACAGAAACTTCATAACATTAAGAAGTTTCCAGGACTTAAAGCTTCTACAATGTACTTGGTAAAGCTGTATACAAATAGGTTACGCTGTAGCCGCTTCCAGATTGTAATACCTATTTCTTATATACTTAAACTTGTGTTGCAGGCGGGACAATAACAGTATACTTTGAAGTACATGGTTTATTATTTTAAATATGCTTAGCCACTAATTTAGATTTTTATATAATTTTAATTTAGACTTAAAGTACAGCTAGCAGTCATTTGACACTACACAATTGTGACAGACTACATGTACAATGATCCTCATTGGTGGTTAAGGTCTTTATACACAACCTGGTCAGCTGGTGGTAGTTAACAATTGCAATGCCAACATAAACTTCAGATGCGATATGCATGTACATGGACTGTTTTATAATTTCACTAAAACTAAAAATTCACATTATCCAAAGTCGATTATACAATAATGACTGATTATCAACTAAAGTATTCAGGAAATCAGATATGATACACTATTATCATTAATATTCACTGTAACTATGAATTTTGATTATTCCAAATCGCTATTTTAAATGAGTAATTATCCAAGGTATTTATGGAATTCAGATACAATGTATGATTGCACTTTTAATATGCACTGAAAATATATGTATGAAATCTTGTTATTCCAAATGTATTATTCATATACCAAAAGAATAATTATCATGACTAGTAAAGGTATTTAGTCATCAAGTAATGTGGTCCTCCTTTAATACAATTTGTAAGTTTTCTATTTGTACAAATTTTTTTTTCTTGTCAAATGTATTCCTAACATCACATTATCATCATGGAATAATGCTGCAAGCGCTATTCATTATTTCCAAAAACAATAAATAACTGGCACAAAATAATGAATTGAACACTGTTTCACAATTTGAAGCTATAAGAGTGACTCAGTGACATCTATATTTCCTATGCATCAAACTGCAAATGTAGCAGGCTTCATATTCTAGGTGTGAATCTTGCTCAAACCAAAACGATTATACAAAAAGAAAATACGTTGAGAATAAAGTACAATAACATTTTAACTAATAAAATATTATATGCATTGTACGGAACTTAGAAAGTCAATTATAACAACTTTATTTACCTAGATGAAAACTAGCAATCCTCAGTTGGTTGACAAACAATTTTTGGGACTTATATAATTATATTGTCAGGTCCCAATTAACAAGAAGAATAAACCTATTTATGGAGTCTAAATTCTATATATATTCCCCCCTACATTAATGATTTTTTTTATGTGTGACTGTGTACTACTTTAATTGAAGGTTTTTTGTCTTATTGAGCCTCACACCATACTTTATTTCATCAAGTATTTAAAGTCAGACATCATGGAGATAGTTATTCCTTTCTTATACAGCTTGTATTAAATTATGCTTGCAGCTCAGCAACACTATTTTTACTTAATTCTAGTTATTTACCCAATTTTATTTCGATAATTAAATCAATACTCAGATATCTTTTAAAATATCCATTTTTTATATCCAAGATAATATTATATCCTGCTGTTTCCTATTTTTCTCAAATTATTATTTATTTTCAAAAGTCTATCCAAATTTTGAAGAGGACAATTATAATTTGTGAACATTATTATAAAATCATTTGAACAGCGGTAAACTACTGTTGCCTTTATTTCCATATATACCCATGACAGTTTAAAATTCATCACAAAGGCAATACAATGTTGTGTCTTAATCTGTATATTAGCTATTTAAAAAAGGAGATGTGGTATGATTGCCAATGAGACAACTGTCCACAAGAGAACAAAATGACACAGACATTAACAACTATAGGTCACCATACGGCCTTCAACAATGAGCAAATCCCATACCGCAAAGTCAGCTATACAAGGCCCCGATAAGACAATGTAAAACAATTCAAATGTATATAAGAACTCCTGATTATCCACCATTTTCTACATTTGAAAATGCCTGTACCAAGTCAGGAATATGACAGTTTTTGTCCATTCGTTTTTAATGCGTTTTGTTATTTGATTTTGCCATGTGATTATGGACTTTCCCAATTGATCTTCCTCTAAGTTCAGTATTTTTGTCCTGTGTTAACATCATGGTTATTGCCTATTTGAATGTCACATATGCATGGACATGAATTCAGGTTCAGTAAATACGTATATTTTAAGTATTTATTTTGAATTTGAATAAAAGGAATTTTTAAATTAGTTATTAGACATATACAATGCAGTTAACACCGTAAAATGTATGTAAACTTACTTAATAAAACAATATATCCGTAAAGAAATATTTTGAGCTTCATATGATACCTGAAAAAGTTTATACCATGCTTACATAAAATAAGTATGTGGAAAAGGCAAAATATCTGCAGTCAGAGTGTGGTGATATTATACCATAGCCTTTCTGTAGGAAGAACAAATGTGCACATTTTCCCGTCAAAATCTTGGATCCATGATTATTCGATAGACATGCTTTAAAATATTGTTAATTTCTACTCGCCGATTGTAATTTCCAGCTCAGCTTATATTGTTCATGTGGTCTAACATCTGTAGTTTCCTGTGTAAAATAAAATTCGCCGACAAGAAGTTTTTTGTGTAAAATAAAATAATAGTTTGCCGACCTGCAGGTCCAGTGTGCCAGATGAGTTTCCGACAAGAAGAAAAAGAGGGTTCATCGTTTGCGGTGACGTATTGTGTTCCGTTCTGAATGAAACTTGACAGATTTAATATTAATTTTTTTTGTATATCATCGAAAGTGTCCCTCATGGAGAGTAATTGAAATTAAAACTGTTTTATTATGCTGTACAATATTGGTAACTTAGTCATATTCTTTAAATCTGCTTCAGGTACACCGACGGTTCATTTTCTATTCCGCAGATTTTATCAAAACTTTTTCAAATATAAATTTGAATTAATTCATTAGCATCTTCTACAATTATATTAAAACTCTATTCTAAACGAAGGATTCTTGTATGTAAAAGCAGTTATGAACTAATCTGAATAGATAGAATACAGACACCTAAAGGATCCTAAACATGCCAAAGAAAAGTCAAACGTACATGTCAAAATGAACGGACAATGCTATGGCAATAAACGGAAAACGACAAAAGAAAAAGAGCAATCGCAAAATAAATAAATAAAAAAAAACAAGTCAACAACCGCACAATAGATGATAATAGTATACAAAGTATACAACTTTATTAAATCTTGAGAGCCGGGTGAGACGTGATTGCTTTTTCACTGAGTTGTTACCGTGCCGCTTAAATATTTGTATTTCAAAAGTTGACACAAACACATTTCAACTGCCCTAATTATTAAAAGGTTGAGAAAAACAGTCAAATGACTGTTGATAACATTTTTTTGTTTTTCGCAACCCACAAAAGTGTTGGAACAGACATTAATTAACTGTATCAGTTGCTTTGACAGTCATCTCCCGTCATCCACAGATTAAGACAGTCGTAAAACAACTGTTACTGGTATGGCCAGTTGTTTTCTCGTCTAGTAGTGTAGGTTGTGGTGATTTGTTCCGCGTCTTTTTTATTCTTTTATATTGATTCCTAAGATATCATTATAGACTATGGTCTGTATATGTATAACCTCATCCATTGTTATAGAAAAAGCGTTGTCTTTTAGCGATATTAAAATGTCCTGCACCAAGTCATGAATATTGCAGTTGTTATGACATAGTTTGTTTGTATGTATGTAAGCGTTTGTTTGTGTTGCACTTCAGTGTTCCTTTTGTTTCTTTGCTTTCCTGTTATAGGTGATGTGTTTTCCTTGGTTTTAGTTTTAACCTCGATTTGTTTTCTCTAAATAAAGTTATGAATATTGCACAGCGTTATACTACTGTTGCCTTTATTTGTATTACCATAATCTTTTTGTTTTGGTAGGTGCTTGTAACTTTTCTCCTAGTCTTTTTTATTCTTGTTGATTTGCCCTTTGGCTGTTATCATATAACATGAAGTGTATTTATTCTTTGTTTTATTCGCTCTGTTTGTAGATATAGGAAGATATGATGTAAGTGCTAATAAGACAACTCTCCATCCAAGTCACAATTTATAAAAGTAAACAAATATATGCAGAAGTACGGTCTTAAACACGGATCCTTGTTACCTTTAATTTTCTCTTAACAATTGATTAAGGAATTCTGAACAACTGTAAACTAATGATTCTTCATTATGATAAGCAAGTGAAATTCATAAAGCTTAACACGTTAAAACACATAAAAAATAAACCAATTGTGGTTAACCTATATCATTTAGAAGGAAGATAGACTAGTATACACTGTTATAAATTCATCATAGTTAAATATCAATTATAATAGGACGTTCTTGCGTTGTTTGTGAAACGCAGCAATATTCAAGTTTGAAAAGAACATAGGCTACACTTGAGTAACGTCATAATTATCATTACAAGTAATTTGTGAGTTGAACTACGAAAAAATATCAAAGTGGACATCTGTGTTTGAAGTTCATTTATTAGATTTTAGTTTGGATCAACGAAATTTTACACGATATATTTGATTTACAGTTTGATTTAGGAGAAACACCGACATAACTAGATAACAGAATTAATCATCTAATTACTACTACAATTTGATATTGATTAGTTTTGTAATTTTCACTGTTATTACTAAATGTTAGATAAGTCATACAAATAAAATCTTGAATTTCATTCAAATTCTTTCTTGATTTTGGGAACTCGCTTTAAAATTCAAATGTGACGCCACTTTGTACTGTGTGTGTTGCACTGGCTTTGGCTAACACAGCTGTGTAGTTTTTGTAATGTATCCATTTTTATTCTGTAGCTAATCACCACTTCAGTTTAATCATGTATATCTATTATATAGTTATTTTATAAAATTTACTGTTTGCAAAAGTATGAATTATTCTAAATGATTTGGATGTTCTTGTCCCAGAGGTATAACCCTGGCCGTATTGGTTACTTTTTTCGAACTTTTGGTCCTCGGTAATCTTCATCTTTGTTCTTGTTTTGGCTTTCAAACTTTTTTGTCTAAGCGTCGCTGGTTAGTCTTGTGTGGACGTGGCGCGCGTCTGGCGTATTCAATTGTTAACCTGGTACTTTTTGTTGGCTATTATATATTTGTTTCTCTGCCCTATACTTTCTTTCATTTATTTGTATAGTAGTCTTGTCATGTAATGTTTCCATTTTAATGTTATAATTAACATTTGTATTAAAGCAGGAGGTTTGGCATGCCTAAAAACTAGTTTTGTTTTCTTAAAATGCCCTGCACCAAGTCAGGGAAATGGCCATTGTTATATTATAGTTCGTTCCTGTGTGTGTTACATTTTAATGTTGTGTTTCTGTTGTGTCGTAGTGATATTTGATTCGTTTCCCTTAGTTTTAGATTGTAAGCCGGATTTGTTTTTTTCTCTATCGATTTATGAATTTCGAACACGGTATACTACTGTTGCCTTTATGTATAGGTCTGCCTCGGAATAAAAACGTTCTTGATGTAATTCTTTCTAGCCATGCTCATTTTAATTTAGATAGGTATTAAACATGTTTTCGTAATGTCTGCTACTTTGTATCTAGTTTAAAATCAAGCAAATATAACTTAACTCATAAAACGTGTAACTACACAGGGAAATACATAAATACAGCCGTTGTCATTTCTATCAACATTGGTATCGTGAATCAAAAAATCAATAGGAATAAAATATACTTTAATCAAACTTCTGGAGCCCCGGATACATCTACATACATGTACAATATCCTAACAACAATATAGGTTACATGCAGAACGCGTTCGGAGCTACTAAAATATCATTCTTGTACTTTTGATCGCACTAACCGGGATTATCTTGAATACTACAATGTAAATAAATGAAACTACGACCCGTACTCATAATATATATGGTGAGGCATACAGCTGCTTCGTACCTTCAGGAACCCCTGAGGCTCTTGCTGTAAGCCAAGTTTAAACACAACAAAAGACTGACGAAATTATTATAACCTGTGGTTTTTGCTTGCATCGCCTGTTCTATCTTCGCAGGTTGAATGACAAAATTAATGTTTCGCATGGTGCAGAAGCTTTAATTTCATCTTATGAACGGTGTTATTGATCTGATAAGTTAAATCTGTCTCAACTGAGTTGTAACGTTTGTTCCTATTTTGTGCTACATTTTTAATGGTTTATTCTCATTGTTGACAGCCTTACAGTTGATTTTATGTGTTAACCTGTACTTCATTTGAACTTAGGTGGATAGTTTTCTCTTTGCCAACCAAACCAAATCTCCTTTTATACTGTACTGCGAAATTACAATATCGATGTCGATGAAATAGGAATACAACACAGCGAGAAAAATGCACCGGAGTCGGGCTTCAGCTGGCATTTAAACAATATTTTATGAATGTATCTTTATTAAGCCAAATGCATTCATGCACCATGTAATTTTAATTAATGAAGAAATCATATTATAATCTGCTATCGGGTACTAGTTTGACTTTAGGCTTAGTGCAAGTCTATGCTTGTTTATTTCTTTTCATGAAATAAGTTTCTTCTTGTTTTATTTCGTTCATATCATCATTATTTTCCAGCGTCGTGAGAATGCAGTTAACGTTGCTATAGAGAACGGAAATATAGAAATCGTTAAGTTGCTGATTGACGCCGGAACTGATCTCAATATTCAGAAAAAGGTCAGTCGATTAAAAATTAAGCTTGCAATCATATTGAGTTATCTGCAAAAACGAAAACTAAAAATATATGTACTGTATCATATCTGCATGTCAAACTAGACACATGTATCCTTCTGTTGTGTGTTTGGATACTTTTTAGTAAACTATCACTTACTAAATGAAAAATAAATCTTTAATAACAAACATTGTAGAATGTTGGACAATTGAAAAGTTTGCTATGTCCCTTGAGTTGAGATCACAATAGGTTAGACAATACTTGGTAATGTTTTATGAAGATTTAAGCCCAAGGCAAAGCTGAGGTCTTAAATCTTCAGAAAACATGACTAAGTATTGTCTGACCAATTAAGAACATATTCACACTTTCGAGTGACTTCACAAAATTATCCTTTCCCATTGTAATATTCAAACCTAAATAAGAGGTCACTTTTTATAGTGAACTTCTGTTAATGTAAAACATAGGTAATGATAATTTCAATGGATGGAATGAAATAGCACTGACATAGTTTGTGAGGACCAAAAGGATATTTTTTTTTCTTCTGCTTCTGGTAAAATTTGATACAAAAATATCTTTAGTTTTATTTCTATTTTAAAAAGTGACACAATGTTATATAAATCCTCTTTTTGAAATTTGATTTTTTTTATAAATAAAAACGCTCTACATGAATATTTGAATTCAGACCATTCATCATTAAATGCTAAATCTTCATTGATACATTTACATGTATTGTGTTTCTCCCAAAAAATTCTTTGCTTTATATAACAGCAGTCTGGCATTGATTTCTTGAAAGAAAAAAATGTTCCCTTAAATGTCAGGTATATAAATTAAATAAATATTATTCTACCCACATCCTTATCCCATTTTTTGGGGGGTTTAATTTTTTATATGTGTACCATTAGAAAATGTATGAAAATTTGCAAAATATAAAAGGTTTTTGTTTTAATCTTTGTTCTTTCGTCTTTAATCAATATAGGCCTTTTTCCCAACGAAAATGCCCCAGGGGATTGTACACTTCGTTAGTGCGGTTATTAAGAGTTCTCTTTCATAATTAACTGACAATGAAAAGTCATTCATGTATAGCATTTCATAGTGCATCGAAGACCATGTACTATGAAAATTAGAGGGAAAACAACTGACTTTTAATTGGACGAGAAGGGGTGAGTATGTTCTAAATTGAGTATTAGCACTCGACAACACCAGGTTATATTGTAACAATTTTAGCGATGAAACTTACAATAAATGTCAATTTAAATTAGATGAGCATTTATCATACGACATAAGATATAAATATTGTTCAAATACCGAAACTAAAACCGAAAAAAAACCTCAATTAAAATCGCATTGACATAAGAAATCAAAATTACTTAAACTGCATTGTTGATATTCTTTTTTAAATAACACCTTTGAATATCAATTCTGTCGAACATATTAAAAACAATTCAAAGTTTCGGAGTGTAGTGTGTCAATTTGTCAATTGTAACTGAACTAGTGCATATTTTTGTTTAGGGTGCATGATTTTTCTAACTAATATCAATACCGGCGTCAGTCAGTAACTTGATGATTTCTGTTTCCGTTTTCTACAGCAGTTTTAAGTGCAGTGTTCTCTCGCTGAATAGAAAAAAAAATCCTAAAAATTTTAACATAATTAAAATGAATAAAAAAAAACCAGGAATAAACGCATATCATTAAAAGAAATAAAATAGCATAGACTGGGTTTGAGTGTCCTCTGAAGGAGGTATATCTAGTTAACCGCATTTATACAGTTAAGTCCAGGGGTCTGTTGTTCAACTTGTCGTTATGTTTAACGAGTCGGTACATTTAACTAATCACTCCGTTTATTAAAATCAGTCCCTTATCATGCTGATTAGCTTGTCGTAATATTTAAAGAGTCGTCTAAAATTGTCAAAGTGTTGGTATATGTGATCGACCTAATTCGCTGTTGTAACCCTCTCCAAAGGGACTTTTTGATAAGGAGTTAAAGTAGAGGTATAATTTAGGCAGAGAGATCATTGGGTACTAGTCTGATTTGTTAAGAGAGGATTTAGAGCGTGGAACAAACAAGGAGACATCCCTTCCAGTGGATCAACATGTTGAGAATTTATGGCAGTGGATCTCAGTTTCAAGTTGTTGGGGACACAATGGATTCTATCAATTTACCCTGCAGTGGTCATAAATATCCTGCACTGTAACTTGTTCCAATCTAATAGCTACTTATTACTCGGGGTGGCCAGTTCCTATATACAAAGTGATTGTACGTGCCGCTGGGGTATGACACTTTATTACGGCTTTGAATATGTGAAAAGGTTGGGAAAACAATCATATATATATATATATATAAGGTCAAACAAGTTCCAATATTACATGTATATAAAAAGCCCGGTAATTTTTGACATTCGAAGGTTAAGTTATAATTACAAACATAATCATAGCCCTTATGTCACTGCCGGATCTAGAAATTTTCCCAACGGGGGGCCCAGGGACTGCCTAAGAGGGACATCCTAAGGTCATGCTTCAGGGATTCCTGATATAATCAACACCAATGTTTCGAACAAAAAAAGGGGGGCAAACCTCTGATATATTTAACATTTCCAACACACCACAAAAAATCCAACCAATATGGGAAAAGGTTACATTTTTAATTACGCAATATAGGAAAAGGACTACACATTTTAAATATCCAAATTATATGAAAAGGCTGGGGTGACCCTAAAACCGCAGCGGCTTCCCTTTCAATTAAATATTAAAGTTCCCCCTACCCGCGACTTACTTTGATGGTGAAATTGAAACAATTACTCGACAAACATATACTAATAAAAGAGATGCAAAAGGTATAAAAAGGACGTTCAAAATCGAAAATAAAACATCATATAGAAAGGATAGACGACTGAACGACAACAACCCTACAAACATCTGGTGGATAGTTCGGGTGCTTCGAAAAGGTGCACATATATGGCAATGTAGCTCAAGTCAGTACAAGCGCATTGGTACGTCTTATTCAGTAGGTCCACACTTAGGTAAAAAGGGAATGGGATTAAATTTGCGATACATGGAACGTATTTCTTGTCATCTGTGCAACATGTATTTTAAAACGGTCTAACAACTCGTGATGCTGTCCGTTAAAAGAAGAAGGAACGATATCCTGGTACCTTTGATAACTATTTACACCACTGGGTCGATGCCACTGCTGGTGAACGTTTCGTCCCCGAGAGTATCACCAGCCCAGTAGTCAACATTTCGGTGTTGACATGAATATCAATAATGGGGTCATTTATAAATTTCCTGTAAACAAAACATTGAATTTTACGAAAAACTAAGGATTTTCTTATCCCAGGCATATATTACCTAAGCCGTATTTGGCACAACTTTTTGGAATTTTGGATCCTGAATGCTCTTCAAATTTGTACTTGTTTGGCTTTCGTCACTGATGAGTCTTATATAGACGAAACGCGCGTCTGGCGTATTAAATTATAATCCTGGTACCTTTGATAACTAATTAAATTCACCATGAACTTGGGTTATATCTTTCATCATAGTCTCGAGAAAAAAACTCCCTGTTTTTAAGATAAGTTTATACCTATCATTTAATAAACCTTTACCTAACCAATTGCAACTAAACATTTTAATAAAAGAAACCATGTGCTGCCGGCTCTCAATTTCTAGACTACTCATGCGATGTTCCCTACTCATATATAGTCCAGCAGACCATGTTATAACCGGTCACCTAAAAATTGTGAAGAACACTTTGATGTGAAATGTGTTATCCAAAGGCCCAAAACATCATGAGCCTAAATCATTCAATTGGAAACAAAACTTCAAAATACTAAAAGATTCAGTAGAAGATTAAACCAGACAATGGGTTAAACGCAACAAATAAGACGAAAATACTCTTTCTGATTTTATAATTGTTATCATGTCATTGAAGGTTGCTTATTTTGGCTTGAATATTGATTCAAGTATCGGGGCTTTGCATTGGAGTTAAACATATTTATTCTAAAACCAGTTGTTGGCATGACACGGGTTATGTTCTTCTCAAATATTTTATTAGGGTATAATATTAAACCGCTAACGGGAAGGATTGTGGTTGATATTCATATGATGAGGACATAATCTTTCAATTAGTTTAATTGAGGCCTGGAGCTGGCATGTCAATAATCGTGCTGGACATTAAACTAAGAAATCTTAAGAAATCTTGGATGGCTAACATTTGTTGTAAGTACATATGTTGTAGTTGTAGTTGTATATTGATTTATGTAATATTGTCATTTTGTTTAGTTTCTTTTGTTACCTTTTCTGACATCGGACTCGGACTTCTCTTAAACTGAGTTTTAGTATGCGTCTTGTTGTGCGTTTGTGTTTTCTACATTAGCCAGGGGTATAGGAGGAGGGTTGAAATCTCATAAACTTGTTTACCCAGCCGCATTTTTGCGCCTGTCCCAAGCCAGGAGCCTCTGGCCGTTGTTATTCTTTTATTATTTTAGTTTCTTGTGTATGATTCGGAGTTTAGTATGACGTCAATTATCACTGAACAAGTAACATATGTGTTTACGGGCCAGCTAAAGGAGTCCTCCGGGTGCCGGAGTTTCTCGTTGCATTAAAGACCCATTGTTGGCCTTCGGTTGTTGTCTGTTACATGTTGTCCCTTTGACTCTTTCCCAATTTCCATTCTCAATTTCATCTTGTCTTATGGAAGGGAAAATCCCAATGTGTACAAAATTACTCTGATTATAACAACTAATTACACCTTATCTAAGAAAGCCAGATTTTGATTGGTTGATAGCCAGTGTATTTTTTTTTTGCATATTCTAATATTTGTTCCTCATTTCAAACGGATTTGCCTGTTTGTCACCACTGCCGGTGAATTTGCCTCAAATACTATTGTATTTGCCATTTTGGATATTCCTTTTTTACCCTCTCGAGCATTTTCCCATAAAAAATTTCGGATATGATGTCACATAACAAAGCGAGCAAACGCGTATACGAATATGAATAATTTCCGTGGTTCTATTGTAATATCCTCTTATCTTCAAAATCATGTAAATGAATTACAGCTTTCAAGTAAAAATAAATATCTTCACCTGTACAAATAGTTTCAATCCAAATATATTCGGTGTAACTAAACAGATATATCATGTATACTCTTTCATCTTGTAATAGTATTAAAACATTTGACTTTTCTACACTTTGAACAAGTATTCCACATTCCAAACTAAAAGACAAATTGAAAGAGGTGGTATTGCTTTGTTTCATATAAAATAATGGTCAACGAAGATACAAGTATCTTGTCTTGGGAAGGAATAAATCCTACTTTGTAAAGGATCACTCTGTTTAAAATTTCAAACAAAAAATTCTCTGAAACTGACATTATCAAGATGCTTGATTTCTTGATTGACAACATGTTTGCTACATTTGGAGGACGTGTTTTTCAACAGACTATCGGCATTCCAATGGGAACGAATTGTGCCCCTCTTATTGCCGACTCGTGTCTTTATTATTATGAGGCTGACTTCATACAGGAATTTCTTAGGAAGAAAGATAAGAAGTTAGCAATATCCTTTAACTCTACTTTCCGCTATATAGATGATGTTCTTTAACTAAATAATTCAAAGTTTAGTGATTATGTCGAATGCATCTATCCCATTGAACTAGAGAGAAAGGATACAACAGATACTGTTAAGTCGGCCTCATATCTTGACTTACATCTACAAATTGACGATGAGGGACTATTGAAAACAAAACTTTACGACAAAAGAGATGATTTCAGCTTTCCAATTATGAACTTTCCATTTCTAAGTAGCAACATTCCAGCAGCACCTGCATACGGTGTATATATCTCTCAATTGATACGATATTCCCGTGCTTGCATTTCCTATCATGATTTTCTGGATAAAGGGTTGTTGCTCACAAGGAAGCTATTAAATCAAGAGTTCCTAATGGTGCAGTTGAAATCATCTCTTCGTAAATTTTACGGACGCCATCACGAGTTGGTTGACCGTTATGGAATAACCGTTTAACAAATGATATCGAATATGTCCCTTACGTCGTAACTACAATCCCATTCCATTCCATAAATGTGACCTACCGAATAAGACTATTTACCGGATTTGATATTTCATAAGCAACACGACGGTTGCAACATGTGGAGCAGGATCTGCTTACCCTTCCGGAGCACCTGCAGCTGAGATCACTCCTAATTTTGGTGGGGTCGTGTTGTTTTTTCTTTAGTTGTCTATGTTGTGTCAGGTGTACAATAGTTTGTCTGATTGTCTTTTTCATTTTTAGCCATGGCGTTGTCAGTTTATTTTCGATTTATGAGTTTGCCTGTCCCTCTGGTATCTTTCGTCCCTCTTTTATGAAGGGATATTTGCTAAATATACCAGTCTTGGGACCGAAGTTCCCTCTCCTAGCGGCTCGGTAAGTTTTTCAGTCCCTTGACTTTTTTTTCGCAAAACCCCTCCATAACATGTTATACAATGTAGCTGTTCAAAATTTTCTGAAATTGGTTATCAAAGATACCAGGATTATATTATTAAGATGTTTGACTTGTTTAAATGATGAGTTTTTCAACAAGCAATCAATATTCCCATGGAAACAGCCCACATATACAATTTAATCGGCCACATATCATGACTATGATTAAGAAATGTACAATGATATTAACTTAAAGAAAAAAAAAATACCAATACAAAAGAGATGAATTTAGCTCCCGAATTTGTGAAATTTCCTTTTCTATGTTGCACCATTCCAGAAGAGCCCTTTGCACCAAATGTCATAGCACATACTTTTCTAATGACTAACCATTTTCTGGATTCGGAATTACGATACCAAAGTTCGTAAGATTATCAAGGAACAGTAAATACATTCATGTGTCTCGGTATTTGAATATACAAAAAAGGCAACAGTTGTATACCGCTGTTCAAAACTCATAAATCCATGGACAAAAAACAAAATCGGGGTAACAAACTAAAACTGAGGGAAACGCATTAAATATAAGAGAAGAACAACGACACAACATTAAAATGTAACACAGAAACGGACTAAGCATTAGACAAAATCCTATGAGAATAACAAATATAACATCAAAACCAAATACATGGATTGGGGATAGATAAATATACAACCTTCATAATGACATGTTTTTAGTAACGATATTTTATCTGTATTTCTGGTTCGATATTGTTTGATTTCTTATTGTTTGTGATTTTTATTGTATTTCTATTTTCTATATCCATGTTAAGGTGGATATTAAATGAAATAGTTCATTTTCATGATTTTTCGTTTAAATTAATCAACTATATGCACAGGATTTATTCGTTTATCCAAAGTTTGATTTAGAAGAAAATCTAATATAGAATACAAATTAAAACAACATTATTAACACAATTCTTTATTAGTGTTCTTGAAATGGTCTCAAATAACATCATAACAACCGTAATCCCAATTGTATGCTCCTCTGTCGTTAAACAAACTTAATTGTGACGTCACTTTGTGTTGCTTTAATACATTTGTGTGACGCACAGATGATAATTATATTGTGCTGTATTTGTGTTTGTCGTAAAGTTATTTTACGAGTTTGTTGTTATGCTGAGGCTTATATGTTAAAATGTACTGCTATATTATTTGTTAGTGTATTCCATTGTAGTGCGCGTTTTTGCATATTTTTGAGCAGTATTCCTGTCACGTAATGTAATCATTTTAGCGATATTTGTTACGTATAGGCAGATGGTTCGGCTAGCCAGAAAACCACCAGGTTCAACCCATAATTTTCCCATTAGATTTTGTTGTACCGAGTTAGGCAGTTATCATCACTTAGTCCGTTTATATGTTTAGGTTTGTTTTTGTAGCAGTCAAGTGTTTCTGTTGTTCCGATATTCCCTCTTTTGGCGTATGTGTTTTCACAGTTTTGCTAAATTTCTTCCCATATGTTTAGGGGTCTCAGTGGCCGAGTTGTCTAAGTAGTTAATACTGTAATCACTAGCCATTCAAGACTGAGGTGCGGGTGCACTCGACTCCAATCATAATTGACTAATACTAAATTTCATTTTCCAAGCTTTAAAAACAAATTCATCGTAAACAAAAAAAACGTGAAACCCTGCTAAAGGTAAGATTTGTACAAAAAACAAAACTTCCAAACTCAGTACTTTATTCTAGAAAAATTGCTTGTATAGTTTTTAAGTACATTGTAGTTGGTGATTAAGAAACCATTTTCTTGGGGATTTACTAGTGAAACATATATAGTGTTCATTGCAATTTTATATAATACTGTAAACACATGCATTGACAAAAGTATGTAAGATTGGACCAAAGGTACACCAGCGTACGAATAAAATGTGTTTACATTATATCTGTTTAACGTTTGTTCCGTTGGTGCATATACTCAGTACGTTAAAATGATTCCTGTTTGGTACGTTAAAATATAAGCAGCAAGATAACAATATGGCTGAGATAATCAAAATTTAAGTTTTTGAGACGGATCTTTAATGAATTTGAACTAAATTCTTTAGGAGACTATTGCCAAAACGCAAATTTACGTTATCACGGAGAAATTATACAGTTTTTAGGATATTTTCCAACTTATAGTAGCTATATTTAGCGTGCATTCCTTTTTCACTACCGATATTGTGATATGTAAACATGATTATCGGATGTATCCTGTTTTCAATAAATTTTAAAAATAAAGAAGAGCATTTTTAATCATTTAACGACATTCTTACTAATTCATTTTAATGCAGTATGATATTGATGATCTTGTAACATTTGTGATAAGCGTGGAGCTCCTGTTATACAGTCCTTGGATGGTGTTAACGTCTCAATAACACCATATACCATTACGCCATTACACCTTTGCAGCACACACCTTACAAATTCTATCTTCTGTCGTTCGAAACTACCCATAGTGCAATTTAATTTCAACGAAAGCGTGCGACAACAAAATTATGTATTATTTCCAAAAATTATTTTTGATCACATAATTGCAAATATTAAAGATCAGCTCATATCAATATTTTGCATATTTTTAATCTTTGATGTTCACGTTCATCATCACACAATTCCTCATACACCAGTACACTATTCACCTTACCTCAAACACCATAAACCTTCTACCAGTGCACCAAATTCCATACACAATAACATCATATGTACCATTACACTATTCCCCTTACACCATTGCACTATAGTCCATACACCATAACACTAGGGGGAAGTTCACATCATCAAAGGTCTGTATCATTGCCGGTTTAACCTCATCTTCAATTTGATGTTTAAAATAGTTTTTCATATATTTTCATCATCATATGACATATATGTGAAGAACACAGTAATCAGAATAGACCAAACTCTAAGCTGAGTGGAATCTATGAGATTACTATTCAACTATAGTCGCCGTCACACAAAATTGGGATGATTTTTGTCGAAATTTTTCAGTCGCGTTCACTCGAGATGATGTTTTTTTTCAATTAGCGGGAGAAGAATTAATTTCAAATATCCACTACTGTACTACCTGTTATTGTGTTTGCACTGTATAATCCTGACCTTCACATTTTGCAAGATTGTTTACTTTGTAAAACCGCCACCTATGAGAATCCCTTATTTACATAACATTTGTTACTCTCCGGTATAATCATTGTCATTAATGTGATACAATTTCCCACGAGTTTTGCATGTAATCAATAAAGATGATAAAAAGCTATGAGGGACCCAAGAAAACAGACAGCACATAAAACTCTAAAAAAGTATATCATATTATTATACTTCACATTAAAATACCATATTTTTATTAGGTAATACGAGAGTGTTAATGTAGTCTATCAAATGGCTGAGCAGAAGACAATTTTTTTGAATGTTACCCTCTCGTCCAGACCATTCAAAAATCGACAATTTAAAGGACAATGAATTGAATTAACCGCAAGTCATTTAATCATTGCTTAATTTCTATGTTTTGGCTCGGACTTTTATTATTTGACTGTCAAAATAAAAAAAGTAAAACATCTTGCTAACTTTTGTTATTTTTTCTACTACCCGAAACGTCAATGTACCTGATGTCATAAAAATACTTTTAAAATAAAATCAATCTGTAAAAGACAATGATGATAGAACATTCAGTATAATAATAGATTAAATAATACATAGCTGAGAGAGTGAAAGAGCAAATTGGGACCCATCGAAAAAGCATTGCCAACCTTGGCTTTGCCGCGGTTGACAATGTTTTCCCGGGGTGACAATCTGCTCAATTACATTCGCAGCTTTGTATTATCTATCAATTGGTGTCATTACGCTTTTAGGGATTATAACTTCGACAATTGGTGGCAGTAAACCTTTAGAAACATACTACGCTTGATTACCGAACTAAATGTTTTAAATGCAAGTACTGTTGCATTTTCATTACTCCGTTTGTATTCATAAATAAGTTATTCTTATATCTGTAATGTGTGTCTTTTTTGTTATTAGGGACAAGGGAGGTATAAATACCACGTCCGATTTATATCGTTTTCTTGTTGTTTTTTGCATCTGATGAGTTAAGCCTTTTTTACCTAGTTGTAAATTCTGTTCCAATTTTGCGTTGTTAAACCATTGTACAAGGTTAAGGGAGGGTTTAGCGCTCAGAGATATGTTTTACCCCGCCACATTTATTTTGGTTTGTTGTCTCATTGTTGAAGGCCGTACAATGATTGGTTATACATGTTTACATCAACTTCATTTGAACTTCGGTTGACAATGAAACTAAATCTCCTTTTAATATTGAATGCGACATAACAACATTAATGTCACCAATGAGTCTTCATCACAGCGAGAAAATCCCGCACCCTGAGTTGGGCTTCAGTTGGCCTCTTGTTTGTATTAAAATCTGATATCGGGTACCAGGTTGACTTTACGCTCAGTGCCAGTATATGCTGTTTTACTCCCTTAAATGTAATAGGTTGATTCCTGTTTTATTTGATATTATGTTAGTATTGTTATTTTGTTTTCTATCCAGGATGGTAACACTGCTCTTCACATTGCTGTACTATTCAAATACACAGAAATCGTCAAGTTGCTGGTTGATGGTTGTATTGATCTCAACATACAGGATCAGGTCAGTGAATTATACGTTAAACTTATAATTATATTGATTATCTACAATAACAACAAAACAAATTTTCTGCATCATATGTAATGTCAAGCTAGACAAAGTTAGCTTTCTGTTGTGTGTTTGGATGCTATTTAGTAAAATATCACTCAAGGTTGCAACAACAGTGATAAGTGAAAATTGATATCGTGCATAACAAGCACTGTAGAATGCAGAATAATGGAAAAGTTTGTTGACTTAAAACAAATTTAGAGTTGAGGTCACAAATTACTAAAAATACTAACACAGTTTTATCGTATCATTCTAGTGATGAAGCTTACAATCTACAATCAGTAACAATTTAAAAGTAATGAGATAATATCATACGACATAAAACATAAACTTTGTTCAACTGAAATGTACTCAAAAATCAAACGAAGTAAAAATTCATTGAGAGCACACTGACATAAGTACTCAAAATTACTGAAATTACACTGATTTTATATAATGACACAACATATGATGCGTTTCACATAGAATAACAGAAAACATAATTCCATAGAGTGACCAACAAAACTACCGGAACACATTTGAGTATCAATCTAGTCAAAACTATTAAAGCAAATTAACAAGACCTGCAATGTCGAAATGTTTGAAATTATTTTGATAACAAATGTAAAGCATTTAAGTAAACTATCAATGTGAAGTATATAAGTAGATCATTACTATATTCAAGATCATCGAAAGTATTAAATGCTATATCTGTCTCCCGTCCACCTCTAACTGTAATCGGTTGCTTCCTGTTTTATTTCATTTTTGTTTTAAATTTAAATTTTGTTTATTATACACAGTATATGGTCACATTGCACTTCACTTTGCTGTCTATCAATAAACGTTTTCAATTTCTGCCGTTAAATGGTTAGTTTTGTAACCTTTTCATAACAATACCATATATCTAACATAATGTAGCTAATATATAAGCCAGATGTGTTTAAAAAAATTATATTTACAAAAGTTGTTTCCATGAAGTTACCACTCTGATGTATGAATTTATTAAAAAAAAATCATAGGACTGGCTGATAGCAGCTGGTTTGTTTTGCATAACTCCTTAGTACAGCTTTTGTTTACTATGCACAATACCTATATATTTATATAATCATAGTATTCACAGGTAAAATTATATTGTTAATGACTCAGGGGGTCTTGCATTTGTCTGGTTTTTTTTGTCACTCCGGCATCACATGTGCTAAATAATTCTGATGTGCTTGTGAAATGGAATATGTAATACATATTAACACGTAAGTAATAGTTTTATTGATGTAATTTTTGTATCTCTAGCTTGTTGTTGTATTCATACTGGTACAATTTCCAAATTATGTCTTTATGAAATAAAACAAAGTGATCCAGTACGTAAAGAAAACACGAAAAAAAAATCTCTCTATAAAAGGCGTGGTTTGTGAAACATATGTATTTACAAAATGCAACCATAATGTATCTCATGTTACCGGTCAAAGTGGATTATTCATGTTTCATGCGTGTATATACATGATGTAAAACAAAGTCCAAAGCGCACTTTACATTTTGAAATAAAACCCACTAATCTAGATATATATCACTGTTCAGTTAATCACCACGAGATAAGTATTTCGGTATGTATAAATGCAAGTTGATAATTTGGTTAGTAATTAATTATATTAACTTGATATAAATGGTGCTATGTTTCCCTGGGTTAATGGAATTGAGAATCAGATACAATGCACAGTGCCAAATTTTTCGAAACACTAACGATTTTCTTGTCCCAGGAATAGATTACCTTAGCCGTATTTGGCACAACTTTTTGGAATTTTGTATTCTCAATGCTCTTCAACTTTGTACTTGTTTGAATTTATAACTATTTTTATAATAAGCGGCACTGATGAGTTTTATGTAGACGAAACGCGCGTCTGGCGTAAACAAATATAATCCTGGAACTATATATTATACAATTCGTGTTCCGTTCTGGTAGACCGATCTTATGAATGTATATAATAAAGGATTGATTTTGTACAAAAACTTGAAGGAACATTTCAGACAATGGTATGGACAAGTCCCAATTGACAACAACACACGATAGTTATTAAATGGTGTTTTGGTGTTTTAAAAAACGTTACTAGTGCAGGATGCATTATAATTGGGATAAAGATGGCATTACACAGGTCATTATTATGTGCCTTAAAACACCTTTCAAATAAGCTTGATATTCGTTTTTTTTTTATAAATTTCATGCAGGTTTGAACATACATGTCTAAAAAAACTTAAACCAAGACAACACTCAAAAGATGACGACGGCCAGCGAGGCATCTCACAATAACGTGAATTATTCATGTTTCATGCGTTTATATACACTATGTAAAACAAAGCCCAAAGGGCACTTTAAATTAAAAATAATACTCACTAGATATGTCACTGTTCAGTTAATCACCACGAGATAAGTGTTTCATTTTTAACCGTCTCATGTTGAGAGTTATACCTTTTTTTTGACAATATACAGTCATCTCAGTACCAGAATTCTATTAATTTTGAAATTATCAATTTCCCCACCTTAGTAGCAAAATAGCAACTTCACCTGCATATGGGATATACCTTTCCCAACTAATTTGGTATTCAAGAGCTTGCAGCTCCTACTCAGACTTAGTAAAACATCACCAGTGTCTGAGCAGGAAGTTGATGAACCAGGGGTATGTCAAAGAACGTGTCGTCCTTTTTCTAAACAAGTTCATCGGAAGGTACTAAAAACTTGTTGATAAGTATTCCGTATCAACTTTACAAATAATAAACACTGGTCTTAAAGTATAGATTTTGCGTACTGACGTTGCTTATCATCTTAAGGGCATTCGATACACTAACAGGGGAGGTAATGATGTTTCTAACGAAAATTGTTATTTTCGTGAAGTTAAACTAAGATTTTTCGGGAAAAGATTCAGTTTTCGACTTATTTTTATCATTCAAACTTATCTAACTTGAAAACAAATTCATGGACCCCTCTTTTTTTAAATTTGGTTTGATTACGCGAGAAGATTATGTGTGCAAATTTTGACGAAAACTTAAATAGTGCAATTTTTATTTATTTGATAATCTAAAGCAAAAAATGACGTTTTTTTTTTACATTCGTGAACATTTGATAAATATGAGGTTTTTTTTCATTTTTTAGGATACATATAAAATACAGAAATTACAAACTATCAAACAAAAAACTATTTGTGTTTATCTTTTAAAACAAAAAAGTTATGCCTTGCTTTCGATTGGGAAAATACGGCCACAAATCCGAATTTTGAGCAAATATACAAAATTTCGACCTCATTTTACACAAAAAGTAGCACATGAAGGTAAATCTTTTTATCACATATTTACGTAAAAAATAGTCTATACGATTTTTTTTTTATCAAAATGTAAATACAGGAACAAAACTGTACGTATGCCCGTGATAACGTGTTATAGTGTTCTTTTTTTTTGTTTTTATTAATATTACTTTCACTGTTAAGTCTATTTTTTGAGATATCCGTTTGATGTGACTCTCTGCTTATGTATCCCGTCATACTTTGAACGACAAAATTATTATTCTACCTGTGCGAATTTCAAACGCGCAATTTTACACCAGTAATTAAAACCTTCCATCCTTTGTGGGTGGATTTTACATAGATAAATAAAATCGTAAAATATAAGCAAAATGAGAATGTTAAATTTGATGGATGCCTTTTTGTGCTTCTTCGATACATTTGTTTGTTTTTGTTTGTTACAAAATAACTGCAACAGTGAAATTTAACAACTGTTACAACTTTAACAGACATTATCAGTCTTCAAACGACTGTTACTGGTATGGACAGTTGTTTTGTCGTCCAGTAGTGTAAGTGTACCTTATAACAAAATTATCTGTTTGTGCTTACATCTTTCTAGTGCACGTCAACATGTGTGAAAACACTCATCATATACTAGAAGCACGATTTCAGTCTGAAATGGTAATTTTTTGTCTGATCGTATCTTAATTGACTGGATTTACTGCTAGAGAAAAACGTTCAGATTTTTAAGACCGTTCAGGCACCGTTCCGATCGATAGTCTCATCAGGTAAATCAGTCCGTTATGGCATGTCAAGATAATCACGACTGAATCTTCTAGCGAGCTGTTTAAATCCGTTAAGACCGTGTCAGACCAAAACAGATTAATTTTCAAAGTTAACGTTCAAAAGTGTCAGACTATGTTTAGATCAGTTCAGTATGCCGGTATGATACCACGAGTTACACTCCTTCTGCTTGATTAGTGCATTTTAGATTAATTATATATTTATTTGAAGTTAAAGTATTATATCTCTCGAATAAATAATAATAATAAAAAAAGTAATTTTAGATTAAATCCTCTGTTGATTCTTTATTTCTGTTGTCTATATATGTTGCTTATTTTTTTATTAAATATTAGTTTATTTATTTATATTAACTATAAAATGCAAGGACGTATGGTAATTATATACACACAAACATGTTTGCCATACATTTAATCTTAAAATGTTGTAAACCCTTTGTGAACATATTTTTCGTATTTGAAAATTAGAAACGTAAAAATCTTAAATATAACCTTAAAAAGACGGTGTTGTTTAATTGCCAACGAGACAATGAAAGTGCAATGAAGCGAAAGCGAAAATTAACTGAATAAACACATGTGTATTTTTGTTTTAATTCGTATTCTGTTGATATGTTCTAATACCGTTAGTTTTTTTTAAATTATTTTCGTACTAGTTACACTGTTAAACTCGGAAACGCTTCTATTACCATAGATTTGTACTGTACAACATATCAATAAACAATTATTCATTTTACACAATGGTGCGTCTAAACACAACCAAGCTTGCCAACGTACATGAAGCTGATCATAATACTGCATTCAGTCTGTGTCGAGACAGTGTTAAAACTATAAATAAAGTACCGCCGTATAAAGGTTTTCATTCAAACAATTAATGTATCCTTATGTTTATTTTCTAACCCATATGATATATGGCAGATTAATCGAGACAGAGACCGGGAGCACAGCCCCCCCCCCCCCCAATGCAGATCCCCAAAAAAAATTCTAACAAAATTTGTTTGCCACTTCTTGTCTAGAGTGGAAATTAATCACAACTTGATTTGACTTCTTAAACTGGCCGTTAATTAAAACAAACGTCTACATACGTGATTAAAGACAATTTATCGCAGGGTGTGTAAATATTGACACCTATGTGTAATGTCTCAGCAAAAGTTTTGATGTAAAATACATTTACATGCATCTTGATTTGAATAGTACGAATTTATATTGGTTTATAATACAATACAGATTAAAATCGATTTACAGGTGAAACTTCTGATCTGTGTTTTTAAAGAATATGTACAAATATATGTTTAATGTCGATAATGGTAGTTACATCTATATTTGGATATCTCTTCATTTCAAAATTGAGTACTCACAAAAACATTATTTGTGGATGTTTTGTCTTATTTTTCTTCGAAAAACGTCTTTTTGTGAATTTATTGAGCAACAAATTGAACTGGCTATTTTTTATGAATACCATACACGTACAATATTTGTTTTTTTAAACGGAATGTCATATTTCCTTCCCCTCTTATTTAGTGGCAAATAGTTGATGCATGTAAGGCAGGCGAATGTTCAGTATAAAGATAAATGGTAAAAAAAAAGATATAGAAATATATTTTCAATGAAAAAATGTATATAATTTTAAATTGCAACTATCTATAGTTCCGTAACTTTCTATCAAAACATATAAAAGAATGGTCGATAAATGCGTATATTTTTGTTAAATCAAGATTTCTTGTATGTTTCAAACTGTCCTTCACTTTTGACTACGAGTACTTACATTTCCCCAAATTTACCCTTGGAACATGTGGGAAAAAAATGTGTAAACAGATTTTTATTTTATCAAATCTTTTTTGGGAATTATTTAGGTTTTTATAAATAATAGTCTTTACACCATAAATGTTATTTAAAAACAAGCGTATGAGTTTTAGTAATAACAAGTATATCACTATCGGACACGCAAGACAGAGATGTATATTATACACTTGATAGTTCAAATTGGAAAGTTTCAAGTAATCGGTCGTGTACACTGATCAATACCCTCAGAGGTGAAACGATAGTGATAGTCCGACAGGAAATCGCTTGAATACCTGGACGTGTCACCTCCCAATACTTTTAGGAGTAATACCTTTAACCATCCTGGTGATCAGACAATGGAAGGTCTGAATTTATTTAAATAAGTTTATAACATAAAAGAATTTTGAACAATTTAGATTTTCGAAAACAATTTTCACGGAACACTTATTTGTGATCATTTATGACTTTGAACTATGTCTTTTTCAGCAATTCCCATGTAAACAGTTAAAAACGACAGACCTTGGTTACCATGGTTACTTAAAAAAAACCATGTCTGTGTCAAGTGAGTTAGTCAGATAAAACAACCGTACAATTGAAACGATATCGACACGCAATTACGACTACATTAGGTTACTGTGGTTTTGGTCCTTTGTGGTTCATAGACATGTCGTGGTTAAAAACGGAGGAGATGTTCGGCGGATCTAGAAATTTTCATAAGTGGGGGCCCACTGACTGCCTTAGAGTGGTCCGCTCAAGTCACGCTTCAGTGATTCCCTATATAAGCAACTAATTGTGTTCCCAAAAAGGAGAGGCCCGGGCCCCAACCCCTAAATCCCCCTCTGGATGGTGATCTCTTGTCTAGCAGAATAAAACTCCAATATCTATGAATTTAAGCATTTTTATACAGAATGGACATAATATCAATTTTTGATTTATTTACGGCGTTTCCTTTTTAGCACTGACAACATTTTGTTGATAGTCATACATGATATTTTGGTTCCCATTTTTTTTTGTATGTATATGTAGTGTACATTTTATTATTTTGTACAGGTTATTACTTGTACAAAAACTTTGTATGAGTAATTACTTGCATGATGCCATCATACAAGTTATTACCTGTACAAATATAATTGTACCAGTAATTACTTGTACAATTTTTGTTGAGAAAAAGATAATAACAATATCTTTCAGTTGCATGTGGTTCTACATTTCCGTATTTTCATGCCAGTACCGAAGTACTGGCTACTGTACTATTGTCAGGTAATATTATAGATTTTCTTTTACTCTTTTCTCGTATTTATTTATTTGTTTGTTTATTTTTTTCTGATCATAAAGCGTATGTATTTTTGAAATCAACTGTGTTTGTTTTTCTTTTCTTTTCCAAATGTGTATCTTATACTAAGTGGGTTTTTGTTTTAGTTGTTGTATGTCATATACAAGTACCCGGCCACGTCCCACTGTGTAGTATTTCTGATTGTATCTATCTCAAGACTTTTTCAACTGTTTTTTTAGTTTGTTCTTATGTTGTAATGTTACACCACTGTCCCAGGAAAGTAGAGGGTTGGGGTCCTGCTAACATGTTTAACCCCGCCACAGTATGTATGTGTCTGTCCCAATTCAGGAGCCTGTCATTCAATGGTTGTCGCTTGTCGATGTGTTACATATTTTTTCCAATCATTTTTATACATAAATAAGGCCGTTGCTTTCCTCGTTTGAATGAATTACATTTGCCATTTACGGGCCTTTTAACATGTTTACAGCTGACTATTCGTAATTGGCTTTGCTCATTGTTGAAGGCCGTGGTAGTGATCTATAGTTTTAAATTTCTGTGTCATTTGGGCTCTTGTGGAGAGTTGTCTCATTGTCAATTATATCACATCTTCTTTTTTTTATATTAGTATTATTTTTGAAATGATAGAAGAATTCATACACACGACGAACACAAAGTTACAACATAACCTACCATGGGACATTGAGCAAATTAAGCTTAACAGCTTCTTGCCATTTAAATACTAACTACGGGTGCAAAGTAACAAAGTCGTTAAAAGCAATAATTAAAATAAAACCCTTCTATAATCTATTTTCAAAAAATAAATCATGAAAAAAAGTTGCATATGTAATATTAGTATCATATATTTAACGTAAAACCTGATAGATCAAATAATCTATTTGTTACAAGGAAGCATAACATCTGGAATTACACAATAAGTTGATCTTTTCATTTACATTTGCCTGTCTTACACCACTTAAAGAAACCACTTGTACTGCTTCCATGACGTTTAACACAGTGCTCTCTGTTATGTCAAACAATGTCAAATCCTTTCTCGGAATCTTTTTGATTTGATTTTGACTCATTAAACCAATCACGATTTCAACTTTTGTTCCTATTTTGCAACTTTCTGCAATGTTCAGTACAACTCCTTTGATATTTGTACAGTCAATCAGACCTATGTCTACTATTTCACTGTAACATTGGAACTGAATGTGGCTTCCTTTACATAACTACTATTCTCTCTGTACTATCTTATATTACACGCGTAAAAGCGAATTATTAGATTTAATTATTTCTTTATATTTTTTCCTCACTGTTTTCCATCTTTACACTTAAGTTTTGACTTGTTTTTTAAGTTTTGCTTATATGTTTGTTATTCAAAATGAACACACATGTTAAAAGTTTATACCTTTATATGTCTAAGTAGTAATTATTTGTTTAAAGGGAAACGATTGTTTGAGAACATCAAAGATAATGAATTGTACAAGTTATTATCTTTTTCTCAGTAAAATTTGTACTAGTAATTTCTTTTACAATTCTATTTTTACAAGTAATAACTTTTATGATGGCATCATACACGTAATTACTTGTATAATTTTTTTGTACAAGTAATAACCTGTACAAAATAATAACATGTAAACGACATATACATGCATATATATATATGTTTTTTTCAATATTTTTTTTTTATGCTAGAATGGTGATCAGTGATCATGGTGATGGTAGGTTGGACCTCCCTGACACAGGCTAATGTTTTCAATGTCTGTAGTGCGTTTTTGTTGATTGCCGTTTATCATATAAATATATACTTGTTTGTTTGTAGCTCGTGCATACTAGTATAAATCAAATTTTCATCACTGTTGGGTTTTTCGTCTGAATTTTTTACATTAGCTGTAATAGATGTCTCATTACAGGCTGAGCCTTTTATAGGGTGCTCATTATGAAGTTTTAATTTTTGGTCATTGCTGAAGGGTGTGCAGTGACCTTTTATAGAGTGACTAGCAAGTAAATCACTTGGTCTACATGGTTTATGGTTGATAGTCGTCTCATCAAAATTCATACCTTATCTCATTAGGCCAAAATAAAAATTATGTTTGTTTCCCCTCCCCCATTCGGGTCAAAAGTAAGCCCCCTGGTCAAATATCATGTTCCATAAAAAATCGAAATTATTTTTCGTTCCAAAAAATCATTAAAATAATCTTTTCTATTTTTGAAAAGTGTTGAAGGCAAAAGGATTGATAATCTCAATAAATACACTCAATTTGAGCACAAACAACTCAAAAGATGCACTGACTGGACAAGTCAAACTATTCATGTGACCATGCTATGGCAGCCAGTTAAAAAAAAATTAGCCTGCCTTCCTGGTCTGTTTACAAGGGTAGACCTTGGGGATTGGAAACAGACATTCTTTTAAATGTGGCCTTTTTCATGATTTTTTATTGAAATTCTGTAATAAGAAGATTTTACTAGTCTATAAGTATCACATACACTTTACATTATCAATAATCCATTAAAATGAAGTCCAGTCAAAATAACCATGCCAGACAGATATGACAGATAATGTACACTTTATAGTTCTTCCATACCCCAAATTTATGGTTAATCATTTATAGTAACCATGGTAACAGAGACAACGACTAAACATAAAAACCATGAAAATGGTGTCATTGTCAGATGAAATCAGCCAATCAAAAATGTCAAACATGTACACCTTACATTCATTCAATATGCCAAAAATAGTGATCCTATACATATACAATGTAGCTTATAGCTTCTGAAAAACTCTGATGACCGTCTGCTGTTGTCTGCTCTGTAGTCGGGTTGTTATCTTTTTGGCACATTCCCCATTTCCAGTCTCTAATTTTATTACGAAGTATCTGAGTAACAAACCTAACTATGTTAACATTGTATTAAACGGAAATAGCCTTAATCACTTATCCATGAAATAAAGTCAAGGTCTGGTCAGCACAATCTGATAGACAAGTAGATCTTGCAAGATAATCATATACAATAAAATGTATCCAATTACATAAATAAAATGTACAGTATAAGAGAGCATTTCACTGATGAAATAAGAGTATATTTTACATGCAGTTATTGAACCATGAAAATGAGGTCAGGTGCAATGAACATGATGATTTAACATGTATAATGACAGACTGAAACATCATAACATATTATCTACTTGTATTTGAATACAAGACAAGAAACAACCAGCTCTTTTAGCTTTTAAAATGTAATGCTTTATAAAAATAGATTACATCATCATGATCATCACCCCAGATTGTAATACATATTTCTTGCATACAACCAACTTTCATGACTTTCGTGTAAGGCGAGACAAAATAAAATGATACTTTGAATTGAGTACATGTATTGTTTAATATGTTCGACTACTAGTATACAATGCAAGTTTTAGAATGAACAGTAATTTAGAAGATTATCAAAATACACGTAGATACATGCAGACTATTATAACTATACAGCAAGCTGTCATTTGACTCTGACCAACAACCGTGCCAGCGCTGTAAAGCTTATCTAGGTTGGTAAAACTTCCATCATCATGCATATGACACTAACCAATAGTGACGGACCGTGACAGACCCTCATGGAAAGTAAAGGAGGTTTAACATTCTCTGGTTGTACATGTAGCCAACAATAGAAATGCCAGCATAGAAATTCTTATTAAATCCAAATTCTTATTTTAAATGAATAATTATCCAAGGTGAATTCAGATATATATGATCATGATGATGCACTTTTAGTGTTGACAATGATTGATATTCACTGAAACTATGAATTTCCATTATTCCAATTTTCTATTCTAAATGATATAACTATCCAAGATAATCATGGAATAAAGATATGATGCACTATTAATATTCCTAGAAAACTTTGAATTCTCTTTATTCCAAATTGTTATTAACTTATTTCAAATGAATATTTATCAAAGGTATGCACTGTCACCAAGTAATTTCCTACATTTCGTCCTTTGAATTGTAAGTTTTCTATTTGTGCAATTCACAATTTCCTTTGTGTCCAATCAGAACATTCCATCAACATCATGGCATAATGCTGTTAGCTCTAGTAACGTTATTTCCAAACGCAATAAGTAACACAAAATTATGAATGAATCCACTGTTTCACAATTTACAGCTACAGGTACAAATGAGGTACCGTATGCGAGTAACTTAGTGACGCTATATATTTTCTATATATACATGATATATGCCGCTTCATAATCTGGCTGTAAATCATGCTCAAACCAATGTGATATACCTTATCTACAAAAAAAAAACACAAATTAAGAATGAAATATTTATTGTATAAACTTGTATTTATCTACAAGAAAGCAATCACAGAAACACATTTTTAACAAGCCCAAATTCTTACTTTACCTTTGAACAGATTACTATGCAAGAGCGTAGAGTATTTAAACGTCGATTCATACCTGTATGCAAAAATGTAACAAATGTGAACATTTTCCTCCAAACTCTTGGATCAATGATTATTCTGATTGACATGTTTTAAATATTATTCATTTCTACTCATCAATTGCAATTTCCAGCTCAGCTTATATTGTACTGTAGTTTCATACTACCATGGCAACGATTTTGTGTAAAATAAGTTTGCCATTTAATGCGCTGTCACTGCCGACTTGCGACATGAATGCAACAAAAGTAAAGAGGGTACGGTAACGTTAAATCGTTTACGGGCGAAGAATTATTTTCCGTTTTTAATAAATCTTGTCAGATTTGATTAATTATCGTCGGAAAATGTCCCTAATGGATAGTAATTCAAATTAAACCAGCTTTTTTATGCTGTATTCCTATAATATATGTAACCTGGTCTTTAAATGTACTTCAGGTACACTGACGTATACACATTTTCTTGCTAATTTATAAAACCTTTTTCAAATATAAATTTGAATGAATTCATGAGCCTTTTTCTGTTAAACAGTAATATTCAAACTTATTTTTTTGAAGAAGGCTTCTGGTATGTATTTTTTTTATAAAAGGCTCTCGAATTATAGACAGATTAAAAAATAAAGATTGAAAGTCAAACGTATGAGTCTGGCAAAAATGAACGGACAATGTCATGACAATAAACGGAAAACGATAAAAGACATAGTTATATATATTTTTTTCCTGCCTCAAATTTACTCAGATGCAATTTATATAGGTAACATAACAGTAAATGATAATGCATTCATTTACAATATTAAAAAAAAGTTACATCTTATATTTAATTAATCACGTTTTCAAGTGTTCACGGCCGACATCCGTATTTATTAAATAAGGGTGTAAAAATGATCTGTTGCGTCAGGATGACAAATTTTTCACCACGTACGGCAGTCTGTAATTGCATAAATATATATTGCAATCACTTGTAAACCATTAAATATAAAGGTTCAGGTGCTTATATTCAATAAATAAATATTATGTCGTCAATCTGTTGAATTTTTTTAGTCAATTCGCTGCGGTTTGTGCAGCAGACTATGAGCTAATTTCTTAATAATATAAAAAATGTTAAATAATTAAAAAGGAAGAAGTAAGAATTCAAATTGAATATTTGTTTTATTTAATTAACATGATTAAGGGGACGTGGTAGAATTTCAGTTAACATAAGCCGTCTTCTTTCTAATTTTTATTTTATTTTAAAAAAGGAAGCAACCCCTGATAAACAATGAGAAAGTTTCACTCGTTTTGTGTCCAAATTATTAAAATCTGAACACGGTATGACAGCATCTTGACGTAATTTTGTATCCATGGTCTGTGTTGGTCTGACAATGTCGTAACGGATCTAAACAGCTCGCTAGAAAATTCAGTCTTGTTTATCTTGACATGCATTAACGGACTAATTTACCTACTGAGACTATCGATCGGAACGGAGACTTAACGATCAAGCAAGTCTTGCCGTTTTCCTTTAGCGGAAAATCCAGTCAATTAAGATATGATCAGACCAAAATGACCGTATCAGACTTAAATCGTGCTATTAGTGATATACACCAGAATTCAAACTTTATATTCACGCCAGACCCGTGGTGTTTCGTCTATAGAAAACTCATCAGTGACGATCTAAAAAAAAATTGAAAAAGGCCAAATAAAGTTCGAAATTTAAGAGCTATTGAGAATCAACAATTCCTAAACGTTTTGCCAAATACAGCTGAGGTAATCTATTCACGAGGAGGTAAAGCAACTACATGTGTTTGTCGAAAAATTTACGTGTACAGTTGAAATGGAAACTGTTGTCTTTATTTAGAAATAAAGAAATAAAATACTGTAAACAAGTTAAATTATAGCACACATGTGCGTTTGAATTTCATGTCGATCTCATTCGTGCACAACTAGGGGGTCATCGTAATTTCAATTATAGGCTTTATTATTTTATCGGCCAGTCAGCTGTTAACAACCCGCCGATCAGTTAAAAGTAAAATCACAAAAATACTGAACTTAGAGGAAGATCAATTGGGAAAGTCCATAATCACATGGCAAAATCAAATAACAAAACGCATCAAAAACGAATGGACAAAAACTGTCATATTCCTGACTTGGTACTTGACTTAAGTATGCGTCAAATTTACGTCGTTCATCTATGGGTCTTTTTAAACAAGCCTTGTGTCTGATAAGACGCTTCGAACAGAATGATTTAAATTGACCTTCACTATGTAACATTGTTTGATTGTAAGTTTTGAAGTGTTTGTCGTTTTTTTTATTCATTAAAACGGAGCCACCGAAAGTTATATAGCTGACAATTATTTAATTATGTAGCAAAATGTTCACCACGCAACAATTAACTTTTTTGAGAGAAGTGAATCACGTACTAGCCACGATAGTTTGTGACTCACTACAAAACAAATGGTTTTTATTCAGACAATGTCCTCATCAGGTATATGCAGCAGTGGAACATGAACTAGTTCCATTTCTTAAGACTGCCATTTGTTATTACTGCAGTAAAATAATAAGATCAATATTCGTTTATGAATATTCATGAGTGTTTCTTATATTTTCATAATCATGCGACATATTTGTGAATTACACACTAATCAGAATAGATCAGGCTCTGACCTAAATGAAATCTCCATTCAACTACTTGTTTATTCCTGTTTGTACACAATGACTGGCAAACCAAGATACAAATGAAAACACTCGGAGCTATGTTCCAGGAGCTGCCATCTTCAATTATTTCAAAAATTCATAAAAACTCTGACTTTCATTTTATTCACAGAAAACTAGGTATTTTGACACCTTGTGAATAGAAACTCAAGCAAATCTATAAAACAAGGAATTTTGTTATATATGATTGCAGGAAAAATATATAATGTTGTCACATGCACAATGATGAAGATAAGTTTCCTTTGTTCTTCATGAACTTTATCACGTTTTTGCAGCAACATGAAGACTTTTGATTTTTCTACGCTTTATACTCCTATTCCCCTTGCTCAGTTGAAAGAACGACTTCACCAACTCATTAAACAGAGCTTTTTCTATAAAAATTGGAATCGTTGATACAAATTTCTTGTTTTGGGTTACAATAATTCATATTTTATGAAGAATCACACTGAATCTAACAGAAAATATAGTGAAGATGATATTATAAAAATGATGGACTTTTTGATCGACAATATCTTTGTTGAGTTTGGAGGATTTATATGTCAACAGACACTTGGTGTTCCAATGGGTACTTCTTATCAACCCCTACTTACCGATTTGTTTTTGTACTCGTATGAAGCAGAATTCATTCAACACCTTCTAAAAGACAAAAAGAAAAAGCACCTTGCGAAATTCTTTAATTTTACTTTCCAATATATTGATGATGTTCTCTCAATGAATAATCCATATTTCAGCCAATACATACATCTCATTTAACCCAGCGAACTTGAAATAAAGGATACTACTGATACTAGGACTGCTTCATACCTTGATCTTTTTCTCAATATTGACGCAGTTGGACGACTTCACACGACCATCTATGATAAACGGGACGAGTTCAACTTCCCAATTATCACTTTCCCATTTCTCAGCAGTAACATATCCTCTGCCCTTTCGTATGGTGTTTACATGTCTCAATTGAAACGTTATTCTCGTGCTTGTTCACACTATACGGTCTTCAAATAAAGAAGTGTGCTCCTTACGCAGAAACTGCTCCAACAAATTTATGAAGAAGACAGATTAAAATTGACACTCCGTAAATTTTACGGACACCATCACGAATTGGTTGATCCATACGATGTGTCTTTGACCAAACTAGCAAAGGACATTTTTACCACATGTAAGTTTGTGGTTTGTCATTACGTCTAATCTTTTTATAACACTACCAACAATTTGCCTAAACTTTACATGTACAGTACTTTTAGGAAACATCACTAATCAGTACATTAAATGCCCCTATATAATCAGTACATTTCTTATCCATACATTTTCAGTACATTAATTTATCATTTTTAATATGTTGAGAAAAAGTTGTTTACAGTACTGAGAATTTCAGTAAATTTCAGTACTGAAAATTTCAGTCATTTTTCAGTACCGAAAATTTCAGTCATTTTTCAGTACTGTATATTTCAGTCTTTTTTCAGTACTGAAAATTTTAGTCAATTTTCAGTACTGAAAATTTTAGTCAATTTTCAGTACTGTATATTTTAGTCATTTTTCAGTACTGAAAATTGTAGTCATTTTTCAGTACTGTATATTTAAGTCATTTTTTAGAACTGAAAATTTTAGTCATTTTTCAGTACTGAAAATTTCAGTCATTTTACAGTACTGAAAATTTAATCATTTTTAAGTACAAAAAGTTGTAGTCAAATTCAAGACCTAATTAAAATACTCGGTTATGCTATCACAAATATCATAAGCCCCAAGGGTGAGTTGAGAATAGAAACATGGTCACTTGGTCCTGTTCCGACCGGCAGTAAAAGGCTTGCCAAAGTGGAGCGTCCGTCTAGCTGTGCAAGATGTATCAAGTTTGCAGCTACGTCCTGTCAGAATGCATATGGCGAGGTTAAATCCAATGACTAGTGTAAAGAGAGTGACAAGGTCTCTGTACGTTAAGAACCCTTGCAACAACTCTTCCTGTTGCATGGCAATTCTGTCCCTATCTAATATACCTTTATTTTCAAGTGGAAGTCGAAATTCCCCCCGATCTCATCCCGGTGGATGACCTACTAGTACCTGTTGTATTTATAGTTAACTTGTTTTCGTCCTGAACCTTCGTGAAATATTTGCCACTGGACATAAAACAATCAATCATCAACAAATATCATACGTTGGTTTGGGATAAAAACAAGTATTTTATTTTAAAATTCCATGGCTATATGTATTCTTTCATTTCAACACATTATGACATTGAAGATGATTTTTTTGATGAACGTTATGACCACATTCTTATGTGCCTGTCAGTCAAGCCACGATTCTCATTTTTGATTGTCGTTATTTGTTGTATGTCATAATTGATGTTATTCAATGTATTTGGCGTAGATCAGTGCGGGTTTTTTCCCTTACGATAAGTTTCGCTAGTTATCAAGTAGACTTTTACAGCTTTCCATGCGCAATGATGTTTTCATTGTTGATTCATGTGAAAGACGGAAAAGGAGCTGTCATAAAGACAGTCAAACTCCATCACATAAGCAACAAATACACAACAATCAGACAGAGGTCACCAATACAGTTCTTTAATATTATGCAGTCAACACCATACAAGAAGTTCTGAATAGCTCCGACAAAAAAAAAATAGATGTCATCTAGATGTACGAAAATGTCAGAATATCGTTCATCGTGTATAACTACACAAAGACATATCTATATTAAGACCTTGTCCGACTTGGGACAGAGGTGCATCTAAATGTGGTGGATTAAACAGATTTTGTCGACGTCTGACGTTGAACATTATGGTTATATATATAGTATCCTTGTTCTGTTGTTGTTAGTTGGGAGGCATACCACATCTCCTTGTTTTATTAATAGAATTAAATATGTAGATTATATATGTAGTCGTCTATATCAAAACTGTTGCTCTTTCATTCTTTCTTGTAGCACTTGAATTGCAATGTAGTCTTGAATATAGTTCACCTTTCTCCTTTTAATAGAAAAGATTCGTCTGATACCATGACAGTTTGTTATCAGTAATAATTTCATAGTAATTTAAAAGAATAAGCACACGTTTCAAGATAGTTTTATAACATGAACCTTGGACCAAGTCAGGAACCTGTAGTCCAGTGGTTGTGGTTGGTTTATTTCGGTCATATTTGTTGTTTGTAAATTGTTTTGTTATACATTATGCAGTTAATATTCTCATATGAATTGTTTACATGTTTAAACCTTTTATAGCGACTTTTACTCACTCTATCAAGGCCGTACAGTTGACTACAATTGCGTATATCTACCTAAAACTTTGGTGAATTATAGTTGTGTCATTGAAAATTATAACAATATTCCTTATTTTTACCAACATTGATATTTTCTATTCAACGGCAAGAAAATAGAACTTTGCTTCTTATTGTTCTTTGTGTTGTTTTAATATAGCATAAGAATTTTGACAGCAGTAGATTTTGAATGAAAAGCTAATTTTTAGGGTAGTAAGGCAGAATCGAATTAAAATACATATTCTAAATACATTTATAAAAAGAAATATTAGTTAAATCCCCACGATACAGTAAACCTTCTACCAAAGATATTTCAGTCTATTAATATATGGAGTATAATTCGGTTTTCTTCATCTTTAACATTACAAGTGAAAGAGTGTTCAATTGCCAAAAACTGCATTTTTTGGTCCTTGACCTAAAACACTTTCAAAATCACGGTTAGTGTAAAAGAATTATCTAAACTACAGACAAATGTTCTACCTATGAAATTAAAGAGAATCGAGCTATCACATGATATTTTTTGTATAGGAAATGAACACGAATCGAGCCTTCACAAGAATTTAACAGTAACTGAACATATTTTAGATAATATTATAGAAAGCAAATATGTCTTCTTTTTGGTAGTGAGCATGTTTTATACAACCTTTCTTTATTTCTTTCTTGTTGTTCAAATTTCTAGGTCCTCAACAATAAAAGTCCTGTAAGCTCTACCCAATAATGTTTCAAATAGAACTTATAAGATGCAACAAGAATGTTCAAGCTAAAACGTCTAGCTGCTTTTCTATTCAAGAATTGTTTTATGCTGATAGTCCAAGGATAGAGTTTTAGTACACGTGTCACATTCACCACACACTGTCAAAGATCCATGAAAATGAAGTCAATGTGAGATAAACCAATTTGAATCAGAAAGACATGTATAGCTGACAATCATTACACACACGTAATAGAAATCTAATGACTAAGCAACACGAACCCCACCATGGGTTTGATCTCGGGTGCTCCTGAAGGGTATGCAGATCCTGCTCCACATATAAATGTAGCACCCATCCTATTGCTCGTGTTATTACAAAACCGGTAAATAGTCCAATTCGGTAATTCACTAATGGGTAAGTGAGAAATTAACATAACAAAAATAGAAATTTGTTTTCAAGCAGTTGCTTGACAATGAAAATGAGGTCAATGCCAAAAGACATAATACAGACTTTCGTTATACATGTATAAGCCATCTGTACACAAGGTATGAAGCCTCCAGTTCAAGTAAATTACCATATAAAATATCAAGCTCAATACAAATAGCTAACGCCGTAGGATTGTTATCTTTCGCATGTCACAGGCGCGACAATAAAGCAAGAAGACAAGCAATGTCATGTACATCGATGACTCGCATTCTGCATTTTAGTTGTATTTGTTATTCAACTTTGAAACAAACAAGACAGAACGAAAGATGTTCATTCTTTTATGAATTTTTTCTTATCCATTTATCAACTAATTTTATCGAATTACGCGTGAACATTCAGAAATAGCCCATTTTGAATAATGAAATGGATATTTGGAATAATGAAATGGACTGGCAGGACCCTTCAGCCCCTAATTTCAGATATATATTATACCACGATCGAAAGCTTATTAAGAGAGGAAAAAAAGGTATCAAGTCAATATGTTCCTCAACGGATATTACAGGAGTAACCAGAAACTTTCATATCGAATTTCGCGTGAACATTGAGAAATAGCCAATTTTGAATAATGAAATGGATATTTTGAATAATGAAATGGACTGCTATGACCCTTCAGCCCCTTATTACAGATATATATTATACCTCGATCGCAATCTTAATAAGAGAGGAACAAAAGGTATATAGTCAACATGTTCCGCAACGCATATTAGAGGAGTAATGAAGGACTTAAATATCGAAATACGCCTGCACATTGAGAAATAGCCAATTTTAAATATAATGAAATGGATATTTTGAATATCGGAATGGACTAGCAGGACCCTTCAGCCCCTAATTACAGATATACATTATACCTCAATCGAAATCTTATTAAGATATGAATAAAAGGTATATAGTCATTATGTTCCGCAACACATATTAGAGGAGTTACGAAGGACTTAAATATCGAAATACGCCTGAACATTGAGAAATAGCCAATTTTGAATAATGAAATGGATATTTTGAATAATGGAATGGACTAGCAGGACCCTTCAGCCCCTAATTACAGATATACATTATACCTCCATCGAAATCTTATTAAGAGAGAAACAGAAGGTATATAGTCAATATGTTCCGCAACGCATATTAGAGGAGTAACGAAAGACTTAAATATCGAAATACGCCAGAACATTGAGAAATAGCCAATTTTGAATAATGAAATGAATATTTTGAATAATGGAATGAACTGGTAAGACCCTTCAGCCCCTTATTTCAGATATATATTATACATCAATCGAAAGCTTATTAAGAGAGGAACAAAAGGTATCAAGTCAATATGTTCCTCAACGGATATTACAGGAGTAACCAAGAACTTTCATATCGAATTTCGCGTGAACATTGAGAAATAGCCAATTTTGAATAATGAAATGGATATTTTGAATAATGAAATGGACTGCTATGACCCTTCAGCCCCTTATTACAGATATATATTATACCTCGATCGCAATCTTAATAAGAGAGGAACAAAAGGTATATAGTCAATATGTTCCGCAACACATATTAGAGCAGTAATGAAGGACTTAAATATCGAAATACGCCTGCACATTGAGAAATAGCCAATTTTAAATATAATGAAATGGATATTTTGAATATCGGAATGGACTAGCAGGACCCTTCAGCCCCTAATTACAGATATACATTATACCTCCATCGAAATCTTATTAAGAAATGAATAAAAGGTATATAGTCATTATGTTCCGCAACACATATTAGAGGAGTAACGAAGGACTTAAATATCGAAATACGCCTGAACATTGAGAAATAGTCAATTTTGAATAATGAAATGGATATTTTGAATAATGGAATGAACTGGTAGGACCCTTCAGCCCCTAATTTCAGATATATATATTATACCTCAATCGAAAGCTTATTAAGAGAGGAACAAAAGATATATAGTCAATATGTTCCGCAACGCATATTAGAGGAGTAACGAAGGACTTAAATATCGAAATACGCCTTTACATTGAGAACTAGCCTATTTTGAATAATAAAATGGATATCTTGAATAATGGAATGGACTGGCAGGACCCTTCAGCCCCTAATGACAGATATATATTATACCTCAATCAAAGGCTTATTAAGAGAGAATTAAAAGGTATATGATCAATATGTTCCTAAACGCATATTAGAGGAGTAACGAAGGACTTATATATCGAAATACGCCTGAACATTAATAAATAGCCAATTTTAAATAATGAAATGGATATTTTAAATAATGAAATGGACTAGCAGGACCCTTCAGCCCCTAATTACAGATATACATTATACCTCCATCGAAATCTTATTAAGAGAGGAACAGAAGGTATATAGTCAATATGTTCCGCAACGCATATTAGAGGAGTAACGAAGGACTTAAATATCGAAATACGCCTGAACATTGAGAAATAGCCAATTTTGAATAATGAAATGGATATTTTGAATAATGGAATGAACTGGTAAGACCCTTCAGCCCCTTATTTCAGATGTATATTATACATCAATCGAAAGCTTATTAAGAGAGGAACAAAAGATATATAATCAATATGTTCCGCAACGCATATTAGAGGAGTAAAGAAGGACTTAAATATCGAAATACGCCTTTACATTGAGAACTAGCCTATTTTGAATAATAAAATGGATGTTTTGAATAATGGAATGGACTGACAGGACCCTTCAGCCCCTAATGACAGATATATATATTATACCTCAATCAAAAGCTTATTAAGAGAGGAACAAAGGGTAATAATCAATATGTTCCGCTACGGATATTATAGGAGTAACGAAGGACTTTTAAAAATATCGAAATACGCGTGAACATTGAGAAAAACTTATTTTATATTTAAGGAAAAAAATATACTACAAATTTAAGCTTATGGATGGAGGAATAAACTTAGTATAATCGGTATGTGGCGCAATGACCATTACAGAGGTTACAGAGGGAATAAATGCCAAAGTACGCGTGAAAATTAAGAAATAGCCAATTATGAATAATGAAATGGATATTTTGAATAATGAAATGGATTTTTTGAATAATGAAATGGACTGGTAGGACCCTTCAGCCCCTAATTTCAGATATATATCATACCTTGATCGAAAGCTTATTAAAAGAGGAACAAAAGGTATATAGATAACAAGTTCCGCAACGCATATTAGAGAAGTAACGAACGACCTAAATATCGAAATACGCTTGAACATTAAGAAATAGCTTATGTTAAATAATGGAATGGACTACTGGAACCCTACAGTCCCTAATAAAGGCAAAATTCATACACCAAATCAAAGCTTATTGATAGAGGAATAAACTGAGTATAAACAGTATGTGCCGTAATGACTATTAGAGGGGTTACGGAGGACCTAAATGCCAAAATATGCATGAAAATAAAAAAATAGCCAATTTTGAATAATGAAATGGATATTTTGAATAATGGAATGGACTGCTGTGACCCTTTAGCCCCTAATTACAGATATACATTATACCTCCATCGAAAGCTTATCAAGAGAGGAACAAAAGGTATATAGTCAATATGTTCCGCAACGCATATTAGAGGAGTAACCCAAGACTTAAATATCGAAATACGCCTGAACATAGAGAAATAGCCAATTTTGAATAATGAAATGGATATTTTGAATAATTGGATGCACTTGCAGGACCCTTCAGTCCCTAATTTCAGATATATATTATACCTCAATCGAAAGCTTATCAAGAGAGGAACAAAAGATATATAGTCAATATGTTCCGCAACGCATATTACAGGAGTAACGAAGGACTTAAATATCGAAATACGCGTGAACATTGAGAAATAACTTATTTTGAATAATGGAATGGACTGCTGCAACACGGCAGCTTCTTCTTAAGGTAAAAAAATATACACCAAATTAAAGCTTATGGATGGAGGAAAAAACTGAGTATAATCGGTATGTGGTGCAATGACCATTACAGAAGTTACAGAGGGAATAAATGCCAAAATACGAGTGAAAATTAAGTAAAAGCCAATTTTGAATAATGAAATGAATATTTTGAATAATGGAATGGACTGTTAGGACCCTTCAGCCCCTTATTTCAGATATATATCATATCTCAATCGAAAGTTTATCAAGAAAGGAACAAAAAGTATATGGTCAATATGTTCCGCAACGCATATTAGAGGAGTAACAAAGGATTTAAATATCGAAATACGCGTAAACATTCAGAAAGAGCCAATTTTGAATAATGAAATAAACTGGCAGGACCCTTCAGCCCCTAATTTCAGATATATATTATACCTCGATCGAAAGCTTATTAAGAGAGGAAAAAAAAAGTATCACGTCAATATGTTCCTCAACGGATATTACAGGAGTAACCAAGAACTTTCATATTGAATTTCGCGTGAACATTGAGAAATAGCCTGGATATTTGGATGTTTTGAATAATGGAATAAACTGGCAGGACCCTTCAGCCCCTAATGACAGATATATATATTATACCTCAATCAAAAGCTTATTAAGAGAGGAACAAAAGGTATATAATCAATATGTTCCGCTACGGATATTACAGGAGTAACGAAGGACTTTTAAAAATATCGAAATACGCGTGAACATTGAGAAATAACTTATTTTGAATAATGGAATGGACTGCTGCAACCCGGCAGCTTCTTATTAAGGAAAAAAATATACACCAAATTTAAGCTTATGGATGGTGGAATAAACTGAGTATAATCGGTATGTGGCGCAATGACCATTACAGAGGTTACAGAGGGAATAAATGCCAAAGTACGCGTGAAAATTAAGAAATAGCCAATTTTGAATAATGAAATGGATATTTTGAATAATGAAATGGATTTTTTGAATAATGAAATGGACTGGTAGGACCCTTCAGCTCCTAATTTCAGATATATATCATACCTCGATCGAAAGCTTATTAAGAGAGGAACAAAAGGTATATAATCAATATGTTTCGCAACGAATATTACAGAAGTAACCAAGGACTTGAATATTGGAATACGCCTGAACATTGAGAAACAGTAAATTTTGAATAATGAAATGGATATTTTGAATAATGGAATGGACTGGTAGGATATTTCAGCTCCTAATTACAGATATATATTATACTTTGATCGAAAGCTTATTAAAAGAGGAACAAAAGGTATATAGATAACAAGTTCCGCAACGCATATTAGAGAAGTAACCCAAGACTTAAATATCGAAATACGCCTGAACATAGAGAAATAGCCAATTTTGAATAATGAAATGGATATTTTGAATAATGGGATGCACTTGCAGGACCCTTCAGTCCCTAATTTCAGATATATATTATACCTCAATCGAAAGCTTATCAAGATAGAAACAAAAGATATATAGTCAATATGTTCCGCAACGCATATTACAGGAGTAACGAAGGACTTAAATATCGAAATACGCGTGAACATTGAGAAATAACTTATTTTGAATAATGGAATGGACTGCTGCAACACGGCAGCTTCTTCTTAAGGTAAAAAAATATACACCAAATTAAAGCTTATGGATGGAGGAAAAAACTGAGTATAATCGGTATGTGGTGCATTGACCATTACAGAAGTTACAGAGGGAATAAATGCCAAAATACGAGTGAAAATTAAGTAAAAGCCAATTTTGAATAATGAAATGAATATTTTGAATAATGGAATGGACTGTTAGGACCCTTCAGCCCCTAATTTCAGATATATATCATATCTCAATCGAAAGTTTATCAAGAAAGGAACAAAAAGTATATGGTCAATATGTTCCGCAACGCATATTAGAGGAGTAACGATCGATTTAAATATCGAAATACGCGTAAACATTCAGAAAGAGCCAATTTTGAATAATGAAATAAACTGGCAGGACCCTTCAGCCCCTAATTTCAGATATATATTATTCCTCGATCGAAAGCTTATTAAGAGAGGAAAAAAAGGTATCAAGTCAATATGTTCCTCAACGGATATTACAGGAGTAACCAAGAACTTTCATATTGAATTTCGCGTGAACATTGAGAAATAGCCAATTTTGAATAATGAAATGGATATTTTGAATAATGAAATGGACTGCTATGACCCTTCAGCCCCTTATTACAGATAATTATATATTATACCTCGATCGCAATCTTAATAAGAGAGGAACAAAAGGTATATAGTCAATATGTTCCACAACGCATATTAGAGGAGTAATGAAGGACTTAAATATCGAAATACGCCTGCACATTGAGAAATAGCCAATTTTAAATATAATGAAATGGATATTTTGAATATCGGAATGGACTAGCAGGACCCTTCAGCCCCTAATTACAGATATACATTATACCTCAATCGAAAGCTTATTAAGAGAGGAACAGAAGGTATATAGTCAATATGTTCCGCAACGCATATTAGAGGAGTAACGAAGGACTTAAATATCGAAATACGCCTGAACATTGAGAAATAGCCAATTTTGAATAATAAAATGGATATTTTGAATAATGGAATGGACTGGCAGGACCCTTCAGCCCCTAATGACAGATATAAATTATACCTCAATCGAAAGCTTATTAAGAGAGGAACAAAATATATATAATCAATATGTTCCGCAACGCATATTAGAGGAGTAAATAAGGACTTAAATATCGAAATACGCCTTTACATTGAGAACTAGCCTATTTTGAATAATAAAATGGATGTTTTGAATAATGGAATGGACTGGCAGCCCCTAATGACAGATATATATATTATACCTCAATCAAAAGCTTATTAAGAGAGGAACAAAAGGTATATAATCAATATGTTCCGCTACGGATATTACAGGAGTAACGAAGGACTTTTGAAAATATCGAAATACGCGTGAACATTGAGAAATAACTTATTTTGAATAATGGAATGGACTGCTGCAACTCGGCAGCTTCTTATTAAGGAAATAAATATACACCAAATTAAAACTTATGGATGAAGGAATAAACTGAGTATAATCGGTATGTGGTGCAATGACCATTACAGAGGTTACAGAGGGAATAAATGCCAAAGTACGCGTGAAAATTAAGAAATAGCCAATTTTGAATAATGAAATGGATATTTTGAATAATGAAATGGATTCGCAACGAATATTACAGGAGTAACCAAGGACTTGAATATCGGAATACGCCTGAACATTGAGAAACATTCAATTTTGAATAATGAAATGGATATTTTGAATAATGGAATGGACTGGTAGGACCCTTCAGCTCCTAATTACAGATATATATTATACTTTGATCGAAAGCTTATTAAGAGAGGAACAAAAGGTATATAGTCAACAAGTTCCGCAACGCATATTAGAGAAGTAACGAACGACCTAAATATCGAAATACGCTTGAACATTAAGAAATAGCTTATGTTAAGTAATGGAATGGACTACTGCAACCCTACAGTCCCTAATAAAGGCAAAATTCATACACCAAATCAAAGCTTATTGATAGAGGAATAAACTGAGTATAAACGATATGTGCCGTAATGACTATTAGAGGGGTTACGGAGGACCTAAATGCCAAAATACGCATGAAAATAAAAAAAATAGCCAATTTTGAATAATGAAATGGATATTTTGAATAATGGAATGGACTGCTGCGACCCTTTAGCCCCTAATTATATATAAACCTTATACCTCATTCGAAAACTTATAACGAGAGGAACAAAATGTATATAGTCAACAAGTTCCGCAACGCATATTAGAAAAGTGATGAACGACCTAAATATCGAAATACGATTGAATTAATATTAAGAAATAGCTTATTTTGAATAATGGAATGGACTACTACAGCCCTTAAGTCCCTAAAAAAGGCAAATTTTATACACCAAATTAAAGCTTATTGATAGAGGAATAAACTGAGTATAAACGATATGTGCCGCAATGACCATTAGAGGGGTTACGGAGGACCCAAATGTCAAAAGATAAACCTTATACCTCATTCGAAAACTTATAACGAGAGGAACAAAATGTATATAGTCAACAAGTTCCGCAACGCATATTAGAAAAGTAATGAACGACCTAAATATCGAAATACGCTTGAATTAATATTAAGAAATAGCTTATTTTGAATAATGGAATGGACTACTACAGCTCTTCAGTTCCTAAAAAAGGCAAATTTTATACACCAAGTTAAAGCTTATTGATAGAGGAATAAACTGAGTATAAACGATATGTGCCGCAATGACCATTAGAGGGGTTACGGAGGACCCAAATGCCAAAAGATAAACCTTATACCTCATTCGAAAGCCTATTACGAGAGGAACTATATGTATATAGTCAACAAGTTCCGCAACGCATATTAGAGAAGTAACGAACGACCTTTATATCGAAATGCGCTTGAACATTAAGAAATAGCTTATGTTAAATAATGGAATGGACTACTGCAACCCTACATCCCTAATAAAGGCAATGTTTATACACCAAATAAAAGCTTATTGATAGAGGAGTAAACTGAGTATAAACGATATGTGCCGCAATGACCATTAGAGGGATTACGGAAGACGTAAATACTAAAATACGCGTGAAAAATATGAAACAGTCAATTTTGTATAATGACATGGATATTTTGAATAAAGGAATGGACTGCTGGGACCCTTCAGCCCTGAATTACAGACCTGCCTTATACCTCATTCGGAAACTTATAAAAAGAGGAACAAATGGTATATAGTCAATTTATTCCGTGCAGTAACAAGGGACTTAATATAGAAATACGCGTGGACATTTTGAGGGTACTTTCTGTTGGGACCGCACCTAAAATTCCGAAAATCTTGCATGCTCGTTGACGAGGTTAAGAGGGCAAAACGTTGGTGGTTGGGTTTGAAGGGGAAAAAGTGGGGGTTGGGGTCGTGGTAAAATGTATCTTTGTGGAAAAAAGAAAATACACCAAAACAAATCCACAGATAGAATAAACACAATGGATTGTAAGATTACAGATATGTCTGATCAGAGAGTGAATATGGCGCAAGAGGTAAAATTTTTGGAAAATAATGACGAGGAAACCATCAAATGGCGAGAAGTAGGTCAGGACTCACCCTGGACTGTCAAAGACATTTAAGATGTTGACATGAAGTGTTGGTTTGCAAAAGTTATAACCTTGTGCTGGAAAGAGAAAAATATCCGTACTTGGGGATGTGAAAGACTAAAAAAATAGCTGACCACCGTCTGGACAAAGAGAGAGACCGATGGAGCTGTGCAAATCGTGAGCTATGGGATGGAAAAAAAACAGGCGCACCGGGTATGATTACCACGACTTTTATATTTTTGATAAAGATGGTATATTGGAAGTGTGAGAATATGTTGTTTAGGCCTGAAAAGCGGGTCTAAACCATTGAATTGGGGATGGTGGGAAAAACCATAGAGGAACATTTTGACAGATCATCGCTGAAACTGGACATGGGTTGCTGCATCTGATCTTTATGGTCGTAGTAGTTTTTGAGGCAAACTCGGCATCATCGATCTATTCATCATCAGCTCAATGCTCAAACAAGGAATTTTTGGACTCTGCCAATCGCAAAGTATTGTGGTGTTTCATTTTCCTTTTGGTTACATGCCTAGAAATCAGTCTGAGATTCATTACGGTGGTAGCATTCAAGCAAGATAGAAACCCCAGAGGAAGGCTATAACACCTGTACCGGTTAAAGCTGAACCCAGGGTACTGCTGGTTAACACCAAACTACCCACAAAACAAGCACCCAGTGATACAGATACAGCTTTGTCCAGACGTATATAGGCGTTAAAGGTAGTTTGCAATTGATACCTGCAATTTCTGCATCGAGTTGATTCTACACACATTCGACTATAGTTGCCGATACCGAGAATCTAAATCGTCAATTTATTTTATAGGAGCATACCGAGGAAGGGAATGTTTTTGAAGAGGCTGTTATCATCTAAATATAAGATCAGACCAGCTCAGTTGTGAAATTGCTGACCACGCTTCAAGTAGAGTCCATACCCATAAGTAATCCGGGCGTTTAAGGATTTGAGGTAGAGACCGTTGCCACTGGGATTCACTGCGCAAACGAATCCACCACGTTTCAGGTACAATCCAGACCGCAGGGCCTTGTTGACGGCTTCACCACCCAAACCGCTCAAGTCTCAAACACCCAAGGCTGGTAGAATAGTCTTTTGCTATCATGAGGAGTGCCCTCATTGCCAGCCCTGCCAAAATGGGTAGGGATCCACCTACTTTTTGCGATTACCTTCATTTTGGGTGGTACTCAGCTCCCGATTCATTCCACCAGTACCTTTTTGGGAGAAGCTTGGTAATCTTTTGAACCTGTAGAAAGGTGAGCAAGCTTTGCATGGGACAAACGAATGGAGACTTGAAACCTTTCTTGGCAGCCCGTTGTAGTTTATTATGTTGACCGTCTTAGTCATTGAGGTATGTTTGCATGAGATTGCTGGTTCGCAAGCTCACTGGCAAGTATACTAGGTTCTTGGGGGTTTGAACGATTTTCATACCAAGACCGTCTGCGGGAAAAAAAGCTGTAATTAGAAGACTGCTGTATACTATTTTCATAACTTCAATGGTTGATATAGTACGACGGCTTTGTGAAAAATTGGGCACATCCTGCTACAAGCATGAAATTTGGCACAGACCTTCCTTAACTATTTCTCTTTTTTTTTTAGACAGGGAGGCATTTGAAAAAAAATCTCACTTCCGGTAAAATCCAAAATGACGGACATCATACTTAAATTAGCCCAATACCTAATGCTAGTATGTGAAAAGACGTTATGAACATGCTACTATCATAATATTTGGTACAAACCTTTGTTTGTATTCCTTCGGATATATGATATAGATTAGACGTCTTCAGAAACCTTACTTCCCGTAAAATCCAGCATGGTCGACATTGTACTAAAATAAGCTTACTTTTAGGGAGGGTAATTGAAATGTATTTTAAAGTATTGCTACTATCAATATATTGTGCAGGAACCTTTTTTTGCTGTTTCTCATGGATACAATGTATAAGACATATTTCTATAAAAACCCTACTTCCGGATATATTCAATATGGCGGACATAGAAATATTGATAGTATTTCATTTTAATATTCAACTTTTTTCCAAATGTAAAGAAAATGTTTTTTTTTTAGCTGGTCACTAAACTTTTGGCTTTAAGTCATCCTCAAAACAACTAATTCTATTCAGCCTTATATGATAAAACACAAAGTTAACACTTCCGGAAAAAAACCCAATATGGCGTAGAGTACAAAGATGAGTACTCAATCTATATCTTCGATGAAGTGTTTTGGATAGATTGATTAAAACAAAAACAAAAATCACTAAAGTTTTTAAAAATGACTATTTTATGGCCGCAAACACATGTTTATTCACAATCGGAGAGCTTATTTTCCAAATTTACAAAGATCGTGGTATTTTTTCTTACATCTATAATGTACAAGCTCCTGATCAGATGAAGAGGCCTCACAAAGAGTTGTCCAAAAGGGTTCCCATGGATCATATTTTTCGCATCGCCATTCATACGCGTCTGGACTAGTTAGCATAGGAACAAATACAAAGTGTGTTACTCATTCGCACCCGCCATGGTATAATGCACGTTTTACTTGCTGTAAAAAGACTAGACCAAGTCGTGGGAATAGCCTCCATAAGTATTTCCTATTCCCAAAAACACATATGTTCTTGCTTCGTTAACCTCATCTAATTAGTTTGTTCGATCGTACAACAAAACCACGGATCGTTCTATCAATGACATTGTCAAATCCATATCTGGAGACGTTGGGTGATCAATCATAATTTTAAATGAGTCACATCTTCAAAAATCATCCATGTCCCAAACACAGTTCCTTCTCTAGCAAACTGTAATCTCTCTATGCCTAGTGTATTTGAAAGGTCATGGATAGATATATATCTGAAGCGTTTCTCACTTCCAAAGTCAAGCCAAAGTTCGTCCGCCCCTATTTCACTGAATAGCGAAACAGCAATGACAGCAACATCATTATCGACTGTTCGAGCCATAACTCAGTTAAGTCTGTGTTTCACAGCATCAGACACATGCATCTTGATCCAAGTGTCAACCTTTTCATATGAACATGGTGCTAAGCTTGAAACATCATCATGTGGTGGATAACACAAAACATCCTGAGTAAGTGTTGCTACAACTACCTTTTCCTCAAAATCGTTGCAAGCTGTTGCGAATGAAAACTTGAAAGTTTTTTCTTATCGTCGTCATCTCTCAGAACACTTTGCCAATTTTGAGGATTTTGTTTTGACTCTGGGTTCGTCTGTGTATTCCCCTTCCCCTAAATGTAGCTCTTGCTTCTTATGAAAAATGCTCATGATATTATATCTTATCTACCTCGTGATGTATTTCAGGTTTATCACCATGTTCACATTAATAGGCTGCGATTGAATCATGATGCATGTGTCTGATGTGATGAAACACGAACTTGCACGAGTCATGATTCGAATAGTCGTTACTGATGATGGTCATTACTGTTTTGCTATTCCGTGACACGGGTAGACGAACTATGGATTGTGGTTTGGAGAACAAAAAACTTTGGATAAATATATATCAATGACCTTTCAAATGCACCTGGCAATGAGTGAATACAAACACTTATTGTGATCCATATCTTTACCGGCTGTGATATAGTTTTCTGATTGCTTGAAAAGGAAAAACATGTGGGAGACATTGATGACATTTTGAAGATGTGAATGTAACATAAAGATTGATGATTGATCAGCATAAATCGCCGAGGTTTAACTATAAGATCACACACATATATCAGATGAGGTTAACATGGTTAACGATTCAAGAAAATAACTATTTGCGCAAAAGGGAAGACTAATTAAGGGTATTCCATCAACTTGGTCTAGAATTTTCCAGCATGTAAAACGTGCAATATACTAAGGCAGATGTTTAGGGGGGACGAGCTTGGAATTGGTTCTTATGCTACCCAGTTCAGGCACTAATGGATGGCGAAGGGACAAATATGATAACTTTTAAATAACTCTTTCTAAGGCCTCATCATTTTGGCAGAAGTTTGTACATTGTGGATGTACTGGGGAATGCGGTTCAATGCAAAAGATTCTACATCCTAAGCATAAGAATCAAAAGCCATACAATCTACAGTTTAAATTGACAAATACTTCAACAAGTCAAGCATGACCCGTTCCTAGGCCTAAATATTTCGGAAGAACTCAAATGGACCACCCAAATATCAAACGTGGCAAAGAAAGAGATTCAATTCAACGCTAGGCTTTCAAAGAAGAAACTTGTAATACTGCCAACAAGATTGCAAAAAAAAAAAAAAAAACAGCTAACATTTCGCTCGTCAGATCAAAGATGGAATATGGAGCCATAGTATGGGACCCATACACGGCAACAAACACAAATAAGCTAGAAAGGATACAACGTCAAGCGGCAAGATTCATCACCATCTATTACAAGTCAAGAGAGTAGGATTGTGTCTCCAATATAACTGCCCAACTGGAACTACAAGACCTATTTACAATTGCAAGACGAACAAGCTAGATATTGATATTTATGTACAAAGTGGTTTAGAGGCTGATTCCCGCTATTGAATCAGACGAATTTCTAAAAAAAAGCACCTCCTAAGAGAAACATAACTGCCAAAAAGTTCGAAGAATACCACGCAACAAATATTGTGGAAAACAAGTTAGAATCACTCTAAGTGTTTTGACATTCCACTAAGCAAAACACCACAATACTCAAACTCCTTCTTTGAAAAGACAGTGATTGCGTCGAATCAGCTACACGACACTGTAGACTAAGTGCGCGCATCAAGCGTAGAGAGCGTCAAATCTGCTCTTACGTCTCGTCAATAAATCTGCGTGCTCTCTCAAACCGTTATATTAAATCCAGAATTGGTATCGACAATGTATTCATTTTTTATGGAAATATTCTTTATAAAGCACAAAGATGTCAGTATTCACCTCAGAAACTAATCAAACCTTTGAACAGACTTATTAAGAAGGGATATAGTTACGATACTGTCGACAGGTCATAAAAGATTGCATGTTTTGGCGTTAATATTGATTCACTTATATATGGTCTTTGCATCGGAACTAAACACATTTATCAAAAACCAGTTGTTGACATGACACGGGTTATGTTCTTCTCATATATGACATGATGATATGATACTAAACCCCTAACGGGAAGGATTGTGCCTGATATTCATATGATGAAATCATAATCTTTCAGTCAGTTTAATTGAAGTCTGGAGCTGACATGTCAGTTAACTGCTAGCAGTCTGTGTTATTTATGTATTATTGTCATTTTGTTTATTTTATTTGGTTACATCTTCTAACATCAGACTCGTACTTCTCTTGAACTTAATTTTAATGTGCGTATTGTTATGCGTTTACTTTTGTACATTGGCTAGATGTATAGGGGGAAGGTTGAGATCTCACAAACATGTTAAACCCCGCCGCATTTTCGCGCCTGTCCCAATTCAGGAGCCTCTGGCCTTTGTTAGTCTTGTATTATTTTAACTTTAGTTTCTTGTGTACAATTTGGAAAGTAGTATGGCGTTCATTATCACTGAACTAGTATATATTTGTTTAGGGGCCAGCTGAAGGACGCTTCCGGGTGCGAGAATTTTTCGCTACATTGAAGACCTGTTGGTGACCTTCTGCTGTTGTTTTTTCTATGGTCGGGTTGTTGTCTCTTTGACACATTTCCCATTTCCATTCTCAATTTTATATACAGATACAAAAACAGAGGATGTCGCGGTCGTTGTTAATGTGGAAAATCGGGTCTCCCCTGCACTGCTTTGTTTGCATGTGGTGGTGACAATGAATGAATATGTTTTTTTTTAGCCAAATAGTAGTAATTTGAATTTTTTTTTTGTGTTTTAGTAATTTTATTTTGTTTTAATCAATCTATCTAAAACTTTAAATCAAAGATTTGGAATGAGGACTCATTTCCTAAATCTACGTCATATTTGTTTTTTTTACGGGAAGTGTTATTTAAAAATTTAGATCAGGCTAATTAAGTGGTTTTGAGGATAACTAGAAACCAAAGTTTAATGACAAGCAACTAAACCCACAACAAAAGCATTCTCTTTTCATTTTGAAAAAAAAAGAATATTAAAATAGAAAATAGATATTTCTATGTCCACCATTTTGGATATTACCGGAAGTAAGGTTTTTAAAGAGATATGTCTTATACATTGTATCCACGAGAAGCACAAAAGAAAGGTTTGCTGCACAATGTAATGATAGTAGCACTACATTAAAAAACATTTTATTTACCCTCCCTAAAAATAAGCTTATTCTGGTAGTATGTGCGCCATGTTGGATTATACCGGAAGTAGGGTTTTTGACGACAATTAATCTCTATCATATATCCAAAGGTAGTAGATAACAAAGAATGGTACTTAATATTATGTTAGTAGCATGATAATAACACCTTTTCTCATATTAGCCTTCGATATAGGGCTGGTTTAAGTATGATAGCCGCCATTTTGGATTTTACCGGAAGTGAGAAATTTTTTGCAGATGTCTCCGTATCTGAAACGAAAGAGTAATAGTTGAGGACGGTCTATGCCAAATGTCATGCTTGTAGCAGGATGTGTACAATTCGTCTGAAATATGCCGCACTAATATCACTATTCCCAAGAATGCTGTTGATTCTGATGATATTTACAATGTGCTCCCCTTCTGTCTCCCAGAGTCTGGCGAGGGTCAGCGTTGCTCTTAGGGTCGCCCAGTTGGCATCGGTGATGATCTTCATTTTGTGTTTGTTGAGCCGTAGCTTCCGCTGGATTTCATTTTTGATGTCTTCAATGTCAAATTAACCTGTGCTCAGTGCGATGGAAAACCAGTTGGTACCATCGTCGGGAGAGTATCAGAAGGAATTGTTACCTGTATGCATATGAATGTTAGGGATGGCGTTATTGGTTTCCAGGTTCACCAATGCCATCTCGTAGGTCTTGGATTCTTTGAGTTGCAGTGGGGTTGAACCGGGTAAGGATTTGGCTATCGTTTTCTAGAAACGATGAAAGAAAACCCATGCTTGGGATTGTTGTTTTTATCAATTTGCTGCAACCATGTGTTATCGATTTATTTATGGTACACCATTGTCACATATTTTGGCTTCCACTCTTTGATACCGTCATACTTCTAAGTTGTTTAATTACCTTCACCACGATTGCATATACTACGGCAGGGCGGCTGGTAAAGAAAAGTTACTTGAAGGTAAATTCTATCCATTTTTTTTACCTTTTGTACACGACGTTCATCTTCTGACCATCGGATTCAAACTGCAGGATTCTGTCGGAAATCACAAGTGCAAATACCTCGGTTTTTGCAGGCACTTTATGCTCGAACTCGATCAGGATCTGAATGTCGACTCTTTCAACCGCTCGGACTGGTGACTCACATCAATGACAAGCAGTGGGTACAGATCGACGAAATCGGAGGGTTTGATGTTGAAGTATTTTTTCTTGTACACTCTGGCGATCTTTGTTTGTGTGAAACTAGCATTGAAGTCTACCGCCGGGTAGCGTTCTGCGATGAGAATGACGTAGATAGTTCGCAACTGGCAGTGGTTGAACACGATTGCATTTTGAGTCCGATCGTACTTTTACCGGTCTGAAAGACTACAATGATGTATCTCGGTTTCTCCCGACCGCTCTTGGCAGACAAACACTAGTGGAACTGTAAGTTTTGGGTAACACTTGTAGAATCACACTGTCGTATTCGGAAACCACAATCGATTTTACTCTTGCTCTGGATGGTCTTGTACAACCGCTTTTTTTCATCGGAAGTAAGGAAGGACGTGAGGAACAGACCAAGAGATCTTACTCAGGTTGATTTTCGCCACGTCGATGACAGCAGCAGCAGGATGGCATTGTCGTCCGAGTCACGCACGAGTGACAATTCGTGCTTGATTCATAGACAATCTTTTTGTAATCGTCTGCAAAGCCGAAAATGTGTCTCAGAGGTATGATGAATGAAAACGATCCTTTGTTGGCGGGTTTGGTGATAATATACCCATGACGTGCTGCAAACCCTTTGTTTTCGGCATCGGCTTCGTTAGATGGTTCTTTGTACCACAGCTAGTTGAATCCTTGGGATTTGGAGAAATTATTGGGATAAATCAACATTCCCAGCATGGTTATGGCAACGATTGGGATGTTCGATCAGCTGGCTTGAGAGATTGCATTAATTATAACTGATGGTCTTGAAGAGATACATGCTCCCATTGTGAATGAGAGACACTAGATCTGCATAAACAGATGCACTACCGTGGTTATTTTACAGTCGCCCCTACCAATAGATAATTTTCAGCGGGATGGAGAAACAAGTCTTGGGTTTCGATGTTGATTCGGATCTCACCTGGATTATTCAGGTTGGCACCAGCTTGAGGTTCGTATTCGTGAACCTGATATTCTTGGAGACTTTCGGTGATTATAGGGATGTTGGACATTATGTATTTATTTATAGCGCTGCACGAAGTAGTGCATGCTACCAATGCTATAACCGGAGATCAGGTTGTTCAACTGGGTTTGCTGCGGTTTGCTGCGTTGAGCATTGGACTGTTGAGTGGACATTCTGTATTTTCGGGGACAGGTAATTTTATCAACCACGTAGTCGATGGCTTTGGGGCCTCTTTTTCATCACCTTTCAAGGCTGCATTGGTGTTTGCACTCACGGCCTTACTTCCTGTGGTTTTTATGGCAGATGAAGTAAACATGGGTCCAGTCAAACTGGCAATTGTTTCAAACAGTCCTCTGCCACCGCATGCGTACTTTCAGGCGTAACCTTTCTTGATTTGCAACATTTACTTATAGGATGCTATGATGAAACGCCATATATTTTTTGATGCTGATATGTCTATCCTTTTTCATAGCATGGAAAATCGATACAATTGCGTTGCGCACACCATTATAACCTGCTCGGTAAGCTGCAGCACACAATTCCAAGCGATCGAGAAGCTGCTTATGTTGAAAAAAGCACGGTTTGCAGCTCAATGCCAAACTTATACTTCTGTTAGATGTGGGACACGATTCCCTTCCACTTGTAATTCTTATTCGCCTTCGGGGTTCTTGAAAGGATGGAATTGCCCTTATAAATAGTACCGGAACTTTTCAAGATCTCTGCATAGTCGTCAGGGTCGTCGAGTTCGAACGATTATGTTTTCTTTTTCACCATGACTTCCCAGAAGCCAAGGGTTCCCTTGTACTTCACTCTAACCATGAAAATATTATCGCCGTCAAAAGTAACTGGTGAGCATCCGATGAAGATACCAATGTTTTCAGCTCGCAATCCAAAGGCGTGGTCGGCGCAAAAAGTCATACTGGGTTACAAATGCTACTGTGCCCGAGCTCCGAGGACGGTGTTTGTAGGTGGTGCAATGAGTAGTGGGTCGGCAAACTCTGGCGGTGGTGAAGGGAGGGCTTGCTGGCACTGTTGCAGGAAGGTCTACCATCTTTTCGGTGATCTGTGAAGCTGCCTCTTGCTGAGCCTCAACCACAGGCTTGAAACCTTGTAAAGGTCTCGGCTAAGTTCAGTCTTGTCGAGACGATGCTGCATATTACTGGCATGAATCTTCCGTTTGGTGTCTTGCAACTTACGTCATTTATCTAATAGATCGAATGCTGTTGAACGCCCCTAAGCGTTTGTGTGAACGCCTCTATTGATGAGTTGCAGATGAAGGTATTACACAGCTGATCCCTTTTCTTCGAAAGATTCAAGTGTCATGGGTATGTGCACTGGTGGCCTCGAATCGTCTTGGTAGGGCATTGGGGTTGAGAAAATTGCTCCATCTTACCATAATGGTGGAGTTCCATGCGTTGAAATCACCGCCACCGCTTTAGATCGGGTGAAGGATCACGCAACCGCATTTTTCAATATATGCTCCTCATATCGACTGGAACCCACTCAAAATTGCATTTGCAGGGCCATTCGAACTTGAAAGGCTGGGGTTACTCTGTTTCCAGATATTCTTAATACTTCAGTTACATAAAGGAATATTAGAGCTGATCCGTTCTTTATCTTACACCGCATAGAACTCATTTAATTTGCATCGATATTTTCCATTTGCCTTTGTGCTTTTACAAATCCATAGGGCTTGGACCAGCAATGCTTAAACAGAGCATCAAACTGTTCCTTGGTAAGTTCGTTGCAGTGATCGCGTCGGATCTGATCGATATTCTTAGCGTTCTGCTGGAATAGGCAAGATAAGTTGGCATTCTCCCGGATCGACTGGCGGGGCAGTGTGAAGTAGTTCTAGCACAGGTAGAAACAATCGTCGTTGTCTTCACACGTATTCTGTTTTCTCAATATCGTTGAACACAATGAGGTTCACCATGAGGTTCTTGCGGCTGGGATCAAGTTTTCGATTGTCTAGTACATCGCTTCCTTGCTCGAAGAAAAAAAGTGGTGATACCACTCGGGTGTCGTGGTGGTAGTAAGGTGTTGCCCAGATCGATCAACGAGTAGGGTGACTTTCCCTAGCACTGTATGAGGTCTCGGAAATCTTCTTTATTGAAGCTTTTTTCCAGCGCTTGTTCCAACAGTTGGCAGATAGGTTGGTGAATGGATTATCCGAGGACGAACAATTGATTGTAGTCGGAGCCATCCATCGCGCAGGAATAAGTTGTTTAGCTGCGTCGTCTTACCACAGTCCGACTTCCAAATGATCGACTGTCTTTTCGATCGCTGAGGTAGGAGGTAGTGATTACTCCTCGTGGGGGCGTTGGCACTGTACGAAATCTCCTTAATGTTCATTTATTAAAATAAAATAGCGATGATTTTCTGTGTGAAAGTCGTAGGAAGACGGACACAGTTAACACCAGCGAGGTAATGACCAGAAACGGGCGAAGGTGAAAGGTTAGTAACTGCAAGGTGTGCGATGCCAAGATGTCTCAGTTTGTTGCTACAACCAGTACAGGGTTCATGAACAGTCTAATCAACCGATTACACATGGAAATGCATCTACCCGGAGACTACTTCACCAGGCCAGGGACTTAACTTAGCAAGCGCCTACTTCCCGATGGCACCCCGAAGGCTTGGTCGAAACCCATTAATCAAGTTGACGAGGCAGCATATCACCACAATCTTTGTTATGCACAGTAGAAGGATTCATCCGCACACAACTCCATCGTTGACGAAGCTTTGCTACTATGTAGCCTCGCTTAACACTTGGACTGCAGCATCGTCGGACACATCATCGGTACCAAAGTTGGATTCGGTCTGGGTGTTAAAAAGATGTTCGTTGGACCGATGAGCTAGCTGAGGAGTTGCACAAACCAGTTCGACGCTAGTTTCATAAACGTTGTGTAGCGGTAGATGGTGTGGATGAGACCTGGGCGGACGACCTCGTTGATATGAGTGACTTTTCCAGGGACACGTAGGGAAATAAAATTTATCCTGAGCATTATCGATGTCTTTTCCAAATATGGCTGGATGATACCACTCAAGAAAAAGAAGGGGTGACGGTGAGGGATGCATTCCAAGCGGTGTGCCCAAAAAGCTATCGACAGACAAAGGCACTGAATTTTACAACAAACACGTATATCAGCTGCTTCAAAAGAATTGTATCGATATCTACTCCACCGGGAACGAAGAGAAGTCGAGTATTGTCAAACGTTGGAGCCACACCATGAAAGATGAAATGTTCAAATACTTTTCAGCCAACTCCACACGCACCTATATCGATGTCCGGGACGATCTACTTCGCCAGTACAATACCACCAAGCACCGCTATCAAGATGGCCCATGTTGCCGCAAGTTATAAGGAGCATGAAAAACAAGTTGTATTGGAACCTTTACCTCCAATAAAACCACCGCGATTTTCCGAAGAAGAAAAGGAACATTCGAGAAGGGATACATCCCCCGCTGAACCGAGGAAGTATTCACCATTTCTCTAGTTTTGTCAGAGGTCCACTGGGCCTTCTACGATCTTTTCATCCATCTCCTCAATGGTTTCAACCACGTCCGTGCCCGCGGTGAAAAATTTAGTTTCCCGAGTGAAAGTAACCCTCGTTTTCATCATCCGCCTTACCTGTTGGATTACTATTTACAAAGGTACAGTGCATGATCACATTGTTTTGCCCCTTACAATTCACAATCGTCTATAACTTCCATCCGTGACATCCGAGAAACCTTAAGGGAGGTCTGCACATCCGTGCCAATAAGGGGGGGGGGTCATATTTCAGGTAGTAAATAAATCTTTAAACGCTTTTTTCGGTCAATGTACCTCAATTTTATCCCCAATGTCTTTCCTATCTTCCAAAATCTTATATCTGAGAACCATTATTCAAAATTGGCCCTGAGAACCATTATTCAAAATTGGCTATTTCTTAATTTTCATGGGTATTAAGGCATTTACGTCCTCCGTAACCCCTCTAATGGTCATTGTGGCAAATATTGTTTATACTCAGTTTATTTCTCTATCAATAAGCTTTAATTTGGTGTATAACATTTGCCTTTATTAGGGATTGAAGGGCTGTAGTAGTCCATTCCATTATTCAAAATAAGCTATTTCTTAATGTTCAAGCGTATTTCGATATTTAGGTCGTTCGTTACTTCTCTAATATGCGTTTCGGAACTTGTTGACTATAAACATTTTGTTCCTCTCGTAATAAGCTTTCGAATAAGGTATAAGGTTAATCTATAATTAGGGGCTGAAGGGTCGCAGCATTCCATTCCATTATTCAAAATATCTATTTCATTATTTAAAATTGGCTAAATCCTAATTTTCACGCGTATTTTGACATTAAGGTCATCCGTAACCCCTCTAATGGTCATTGCGGCACATATCGTTTATACTCAGCTTATTCCTGTATCAAGAAGCTTTAATTTGGTTGTATAAAATTTGCCTTCCTTAGGGACTGAAGGGCTGTAGTAGTCTATTCCATTAATCAAAATAAGCTATTTCGTAATGTTCAAGCGTATTTCGATATTTAGGTCCTTGGTTACTCCTGTAATATCCGTTGCGGAACATATTGACTATATACCTTTTGTTCCTCACTTACTACGCTTTCGATTGAGGTATAATATATATCTGTAGTTAAGGGCTGAAGGGTCCTACCAGTCCATTCTATTATTCAAAATATCCATTTTATTATTCAAAATTGACTATTTTTCATTAATGTTCACGCGTATTTCAATATTTAAGTCCTCTAATATGCGTTGCGGAACATAATGACTATATACCTTTTGTTCCTCTCTTGATAAACTTTCGATTGAGGTATAATATATATCTGTAATTAGAGGCTGAAAGGTCATAGCAGTCCATTATATTATTCAACATATCCATTTCATTTATCAAAATTGACTATTTCTCAATGTTCAGGCGTATTCAGATATTTAGGTCCTTGGTTACTCCTGTAATATCCGTTGCGGAATATATCGACTATATACCTGTTGTTCCTCTCTTAATAAGCTTTGGATCGAGGTATAATGTATATCTGTAATTAGGGGCTGAAGGGTCCTGATAGTCCATTCCATTATTCAAAATATCCATTTCATTATTCAAAATTGGCTATTTCCTAATGCTCACGCGTAATTCGATATTTAAGTTCTTGGTTACTCCTGTAATATACGTTGCGGAACATATTGATTATATACCTTTTGTTCCTCTCTTAATAAGCTTTCGATCGAGGTATAATTAATATATATCTGAAGGATCCTGCCAGTTCATTTCATTATTCAAAATTGGCTCTTTCTGAATGTTCACGCGTATTTCGATATTTAAGTCCTTCGTTACTCCTCTAATATGCGTTGCGTAACATATTGACTTGATACCTTGTGTTCCTCTCTTGATAAGTTTCCGATTGGGATATTATATGTATCTGAAATTAGGGGCTGAAGGGTCCTACCAGTCCATTTCATTATTCAAAATATCCATTTCATTATTCAAAATTGGCTATTTCTCAATGTTCAGGCGTATTTCGATATTTCAGTCATTCGTTTCTCCTCTAATATGCATTGCGAAACATATTGACTTTATAACTTTTTCGCCTCTCTTAATAAAGTTTCGTTCGAGGTATAATATATATCAATCCATTATTCAAAATATCCATTTCATTTATCAAAATCGACTATTTCTCAATGTTCACGCGTAATTCGATATTTAAGTTCTTGGTTTCTCCTGTAATATCCGTTGCGGAACATATTGATTATATACCTTTTGTTCCTCTCTTAATAAGCTTTCGATCGAGGTATAATTAATATATATCTGAAATTAGGGGCTGAAGGGCCCTTCCAGTTCATTTCATTATTCAAAATTGGCTCTTTCTGAATGTTCACACGTATTTCTATATTTAAGTCCTTCGTTACTCCTCTTATATGCGTTACGGAACATATTGACTTGATACCTTTTGTTCCTCTCTTGATAAGCTTCCGATTGGGATATTATATATATCTGAAATTAGGGGCTGAAGGGTCCTACCAGTCCATTCCATTATTCAAAATATCCATTTCATTATTCAAAATTGGCTATTTCTTAATTTTCACGCGTATTTTGGCATTTATTCCCATTGTAACCGCAGTAATGGTCAATGCGCCACATACCGATTATACTCAGTTTATTCCTTCATCTATCAGCTTTAATTTGATGTATTTTTTTCCTTAATAAGAAGCTGCCGGGTTGCAGCAGTCCATTCCATTATTCAAAAAAAGTTATTTCTCAATGTTCACGCGTATTTTGATATTTAAGTCCTTCGTTACTTCTATAATATGCGTTGCGGAACTTGTTGACTATATACCTTTTGTTCCTCTTTAAATAAGCTTTCGATTGAGGTATAATATATATCTGAAATTAGGGGCTGCAGGGTCCTACCAGTTCATTCCATTATTCAAAATATCCATTTCATTATTCAAAATTGGCCATTTCTCAATGTTCATGCGTATTTCGAAATTTCAGTCCTTCGTTACTCCTCTAATAAGCGTTGCGGAACATATTGACTATATATCTTTTTTTCCTCTCTTGATAAGCTTCCGATTGAGATATGATATATATCTTAAATTAGGGGGTGAAGGGTCCTACCAGTCATTCCATTATTCAAAATATCCATGTCATTATTCAAAATTGGCTATTTCTTAATTTTCCCGCATAATTTGGCATTTATTCCCTCTGTAACCGCTGTAATGGTCAATGCGCCACATACCGATTATACTCAGTTTATTCCTCCATCTATCAGCTTTAATTTGGTGTATTTTTTTTCCTTAATAAGAAGCTGCCGGGTTGCAGCAGTCCATTCCATTATTCAAAAAAAGTTATTTCTCAATGTTCACGCGTATTTTGATATTTAAGTCCTTCGTTACTTCTATAATATCCGTTGCGAAACATATTGACTCTATACCTTTTGTTTCTCTCTTAATGAGCTTTCGATTTAGGTATAATATATACCTGTAATTCGAGGCTGAAGGTTTTGCCAGTCCATTCCATTATTCAAAATATCCATTTCATTATTTAAAATTGGCTAAATCCTAATTTTCACGCGTATTTTGACATTTAGGTCATCCGTAACCCCTCTAATGGTCATTGCGGCACATATCGTTTATACTCAGTTTATTCCTGTATCAAGAAGCTTTAATTTGGTTGTATAAAATTTGCCTTTCTTAGGGAGTGAAGGGCTGTAGTAGTCTATTCCATTATTCAAAATAAGCTATTTCTCAATGTTCAGGCGTATTTCGATATTTCAGTCCTTCGTTACTCCTCTAATATGCGTTGCGAAACATATTGACTTGATAACTTTTGTGCCTCTCTTAATAAAGTTTCGTTCGAGGTATAATATATATCAATCCATTATTCAAAATATCCATTTCATTATTCAAAATTGGCTCTTTCTGAATGTTCATGCGTTTTTCGATATTTAAGTCCTTCATTAATCCTCTAATATGCGTTGCGAAACATATTGACTTGATACCTTTTGTTCCTCTCTTGATAAGCTTCCGATTGAGATATGATATATATCTGGAATTAGGGGCTGAAGGGTCCTACCAGTCCATTCCATTACTCAAAATATCCATTTCGTTATTTAAAATTGGCTATTTCTTAATTTTCACGCGTATTTTTGGCATTTATTCCCTCTGTAACCACTGTAATGGTCAATGCGCCACATACCAATTATACTCAGTTTATTCCTCCATCTACAAGCTTTAATTTGGTGTATTTTTTTTCCCTTAATAAGAAGCTGCCGGGTTGCAGCATTCCATTCCATTATTCATAATATCTATTTCATTATTTAATATTGGCTAAATCTTAATTTTCACGCGTATTTTGGCATTTAGGTCCTCCGTAACCCCTCTAATGGTCATTGCGGCACATATCGTTTATACTCAGTTTATTCCTGTATCAAGAAGCTTTAAAAGAGGGACGAAAGATACCAAAGGTACAGTCAAACTCATAAATCTAAAACAAACTGACAACGCCATGGCTAAAAATAAAAAAAGACAAACAGAAAAACAATAGTACACACGACACAACATAGAAAACTAAAGAATAAACAACACGAACCCCACCAAAAACTAGGGGTGATCTAGTTTGGTGTATAAAATTTGCCTTTCTAAGGGACTGAAGGGCTGAAGTAGTCCATTCCATTATTCAAAATAAGCTATTTCTTAATGTTCAAGCGTATTTCGATATTCAGGTCATTGGTTACTCCTGTAATATCCGTTGCGAAACACATTGACTATATACCTTTTGTTCTCTCTTTATAAGCTTTCGATCGAGGTATAATATATATCTGTAGTTAAGGGCTGAAGGGTCCTACCAGTCCATTCTATTATTCAAAATATCCATTTCATTATTCAAAATTGACTATTTCTCAATGTTCACGCGTATTTCAATATTTAAGTCCTTCGTTTCTCCTTTAATATGCGCTGCGGAACATTATGACTATATACCTTTTGTTCCTCTCTTGAAAAAACTTTCGATTGAGGTATAATATTTATTATTCAACATATCCATTTCATTTATCAAAATTGACTATTTCTCAATGTTCACGCGTAATTCGATATTTAAGTTCTTGGTTTCTCCTGTAATATCCGCTGCGGAACATATTGATTATATACCTTTTGTTCCTCTCTTAATAAGCTTTCGATCGAGGTATAATTAATATATATCTGAAATTAGGGACTGAAGGGTCCTTCCAGTTCATTTCATTATTCAAAATTGGCTCTTTCTGAATGTTCACGCGTATTTCGATATGTAAGTCCTTCGTTAATCCTCTAATATGCGTTGCGAAACATATTAACTTGATACCTTTTGTTCCTCTCTTGATAAGCTTCCGATTGGGATATTATATATATCTGAAATTAGGGGCTGAAGGGTCCTACCAGTCCATTCCATTATTCAAAATATCCATTTCATTATTCAAAATTGGCTATTTCTTAATTTTCACGCGTATTTTGGCATTTATTCCCATTGTAACCGCCGTAATGGTCAATGCGCCACATACCGATTATACTCAGTTTATTCCTTCATCTATCAGCTTTAATTTGATGGGTTTTTTTTCTTAATAAGAAGCTGCCGGGTTGCAGCAGTCCATTCCATTATTCAAAAAAAGTTATTTCTCAATGTTCAAGCGTATTTCGATATTTAGGTCCTTGGTTACTCCTATAATATCCGTTGCGGAACATATTGACTATATACCTTTTGTTCCTCTCTTACTAAGCTTTCGATCGAGGTATAATATATATCTGTAGTTAAGGACTGAAGGGTCCTACCAATCCATTCTATTATTCAAAATATCCATTGTATTATTCAAAATTGACTATTTCTCTCATTAATGTTCACGCGTATTTCAATATTTAAGTCCTTCGTTTCTCCTCTTATATGCGTTGCGGAACATTATGACTATATACCTTTTGTTCCTCTCTTGATAAACTTTCGATTGAGGTATAATATATATCTGTAATTAGAGGCTGAAAGGTCATAGCAGTCCATTCTATTATTCAACATATCCATTTCATTTATCAAAATTGACTATTTCTCAATGTTCAGGCGTATTCCGATATTTAGGTCCTTGGTTACTCCTGTAATATCCGTTGCGGAATATATCGACTATATACCTGTTGTTCCTCATTTAATAAGCTTTGGATCGAGGTATAATGTATATCTGTAATTAGGGGCTGAAGGGTCCTGATAGTCCATTCCATTATTCAAAATATCCATTTCATTATTCAAAATTGGCTATTTCTCAATGTTCACGCGTAATTCGATATTTAAGTTCTTGGTTACTGCTGTAATATCCGTTGCAGAACATATTGATTATATACCTTTTGTTCCTCTCTTAATAAGCTTTCGATCGAGGTATAATTAATATATATCTGAAGGATCCTGCCAGTTCATTTCATTATTCAAAATTGGCTCTTTCTGAATGTTCACGCGTATTTCGATATTTAAGTCCTTCGTTACTCCTCTAATATGCGTTGCGTAACATATTGACTTGATACCTTTTGTTCCTCTCTTGATAAGCTTCCGATTGAGATATGATATATATCTGAAATAAGGGGCTGAAGGGTCCTACCAGTCCATTCCATTATTCAAAATATCCATTTCATTATTCAAAATTGGCTATTTCTCAATGTTCAGGCGTATTTCGATATTTCAGTCCTTCGTTACTCCTCTAATATGCGTTGCGAAACATATTGACTTTATAACTTTTGTGCCTCTCTTAATAAAGTTTCGTTCGAGGTATAATATATATCAATCCATTATTCAAAATATCCATTTCATTATTCAAAATTGGCTATTTCTCAATGTTCACGCGTAATTCGATATTTAAGTTCTTGGTTACTCCTGTAATATCCGTTGCGGAACATATTGATTATTTACCTTTTGTTCCTCTCTTTATAAGCTTTCGATCGAGGTATAATTAATATATATCTGAAATTAGGGGCTGAAGGATCCTGCCAGTTCATTTCATTATTCAAAATTGGCTCTTTCTGAATGTTCACGCGTATTTCGATATTTAAGTCCTTCATTAATCCTCTAATATGCGTTGCGAAACATATTGACTTGATACCTTTTGTTCCTCTCTTGATAAGCTTCCGATTGAGATATGATATATATCTGAAATTAAGGGCTGAAGGGTCCTACCAGTCCTTTCCATTATTCAAAATATCCATTTCATTATTCAAAATTGGCTATTTCTCAATGTTCACGCGTAATTCGATATTTAAGATCTTGGTTACTCCTGTAATATCCGTTGCGGAACATATTGATTATATACCTTTTGTTCCTCTCTTGATAAGCTTTCGATCGAGGTATAATTAATATATATCTAAATTAGGGGCTGAAGGTTCCAGCCAGTTCATTTTATTATTTTAAATCGGCTCTTTCTGAATGTTCACGCGTATTTCGATATTTAAGTCCTTCGTTACTCCTCTAATATGCGTTGCGGAACATATTGACTTGATACCTTTTGTTCCTCTCTTGATAAGCTTCCGATTGAGATATGATATATATCTGAAATTATGGGCCGAAGGGTCCTACCAGTCCATTCCATTATTCAAAATATCCATTTCATTATTTAAAATTGGCTTTTTCTTAATTTTCACGCGTTTTTTGGCATTTATTCCCTCTGTAACTGCTGTAATGGTCAGTGCCCCACATACCGATTATACTCAGTTTATTCCTCCATCTATAAGCTTTAATTTGGTGTATTTTTTTTCCTTAATAAGAAGCTGCCGGGTTGCAGCAGTCCATTCCATTATTCAAAAAAAGTTATTTCTCAATGTTCACGCGTATTTCTATATTTAAGTCCTTCGTTACTTTTATAATATCCGTTGCGGAACATATTGACTATATACCTGCTGTTCCTCTCTTGATAAGGTTTCGATCGAGGTAGAATATAATCTGAAATAAGGTGTTGAAGGGTCCTGCCAGTCCATTCCATTATTCAAAATATCCATTTTATTATTCAAAATAGGCTATTTCTCAATGTTCAGGTGTATTTCGATATTTAAGTCCTTCGTTATTCCTCTAATATGCGTTGCGGAACATATTGACCATATACCTTTTGTTCCTCTCTTGATACGTTTTCGATCGAGGTAGAATATAATCTGAAATAAGGGGTTGAAGGGTCCTGCCAGTCCATTCCATTATTCAAAATATTTATTTCATTATTCAAAATTGTCTCTTCCTGAATGTTCACGCGTATTTCGATATTTAGGTCGTTCGTTACTCCTGTAATATGCGTTGCGGAACCTGTTGACTATATACCTTTTGTTCCTCTCTTAATAAGCTTTCGATTGAGGTATAATATATATCTGAAATGAGGGGCTGCATCGTCCTACCAGTCCATTCCATTATTCAAAATATCCATTTCATTATTCAAAATTGGCCATTTCTCAATGTTCATGCGTATTTCGAAATTTAAGTCCGTCGTTACTCCTCTAATATGCGTTGCGGAACATATTGACTATATACCTTTTGTTCCTCTCTTAACAAGCTTTCGATCGAGGTATAATATTTATCTGTAATAAGAGGCTGAAAGGTCATAGCAGTCCATTCTATTATTCAAAATATCCATTTCATTATTGAAAATTGACTTTTTCTCAATGTTCAGGCGTATTCCGATATTTAAGTCCTTGGTTTTTCCTGTCATATCCTTTGCGGAACATATTGAAAATATACTTTTTCTTCCTCTCTTAATAAACTTTCGATTGAGGTATAATATATATCTGTAATTAGGGGCTTTAGGGTTCTATAATTCCATTCCTTTATTCAAAATATCCATTTCATTAATCAAAATTGGCTCTTTGTGAACGTTCACGCGTATTCCGATGTTTAGGTCCTTGGTTACTCCTGAAATATCTGTTGCGGAACATATTGAATATATACCGTTTGTTCCTCTTTTAATAAGCTTTCGATCGAGGTATAATGTATATCTGTAATTAGGGGCTGAAGGGTCCTGCTAGTCCATTCCATTATTCAAAATATCCATTTCATTATTTAAAATTGGCTATTTCTGAATGTTCAGGTGTATTTTGATATTTAAGTCCTTGGTTACTCCTCTAATATGCGTTGCGGAACATTTTTACTATATACCTTTTGTTCCTCTCTTAATAAGATTTCGATCGAGGGACAATATATATCTGAAATTAGGGGCTGAAGGGTCCTACCAGCCCATTCCATTATTGAAAATATCCATTTCATTATTCAAAATTGGCTATTTCTTAATTTTCACTCGTATTTTGGCATTTATTCCCTCTGTAACCTCTGTAATGGTCATTGCACCACATACGGATTATATTCAGTCTATTCCTTCACCAAAATGCTTTAATTTAGTGTAATTGTTTTTCCTTGTGTAGTAGCTGCCGGGTTGCAACAGTCCATTCCATTATTCAAAATAAGTTATTTCTCAATGTTCACGCGTATTTCGATATTTGAGTCCTTCGCTACCCCTGTAATATCCATTGCGGAACATATTGACTATATACCTTTTGGTTCTCTCTTAATAAGCTTTCGATTGAAGTATAATATATATCTGTAATTCTGGGCTGAAGGGTCTTGCCAGGCCATTCCATTATTCAAAATATCCATTTCATTATTCAAAATAGGCTATTTCTCGAAATTCAGGCGTATTTCGATATTTAAGTCCTTCGTTACTCCTATAATATGCGTTGCGGAACATATTGACTATATATCTTTTGTTCCTCTTTTAATAAGCTTTCGATTGAGGTATACTATATATCTGTAATTAGGGGCGGAAGGGTCCTACCAGTCCATTCTATTATTCAAAATATCCATTTCATTATTCAAAATTGGCTAACATGTTTGACCCCGCCACATTATTTATGTATGTGCCTGTCCCAAGTCAAGGAGCCTGTAATTTAGTGGTTGTCGTTTGTTTATGTGTTACATATTTGTTTTTCGTTCATTATTTTACATAAATAATGCCGTTAGTAAATAATCCATTTCATTATTCATTATTCATTTTTTAATATTGAATAGTGAATAATGAACTATTTCATCATTCATTATTGAATAATGAATAATGAACTATGAATAATGGACGTACTTCAGCGCGGTGTAATAACGTGGCAGTGAGATCGTAGTGGTCTCGACCTTTGCGATCTTACCACGACCTTAGTTCGCTCTTACGACGCTTCTACTATGACCTGATTTCGCCACGACCGCACCACGATTGTTTTGAACATGTTCAAAGTTGGCTACGCTCATCACGATCTTGAAGACCTCACCAAGACCGTAATAAGACCCTACTGCGATCGCACTACGATCGTGAAAATTTGCATTTTTTTCACAGATCGTAGTGCGATTGTTGCCTATTGGGACTGCGGTATTAAACTTTATTAGTTCACTAGAGCCACATGAGCTTAACAAAAATATTACAACTTAGCCCATATGTTTACATATGTCCTTGGTAACAAGACTCAAAGTAGAAAAAAGGAGGGCCTGAAAGTGCAGAGTGTACAAATTAATCCAAATTATGTCTAATAAAAAGAAAATAATATAAAAATTCAGACATTTAAAACTTTTTTTCAGTTTAAAAAAAACGAATAAAAATTGTGTTCAACAGTAAATAAAGGCAACAGTAGTATACCGCTGTTCAAAACTCGTAAATCCATGGACAAAAAACAAAATCGGGGTAACAAACTAAAACCGAGGGAAACGCATTAAATATAAGAGGAGAACAACGACATAACACTAAAATGTAACACACATAGACAAAATCCCACGAGAATAACAAATATAACATATATATATAACATCAAAACCAAATACATGAATTTGGGATAGACAAGTACCGTGACACGTCTTATCGCAATGTGAATTTACACTCAAAAATAAGAGAAAACAAAAGACACAACGTTATAATGTAATACACACAAAAACGAACTATAATATAACAATGGCCATATTCCTGACTTGGTACAGGGCATTTTTAAAGGGAAAAATGGTGGGTTGAACCTGGTTTTGTGGCATGCCAAACCTCGCACTTTTATGGCCATGTGAAATATAACATCAAAATGACAACACAGGACTACAATATAAATAAATTGGAGGACACAATTGACAAAGAATCACACGAACAAAGCCAACAAAAGGCAACAAGTTCAAAATTTTAATACGCCAGAAGTGTATTTTGTCCACACAAGACCTACGTGTGACGCCCAGATACAAAAGTTTGAAAGCCGAAACGAGTACAAAGTTGAACAGCATCGAGGACCAAAAAGATCAAAAAGGTTGTGCCAAAAAACGGCGAGGGTTTTCTGTTCGTTACCAAAAAATCCCTATAATTTAGAATAATTTATACTTTTGCAAACAGTAAATTTTATAAAATGAATATTAAAAAGATGTACATGATAAAACTGAAGTATTAACTAATTACAGGAAACAACTGAAATGCATTTACATAACCAGACATTTGAAACACAAAAGTAGACACATCCGAATAAGTTTAAACCTCTACGCCAAGTTAAAAAATATGAATTATTTGAAAAAACACATTGCACAAATTTAAACTACATTTCATATATAAAACAGAATTTACAAATAATTTAACAAAAACAGATTATGTTTATCATGTTTATGTTTTAAAACAAAAAAGTTATGTATTTCTGTCGAAAGGAAAATACGTCCACAAATCCGAATTTTGAGCAAAAATACAAAATTTCGACCTTATTACCTAAAAAAAGTAGCACATGAAGGTATATTTTTATTACATATTTGATCTAATCACGCAAAAAATAGCTTATATGCAAATTGTCAGCAAACTGTCAATATGGGATCTATTGTCAAGACAAAATAATGGTTGGAAGATATTACTGTGTACGTGATATGTTGTCTTTAAACTTTTCTAACTTAATTAAGATAAACAAATACGCCTTAAAGCTCAGACTATTATCTTTTTGAAATAATCTGAAACTATTTAAAAAATTGTCAATATTTTACTGGTATATATATTTGACCGAAAAGGACATCTTTTCTTTGGAAATTGTATATAAAAGATATTGCAGAGTTCTTCAAATCTGTTTATTCCCTGTTGGTCCTTGAAGACAAATCTACTAGCACTCGTCAAAACATTAGGACCACCACTTTCTAAGAACCTTAATCGTACAAATGTATATGTTTTCAAGATACAAGTGTGCAAGGTAATGGCGTTTTTTTTCAAACTGTTTATGACTAAATCCGTTTGTTGTGTAATGCTTGATAGAGGAGAATTTAGGGGGCGGGGTTGATAATATACTGAAGCATGATTAGAGCGAGTATCCTCTTGCCCAAACCCCCTTATGAACATTTCTTGATCCGCCAGTGGTAGATACTTTAGTCTGTAAGAGCATGATTTATATGCTGGTTTTAATTGGCTTTTAACTACTAGTACTAGTAGTTTTCAGTTACTATAAATACTCTTATTTTGGTGCTTTGCGTTTATAATCTTTAGTTAATGTTAGTTGTTTTTGGTGTCTCGTATCGATCTATTGGGTTTATCCAATTTCAACGGACTTTTAAACATTGTTTTTATGTTATACTATTACAACACTGACTGTCTAAGTTTAGGGGTTGAACGCTCACACACATGTTGAATCCTGCCACATTATCATGAGCATGTAGTTGAGTGGTTATTGTTTGTTCATATCTGTCGACTCATATTTAATGTTTTTAGAATGCGTTTGTTATATATCGTTAGGCCGTTACTTTATTTCGTCTTAATTGTTTCACATTTTTTTCGTTGTCTTTTATAACTGATAAACAGTATGGAAATTTGTCATTTTTTAAGGCCGCACGGTTGGATATAATTGATAATACTACTTCATTGAATCCCAGTTGATAGTTGCCAAATTGGCAGTCATACCACATCTCCTTACTTGTTATGATATTGTATACATGACTTTTAATTTCGCGTCTTGTCTAATCTTGTATGAAATATTAGTCGCTTGACGTTAAAAACAAACAACTAACAATCAATTAATTTAAACTCGTGTTCAATAAGGAGAAAATTATTTGATTTGTTGGGTTAAAAGGGGGAGGTGGAAGGAGTATTTTGAATATGAATATGGTGGCCTGGTAAGAGCTGGAAACAATATGCATGATTAGCGACAAGTTAAATCTTTAAAATGAATAAAAAATTCCGCAAAAGATCCTCCTGCCCCATTCCCATCCTTAGAATAACAAAAGGTCGTACCCTTACTGTAATTGTCCATGTGTTTTTATTATTTATCCGGATAGTTGTCCTTATAGTGTCCAACTAAGGGGACGACTATTTGATATTCTGGGGAGGAGGATTTTGAAAATAAGCCTTGATTATCACAAAAATCAAAAGTTTGTTCTGTGGTAGTTTGAACATAAATAAATAGCTCTGCAGGTCTATTCGAAAGTATAAGATGGCACCAGATTCTTCATAATTTTTTTTCCAAAAAAAAATCGAGAAACACTTCCGTAAACGTCATATAATGCATTATAAATATTATTTAAATATACTTGAAATGTGAAAAGTTGAGATATATTGTGGTAGAAATACGAGTTGGTAAATATTGGGTACGAGTTTGCGAAGGTACGAGTTGACATGGCTCCACAGCGACATCGTGTGGAATATTATGAAACTATTTTATTTTAAATTTGTAAAACTTTTAGACTTGTCAAACTTCTTGATTTGTAGCATGTTGATTTGTAACTTGTTTTTTTTCTTTAGAAACGCAACTTCTCTTTGGCTGGTAGCGGTAACAATAATACAGACGCGATCTCACAAAACGTGACTAAAACAAAGTGACTACATCTAAAAAATCAAGAAATGTAGAAATTCATGTAATGAATGAAAAAAATACGTTTACAAATAAAGAAATTGTGTTTACACATGTATCAAGAAATTACAAAAAAAAATCAAGAAATGTAGAAATTCGTGGAATGGATGGACAAAATACATGTTACAAATTAAGAAATTACATTTTACAGAATAAGAAATTGCATATGTTACGAATAAGAAATTGCATATGTTACGAATAAGAAATTGCATGCCATTTCACAAATTAAGAATTGTATAATTTTGGGCGGATATTCCCTTCCATAGTTTTGTTCCCAACTAAAATACCCCAAGTTTGAGCACCTTATTTGATTTCAGGACCACCATACTCAAATGAACTACTTTGATATATTTCGTAACTTTTTACCTTAAAGAATCCTGGTCCTGAGTAGATTTTGAAGTTGTCGTCAGCAAAAGATTAAAACACCGTTCATTCTGGGCTTCCGTTGTCGTTGATTTCTATATTTTGTGCAATGTCAATTTCATCATGGAGCACTTTCTCTACAATCAGGGGTTCATTAAGGGATACAACTAAATTGGATATTTATGCTATTAATATATAATAGTTACGATTAAAAACTCAATATTTTAATTTAAGTTGAAGTATAAAAACAATATTAGGTCAATGCCATAAAGATATAAACTTTTTGGTATTCTGAATAAAACTGGGAAGGGAAGGGCGCAGTAAAATCTCGTCCTTCCCTAGTTTTTCAGTCTCAGTAATATTTTTTGTATGAGGCTGAGAAACTGGGGAAGGACGAGGTTCTACTGAGCCCTTACCCATTTTTGCGACGAGTAAAAAAAAAATTATATTTTTCTGACATTGACATAATATTGTTTTTAACTGCAACTTAAATAAATAAATTGATAGCTATATATAGCTATTCAAATCGTAACACAAATGTCAAACTTATTTTCATCCCCTAATGGACCCCTAATTGTGGAGAAAGTGTTCCATGATGAAATTGACATCGTACACAATATAGCTCTGTTACTATATTTTATATGAAATAAACACAACTAGTTGCAGTATAAAAAACATTTTATATTTTTCTGACATTGTGTAGACGAAATGCGTCTGGCGTGCTAAATTATAATCCTGGTACCTTTGATAATTATTAACCTTATATTGTATGGTTAGAAGTACTTAAAGATGACAAAAACTTTAGTATTGAAAATGACTGAAATTTTCAGTACTGAAAAATGACTGACATTTTCAGTACTGAAAAGTGACTGAAATTTTCAGTACTGAAAAATGACCGAAATTTTCTGTACTGAAAACATTTTTTTCTCAGTTACTAAAATTGATATATAAATAAAAGTACTGTTTATATATCGGAATATAATGTACTGATTAGTGATGTTTTCTAAAGTACTGTTTATATAGCGGCATTAAATGTACTGATTAGCGATGTTTCCTAAAAGTACTATTTATATAGCGGCATTTAATGTACATGTAAAGTTTAGGCAAATTGTTTGTAGCGTGACTTGTTCTCGATTGTGACTTGTTCTCGATTGTGACTGTTTTGCTGAGTGTGAATTCCCATTGCTTTAAGACGTGTTACGGTAACTGCTACCTCAGTTTGATACTTATAAGTAATGCAATTTTCATTGTTATTAAATGTTATTTCAGCTTTTAGTACAAATATAGATAGATTGTTTTATTCATTCAAGTGTGACGTCATTTTTCATTTCTGGTACATGTACTAACAGAAAACATTGGCCGTTTTTGGCACAACTTTTTTGAACTTTTGGTCCTCGATGCTGTTCAACTTTGTACTTGTTTTGGCTTTTTTTTTTTTTTATCTGGGCCTCACTAGTAAGTGTTGTGTGGACAAATTGCTAATTGATGCTGGTATTGATATAAATACACAGAACACGGTATGTGGATGATACGTTTATACAAAAAGGTATTTCATACGTATTCCTTTCTGCCTAAGGATAACAAGTACGTCTTTGTCAGGGACTTTGTTTTATTTGTGTATTGCCTTAACCCATGGATTCTATTGATTCATTATTTTCAACGAGGAGAGAAAAGTATGTGCTAGCACAGTCACAGTCAATTTAATAGATGTATGGCTGTCATACAAGTCATATGTAAAGCTATAAATAAAACCAAGTGTAATCTACCTTTTTTACATCATGACATGTCTGTACCAATTATAAGAGGAAACCATCGACACAGTATATATACCGAAGTGCAAATAAAAACTGAAAAGACAATGCAATACACACAGACACGAATTTTAAGATGACAACTGCCACTTTCCCGACACAAAGCAAAGGACATTCTTACTAAAATAGTGGTATCAATAAAATGGCATGTACTGTATTATCTATGAAGTAACAAATCAATCCGAGAGACAAGTTATAATCAAATAATAGCAGAATTGTCTGCTTTCTAACAAAAAGGGGCACCCTGGTCAATAATAAGTTTAATTTCCGATCCTCAAAATTAAACATTACAACTTTAACTGTGAAAACGATTTACAGATAACTACACCATACAAAGGGTTTTAAAAACAAAATCTTTTAAAGGCGTAAAGAAAGGGAAAAACAGTTTGTTTAGATAAATTGAATATACAAATGATTTGGCAAGAGAGAAAGCTACTGTATTTTAGTTAATTAATTTACTTATATACCATTTATTGAGTAATTTTCTTTCAGAACGATAGGTCATTCTTTTTCAAAATAAACCCGGACGATACCAATTTTCAATACAATGTGCTCCAAGGCATAAAATAAAGACATGTGACAGGTCATTATTTTATCCTGATTGAACAACTACTTTAACTGGTTGTGAACAGATTTAATTCATTTTATTTTACATAAATTGATCATAACGAAAAGATGAAAGAAAAGTTGCAAGTCACAGTTTTCTTGTCACTCTCGTCTGTTGAACATTCAACCGAAGCACTACTAACTGGTGCACCCGCAGCTGCTGATTGTTTTGCCTTCTTACTTCCGTCTGACGGTCTTAATCCATATAAAATAGTCGATGCCTCTATTTGTTGATCAGCAGAAGTTCTTTTGTATACTCTAAATCCATTACTACGATGACCTGCAATACAAAGCTTAATTATTTTTGTGTTTAAGTAAGAACTTTTTTTTTTATTGAACTGCATATTCAACATCACAATACAAGACATAAAATAATATTCAAAATTTGGAGAAGTAACTCAAGCTTGACGGACAAACAAACGATTGGACGAGTAATGGTAGATCCGATTACCCGAAATATCGTGGTTGTGACAGATACAATCATTTATCTTGATAATAAGTTTCCTGAAGTTTCTGTACAAAGATAGTTATACATTTTTCTTACAATCATCAGTTCTCTATGAAAGCAATTGAAAATTATTGGGAAAAAGAACAGATATTGGGTAATATCACGCAGACAGGGAATACCTTCGTGTTTTTTTTATTCCATTTTGTGTTGGATAAACAAGAATATTGAAAAGAAAAGACTAGAAATTATAATGTTTCATTCTACTATTATATTACCTGTTGTTTCGGCAACACGTTGTTCTTCTATGCCAGCATTATAAAGGCGTGTGACTGCAGATGCCCGGAGGCTATGGTTTGTGCGCTTTCCTGTCAGTCCAATACTTGCGCACAACCGTTTCACAGTGCCTTGTAAAGTGTTGTGTCCAATGGGATTGTTGCTATACCATATGCATTGTCCATCTTTGAAATGTTTTAAAGGTGTTAGGTAGAAACAATCCTTTCCTCCATTAGCTGTACTGAAATAGAAGAAAACTGTATGTATAATTTCACTTCAAACACACATAATGTTATTATGTAAAGATGATTTTAATTATAGGTAAATTACAGCTAATTTCTTAAAGCTTGTGGATTAACACTTTGGCTGGCTTACTTTAATTGTTTGTATAAATGTAAGCTGAAGCATTGTATTTAAGATTGACATCTGTAATCAATATAGTTTTATTAAACAAGCATGTATTTAAATTTGAAAGTTATCCCAACTACAATTGTCAATATATTTAACAGGGCAAACAAGCTTACCAAAGTATTACCCTACATAAATTAGGAAATAAGCTGTAAAAGGAAAATATGTTAGATAAGATCAACAAATATTTCAGATTTTATCATATTCATTGAAGACAAGACAAGACAAGACAAGACAATTTATTACAACTTAGGCACGATGCGAAGATATATTAAAGAAAACAGTTTGAAATACGGTGAATTCGTATTGGAAAATTTAATGCAACCTGTATTAGGAAATCGGTACAGAGACGGCTTTTACATTAGGGGTAGGGGATATCATTGTTTTACCTATTAGTTTGAATGTCCCTCTGGTATCTTGTTCCCTCTTTTATCTTCATTTTAACGTACAAGGACTACCATTTTTCGGGTTTTTTTGTAGTTTGAAAAGAATTAACGCGTTAAATCACCGCTCCCATTTTTTTATAAAGTTATTGATAAATAATAAGCTCCTTACCAAAGTGACTTGTACTTTTCAAATACTGTTATAATACATTTATTTCTGTTTCCGGGTTTTCAAATGCTCGGACACATTTTGAAACAACTTTTCTGTGCTTTAGGCCACCCGCGTTATCTTTTGAAACATCCTCTTTGTACAACAGATATCTTAATTTAGCATCCTTTTCTTGAAACGGGCCAGTTATTTGCGGATTGGAATTTAGTCTGAGCCGTCGGTGTTCAGTGCCTCACCTTAATGCAAAATATAAACCACATAAATAAAGCAATGTGTCTAGAAGTTGTTGGGGATTATCCACGCCAAAGATACCCTTATCATATAATGACGTTTCTTCATCTACCGATATCACATCAGCCTGCTTGCGCGTAATTGCACCCATACCTTTAGTTGCCCTTTCTTTTATGACAGCATCTAACACTTGTCTAGCCCTAAGAAATTCGGAATCCGTGAAGAAGTTAATACTGGACGATTTCTGATGGCGAATATATCCCTGTATTGGGGAAAACAGGTCATAAATACTATTGGACGGATATGTACCTCCGTCTTTTTTTTTGCCTCTGCTATGAAATATTGTAATGAAGTGGACAGCTCTGTTTTGTCTATGTGTACAAACTCCTTTTGCAATCAATTCGGAGGAATTCCAAAATTATCTGATATCGGACGTAAACGGCGCCCGGCTTGCCAGCTATTGAAGGCATTGTAACCCCATTTATATTTGTTGACTGAATTTTTTGGCACCGATTCCACCATCTTGTTTTGAAGGGATTTAACTGTCTCTGGTTGACCGTGTCTAAACTGATGACGGGTAATTTCCAAATTATAATCACTTGGTTTTAAATCAAAATAACTTAGAATGTCACTTTCTTTTTCCTCACTTACTTGAGAATACGAACTTTGTGTAAGAAAAATCGGGTTCCACTCTAACAAATTCAATTCAATTCAAAGTTTTATTTAGAGTCGATATTCAATAAACTACATAACACAAGCTCTAGTGAGCTTTTCAAATCGACTTAATAACAAAATACAATACACACACACACAATACAATACACACATACAAAAGTCATGAAAACAACACAATTTTAAACATATAATGTATAGTAAGATACCATAATGACATATACAAGTTAAAAGCATATAGTACATTTAAAACATAGCACAAGTTAATAATAAGATTGCACAAATCAAATAGTCGCACAGAAAATAAAAGTAAAATAAAACAGGCATAAACACTATATGCATGCACTGCACTGGCATGAGCTGTTACTTGGATCCCATGTTTGTACCAATTTTTTGAATTGGTCGAAAGATGTTTCCACTCGACAATGGTTCGGTAGCTCATTCCAGATTTGTGCAGCATTATAGCGAAATGATCTTAAGCCATATTTAGTAGTTCGAACTCTTGGGAGTACTGCTGTTTCCTGTGATCTTAAATCATACTTGTTAATTTTTATATCAATCAAATCATGAAGTTAGCTCGGACTTTTTTGGTGAATTATTTTAAATGTTTCTATTGCAATTGTTTTTATTCTTCTTATTTTTAAAGATGGTAATTTAGATTTTTCTAGCAATTTTTCGTAAGGAATATCATAATCTTCATAAATGAATCTTAGAGCTCTTTCTTGAATTTTTTCCATTTTAAAAGAATTTTTTTCACTACAGTAGTGCCAAATTACTGGACAATAGTTAAAGTTCGAAAGTATGAATGAGTAGTATGCTGTTAACCTACCTAGCCTGTTTAAATATTTACCCATACGTTTTAGAATATTTAATTGCCTTGATGCCTTTTTACATATTTCAGAAATATGATTGTTAAAATTTAAATCCGAATCTATAGTTATTCCAAGAAGTTTAACATTTTCTTCACAAGAAATTTTATTTCCATTTAAATTAAATATCAAATTATGTTTATTTGTTTTTTTCCCAATGGCTATAGCCTGGAATTTGTCAGGATTAGCCTTCATTAAATTTATAGAAAACCAGTTTATTAGATTTAAACTATCAGTTTCTAAACTTTCAACAACTTTATCTAAATTATGATCACTGTATGATACAGTGTTGTCATCAGCATAATTATAAATGGTGCTTTTTTGTACAAAATGAAATATGTCATTTATGAAGACATTGAAAAGAACTGGACCAAGAATTGACCCTTGTGGTACGCCTTTAAACATACGATCCCATTCGCTGTAAGAACTTCCAATTTTAATTCGTTGTTTTCTGTTTTCTAAATAACTTTTTAATAATTTTAGAGAATTTTTAGACAGACCGTATGCTTCTAATTTAAGTAAAAGTAAATCATGAGGTAAACAATCAAATGCTTTAGATAGATCCACCAAAATTGCAGCAATAAATTTGTTCTCGTCCAGAGCTTTTTTCCAGTCTTCTATTATTTTAATAAGTGCAGTTTGGCAACCAAAGCCTGACCTAAATGCCGAAAGAAGAGGATGAAAATGTTTATTTAAGAACTCCATTAGTTGGTCATGAATAGCTCTTTCATAAATTTTAGAAATACATGGCAACACACTTACAGGTCTATAATTTTCTTTATCAAGAGAGTTATTCTTTTTAAAAAGTGGGGAAACCTGAGCAGCTTTAAGATTATCAGGAAAAATTGAGCTTTCAATTGATTTATTAACTAAAATTTTAATAGGATTTGCTACTACTGGCTGTGCCAATTTTATAATTTTTGGTGAAATATTGTCATATCCAGTGGCTTTTCTTATATTTAACCTATTTATTTGTTTACTCACAAACTCTTCTGTTACAGGTTTAAAATTCAACTCATTATAATCATTTTTATTCTCTTCAATTTTTATTATACTTGGATGATTTCTGTCTATTTCAATGTTTTTATCTCCTATATCTTTAGCCACATTTATGAAAAATTTATTGAAAATTTCTGTTACCTCTTTAGGATCACTGAGAATTTTATCATTTTCATATAAAATTATGTTATTGTTTGATTTAATATTTTTATTTGATAGAAATGGTTTAATAGTGGAATAAAATGTTGCTGACTTTGGACCACCAGCAGTTCTTTCATTAAAATATGTTTTAATTGAGCTCTTTTTTATTTTTGTCACAGTATTTCTCTTTTTTCTGTACAACTCCCAGTTGGCATCACTTTTATTTTTAATAAATCTATTATGGTACATTCTTTTTTTTATAGATTGCACTTCTTAGATCTTTATTCATAAAGGGTGCAGGTGCTACTATTGATCTTCTTTTTTTCATTGGTATATGCTTGTCAATGATGTTAACAAATTCAGATTGAAAATTTGAATACGCTTCATTGGCATCATCAACTGACAGTAAATTATCAAAATTTACACAAATTAGTTCATCTACAAATTTTTCCTGGTCAAAACTTTTAAAACTCCTGTAATTTATAAATTCCTTTTAATTTTAGGCACAAAACCTTTTAACTGAAACGAAATTATGTTGTGATAATCACTGAGCCCAAAATTAAAATTAAATATATTTTGACAAAAATTTGGTTTGTTTGTCAGGATAACATCAAGTAAAGTTGGTAATGCATATCATCCTTGGTCGTAATAAGGATTTTCTTATAATATAACTGGACAATGATAACACACTTTTATATCTTAACTAGTGAGTTTCATTTTAGTGAATTAGTTTTACCTTATTTGCATAAACATTATAATTTCAATGTTAGGCGTGGTTATAACCAAAATAATTTGAGCAGAATCTCTCACTTTTGTGATCGGTAAGATAGGATAAAAATGTCTGCAAAATTTAAAAAAAAACAGAATATTTTTCGACGGTATATAAGTCAGATAGTGTATATTTTAAGGTTTTTCTTGTCGTAGAACACACCTCGGGATGTCAGGATTGCCCAAAGAAAGACCTCCCTTCGGTCGGTCTTTCATTTGTTCAATCCTGACACCCCTCGGGGTGTTCTACGACAAGAAAAACCTTTAACATATGCATTATCTATAACGTAATTAAAATTGTATGACCGTAAAATTTGAGAACTTGGCGGTTATTGTCTAAACAGTTGGAAAAAAGCATGTTAGTGTCACTTTCATTTTGCTCTACTGAATTGTACTCTATTTGTTTACATATAAGGTGATTTTGGCGTATATATAACAATTAAACCTCTATATTTCTACTTTTTTTATTATATGGAAATTTGATGGTTCGATATTAATAAAACAGGAAATTATTAAGGTTATCAAATATACTAATTAAGATGACACATTTATACCATATTTGATATCATTAAAATGACATGTATGATCTTTAAGTGTACCTTATAACAAAAGTATCTGTTCTTGCTTACATCTTTCTAGTGCACGTCAACATGTGTAAATACACTCATCATATATACCAGGATTCACACTTTATATAGCATTGAGAATCAAAAATTCCTAAACGTTTTGCCAAATACAGCTAAAGTAACCTATTCACGAGGAGGGAAAGCAACTAGGTTTTGTTTGTTTGTGTACTTCAGTTGAAATTGAAACTGTTGTCTTTATTTAGAAAGCAAATTTATAAAGCAAGGATTTTTGTTATATATGATTGGAGAAAAAATATAAATGTTGTCCCATGCAGAATCATGATTATATAAGTTTCCAACGTTCTTCATGAACTTTATCACGTTTTTGCAGCTACATAAAGACTTTTGATTTTTCTACGCTTCATTATACTATTCCTCATCCTCAGTTGAAAAATAAAGGCAACAGTAGTATACCGCTGTTCAAAACTCGTAAATCTATGGACAAAAAACAAACTTGGGGTAACAAACTAAAACTGAGGGAAACGCATTAAATATAAAAGGAAAACAACGACACAACATTAAAATGTAACACACACAGCAACGGACTAAGCATCAGACAAAATCCGATGAGAATAACAAATATAACATCAAAACCAAATACATGAATTAGGGATAGTAAAGTACCGTCACACGTCTTATAGTAATGTGAATTCACACTCACATATAAGAGAAAACCAACGACACAACGAAAACACAACGTTAAAATGTTACACACAGAAATGAACTATGATATAACAATGGCCATTTTCCTGACTTGGTACAGGACATTTTTAAAGATAAAAATAGTGGGTTGAACCTGGTTTTGTGGCATGCCAAACATCGCACTTTAATGGCAATGTCAAATATAACATTGAAATGGCAACATAATATTACAGGACTACATTACAAATGAATAGGAGAACGTATTTGACAAAGAAACACATGGTTAATAGATAACAAAAGGCATCAGGTTTTAAATTCAATACGTAAAAAACGCGCCTCGTTGAAAAAGGTTGTGTCAAAAAATGTTTTCATGCTTGGGATAAGAATCTTTATTATTTTAATAGAACAATTTATGCTATTGCAAACAGTAAATTTTATCAAATCAATATAAAAGATATACATAATGAAACTGAAGTATTAACTAATTACAGAAAACAAAACCCGAATACATGATACAAAGACCAACACAGAAAAATAGACACACCCGACCTAGTCAAGGCCTCAAGGCAAAAAATCATAAAACTTACGTCACATACGAAGTGGTGAAAAGGTACACGAATTACGTCACATGAATTTCTGAAACAGCACAAAAATGACGTCACATTTGAAAAAACTATATCTCAAAAGTAAGATAGAATTAGGATTGATTTAAGATTATAATAGAACTAAATACTGATATTACATTAAAACACAATGCACATTGCAATACTTATAAATAGCAATTAACTATAATATATATATATGTCCAGTTTGGTTTGAATCCAACTTCAAACATAATATCGTACAGAAGATAACGTTGAACAACATCAACTCTAATCAATGAAGGCGGTGATTAATTTTCTTTACCATAATACATGAATATAATAGAAAAGACGTCAACAAATTTGACAAAATCCGACGAGAACCACAAAAACAACATCAAACTAAACACATGAATTTGGGATAGACAAGTACCGTAACACGTCTTATAGTAATGCGAATTCACACTCAGCAAAACAGTCACAGTCGGGAATAAGTCACGTTCGGTAATTAAAAGATTAGACGACGTAATGACAAACCATAATCAACCATATGGTAAAAATATCCTTAGCTAGTTTGGTCAAAGACACATCGTATGAATCAACTAATTCGTGATGGTGTCCATAAAATTTACGGAGTGTCAATTTTAATCTGTCCTCCTCATAACTTTGTTGGAGCAGTTTCTGTGTAAAGAGCACACTTCTGTATATGAAGTCCGTATAGTTTGAACAAGCATGAGAATAACGTATCAATCGTAATACTCTGTAAACACCATACGAAGGGGCAGAGGGTATGTTACTGCTGAGAAATGGGAAATTGATAATTGGGAAGTTGAAATCGTCCCGTTTATCATAGATTTTCGTGTGAAGTCGTCCATCTGCGTCAATATTGAGGAAAATATCAAGGTATGAAGCAGTACTTCTAGTATCAGTAGTGTCATTGATTATAAGTTATCTGGGATATATGAGATGTAAGTATTGACTGAAATATGGGTTATTCAATGATAGAACATTTTGATTTTATACATATTTTATTCATTAAGATATGACTAGAATTGAGCAACAGGCACAACCTATAAAAGCTCTCTCCATATTACTTGTACAAGGTATAATTCAATCACAACAACTGTATTTAAAATAATGCAATATAGTGGAAAAGCATGCTACTTGTGAGCACATACGAGCAAATATATGTTAACAGTGTTACTTACTAAATGCAAAATATATTTAGTTATCAGTTATTTAAAGTACCTTGAAACATGCAAATATCCTTTATAAGTCATTAGAAATATATATATGGCTTGAAAGAGACAATAAGCTTGCTTAGTGGAATAAATGAATTAATGTTGGAGTGTAGAAAAAAATAAAAAATAAAAATAGATGAAACAAAAATTAAAGTAAGTTTCAAACAAAACGTTGAGTGTCACTGATATATTTCTGAACAGATTTAAAAAAAGCATTATTCATATCATATGAAAATAATCTGCTTCCAGAAAGTAGTAATTCAATATTTATGTCAACATTATCAACAATGGAGTAAATGGAATCAAGAAGGATATGTCTTACATCATTATACTTAGGGCAAATAAAAAAGAAATGTTGGTTATCCTCAACAGGATGGTTACAGTTTGTGCAAAAAGTGTTCTCGGATAAGATCTGATTAAACAAATGAGATTTAAGGTTGCTAGCATTATTTCTGAGTTGACAATGACTTATATTTAGTTTCCTTATCCCATAGTTGAAAGGTTTAAATATATCATCAGTCCTATAAAACTTATCTAGTCCACTTCTAAATATACCCAAACTTGGTGATTTTTGTAAACTCAAAGGAAGACTATTCCAAAGTATTATAGTGGAAGGAATGAAACTATTAAAATAAGAGCTAGTTCTAGCAAGAGGCGGGTGAAAAGTGTTATTTTCATTCCTCAAAGTATAAGGGGTTTGTCTGGGAAGATATGGCTGAACTAACTTATATAAGTATGCAGGTGTCATCCCATTTAATATGTTGTAGAATAGTATAAGCTTATGTTTATTACGTCTATTCTCCAGAGTTTCTAAACCTAATTCAATATAAAGTTTTTGTCTGGAAGAATTACGTCGTAATCCTGTAATAATTCTAGCAGCTTCTATCTGAATATTTTCAAGAAGCTCAGTCTCATGCTGGGAGCAATTGCCCCAAATAACATCACCATATTGTAATATAGGTCTAATAAAAGCATATTAAATACGTATAAGTAAACTCCTATCTAATAAGTGTTTAACTTGACGAAGCACAGAAAGACGAGAGCATGCTTTTTTATAAATAATATCAATATGCGTGTGCCATGAAGCTAATGACTGAAATGTTATCCCAAGATGACAGTGAATATTTATTTTCTCAACCTCTTCACCATTCATCCCAAAAAATACAGGTGGATGCTCCCTTTTCCTTCTAGTAAATACAATATTTTTAGTTTTCTTAGGATTAAATTGAACAGCCCATGATTTTGCCCAATTTGAGATAACATCCAAGTCATCAGTCAAAGAAGCAGCCGCTACAGCATGATCATCATCTACTATGACAAATAAAGAGGTGTCATCTGCAAAAAGTCTAATATCATTAGCAATGTCATTTACTATATCATTTATATAAATAAGAAACAGAAAGGTTCCCAAAACTGATCCCTTGGGGACACCTGCATGTATACTTCTTAGAGTTGACGAAAAGCCTTCTGAAACTACCTTTTGTTGACGATCCGAAAGATAACTTTCTATCCAAGATACGAGCTGGTCATTTAAGCCAGATTGTTTACGCTTACATAAAAGTCCTTTATGCCAAACTTTATCGAAAGCTCTAGATACATCACAAAATACAAACCTTACATCCCTACCACTATCCATATTACTAATAATTTTATGATATATTTCAATTAACTGATTAACAGTAGAATCACCTGGTTGGAATCCAGATTGAAACTTTGACAAAAGGTTATTACTCCTCATATAATTATACAAATGTTTAAATAACACTTTTTCCATAATCTTACAAACAATACTAGTAACAGATATTGGACGATAGTTTAGAGCTGAATGTGGACTACCTTTCCCTTTAAAAATAGGATTAACATGTGCAATTTTCCATAACAGTGGAACCTGTTTAACTGATAAAGACATATTAAATAACTTAGTTAATGGTTTAGAAATAAAGCTAGCAACCTCTTTTAAAATTCTAGGACTGATACCATCAGGTCCAGCTGGTTTATTAACATTCAAAATTTTTAACTGGTCTAAAATTTCTTTCTCAGTGATGACAAATTTGTTTAAATGACATGGAGGAGGCTCATTATTTACAGGAATTTCTGGTTCTATATCAATATTAGCTATATCAGCAAAATGATTGTTCAGGATCTCTGATTTGTCCAATGGATGAATAAAAATTTGGCCATCATGTTCCAAAAAAAAGGGGGGGGGGAATCTCTGTTTTTAGTAAAATTTGAAACAGACTTGGCAATACGCCACCATTTACCAGGAGGAATATTTTTGTCAATAAGTTGTGAAGTCAGTTTGCACTTATAATCATCTTTTGCCTTTCTAACTAAACTGATAATTTCATTACGAATTTCTCTAAATTTTTTCCAGAGATCTGGATTATTTGAAGTTTTCGCTTTGTGGTGAATTCTATTACGATGTCTTACCTTGTTTCTAATCAAGTTGTTCATAAATGGTTTATCATTTGGTCTAACTGTAATAGTTTTAGTAGGTATGTATCTATTGACAGTACTTTCGAATGTTTTGACAAAGTTCATATAAACATTATTTATATTATTTGAATTAAAAACAACATCATCCCAGTCAGTATCATTCAACTGGTTTTTAAGACCTTCATAATCTGCACGCTTAAAATCTCGAATTTGTCTTTTAAACGAGTGTTGTTTAAAAGTTTTAAATGAAATTTCGACTGAAACAGGAGAATAAGAACTGCATATCGGTGTAAGTACAGTCACTGATTTAATTAAGTTTTTGCGATTAGTCACACAGTTCCAGTTTGGGTTGTAAAGATGGTAGTCTCCCAAACAGCATTTTCCAAGTTTAACCGGTTAAGTAACCTTTTAAAAGAGTTACTTGAGTTTGACATAATATCACAATTGAAATCACCACAAAGGAAAATTGGCAAATTACAATCAAGTGCTTTATCTACTGACTCACTAAATATGTCCCATACATTAGAATTTGAATTAGGAGGACGGTATAAAACACCAACTAAAATTTTTTCATTACTACAATTCCTCACTTCAACCCAAAGTAATTCAAGATTGCTTACAGATATGTCATTCCGTATAATAAAATGTAAGCTATTTTTTTATATAAATGGTCACACCTCCACCATGTCTATTTCTATCTAAGCTAATAGGTTTATGAAACCCATTTAATTTAATTTGGTCATCAGTAATTGACTTGTCAAGATGAGATTCTGATATACAAATAATGTCATAATCGTGTAGTTCATTGTTAATGAGATCTAACTTAGGAAATAAACTACACACATTATTGTGTACTATTTTCAAATTATTTTTGTTACTCTGATCTGGACCTGGATTTTGCTCAATTCCAGCAACCAGTAATAAAAACTGTATTATACTACTGAGGACAAAAACATTTTTATGATTATAGGGAGGATTATGTTATGAATAATAGTATAGTTTACAAATTTACAGATTAATGTTGAAAACATTGATCAGTCAAAACTATCAAAACTTATAATGAATATATAGTGAAACATAAGCACATGATGTACACTTTGGACAGATCCTTGAAACCGAAAGCTGACGTATACATTAATTAACAGGACACTCAAACATAGACGAGATAAAGTACAAAACAAAACATACATGTACAGAACATATATACAAAAGGGAAACATTAATAAATAACAGATGTTGATGATATCAGATATCACTTATCTTGTGATACTGTAATACTATTGAAAAAATTAGCAAGGTCTGTGTTCATGCAATAATCTGTGAATTTGACTTACAAAGATGTATGGCAGTAATTATAATGTGAAATGTAGAAAACAAAACAAAGGCAAAATAAATAGGCAAAAGTAGGAGAACACTTGGCCTGAATTTCAGACAAAAGTTGAATGAGCCGCAGTAAAATTTACTAGACTAATCTATAGAATATGCTTGACAGAAGTTTATAAGCTTGACTTAATTTTCAATTTACGAGTGCAAACAGAAGTGAGAAACACAATTTGTCAAATGATTAGGATTATCTATGTTATAGATTATGGTAATACTGTATATTGAGGGATATTGATGTATGTAACATCCTTCACAATTGCAACCATTATCCAGTTGCTTGAGTGTAAATCTCATGTGTAAAAACGAGTTAACTCTGGAAGTAAATAATTAAATTTGTATGTTTACAGCTAACCGGAAATATGAGTATTTTCAAAATTAAACCAAATACGTAGGAAACGTATATTTTCCGAAAAATAGTTACAAAATAAAAATAGTTGATTGGTATAAGAGACAAAGTGACAAATCTCATCCCAAGGTTCAAGTTGGTGTTGTAGACAACAAAATAATTATAGATGAACAGGAATTATATAAAAATACATATGGGACTTGACAATATCAAAGAAATTTGAAAAGCCTGTTCAAGTGATTTTATACACACATTTTATTTTTTCAGTTTTTTGTTTATGTCGTCAAATATTTCAAACCGATGTCTAGTTTCTTCCTCGTCTGATCCATATACATGACCATTAAAATATCATGAACTGATTACATTGTCATGGTGATACAATCTATTTAGGAGACCCTGGTTGAGTTTTCTTATATCATCACCAATTCTAACTTTGAGTGCTTCGTTTATAGCCTTCTTTTTACGCAGAAGTGAAATGCTGGTATCCATTCTTAGAAATTTAATAAGAACTGGTCTTGGACTCCCTTCTTTCCCTGTTCCAAAACAAAAAAGCACCTTGCGAAATTCTTTAATTTTACTTTCCGATGTATTGTTGATGTTCTTTCATTTAATAACCCATATTTCAGCCAATACTTACATCTCGTATATCCCAGTGAACTTGAAATTAAGAATACTACTGATACTAGAAGGACTGCTTCATACCTTGATCTTTTTCTCAGACGCAGTTGGACGACTTCACACGAAAATCTATGATAAACGGGACGAGTTCAACTTCCCAATTATCACTTTCCCATTTCTCAGCAGTAACATACCCTCTGCCCCTTTGTATGGTGTTTACATATCTCAGTTGAAACGTTGTTATCGTGCTTTTTCAAACTATACGGACTTGATATAAAGGAGTGTGCTCCTTACGCATAAACTGCTCCAAAAAAATATATTAAGAAGACAGATTAAAATTGACACTCCGTAACTTGTACGGACACCATCGCGAATTGGTTGATCCATACGATGTGTCTTTGACCAAACTAGCTAAGGACATTTTCACCACATGTTAGTTTGTGGTTTGTCATTACGTTGTCTTATTTTTTAATTACCAAACGTGACTTGTTTCCGATTGTGACTGTTTTGCTGAGTGTGAATTCGCATTGCTATAAGACGTGTTACGGTACTTTTCTATGCCAAATTCATGTATTTAGTTTTGATGTTTTATTTGTAATTTTCATTGGATTTTGTCAAATATCTTGACGTCTTTTCGGTTATATTCATGTTTTATGGTGAAGAAAATTAATCACCGCCTTCATTTATTAGATTAATTCAACGTAATTTGTACGATGTATTACGTTTGCAGTTTGATTCTGAATTAACCGTACATAGAATATAGTTAATTGTCTAATTGCTACCTCAGTGTGATACTAATAAGTATTGCAATTTTCATTGTTATTAAATGATATATCAGTTTTTAGTACAAATATAATCTGAAATCAATCCTAAGTCTATCTGATTTTTGATAGATAGTTTTATTCATTCAAATGCGACGTCATTTTTCATTTCTGGTACTAACAGAAAACTTTGGCCGTTTGTTGGCACAACTTTTTTGAACTTTTGGTTCTCGATGCTGTTCAATTTTGTACTTGTTTTGGCTTTCACAGTTTTTTTTTATCTGGGCCTCACTAGTAAGTGTTTTGTGGACAAAACGCACTTCTGGCGTATTAAATTTTAAGTTTGGTGCCTTTTATTAGATAGTATTTGTGTGTTTCTTTGTCAATTGTGTTCTCCTATTTATTTGTATTGTAGTCCTGTAATGTTGTGTTGTCATTTTAATGTTATATTTAACATGGCCATACAAGAGGGTGGTTTTGCATGCAACAGGTTCAACCCACCATTTGTTTCTTAAAATGTCCTGTACCAAACCAGGAATATGGTCATTGTTATATATAAGTACAATACATATTAATTCTGTTTCAATTTGAATAATGTTGAGTTTGATTGGAGAAATGTCTAACTTATGGAACTTGAAAGAGGTTTATCTTGCTATAAACCATGTTCAATCAATCATGTTGCACATAAGAAAATGCCTGTTCCAAGTCAGAAATATGATGAGGAACTTTTCTTTTCGAATTTTACTACGTTATATTTAAGTATAGCGCACTATTTATAATTTCTCATTCAAATCTATTTGACTTATAAAACAGCATTACTGTGTTGTTTTATTCTGTTTTATGACACAAAGTGCTTTCGTCACCATTCACTGCTATGTTAAAATGGTTGTATGTTTTTTTTATTAAGAATGGTGAAAATGCACTTTACATTGCTGCACGGTACGGGAACAGAGAAATCACCAAATTGCTTATTGATGCTGGTATTGATATTAATACACAGAACACGGTACGTGGATGATACGTTTATACAAAAAGGTATGTCATACGCATTCCTTTCTGCCTAAGGATGACAAATACTTCTTTGTCAGGGACTTTGTTTTTTTTGTGTATTGCCTTAACCTATAGATTCTATTGATGTATTAGTTTCAACGAGGAGAGAAAAGTATGTTCTAGCACAGTCACAGTCAATGTAATAGATGTATGGCTGTCATACAAGTCATATTTAAAGCTATAAATAAAACCAAGTGTAATCTACCTTTTTTACATCATGGCATGTCTGTACCAATTTTAAGAGGAAACCATCGAAACAGAATATATACCGAAGTACAACAAAAAAATGAAAAGACAATGCAACATACACAAACACGAATTTTAAGATGACAACTGCCACTTTCCGGACAAAAGCAAAGGACATTCTTACCAAAAAAGTGGGCAGAACCTCGCGATTTCATCGCAATGCCAAATGCAACATCAAAATGACAACAATTCATGACAAGACTACAGTGCATATTAATTCAAACACATTCAGGACATAGTTAAACACAAATACACAATACAATAGAGTATTTAGACATGTTTGTAGTTATCAAAGGTACTATGCCATATTTGATATCAATAAAATGGCATGTACTGTATTATCAATAAAGTAAAAAATCAATTCGAGAGACAAGTTATAATCAAATAAAAGCAGAATTTTCTGCTTTCTAACAAAAAAAAGGGGGGCACCCTGGTCAATAATAAGTTTAACTTCCGATCCTCAAAATTAAACATTACAAAACTTTGGCTGTGAAAAAGATCTACATATATCTACACCATACAGAGGGTTTTAAAAACAAAATCTTTTAAAGGCGTAAAGAAAGGAAAAAACAGTTTGTTTACATAAATTTAAAATACAAATGGTTTGGCAAGAGAGAAAGCCACTGTATTTTAAATAATTATTTACTTAATTAAAATTGTAAGACCGTGAAACGGGAGAACTTGGGTGGTTATTGTCTAAACATGTAAGTGTCACTTTCATTTCGCTCTACTTAATTGTACTTTATATGTTTACATTTAAGGTGTTATTGGCGTATATATAACAATTAAACTTATACATTTCTTCTTTTTTTATTATATGGAAAATATTGATGGTTCGATATTAATAAAAAAGGAAACTCTTAATGCTATCAAATATACTAATTAAGATGACACATTTATTCCCCTTTACCATATTTGATATCAATAAAATGACATGTATGATCTTTAAGTGTACCTTATAACAAAATTATCTGTTCTTGCTTACATCTTTCTAGTGCACGTCAACATGTGTAAATACACTCATCATGTATACCAGGATTAAAACTTTATATTCACGACAGACCCGTGTTTCGTCTATAGAAGACTCATCAGTGACGATCTAAATTTTTTTTTAAAAAGACGAAATTTAAGAGCATTGGGAATCAAACATTCCTTAACGTTTTGCCAAATACAGCTAAGGTAATCTATTCAAGAGGAGGAAAAGCAATTAGATTTGTTTGTCGTGTACTTCAGTTGAAATGGAAACTGTTTCTTTATTTAGAAATAAAGAAATAAAATACGGTAAACAAGTTAAATTATAGCACACATGTGCGTTTGAGTTTCATGTCGATCTATTTCGTGCACAACTAGGGGTCATCGTAATCTCAATGTTAGTCTTTACTATTTTATCGGCCAGTCAGCTGTTACATATGTAACAACCCGCCGATCAGTTAAGTATGCGTCAAGTTTACGTCGTCCATCTATGGGTCATTTTAAACAATCCTTTTGTCTGATTAGACGGTTCGAACGGAATGATTTGAATTGACCTTCACTAAATAACATTGTTTGATTGTTAGTTTTGAAGTGATTGTCGTTATTTTATTTGTTAAAACGGAGCCACCGAAAGTACATATAGCTGACAATGGTTTAATTATGTCGCAAAATTTTCACCACGCAACAATTTACTTGTTTGAGAGAAGTGAATCACGACTTGGCACGATGTTTTGTGACTCAATACAAAACAGATGGTTTTTATTCAGACAATGTCCTTATCAGGTATATGCAGCAGTGAAACATGAACTGGTTCCATTTCTTAAGACTGCCATTTGTTATTACTGCAGTAAAATCTTAAGATCAATATTCGTTTATAAATAACCATGAGTGTTTCTTATATTTTCATAATCATGCGATATATTTGTAAAGTACACACTAATCAGAATAGATCAGGCTCTGACCTAAATGAAATCGCCATTCAACTCATTGTTTATTCCTTTTTGTACACAATGACTGGCAAACTAAAATACAAATAAAAACACTCGGAGCCTTGTTTCAGGAGCTGCCACCTTCAATTGTTTCACAAATTCATGAAAACTGTATCTGACTTTCATTTTATTCACAGAAAACTAGGTAGTTTGACACCTTGTGATTGGAAACTCAAGCAAATTTATAAAACAAGGATTTTTGTTATATATGATTGGGGGGAAAAACGGATAAGGATAGTCAATGTGAATTTCATCTGCGTTTATCATGCGTTAGACAACCAAATTTGTCGAATATGACGGCAATGTAGAGGTAAAACAAGACAAAATAAATTGTTAACTAACTATCTGCATTTAAAAATATATCATTTTATAGAATATTTCAACATCCAATTAGATAATCCTGCAGGACTGTCACACACAGTTATATAGGACAAAACAGAGAGAGAGAGAGAGAGAGAGAGAGAGAGAGAGAGAGAGAGAGAGAGAGAGAGAGAGAGAGAGAGAGAGAGAGAGAGAGAGAGAGAGTGAGAACGCCGTTGTCTGATACATAGACGCATTAAAAAATGTTGTTTGATACATATGAGCGTTAACGATATAATCGACGATAAAAGAAAAATTTCTCAAAAATTCTTAGATAAACTAAAAAGGAAACAATATTGAATAGCAGAAACATGTATTTTACCTAAAGCTATACCCAAATCTTGGAAAGAAAATTAAAGAGTAAAACATCAACAAATACTCAAATTCATATTCAACAAGATCTAAAGATGAATTGTCATGGATTGCATTACAATCTGGACAACATTTCACTCAAAGAAATATATAATATTTTAATTAAATCTAATAAAGAGCTCTCAGTAGGATTCTAAGTATGGGAAAATCGTTTCACTTTTGATAACGTTACTTAATTTATAAAGAAGAACCTTAATTCTACATTCCATTTTTTTTAAAAACAATAGAATGAAAATGTTTAGATGGAAATTACTGCCTAAAATTACTGCAATGAATCATAATTGGTACCGTTGGAAAATATCTGATAATTCAAATTGTGTGAATTTTTTGTTCCAAATGTGATAACTATAATCTTTGAATGCAAATAGGTAAAAAATTATTAATGAATACTTTATGACATATTTATGTATTTTAATATAGATCAACATGTCTTCTGTCTTAAAAATCTTGTACTTGGATATAAGATATTGAATATAATCCACTTAATCATGTCATGACAATGATTTGTTTGTGATTTATTTGTCATTTATCAGAAAAGAGAACTAAATTTGTGAACATGTTATTAGACGAAATTCAAATTCAAATGTTATATCATCTAGAAAAATAGTTTAACAAATCAATCTGGACATGCAAGAGCAGGGGGCTCAATTAGTGGGAGATATTATGGACATAATTGTGCAAATCGTGATACAAGCATGAAATTTGGTATAAAGGTTGACTAAATGATAGTTAAAAAAAATCCGTTGCTGGCCTTCAAAATTTTACATTTTTTTCAAAATGGCCACCGCCCATTTGAAAATGGCGTCATATCCAATTGGATAAATTTCGTAAATCCTTTTAAAGCTGTTTTATATGTATAATCCAATGTAAGTTTGGATAAAACTTCAATTAAAGTTCGTAAAGTGCGATAAAACAATACATACATGAAGAAAAAAGTGACTTCCGGTTCCAAAATGGCGGCCACAACGTGGACAATGTCAATTTGATCATTTCTATCAACTTAACAAGAGATATCACGGTCTTTGTCGGGTTCAAATGCATAAATACAGGTTGACTATCTTATAACTATCTCACAGTGACCAATAAACACACCTGCACAAGGAAGACCAAAACGGTAGGATTTACAGTTACCCACACAGCTGGGTTTCTAGCATTTGCATCTTTTGAGCAGCATGCTTATCATGGATAATCATTCGTGTATCTGTTTCTTCATGGTAAAGGGATATCTGGGAATTATCCGTATTGAAATGGCAAAGAATATTTTCACCTTGAGTAACATAAGCATTTTTATAAATCACTAAAGAATTATGTCGGCAAGAAACTTGAACAAATCCGTTTTGTTGTCATCTTCACAGAGAAAACTACTCCAATTCCTTGGCGTGTTACTAGTACCACAAACTTTCCGTTTAGCACCAATACTTTGACTTTTTTCTCGTCCAAGCCTTTAAATCATTCATTTAATAAACATCAAATACAATGTCTTCTCTTGGATACTTATCATTGCAAGATTTTAGGCTAAAGGCAGTATGACATCATTTGCATAATCATCAGATATTTTTGCCCCACGTGGTGGCCTCGATTAAACCATTGCTGCTCCACCAACGACAAATGCGTCAGAATTTGGATCAGTTGATGGGAAATTGCAAAATATTTCAAGTATACTTCCTTGCTGCGATTTTATACCACTGTTTAAAGTGACATTTTGAGACAAAGACGGGGGAGCATTTTGGTGTTCATGGCTTAAGAAATCTTCAAAGTCAAACTGTCTACTTTGACAAGAAATTAAATTAAAATAAAGAGATCGCAATTACTTTTCAGGTTCTCCCGCTTTTGACAAAGACGTTTCCAGTTTCATTTTACGCCTTTTATAAGGAATTGATCTTTTTATCTGGTTATAAAAAGCAGATTCTCTTTCGTTTTGCATTTGCTTCAAAAGATATCCGTATTGTTTGGACCCAATATCTTGGAGTTTATATACATATCTTACTTGCTTCCGAATCTAAAACTTCCATAAATGAGCCAATTGTGTACAGATCTGACGACTTTGTAGAAATGAATTTCCAAACTTGTTCATCACTTTGGAAAGCCTTTGAAGCTTTTTGAAGAAATATTTGTGTGTATCGTAGAGTCTTCATGATGTCGTTTATCTGTTATAGAATGACTCAAACCACTAGATCTTTAAAATTCATCTACTAGTCTACTGACTTCTGGTCCGGCTACCATCCATCGTCCTAAAGGGATATTCGGTTAAATGTATGGCACCAAAATCCCCTTCACAATTGTATTATTCTGTTTTTGTGCCTGATCAGTTGTGATATAAGAAAACAACTATCTGGTCTTACGCAAAGTAAGATTACCACTTGCAAATTCCATTGCCACAAGTTGGTGATGTTCGTGAAGGGATGCTGTGGCACCGTTAAAGTCCACCATTCCTCTAAAGTCCACAACACCGCTAAAGTCCACAAAAAATTTCCGCTAAAGTCCACAACACCGCTAAAGTCCACAAACTTTCCGCTAAAGTCCACAAAATGACCTCCGCTAAAGTCCACAAGGAAACGCCGTTAAAGTCCACAATAGCAAGTTCCGCTAAAGTCCACAAAAAAGCACCGTTAAAGTCCACATCATTTTTTATTGTTAAAAACATATTATTCGGTATTTTTATCCCGTTAGTACAATAAAAAGCATCAGTTTGATACATGAAAGAAGTACAGTATCTGTATATGATTTTGTTCCATTAATTTTGATCTTTGTATTATGATGATGATGGCCAATTTGGACATCATTTTTAAAAAGTTTGTAAATTCGTTAGTTATATTATTACTGCATTCTACAAGTACTTTTTTTTCTTATCCTTAACATTCAATAACTTTTTGACATAATTAATGTACAAAGCAAAGGTGCCTCCTAATCTATAACATTTACACGGCATTCATTCAGGCAACAATCTAGATTATACCATTAAACAAAAAAAACTAGTAAGTTTATGAAATTCCAAAGTTCTCCTGTCGCAAAACTTTTAACCAAAAATATATAACGTTATTAATATCTGTGTTCGCTATAGAAAACAACAAAAAATAATGTGTTATGATTTTCAGAACGGAAAAATGAAGCCGATATGAAAAATTCTAAACTAGATGTGTCAAAGCAACACGAATGGCCCCGTCCCAAAAAGTTGAAAAATCTGCAATTTCAATATAAACACATGTGGACACAAACATGATGGTAGCCTCACATATCAAAAATCAGCTCAAAAACAGGAGGGGAATAGAGAAAAAATCCGTATAACTGTGATTTTCAAAATTTATAAAAGTCCAAAGCCCGTCATTTCAGCGAAAATTTATGGAGCTTGACCTATAACTCATCATGGAGCAGAACGAAACTTAAACTTGATCTGTAACTCATCATGGTTAACTCACATACCAAAAATCAGCCCCATACCTGAAGGCATTTTGAAAAAAAGTCCGTATAACTGTGATTTTCAACAATTTCTCAAAGTCCAAAGCTCGTAATTTCGGCAAAAATTAGTGGAGCGGAACGAAATTTAAACTTGATCTGTAATTTCGGCAAAAATTATTGTAGCCGAACGAAACTTAACCTTGATCTGTAACTCATCATAGTTAACCTACATACAAAAAATCAGCCCCATACCTGAAGGCATTTTGAAAAAAAGTCCGTATAACTGTGATTTTCAACAATTTCTCAAAGTCCAAAGCTCGTAACTTCGGCAAAAATTAGTGGAGCGGAACGAAATTTAAACTTGACCTGTAACTCATCATGGTTAACTCACATACCAAAAATTAGTCTAATATCTGAAGTCGGTTAGAAAAAAACTCCGTATAATGGTTTGTTGCGGAATGACGGAATTACGGAAAGACGGAAAGACGGAATTACGGAAAGACGGACAAAGGGTAAAACTATATGGCACCGACAACTTCGTTGCGAGGCTATAATAAAAAAAAGATCTATTATGCTTTAAATAACATTTTTATCGATTAGTATCGGAAATGGATGCGTTGAATGGATTTCTATCAAAATGTCACAATAAAACCTGATTTGATCGATATAGGAAGATGTGGTATGAGTGCTAATGAGACAACTCTCTATCCAAGTTAAAATTTATAAAAGTAAACCATTATAGGTCAAGGAACGGGCTTCGACACGGAACCTTGGCTCACACCGAACAGCAAGCTATAAAGGTCCCCAAAAGTTACAAGTATAAAATCATTCAAACGGGAAAACCAATGCCATAAATGGGGCTTAAAAAATATATACATACACTAGTTGTTTATCTTGGTAAAGTGTTTTAATCACATGTAAAATTACTCACAAGATTAATATGTATAAAATCACAAAACGCTAAACATGTTCTACAGTAACCAATACAATTGTACTGAAATGAACAGAAACATTCTTTGATATTATATAATTCGTAAAAGTTTCTGCTTAAAACTTCATACTAGTCTTCCATTTAGCTTTTTCAAAATACTAAAAAAGTATCTTCAAAAAGAGAATAAAGAAAGGAAATTAACTCTGAAAGCGATACCGTGAACTTTGATGTGACGTACATTTTATCAATCAATATGACTAGTCTATAGGATAGTTCAACAATTGTTGGTGTTCGGGCTCAATGCAAGATGAACTTTCCTATCGCGTTTATTCTATATCCACACCCTGCCTTTATCCTATATCCACACCCTCCAATGTCCATAGACACATATTTATATTAGTTCTGGATTTCTCAACACACAAATACACCGGCAAGTGAATGCAAAAAACAAAACAAAATACATTTGACGGCATTTACAGTTGGATTTTCACAAACCATTTTCTGAATATATATTTGTTTATTTGGTCATACTTTTTTTTCGGTAAGTTTTGTTTTTTTCCTGGTGCAAATCAAATTTTTTGGATAAAATATAAACTTTTTGTTATGTCATCAGAAATTGATAATTAACGCTTCAAAATAGATATATTACCAAATAAAGTTATGAGAGTTCTGCTTCTATTAGTACTAGTTTTTATTAAAATCTTACATGAAATAGTCCCTAAATATTTGTTGTGAAAAAAAAAACGTAGATTTTCATGATATATATAACAACAAATTGTAGGTGACAAATACTTCTGACCATCATATCAGTCATCTGATTAAGATGAAGAATTGCCAATAAAATTAAATATGCATAGAGGGTCGATGTCCTCTGTGTCTATTTCTACGGAGGCTACTTTCCCCGCGTAATAAGTTTAAATAACAACTAAATGTGCATGCGTTTTTGACAGTTCAAACAGGGTAAGCAAACTCTGATTAAACGATGCATTAAACGGCACACAACGTTTGTTATAAAGAAATGCACTCTTGATCTCTTGATAGATATATGTAAAGTTGTAAACAGTTTCAGAAAAGGTATCATTCCAGGGGATTGAAATTCTGCTTTTGATAAAAATTTTGGGAAATATGTGACATCTTTGCCCTCTTTTGCAATATTGTTTAGAAAATACATGCAGGTTGTTGCCATACAGCAAAAAGAAAAAGAAATATCTAGCTTTAACCCTTTAACTACTGGATATCAAATCTATGAAAAATACTGATTACATACGTATGCACAATATGTGACACAAACGGTACGCTTTATATGTAAGATAGCAAGGACAAGGAGGTGGTAAATTTTATGTATATTGCTGTCTGTCATAAGTGCTAATCCATAGACAAATCTCATTTTGTGGTGTCATTTCTAAAAAAAGAGCAATGAAACTACCATTACATATCAGTGTCAACTATATAAGAAAGTTTTTATAAGCATCGGATTCCTCTTTGTTGAGTGAGTGCAAGTCTCGCATACTGCCCACACATAGTGGTCATCGTGTCAGCCACTGCTTCACCTAGATTTCTCGGCGCCCGTTTCTGTCTACACCTTCTTCTATGCACTCTTGCAATCACCGTCATTACTATTTACCTGTCTCTCTGAGCTCTTACCCCCTTGCCCACATATCCAACTGCCTTATTTCTATGTAGATGTTTTATAAATGTATGATTTTACTCGGATTTTCTACTGAATATAACCAAATAAACGGAGAATGTGTCCAGCTAGTATATATAACATTATAAAGTATTATTACAGAAGAACGGCCACCCAAATTCGCATTTGATCCGTGTTTTATGGTATTAAGCATTGTGTATACGGCGTTTCATAAAATTTGGTTGAGGCAAAATAAAATTAGAGAACGGAAACTAATATTGTTGGGACGTACGTACGGACAAGGGTTACACTTAATGCCCACCCCGAAGCGGAGGGGGATAAAAATTTCGGACGTTTTTATACTAAAATTATGCATACCCGGCCAAATCCCGTTTATCGTTTATCCCTACGACCCATATACGATCTGGTCGATTTGGTCTGGTCGAGATCAGGCTGAGATCGTGAATAGTTGATTTGGTCTTGATAGTCGATTAAAGATCGTGAATTGATCGGAATTATCGAATAGTATTAATTTTTTGTCGAGATGAAGTCGTGATGGAGTCATTAAGGAGTCGTGAATGGTCGAGTTAAAGTCGTGTAAAGTCGGATGGCGGTCAGGTAGAAGTCGTAAACAGGCCCGATCAAGAATTTGTTGGAGCTTGGTCGTGGAAATTTGGACAATCGGGATCATCGAGTTGATCTGAGCGGCAGTGTGAACCTAGCTTTATAGATATTTGCAAAGGAAATTTAAATGTCAAATATAGGCTCCTAATTATGTCTCCAGCATATACATACAGGGAACGCTATGTTGGAGTTTCTTGTGGATGAACAAATGTTTACTAAAGAATAAAAAGACAGTAACAGCTAGATAACTTTTCAGAAATGTTGTCTGTTTGATTGATAGAAAATCGCAACACAGAGATCACATTTATGGTGATAAAGCAAATACTATTATCTTTTCATTTACCAAAAATTAATATAATTTATGCTGACAAGATGACTTTCTAAGAAAAAAACAGAAATTGATCTTTTGAAAATAAAGAAAAAAAGGTTTGGACTTTAACGGTGCTTTTTTGTGGACTTTAGCGGAACGTCTTGTTGTGGACTTTAACGGTGTTTTCTTGTGGACTTTAGCGGAGGTCATTTTGTGGACTTTAGCGGAAAGTTTGTGGACTTTAATGGCGTTGTGGACTTAAACGGAAAATTGTTGTGGACTTTAGCGGTGTTGTGGACTTTAGAGGAATTGTGGACTTTAACGGTGCCACAGATGCCATACCTCGGAAATGGATCGCGATCGGTAACCATCGAGCATAATCAGCATGATCAACACAAACAAAATACGTATCCTGCTTAGTATGGACTGTTTGTAAAGTACGATATCTGACTTTTAAAATGGGCGTACTACCGAAAGCACAAGAAGTTCTTAATTCATAATTGAACACCAGAAATTAAACTGTGGTTGAGATGACTCTCTTTCCTTACACCAGTTGATCAAATACTTAAACGTCACAGAGTCATGAGTTATATGTTCTACGTTTACGCGTTTATAAGCTGGCATTATCAATTTAATCAACACACATGCTGTCATCGATGTGCGCGTTTAGTTCTTATTACATTTGAACATATATCGCCATTCTAGATGTTGCAATATCGGCTTCAGTGAGGGCACATGCCCATCCACTATCAAGCAATATTTTACTCAGACTTTTAAAACAAGTCAATGTAATGTACAATCCACCAAACATGACGATAAACTTATCTTCTCCGTACAAATCTGGCCATTTCCACTGAAATTGCTTAACCAATGCCAAAGTGGTTGCTTTGCAGCTATGATTATGGTTGCCCGGGATTTAGAAAGTTAACAACCTTTTTCACCTTATTCAATGAATGCTTGATCATTGCACCTGAAAGGACGTGTTTTCAAACAGTGGCATCATAAACGTTACACAAACTTGAACAGAAGAACCTAGATGTTTTGAGGAATGAAATGATGACAAAGATATGTTTACAAAATCCAAATCCTCATCTGTAAGATGAACAACGATTTACATAATTGTGCCCTTATAGTGCGTCCAAATCTCCTTTTATGTCTATAAATAGTCTGTGCATGCGCGAAATTGTTAAAACGCATATGTATCATAACCTTAAAAAATGGTATCAAACAAATTCATAACCTAATTAAAAATCCAAAAGCGCTAAGTATATAATGAATAGTTCAAATGTTTTTGTGTGAATTTTGTAACATTTTCGCGCATGCACAAACCCTGAACATGTAAAATATTCATTTCTAGTATATATGTCAGATGAAAAGACGGTAGCTACCAAATCTGATAATATATAGTCTAAAAGAAGGTCAAAGAATTTTTTTTCCAGAAAATAGGTATTTTAAACCTGAGAAAAAACAGCCATTTTAGAAAAGGTGATGGCCATAATGAAAAAATGATTTTTTTTTATGGCCAGCAGTTTTTTCTTAAAAAGTATATAATAATGATGCTTCGTGCTAATTTTCGTGCTTGTATCATCATTTGCACAATTCCCTCAATTTTGCTTGCTAATATCTTCCACTAAATAGCTCCTTCTTTGGTCTCTTCTATATTCTTCTTTTTACTTACCTGAAATATTGGATAAAAATTTACACATTTGTTATAAAATACTCACCATTTCATGAAATTATTTGTCAAGCCATGAGGCTAATTATGCTTAATCATCTTGATCAAAGTACTTTCGGTTTGAACTAGTTTGTTAAATACGAAAACAAATAACGGACACAATCCGTTTTTAGTTGTTGTTTATATTTCTTTCTTATATGATTGTTTATATATAGGATCACTGAATTATGTATTTGTATTGTGTGCTCGTGTGAATACTTTGAAAAGTGCAACTAACACACACACGATAAACATATAAGATATATTTTGCTAATCAAATCCCCTGGTTTCATAAGCTAATAATAACACAAGGAGGAACCTTAGCGTCATTGTTGTAGCGCTAAGGGACATTGTTTACAACCAGTAGTAATAAAAAAAATATTTAAAGTTGAAAAATATAAAATATATTTAATATGAAATAATGATATCATTATCAGCCGAAAAACAATAACACAATAGTTCATAACCATAAAATTTCTAATGGGATGTGTGACTTTGCGGGACAGCTTTATCTTTCCCTTATGCTGATTTATCTGTATGTTTAACACGGCTGTGTCGTTATTATTTTTCTACCAAGGATGGTTCAACTGCACTACACAGTGCTGCAAGTAGAAGACATACAGAAATTGTTCAATTGCTTATTGATAATGGAATCAAAATCAATTTTCAGAATAAGGTAAGTTGTACAAAAAAAAAAAACAAATGAAAAAAGAGTGAAAAAAAGTAGCATGAACTATTATAATCTTAAATTAACCCCTCATACGTTTTTTTCGAAGACAAAAATGAAAAGGGTTATGCATACGGTTGGTTATAATTAGATGTTTTATTTGGCACCGTATGATGCCGTATTTGGCACAACCTTTTTGAACTTTTGGTCCTCAGTGCTGTACAACTTTGAACTTGTTTTTACTTTCGAACTTTTATATCTAGGCGTCACTTGTAAGTCTTCTGTGGACGAGGCGCGCTTCTGGCGTATTGAATTTGAAAACTGGTGCCTTATTATTTATGTGCGTCTTTGTTTAATATGTTGTCCTATTTATTTGTAGTGTAGTCCTGTACTGTTATGATGTCATTTTAATGTTATATTTAACATTGCCATTAATGAGGGAGGTTTGGCATGCCACAAAACCAGGTTCAACCGACCATTTTTGTCTTTAAAAATGTCCTGTACCAAGTCAGGAACATGGCCATTGTTATATTATAGTTCGTGTCTGTGTGTGGTACATTTTAACGTTGTGTTTTCGTTGTGTAGTCCGTTTTCTCTTATATTTGAGTGTGAATTCACAATACTATAAGACGTGTCACGGTTCTTTTCTATCCCAAAGTCCGTTTCTGTGTGTGTTACATTTTAATGTTGGGTCGTTGTTCTCCTCTTATATTTAATGCGTTTCCCTCAGTTTAAGTTTATAACCCCGATTTTGTTTGTCCATCGATTGACGAGTTACATATATCTGACTTGGTACAGGCATTTTATGATGTAGAAAATGGTGGCTTAAACTTAGTTTAATAACTAGCTAAACCTCTCACTTGTATGACAGTCGCATCAAATTCCATTATATAGACAACGATGTGTAAAAAACAGACATAAAGAAAACCGTGTTGAAGACCTGTCTTTGACCTAAAAGGGTTTACTCTTATAAATTGTGACTTGGATGAAGAGTTGTCTGAATGGCACTCATACCACATCTTCTTATATTTACATAACAGGTAAAAAAATGTCAATTGCAGGAGCGCAGCAGTCAACATTGTGTTATAATCTTAATCACTATAAACAGAAATCAAAGGGGCAACAAAACTCACACCCCGACCAAACAGCCCACACAATTGTTCACTTCATGAACCACACTTCAGTTTATATGTCTTGCAAAACGAACAGCGGTTTTTAGTTGTAAATGAAACACAATGCTGTTTTACTCTAAGTTTCGTGAATGTTTAATATTTTTGAAAGATCTCATAGAAGTAAGAGAAGTAATAAAATGAATCGACAATATAATCATCAGTAGAAAAACAATAGTACCATAGTACACTTCAATACCACTTCTACTGAGATGTATGACTTTGTAGTACACCTATATAACTAAAGGCAACAGTAGTATACTTCATGTGTACGTCACGTACATAACAACGTTACATGTATTAGAGGTGAAGCCAGGTTTGTTTTGTTCTTTTTTGACAGTCAAGTAATACCATCTGAGCCAAAACGTAGACATTAAGCTTGTCTTTAATAACTTAATGTAAAAGAGGGACGAAAGATACCAAAGGGACAGTCAAAATCATAAATCTAAAACAAACTAACAACGCCATGGCTAAAAATGAAAAAGACAAACAAACAGCAGCACACACGACACAACATAGAAAACTAAAGAATAAACAACACGAACCCCACCAAAAAACTAGGGGTGATCTCAGGTGCTCCGGAAGGGTAAGCAGATCCTGCTCCACATGTGGCACCCGTCGTGTTGCGTATGTGATAACAAATCCGGTAAATAGTCTAATTCGGTAGGTCACATTTATGAAAGGGAAGGGGATTGTAGATACGACGTAAGGAATATATCCGATATCATTTGTGAAACGGTAATTCCATAACGGTCAACCCACTGGTGATGGCGTCCGTAAAATTTACGAAGGGATGATTTCAACTTCACCATTTGGAACTCTTGGTTTAATAGCTTCCTTGTGAGCAGCAACCCTATATCAAGAAAATCATGATAGGAAATGCAAGCACGGGAATATAGCATCAATTGGGAAATATAAACTCCGTATGCAGGTGTTGCTGGAATGTTGCTACTTAGAAATGAAAGTTCACAATTGGAAAGCTGAAATCGACCCTCATTGTTAATTTTAGATGTAAGTCAAGATATAAGGCCGACTTAACTGTATCTGTAGTATCCTGTATCTCTAGCTCGATTGGATAGATGCGTTCCACATAGTCACCAAATTTTGAATTATTTTGTGAAAGAACATCATCTTTATAGCAAAAAGTTGAGTTAAAGGATATTGCTAACTTCTTATCTTTCTTCCTAAGACGATCCTGCATGAAATCAGCCTCATAATAATAAAGAAACAAATCGGCAAGTAGAGGGGCACAGTTTGTTCCCATTGGAATGCCGACAGTCTGTTGAAAAACACGTCCTCCGAACGTAACAAATATGTTGTCAATCAAGAAATCAAGCATCTTGATAATATTAGTTTCAGAGAATTTTTTGTTCGAATCAGAGTGATCCTTTACAAAGTAGGATTTATCCCTCCCTAAGACAAGATACTTGTATCTGCGTTGGCCATTCTTTTTTACGAAGCAAAGCATTACCAACTCTTTCAATTTGTCTTTTAGTTTGGAATGTGGAGTACTAGTGTAAAGAGTAGACAAATCAAATGTTTTAATACTGTCACAAGATGATAGAGAGTTAGATTGTATTTACTCTAAAAGATCTTTAGAATTTTTAATTATCCATATCTGATTCACACCCCTTCTAGAATAGGCAGTTTCACAATAACTTTGTAGCCCGTCTTTGATTGCTAATAAATAGATGTTAATAATTTAGAAAGAGGTTTCGTGGAGCACTTTGAAGACCCAGCAATATACCGTTGTTTGTAAGGACACTTATGTAGTTTATGTATCCAATACAGTGATGGCAGATCCAGTTCTTCATCTTTGGTTGAAATTCCAAAGGAACACATAACATACCTATGATTATCCACGATTTCCTCTTTGGCAAGTGTCGTGAGGGTATATGTTGAGTTCCAAGTGAATTGTCAATACCTAATTCGTTTATCAAGCAGTTAATGTAATGAGTTTTAAACACAAAAACGATGTTGTTTGGGGCTTTATCTGCGGGGACAACAACATATTTGTCATGGAGGTAGGATAGGTGTTTTACAACATGTGGGTCTTTAAAGATTGACGTAGCATAGGCAATGACATTTGTCGTCCTTTAAAGTAACGATTTTTGATTGGTCTAGACACTAGATGGAAATTAAAACTAGATATGTCAAAGCGACACGAATGGCCCCGTCCCAAAAAATTGAAAAATCTGCAATTTCAATAACACATGTGGACACAAATATGATGGTAGTCTCAAAATCTGGAGGCTTATAGAAAAAAAATCCGTATAGGTTGCGCTTTTGTAAATATTGACAATGCAATTTTCCTTTTACGGCTACAACTGTACCACTTTAACTATGAAGTTTTGAAAAAATTAAAGTTTTTTTTCAAAGGACAAAATATAGGGCTGTGTGGCATATTTTCAACGTTTATATGACTTGAACTTTACAGAGTTTAACCTAACACTAATTTTCGTAACTACTCCTACCTCGAACGAAGGGTTACCACATATTTCAATGTACATGTATATTTACTGGTAACATTCCCAAGTTTTATCTCTATGAGATGGAACACAGTATGTAAACAAAATTGATTTTCTATGCATATTTAAGATCTCCTCAAAAGAGGCGTGATTTAAGAAACAGCTGTATTTACATAGTGCAACCTATAACTGTGATTTTCAATAATTTATCAATGTCCAAAGCCTGTAACTTCACCAAAAATTAGCGAAGAGGAACTAAACTTAAATTTGATCTGTTACACATCATGGTGAACTCACCTACCAACAATCAGTCCAATATCTGAAGGCGTTTAGAAAAAAAAATCCGGAAAACTGTGATTTTCAACAATTTCTAAAAGCCCAAAGCCTATAATTTCGGCAAAAATTACTGTAGCGGATCGAAACTTACACTTGATCTGTAACTCATCATGGTTAACTCACATACCAAAAATCAACCCAATATCTGAAAGCGTTAATACAAAAACTCCGTATAATGGTTTGTTGCTGAATGACGGAATGACGGAATTTCGGATAAGGGTAAAACTATATGGCACCGACAACTTCCGTCGCGGGCAATACACAAATTCTCAGCCTCTCAACTAGCTAATAGAGTAAATAACCACATCTTATCAGCTAAACAAAATATGGCATTTTAATTTGAAGTATGATAAATTGTAATTATTATATATAAGATAGGTAACAAGCAAAACAGCGAGATAGTAAGATAGACTTGATAATTAAAATAACACTTAAATTAACTATATCTACATGATAACTGTATAAGTTGAATAAAAAAAAAATGAATATAAAAAATAGTTATATAAATATAATACTAGCATAACAATTTACATTTTGTAGTAAGTTTTAACAATGAAAAATCGTAAAGACCATTAACATGTGTTATTTATTTCACAAATGAACAATGTCATTAAGAACATGAACATACACTTGATGAAAAGAAAGTTTCATGTTAACTTTGTGTAAACGAAATAGAGGGCTTCAACTACAATACTAAGTAATTTCAATCTTATTAATATTCCTTATTGATACATATAACATCAACATGATTAATATTTAATAACTGCAATGTCTTTAAGGATGGTTCGACTATACTATTTGACGCTACATTAAAAGGAAAGACAGACATTGTCCACTGGCTTATTGACAAGGGTATTGATATTAATGTACAGGACAAGGTAAGCTATAGATTGGATATAAACTAATTAACTAACAAATGGTGATTGGTCAATATGAAGCTTTTGTATGTCAAATCTTGTAAACTACATAATTAATTACAAACATTTCAATACGCTTCAATATCGAAAAAGTAAAATCATTAAAATTCTGAACTCCGATGAAAATTCAATCGTAAAGTACCTATTCACATGGCAAAATCAAAGGACAAAACACATGAAACGAATGGACAACAACTGTCATATTACTGACTTGGTACAGGCATTTGCAAATGTAGAAAATGGTGGATTGAACCTGATTTTATAGCGCTAAACCTAGCACTTTTATAACTTTTAAATAACTTGTGGGTGATTTTTTCATCCCGAAATTTTAATAAGGATGTTTACGTCAATTATGTTTTAATGTTTTGTTACTTTTCTTTTTTTTCAAATATGAGACGTTTGCTCATATGTTACAACGTACATGTGCTTACATATGATGTTGCATAAACAGCACATATTACAGGCATGCTAGTGTAGTTAGAATAAAGGTCGATGTGACTCTTTTGATATCTTACATGGTTTCTACATTGTAGTTCTAGCAGGGGCTACACAATTTGTTAGTTATGTCGGCAATGTACAGGACAAAATAAATTGTAAACTAACGATCTTCATTTAAAAAAATAGTATACTTTACAAATATATCATGCTTACAAGGGTTATTTGCCAAAAATACCGGTTGAGAGGTAAACAAATTTCCAGAGCCCCTTGTCAGCATGATATAATTGTTTTATTCCACCGAATGTCCTTTGTTTCTATCTTGAACTCAGAATCGACCTCGAAACCGGTATTTCTTAAAAATACCCCTCGTAAGCATGATATAATTGTTTAATTCCACCAAATGCTTTTGTTGTGTCAGTATCAGTCTTGACTTCAGATTTTGTTTTGTAATCAGGTGCTGCTTGACTGTTTAATATTTGCTACACCAAATGCTTTTTTGTATCAGTATCAGTCTTGACTTTAGATTTTTTTTTGTAATCAGGTCCTGCTTGACTGTTTAATATTTGCTACTTGTATATGTATATATAGTAATCAGCTGTTCCGTGTTCCTCACTGTACAATAATCCTGTTTCTAAACTAAACTGTTAATAGCCTGGTAGCAAGTTTTAATTGTATTACAAATTAGATTTTTAGTGGGACAAACTTATGACAAAGCTGGACAACAATCGTGACTTAAACAAATTAAACTTACTAACTACTGTGTGACAGGCTCAAATGACACAAAATCCTACCAACACAAAATGTGATTCATGATGAAGAATAGCAAAAAAAAACCTTTAAAAATGAAAAATATTTTCGATGCATATGCTGGGGATACTATCTTGAAATTTCTGTTGGATATAGGTACTCCAAACTAACAGTGACATCTGGATGAAAAACATTCTGGAAAGACAAAGATAAAAAAAAACATTAGCATTCATATATAATAAGTTACGTCCCTGTTGTTACAGGGGGTAACTGTCTATTAATTAAAGAACAGTTTGGGCAAGTGTAAATGTTTATCTCATCCACTTCACTGACCGAAATGCCTACGCAGGTAAGATGGAACCATTCCTTACATTGGTCACATTGGATCATGGTTTCACCCGTGTCAGGGCCCCTACATATACAATACTGCTTAATGTTTGTCTTTGTTTTTGGGACAAGAACATCTATGCCTAGATTAAACTGTTCTTGACAGGTTTTTAGCCAAGCAGGAATATTTCTGTCTTTGCAGAGCTTCAACCGGTCATGATTTGTGTTGAAGACCACCCTCTGTAGTTTTACCTTGTATACAAAGGGAGTAATTTTAGCAACAATTAGGCCGGGCCCCTTCCAAGGTGAGCTTAATTTTTACTTTTCCCCTTAATTTGGGCAGTATCTAAAACATACACGAGGTCACCGGGCGCGTATTGCCGTTCTAACACGCGAAGGTCATAATCTTTCTTCATCCTAGCCTGAGTAGTCTTTAATGTTTTCCTAGCTATTTCGTGTGATGTCTTCATAGCCTTTTCAAGGCCTATTATGTACTCTTCAGTCCCAGTGTACTTGCGATCTTCAGTAGTACCAAACATTAATTCAGCAGGCTGATTAGTCTCCCTCCCTAGCATTAATTTGTTAGGAGTGTATCCAGTACTCCTGTTTACACTAGCCCTTAACGCCCCTGCTAACTGAGCTAAGTGTTCATCCCAGGTATCTTGCTGTTGGTCCACAAAGCATCTTACAGCATCCATTAAACTTCTGTTCTGGCGTTCTACCTGGCCATTAGCTGAAGGTCTGTATGGTGTAGTCCTGGCTTTATGTATCTGTAGGAGGTCACAGACTGCCTTAAACAGGGAACTCTCAAAATTCCGACCTTGATCTGAAAAAATTTCAAACGGATATCCAAATCTCGAGAAAAATTCGTTGATAGCCGCCTGTGCTGTAACTTCAGCTGTTTGCGAAGGCAAAGGAATGCACTCTGTCCATTTTGTAAATTGGTCAACTAACATTAGTATATTCTCATGTCCATTTTTGGTCTTAGGTAGTGGACCCATAAAATCTAAATGTACTCTCTCCATGGGTGAACCAGCATGATAATTGATCATAGGACATCTCCCATACCTGTTGGGTTTCTTGTTCTTGTTACAAACTGAACATGTTGCGACAAAGGCTTTAATATCAGATGTCATTCTATACCATTGGTATCTTGTTTTAACCTTAGCCATTGTCCTAATCATACCTTGATGCCCTGCGCTAGGTAGCTCATGACAGAGCTCCATCACAGTGTCCTTGAGGCTGGACGGAATTACTAAACGGACGCTTGCTCCTTCATCTTTTGGATAACTCTTTAGGATGCCATTATCGTCCAAAAAGAATTTCTCTTTATTTATCCAATAGCTCTTGACGGCTGGAGAGGCTGAAAACAAGGTGTTCTGACTTGGCTCTACTTGATCTTTTAGCCAATTTAGTAACACTAGCAGATCAGGATCTTCTGACTGTTTAGTCTTAATTTCTTCGTTTGTGAAACCTTTAAAACTTATCCCCTCAGATTGCGATATGGATGCCACATGGCAAGCTGTATCATCATGGATAACGATATGTGCAGCTGTTGGTAGACATATTAAATCAATATGAGTCGAGAACCATGTATCGTCTTCTTTCCGTTGATCAGGAATAGGTGCTGAGACCGTAAGGTCGAGGTTGCAGTCCACATTAGGAGAATCAGGGACTGTCGGAGATTCAGTTGTTTCAATAGCTTGTGGTGTAGCCAAGGTCTCACTTGTTGTTCCAAACAATTGTAACATGGCACTAGACACATTTTTGAACTGTTTCTGTCTATTTCTGGGTTTTACCAATGGTATTACTTCGTCTACATCTGTCAAGAATCTGGCCCAGTTCCTATGAGCACGTTGACAATACTCACACCCTCCACAAGGTAATTGCTTAAGGCTGACATTTGGTTTGTAATGTAAACACTCCTTTAAGGTGTCTGATGGTCGAGACAGAGCATCCGCGTTTCCATGGAATTGCCCTGGTCTATGTTTTATAATCATATCATATTGACTCAGTTCTTCTAGCCATCTGGCCAATTGTCCTTGTGGCTCTTTGAAATTTATAAGCCATGTGAGACTGTTGTGGTCAGTTCTCACGGTAAATTCTTTGCCTAACAAATAGTGTCGAAACTGACGGGTGAATCTTATTACAGCCAGTAATTCCTTTCGTGTAGTGCAGTAATTTTTCTGCTCAGGAGTCATGATAAAACTACCATAGGCTATGGTTCTCTCCCTTCCATTTTGGACTTGTATAAGCTCAGCTCCTATAGCATTCTGGGAGGCATCTGTATCCAAAATGAATCTATCTGTGTTGTTGGGTAAAGCCAACACTTGGGCTACAGTTAATTTATGCTTTAAAGTGTCAAAAGCTAATTGTCTCTGATGAGTCCAAAAAAATGGTTTTTTGCCTGTAACTTCATACAAGGGTGCTGAAATCTTTGCATAGTCCTTGATAAACGAACGGTGATAATTTACAAATCCAAGGAACCGTTCCACATCTTTAGTACAGGTAGGCACAGCCCAGCCGCTAACTAGTTGTAAATGTTGCTGTCCTATTTTAAGTCCTTTGGTGCTGACACTCCGTCCCAAAAATTCAACGGAGGTTTTAAACAAGGCACATTTCTTTGGTTTAAGTTTCAGGCCATAGTCCCTGAATCTTTTAAATACGTCTTATAGGTTTTGAAGATGTTTTGCAAAGGAAGCTCCTAAGACTAAGATGTCATCCAAACAGGCAAGGACTGTTTTCCATGTTAGTCCCCTAAGGACTAGGTTCATCACTCGGACATAGGTCCCTGGTGCATTACATAAGCCAAACGCCATTTTTAACACATTCAAACCAGCCATACTTCGTAACAAAGGCTGTTTTCTTCCTGTCTTCCGGCATGATGTTGATTTGCCAATACGCGCTGTTTGCGTCCAGTTTAGAGTACCAAATGTTTCCAGACAAGGTGTCCAGGCACTCATCAATAAGAGGCAAAGGAAATAAATCACGAGACGTGACTGAGTTCAGCTTTCTATAGTCTGAGCTGAGGCCCATTCTGACATGGAAGGTTGTATGACTCCAGCATCTAACATTTTTTGTAAATGTACTTCTTCCTCATCCACGAAACAAGCAGGGGTTCTCCTCATTCGATGTTGAATAGGCTTAGCCTCCCTTGTATCAATGGTATGTTCAATGGCGTTGAAGCTTCCAAGATCAAAATCTTCTTTGGCGAAAACATCCTTATATTTTATAAGCAATTGTCTAAGTTGTGTTTTTTGTGAAGTTGACAACATAGAACAAGAGTCTTCGTACAAATCTTTTAAATGACTCGGTATTCCAGACTTTGGACTGCCTTTTTCCACTGTACTAGGGGTAGTGCAAGTACCAACACTTGGCACAGGTTCCTCGCCCATTGATTGTATGACACTGACCTCTTGTGTATATCCTACCTCATCACCCTTTGGAATTCTAACAGGATTATCTGTAATGTTTAGGAAACATAAACTTGGTTTTTGACCCTTTGCACATACTGTTCTAGGAACCAGTAGAGTTGTATTGCCTTTAGGTTCAATAAGGTAATCTGTGGCCATGTCGGCTGACTCTAGGTCAATACGAAAAGCTGTATTTGGTGGTACTATGACAGTATGTTGAACTGTAACTCTGTTTACTATTGGAGAATTAGTTGTAGTGGTTTCTCCTCCTAATTTCAAATGAACTTGTGTATTTCTTAAATTCATCTTTTTAGCAGGTACATCCAGAATAGCTCCATGTTTGATTAAGAAATCTGCTACTATCAGCATGTCACAATCTATCGGTGCTACGTGTAATGTTTCTTTGAATGATAGGAGTTCAATTGAAAATTCAGTAGGGTTAGTTATTCTACATGTCATCCGCATGTCTCTTCCTGCACCATGCATGGTTGTTTCTCTTATAATATAAGGTTTCTGGGTCAAGGCGGCGAAAACACTGTCCTTTAAGATGGTTACTTCTGATCCAGTATCAATCAAGGCATTAACTTCCTTGTTTTGAATTCTAACTACACATCGGAACAAGTGTGCAGAACCTAAAGTACCTACAGATGTACCTCCAGTCGATGTCTTTTCCTGCTTATCATGCACTAGGTTGTCGTCATCAAACTCGACTCTCCTTTCATCTTGAATGATCTTATTAGGTGTCAATTGTTTTGTCTGTTGACGATTGTTATTCCGCCTAAGATCTGGACAATTTCTTTTGTAATGGCCTTGCTTATGGCAGTAAAAGCATTCACCAGTATCATAGCCCCTTCTATTTTGTCGTCTGTCCGTGGAGTTATTTCTGCGCCCACGTCCTCGGCCATAATTACGTCTAGGTGAATAATTGGAAGATCTGTTGTCTTGGTTTGGTGACCTAGAAGTTGGACTAAGTTCTTGCCTGGCAGATTTTTCCTGTACCAAGCTGGTTACTGTCGACATCATTTTCTCCATATATTCTTCCATACGAGAGAGACGATTATCCATACTGGACTTAGTGCTTCCTACACCAAGGACTACTGGTGAATTACTTGATTTTTCTGAAGTAAACTCAGGCTTACCAGGCTTCTGAATTGCGCTGACTGCCTTTCTTGTATGTTGACACCACCGTATCATGTCCAAGGCTGCATCCATAGATTTGGGTTTTGAAATGCAGGCTTCTGTTCCTGCAACATTATCATTACACCCCTGGCAGAATCTCATAATTGCCTGTTCTGTCATTAATTGTTCACTATACCTGCTATAGGCTCTTGTTGCCAGAGACAGGACTCTTTCTGCCCACTCCTCCAAGGTCTCTTTTTCACCTTGAGCACTGGTCTGAAATTGGACTTGTGAGGTTTCTGGCAGCTCTTGGTGACCAAATCTTTTGTTCATGTTCGAAATGATGTCGGAAAAACTGGCTGTTTTGTTATATTCTAGAAGTAAGGTGTAGTACTCACTAGCCGCATCTTCTAAGCACCAGCAGAGCTGTTCACGTTTTTGATCATCTTACTTTGTATAAAAGGCTTTCCAGTTACCTTTCCCGTTGTACCGTAATGTTCTAGGGATTGAAGATAAAAATTGTCTTTTCTCTATTTTTTCTTTCTTCTTCCTACTACCACGGCTGTATCTAGAACGTCGTCCATCTGTGTCTGAGTCTGATGGTGACTCAGTAAACCGTCTAGGACTAGTACGAGTACGGTGTAAAGGAGAACTTCTTATACTCCTAATTGGTGAAAAATCTTCTCTGTTGTACTCAGGCTCTGACCTCCGCTTATTTCTTGTATGGCGGAAGGCGGACACATCTGACGTGTCAGAATCACCTGTATACTTATATCCAGGATCACTTCTTCGTGGTCTCCCATAGTAATCGCTGTTATACTCCTTAGGTCTCGCCGAAGGTTGGTTGTAATATGGCTGAGGCTCTCCTGATCGTAGAGGCTGTTGTTGAACGCCAGGAATAGGTAATTGTTGGTAAGGTGCCTGTAATGGTTGTCGCTGAAAGCCTGTAGGGTTAGACTGACCTAAACCAGAATAGGTAACACCAGGTATGTATTGTTGGTTGTAAGGCGTATAATTTGATGGTACCTGTGGGGGTGGTCCACCTCTAGGAGGTTGAAACATAGAAGTTGGGTGACCAATCATCTTATGTTGTTGAATTCTAGTTACAGAACTTGGTGGTTGAAACCTTGGTTCTGGATAATTTTGTTGTTGGTGGACAATTGCACTAAGCTGATGTTGTTGAGACTGCTGTTGAGGCAAAGAAACTGGCGGTGCAGCTCGATGTTGTTGTTTTTCAGGTTGGACCGAATTATTTACCCCTAGTTGAAGCTGATCTAGCCTTTGTTGTAGGCCTTGCACTTGATGTTGAATTTGCACATTTCGTTGAATATGCGACAAAGGTTGTTGTACTCTGTTGACACCTTGTTGTTGGTTGGTAGGATAACTCCCATGCTGTTGAAAAGATGGTAATGTATGATGATTGTAGACATCATCAGGATTTTTCATGCTTGGTAGTTGACTTTGGTTGGCTTCTAGTCGGTGTGGACTGTTGTAGCCATGTTGATATTGGTTGACGTCTTGTTGACTGTGGTCAAATATGGGTTGATGAAGTTGTGCAATTTGTGGTGATGTTGTTGGTTGACGGTCAACAGGGAATGATTGGTCAAGAGGACTGTTGAAATCTTGTTGACGGTTAATGTTATCATGTTGAACCGGTGGTTGAAACGGTTGGACACGTTCAACTGTTGGTGTGTCAGGTCTGTATGTATTTCTATATTGTATCATATTCTCACCAGTTGACGACCTATGATATTCCGGTGAAGCCTGTTGAAGATGGCTGGCTACCCGTTGATCTTGTTGAAGGTGGCGCTCCTGTTGAACACTTGATGAAAAGTGAACTTGTTCAGGTGTAGGCGTATGTAAAAACCTTGGTTGTTGGTGGTAATTAATAAGTGGTTCAGGACTATATCTCGGTGGCGTCTGTTGCACCTCTTGTTGACGGTGGCAATCCTCAACAACAGGGTGTGGAATATTCCAGTCAAGGGTAAGCGGTGAGAACACTCTGTCATCTGGTTGTTTTTGAGCATCACGGTCATGTTGACTGTCTGGTTGAGGGCGAACAACCATGTTGGTTCTAGGTGATGGAGTACGATACTCGCTTCGACAAGCATTTCTATCTGAGTTTAAGCTTTCTTGTGGTGGTTCACAAAGCGACTGCTTGGACAAGGTTGAATATGTCGAAAGGTGTAATTGTTGTTGTAAAGGACATTGTTCAGTGCTACGGCAAGTTACTTCATCTGAGCAATGTGATGTTTCATCATCTTGTGTATCGCATTCTTCCAACCATTGTCGAATGTTTGCGTTGAAATCTTGCAGATGTGCTATCTGTTTCTGGTCTTCTGTCCGTGTATCTCTAGAGGCAGGGCAACAAGGTGGTGCCTCATCCTGTAGGATGCATGAAATATTTGTGCCCAATAGATCTGTACCGTGACACTCCTCTGGGTCTATATCAATAATTACATGGTCAGACTTTGGAGTGGACATACTCACAGATCCTGGCCTACCACCATTTAACTCACTAATTTCTGCCTGAGGTCGCGGTGAGAAATCTATAAGGCTTAGGGTACCTTCTGTTACCTTCATGTACGGAATTTGGGACAAAACATCTTGGTCAATATGTGTCCCTTTTTCCCTGATGGCCATGATTCTTGTTGCTATAGCCTCCCCTATGCCAGGTATGCAGGTAAGGATAACTCTAGGACAGGTGTTAATATTGATCGTATACCCCTTACGACTCTGCATAATGACTTATGGTTATACACTCAGTTCAATAAATTTATTTGATTTTATTTCAATATAAATCAGAAACAAATATATATATACAAAACAATAATAGTTTTTATTCAATAAAAAGTCAAGTCAGCAATGAAATACACAACGGAACAATGTAAAATCACTCGCTCTTCTGTTGTTTACATCCGTTTGTTTACATCCGTTTGGTACAAGATGGCGTCCAAATCTCGCGGCAAAACACCTCGCGTGACCTCGCTATGAACTTAGAAACTTCTTTTCAAAAAGGTTTTCCCGGCCCAAAAAGTACTCAAAAACGATGTAACTATCTAGCCTTTATCCCAAAAAGTTAAATATAGGACCTAACAATACCCCCCAAGATAAAACTACAATTCTCAGGGTTGACTGTCTGCACTCCAAATTTTGGAGATGCCAAGATGGCGACCAAATCCTCTGCAGGACCAGTAAAGTGTTACTTGGCCTGTCTAGCTGGGCTCTACGTATACCCCTAGGGTTATGTATGTAACAGGTGTAAATATGTGTAGATATTTACCTTATGGCTTGGTATCCTACAGGGATTAATCTTGTCTAGTTCTCGATAGGCTTTGTATCGTGATCATCCAGGTCAAGAAGAGGCTGTATCCGGTCAAGCGTGACCCTTGTGTCATGTCTCCATTCGGGGCTCTCCAGTCTTCTACCAGGCCATGCACGTCACCATTCGGGTCTCTCTGCTCTTTACCAGTAGATCACACCAGACAGAGGAAACCCCCTAGAACTACTGGGCAATTACACAACAAGGACATGCAATAGCTCCGTCTTTGGTCTCTTCTATATTCTTCTTTTTACTTACCTGAAATATTCGATAAAAATTTACACATTTGATAAGTGACTTGATGAGTGTAATAAATTACTCACCATTTCATGAAATTGTTAGTCAAGCCATGAGACTAATCATGCTTAATCATCTTGATGATAAGACTTTCGGTTTGAACTAGTTTGTTAAATACGAAAACAAATAACGGACATAATCCGTTTTTTGTTGTTGTTTGTAATTCTTCTTTGTATGATTGTTTATATATAGGATCACTGAATAATGTATATATATATTGTGTGCTCGTATGAATACTTCGAAAAGTGCAACTAACACAAGATATACTAAAAGATATATTTTGCTAATGAAATCCCCTGGTTTCATAAGCTAATAATAACACAAGGAGGAACCTTAGAGTCATTGTTGTAGCGCTAAGGGACATTGTTTACAACCAGTAGTAATAAAAAAAATATTTAAAGTTGCATAATATAAAATGTATTCAATGGACAATAATTATATCATTATCAGCCGAAAAACAATAACACAATAGTACATTACCATAAAATTTATAATGGGATGTGTGACTTTGCGGGGCAGCTTTAATCTTCCCTTATGCTGATTTATCTGTATGTTTAACACTGCTGTATCGTTACTATTTTTCTACCAAGGATGGTTCCACTGCACTACACAGTGCTGCAAGTACAAGAAATACAGAAATTGTTCAATTGCTTATTGATAATGGAATCCAAATCAATGTTCAGAACAAGGTAAGTTGTACAAAAATAATAACAAAATGATCTTACATGATTATGTGAATATTTTACGTGACAAACAGTGTACAAAACGTAGGGTGCACGTGAATATCAAACCAGCGTTTGCTAAATTGAATAACGTTCTGAAAAAAAGTAGCATGAACTATTGTAGTCATATATTAATGTTACTTTTTTCCTTTGGTATTCGTTAAATTAATCCCAAATACGTTTTTTTTCGAAAAAAATGAAAAGGGTTCTGCATACGGTTGGTTATAGTCAATAGTCTTGATATGATGTTTTATTTGGCACCGCATGATACCGTATTTGGCACAACCTGTTTGAACTTTTGAGCCTCAGTGCTGTAAAACTTAGAACTTGTTTTAAATTTCGAACTTTTATATCTGGGCGTCACTGGTAAGTCTTGTGTGGACGAGGCGCGCTTCTTGCGTATTGAATTTTAAAACTGGTGCCTTTTGTTATTCATGTGTTTTCTAGTTTAATATGTCTAATATGTTCTCCTTTTCATTTACAGTCCTGTAATGTTATGTTGTCATTTTAATGTTATATTTAACATTGCCATTAAAGAGGGAGGTTTGGCATGCCACAAAACCAGGTTCCACCCACAATATGTTTCTTTAAAAATGTGCTGTACTATGTCAGGAACATGGCCATCGTTATATTATAGTTCATTTCTGTGTGTGTAACAAGCTAATGTTGTTTTTCGATGTGACGTCCTTTTTCTCTTATATTTGAGTGTGAATTCACATTACTATAAGACGTGTCATGGTACTTGTCTATCCCAAATGCATGTATTTGGTTTTGATGTTATATTTGTTATTCTCATCGGATTTTGTCAAATGCTTAGTCCGTTTCTGTGTGTGTTACATTTGTATGGTGTGTCGTTGTTCTCCTCTTATATTTAATACGTTTCCCTCAGTTTTAGTTTGTTATCCCGATTTTGTTTTGTGTCCATCGGTTTACGTGTTTAGAACAGCGGTATACTACTGTTGCCTTTATTTAGATTCAAAATAGTACGTGAATTTGAGAGAATAGAGGATAATTAAGCCTTTTAGTACGTATCCATATTGCAATATAATATGAATGTTGTATTGTCAGTGTGAGCTTGATTTACACCTTTAAAGCATTTGTCACTCACAGATTTATTTTAAATGTCGACCATGGTAGAGGAAACACATGACAAAACATCTTGTCAATGACTAACAGCATAAAACAAAATGTCATCATATACAGTCAAACCTGATTAAGAGACCATCTGTATCAAGCAAAAACGTATGTTAAAAAACCAATTTTAAATCCCCTTGTAGTACATATAAATATATATTGAACCTGTATCAAAAGACCACCTGTCTTAAGAGACCACTTTTTTGCTCTCCATCAAGCATGTCAAGTGGTCTCTTGACTGTATAGTATTTCCACTTTCAATATGATTTGTAAAATCTCTTTAGGTCTGTCACGAAAAACAAACTTTATAGGAAAATAAAAGATAGTAGAAATTTTAGCAATTGAGCACACACACTAACAATCCTATTAAACAGAAAAGAATAATAAAAAGTTGTCAAAAGAACAAATTTTCCCACCATAACAAACGATTTGAAATTAAAATCAGAACAACATCAAAAGCTCTAACACACCAAACGAACGAAAAACATCCGTCATATATCTAACTTGGTACAGGCATTTTCTGATGTAAAAAAAAGGTGGATTAATCCTGGTTTAATAGCTAGCTAAACCTCTCACTTGTATGACAGTCGCATCAAATTCCATTATATACTAATAGACAACTATGTGTGAACAAAACAGACATACAGAAGACCGTGTTGAAGACCTGTCTTTGGCCTATAATGGTTTACTTTTATAAATTGTGACTTGGATAAAGAGTTGTCTCAATGGCACTCACACCACATCTTCTTATATCTATATAATAGGTAAAAAATGTCAATTGCAGAAGCGCAGCAGTCAACATTGTGTTATAATCTTAATCACTATAAACAGACACCATAGGGGCAACAAAACTCACACTCCGACCAAACAGCTCACACAACTGTTGACTTCATGAACCCCACTTTGATTTATATGTCTTGCAAAAACAAACAGCGGTTTTTAGTTGGAAATGAATGCTAAATATTTTTGAAAGATCTCATGGAAGTAAGAGAAGTAATATATTGAATAGACAAAATAATCATCAGTCGAAAAACAATAGTACCCTAGTACACTTCAATACCACTTCTATCGAGATGTGTGACTTTGCAGTACACCTATATAACTAAAGGCAACAGTAGTTTACTGCTTGTGTACGTCATGTACATAACAACGTTACATATATTAGAGGTGAAGCCAGGTTTGTTTTGTTCTTTTTTGACAGTCAAGTAATGACGTCTGCGCCAAAACGTAGAAATTAAGCATTGTCTTTAATAACTTAATGTAAATGACATTTGTTGTCCTTTAAATTATCGATTTTTGATTGGTCTAGACGATAGATGGAAATTAAAACAAGATATGTCAAAGCGACACGAATGGCCCCGTCCCAAAAAATTGAAAAATCTGCTATTTCAATAACACATGTGGACACAAACATGATGGTAGTCTCACATATCAAAACTCAGCTCAAAATCTGGAGGCGTATAGAAAAAAAATCCGTATAACTGTGATTTTGAATAATTTATCAAAGTCCAAAGCTCCTAATTTCAGCAAAAATTAGTGGAGTGGAACGAACCTTAAACTTGATCTGTTACATATCAAGTGAACTCACATACCAAAAAATCAGCCCAGTATCTGAAGGTGTTTAGAAAAAAACTCTGTATATGGCCCCGTCCCCAAAAATTGAAAAATCTGCTATTTCAATAACACGTGTTGACACAAACATGATGGTAGTCTCACATATCAAAACTTATCCCAATATCTAAAGGCGTTTGGAAAAAGGGTCCGTATAACTGTGATTTTCAACAATTTCTCAAAGCCCAAAGACCATAAAAGAGGGACGAAAGATACCACAGGGACAGTCAAACTCATAAATCTAAAACAAACTGACAACGCCATGGCTAAAAATGAAAAAGACAAACAGAAAAACAATAGTAGACATGACACAACATAGAAAACTATAGAATAAACAACACGAACCCCACCAAAAACTAGGGGTGATCTCAGGTGCTCCGGAAGGGTAAGCAGATCCTGCTCCACATGCGGCACCCGTCGTGTTGCTTATGTGATAACAAATCCAGTAAATAGTCTAATTCGGTAGGTCACATTCAGGAAAGGGAAGGAGATTGTAGTTACGACGTAAGGAACATATCCGATATCATTTGTGATACGGTTATTCCATAACGGTCAACCAACTCGTGATGGCGTCCGTAAAATTTACGAAGGGATGATCTCAACTTCACCATTTGGAATTCTTGGTTTAATAGCTTCCTTGTGAGCAGCAACCCTCTATTAAGAAAATCATGATAGGAAATACAAGCACGGGAATATCGTATCAATTGGGAGATATATACCCCGTATGCAGGTGCTGCTGGAATGTTGCTACTTAGAAATGGAAAGTTCACAATTGGAAAGCTGTAATCATCTCTTTTGTCGTAAAGTTTTGTTTTCAACCGACCCTCATTGTCAATTTCTAGATGTAAGTCAAGATATGAGGCCGACTTAACTGTATCTGTAGTATCCTTTATCTCTAGCTCGATTGGATAGATGCGTTCCACATAGTCACCAAATTTTGAATTATTTAGTGAAAGAACATCATCTATATAGCGAAACGTAGAGTTAAAGGATAGTGCTAACGTCTTATCTTTCTTCTTAAGAAGTTCCTGGATTGGTTTGGTGACCTAGAAGTTGGACTAAGTTCTTGCCTGGCAGATTTTTCCTGTACCAAGCTGGTTACTGTCGACATCATTTTCTCCATATATTCTTCCATACGAGAGAGACGATTATCCATACTGGACTTAGTGCTTCCTACACCAAGGACTACTGGTGAATTACTTGATTTTTCTGAAGTAAACTCAGGCTTACCAGGCTTCTGAATTGCGCTGACTGCCTTTCTTGTATGTTGACACCACCGTATCATGTCCAAGGCTGCATCCATAGATTTGGGTTTTGAAATGCAGGCTTCTGTTCCTGCAACATTATCATTACACCCCTGGCAGAATCTCATAATTGCCTGTTCTGTCATTAATTGTTCACTATACCTGCTATAGGCTCTTGTTGCCAGAGACAGGACTCTTTCTGCCCACTCCTCCAAGGTCTCTTTTTCACCTTGAGCACTGGTCTGAAATTGGACTTGTGAGGTTTCTGGCAGCTCTTGGTGACCAAATCTTTTGTTCATGTTCGAAATGATGTCGGAAAAACTGGCTGTTTTGTTATATTCTAGAAGTAAGGTGTAGTACTCACTAGCCGCATCTTCTAAGCACCAGCAGAGCTGTTCACGTTTTTGATCATCTTACTTTGTATAAAAGGCTTTCCAGTTACCTTTCCCGTTGTACCGTAATGTTCTAGGGATTGAAGATAAAAATTGTCTTTTCTCTATTTTTTCTTTCTTCTTCCTACTACCACGGCTGTATCTAGAACGTCGTCCATCTGTGTCTGAGTCTGATGGTGACTCAGTAAACCGTCTAGGACTAGTACGAGTACGGTGTAAAGGAGAACTTCTTATACTCCTAATTGGTGAAAAATCTTCTCTGTTGTACTCAGGCTCTGACCTCCGCTTATTTCTTGTATGGCGGAAGGCGGACACATCTGACGTGTCAGAATCACCTGTATACTTATATCCAGGATCACTTCTTCGTGGTCTCCCATAGTAATCGCTGTTATACTCCTTAGGTCTCGCCGAAGGTTGGTTGTAATATGGCTGAGGCTCTCCTGATCGTAGAGGCTGTTGTTGAACGCCAGGAATAGGTAATTGTTGGTAAGGTGCCTGTAATGGTTGTCGCTGAAAGCCTGTAGGGTTAGACTGACCTAAACCAGAATAGGTAACACCAGGTATGTATTGTTGGTTGTAAGGCGTATAATTTGATGGTACCTGTGGGGGTGGTCCACCTCTAGGAGGTTGAAACATAGAAGTTGGGTGACCAATCATCTTATGTTGTTGAATTCTAGTTACAGAACTTGGTGGTTGAAACCTTGGTTCTGGATAATTTTGTTGTTGGTGGACAATTGCACTAAGCTGATGTTGTTGAGACTGCTGTTGAGGCAAAGAAACTGGCGGTGCAGCTCGATGTTGTTGTTTTTCAGGTTGGACCGAATTATTTACCCCTAGTTGAAGCTGATCTAGCCTTTGTTGTAGGCCTTGCACTTGATGTTGAATTTGCACATTTCGTTGAATATGCGACAAAGGTTGTTGTACTCTGTTGACACCTTGTTGTTGGTTGGTAGGATAACTCCCATGCTGTTGAAAAGATGGTAATGTATGATGATTGTAGACATCATCAGGATTTTTCATGCTTGGTAGTTGACTTTGGTTGGCTTCTAGTCGGTGTGGACTGTTGTAGCCATGTTGATATTGGTTGACGTCTTGTTGACTGTGGTCAAATATGGGTTGATGAAGTTGTGCAATTTGTGGTGATGTTGTTGGTTGACGGTCAACAGGGAATGATTGGTCAAGAGGACTGTTGAAATCTTGTTGACGGTTAATGTTATCATGTTGAACCGGTGGTTGAAACGGTTGGACACGTTCAACTGTTGGTGTGTCAGGTCTGTATGTATTTCTATATTGTATCATATTCTCACAAGTTGACGACCTATGATATTCCGGTGAAGCCTGTTGAAGATGGCTGGCTACCCGTTGATCTTGTTGAAGGTGGCGCTCCTGTTGAACACTTGATGAAAAGTGAACTTGTTCAGGTGTAGGCGTATGTAAAAACCTTGGTTGTTGGTGGTAATTAATAAGTGGTTCAGGACTATATCTCGGTGGCGTCTGTTGCACCTCTTGTTGACGGTGGCAATCCTCAACAACAGGGTGTGGAATATTCCAGTCAAGGGTAAGCGGTGAGAACACTCTGTCATCTGGTTGTTTTTGAGCATCACGGTCATGTTGACTGTCTGGTTGAGGGCGAACAACCATGTTGGTTCTAGGTGATGGAGTACGATACTCGCTTCGACAAGCATTTCTATCTGAGTTTAAGCTTTCTTGTGGTGGTTCACAAAGCGACTGCTTGGACAAGGTTGAATATGTCGAAAGGTGTAATTGTTGTTGTAAAGGACATTGTTCAGTGCTACGGCAAGTTACTTCATCTGAGCAATGTGATGTTTCATCATCTTGTGTATCGCATTCTTCCAACCATTGTCGAATGTTTGCGTTGAAATCTTGCAGATGTGCTATCTGTTTCTGGTCTTCTGTCCGTGTATCTCTAGAGGCAGGGCAACAAGGTGGTGCCTCATCCTGTAGGATGCATGAAATATTTGTGCCCAATAGATCTGTACCGTGACACTCCTCTGGGTCTATATCAATAATTACATGGTCAGACTTTGGAGTGGACATACTCACAGATCCTGGCCTACCACCATTTAACTCACTAATTTCTGCCTGAGGTCGCGGTGAGAAATCTATAAGGCTTAGGGTACCTTCTGTTACCTTCATGTACGGAATTTGGGACAAAACATCTTGGTCAATATGTGTCCCTTTTTCCCTGATGGCCATGATTCTTGTTGCTATAGCCTCCCCTATGCCAGGTATGCAGGTAAGGATAACTCTAGGACAGGTGTTAATATTGATCGTATACCCCTTACGACTCTGCATAATGACTTATGGTTATACACTCAGTTCAATAAATTTATTTGATTTTATTTCAATATAAATCAGAAACAAATATATATATACAAAACAATAATAGTTTTTATTCAATAAAAAGTCAAGTCAGCAATGAAATACACAACGGAACAATGTAAAATCACTCGCTCTTCTGTTGTTTACATCCGTTTGTTTACATCCGTTTGGTACAAGATGGCGTCCAAATCTCGCGGCAAAACACCTCGCGTGACCTCGCTATGAACTTAGAAACTTCTTTTCAAAAAGGTTTTCCCGGCCCAAAAAGTACTCAAAAACGATGTAACTATCTAGCCTTTATCCCAAAAAGTTAAATATAGGACCTAACAATACCCCCCAAGATAAAACTACAATTCTCAGGGTTGACTGTCTGCACTCCAAATTTTGGAGATGCCAAGATGGCGACCAAATCCTCTGCAGGACCAAAATTTAAACCACCCGCACTACCAGTAAAGTGTTACTTGGCCTGTCTAGCTGGGCTCTACGTATACCCCTAGGGTTATGTATGTAACAGGTGTAAATATGTGTAGATATTTACCTTATGGCTTGGTATCCTACAGGGATTAATCTTGTCTAGTTCTCGATAGGCTTTGTATCGTGATCATCCAGGTCAAGAAGAGGCTGTATCCGGTCAAGCGTGACCCTTGTGTCATGTCTCCATTCGGGGCTCTCCAGTCTTCTACCAGGCCATGCACGTCACCATTCGGGTCTCTCTGCTCTTTACCAGTAGATCACACCAGACAGAGGAAACCCCCTAGAACTACTGGGCAATTACACAACAAGGACATGCAATAGCTCCGTCTTTGGTCTCTTCTATATTCTTCTTTTTACTTACCTGAAATATTCGATAAAAATTTACACATTTGATAAGTGACTTGATGAGTGTAATAAATTACTCACCATTTCATGAAATTGTTAGTCAAGCCATGAGACTAATCATGCTTAATCATCTTGATGATAAGACTTTCGGTTTGAACTAGTTTGTTAAATACGAAAACAAATAACGGACATAATCCGTTTTTTGTTGTTGTTTGTAATTCTTCTTTGTATGATTGTTTATATATAGGATCACTGAATAATGTATATATATATTGTGTGCTCGTATGAATACTTCGAAAAGTGCAACTAACACAAGATATACTAAAAGATATATTTTGCTAATGAAATCCCCTGGTTTCATAAGCTAATAATAACACAAGGAGGAACCTTAGAGTCATTGTTGTAGCGCTAAGGGACATTGTTTACAACCAGTAGTAATAAAAAAAAATATTTAAAGTTGCATAATATAAAATGTATTCAATGGACAATAATTATATCATTATCAGCCGAAAAACAATAACACAATAGTACATTACCATAAAATTTATAATGGAATGTGTGACTTTGCGGGGCAGCTTTAATCTTCCCTTATGCTGATTTATCTGTATGTTTAACACTGCTGTATCGTTACTATTTTTCTACCAAGGATGGTTCCACTGCACTACACAGTGCTGCAAGTACAAGAAATACAGAAATTGTTCAATTGCTTATTGATAATGGAATCCAAATCAATGTTCAGAACAAGGTAAGTTGTACAAAAATAATAACAAAATGATCTTACATGATTATGTGAATATTTTACGTGACAAACAGTGTACAAAACGTAGGGTGCACGTGAATATCAAACCAGCGTTTGCTAAATTGAATAACGTTCTGAAAAAAAGTAGCATGAACTATTGTAGTCATATATTAATGTTACTTTTTTCCTTTGGTATTCGTTAAATTAATCCCAAATACGTTTTTTTTTCGAAAAAAATGAAAAGGGTTCTGCATACGGTTGGTTATAGTCAATAGTCTTGATATGATGTTTTATTTGGCACCGCATGATACCGTATTTGGCACAGCCTGTTTGAACTTTTGAGCCTCAGTGCTGTAAAACTTAGAACTTGTTTTAAATTTCGAACTTTTATATCTGGGCGTCACTGGTAAGTCTTGTGTGGACGAGGCGCGCTTCTTGCGTATTGAATTTTAAAACTGGTGCCTTTTGTTATTCATGTGTTTTCTAGTTTAATATGTCTAATATGTTCTCCTTTTCATTTACAGTCCTGTAATGTTATGTTGTCATTTTAATGTTATATTTAACATTGCCATTAAAGAGGGAGGTTTGGCATGCCACAAAACCAGGTTCCACCCACAATATGTTTCTTTAAAAATGTGCTGTACTATGTCAGGAACATGGCCATCGTTATATTATAGTTCATTTCTGTGTGTGTAACAAGCTAATGTTGTTTTTCGATGTGACGTCCTTTTTCTCTTATATTTGAGTGTGAATTCACATTACTATAAGACGTGTCATGGTACTTGTCTATCCCAAATGCATGTATTTGGTTTTGATGTTATATTTGTTATTCTCATCGGATTTTGTCAAATGCTTAGTCCGTTTCTGTGTGTGTTACATTTGTATGGTGTGTCGTTGTTCTCCTCTTATATTTAATACGTTTCCCTCAGTTTTAGTTTGTTATCCCGATTTTGTTTTGTGTCCATCGGTTTACGTGTTTTGAACAGCGGTATACTACTGTTGCCTTTATTTAGATTCAAAATAGTACGTGAATTTGAGAGAATAGAGGATAATTAAGCCTTTTAGTACGTATCCATATTGCAATATAATATGAATGTTGTATTGTCAGTGTGAGCTTGATTTACACCTTTAAAGCATTTGTCACTCACAGATTTATTTTAAATGTCGACCATGGTAGAGGAAACACATGACAAAACATCTTGTCAATGACTAACAGCATAAAACAAAATGTCATCATATACAGTCAAACCTGATTAAGAGACCATCTGTATCAAGCAAAAACGTATGTTAAAAAACCAATTTTAAATCCCCTTGTAGTACATATAAATATATATTGAACCTGTATCAAAAGACCACCTGTCTTAAGAGACCACTTTTTTGCTCTCCATCAAGCATGTCAAGTGGTCTCTTGACTGTATAGTATTTCCACTTTCAATATGATTTGTAAAATCTCTTTAGGTCTGTCACGAAAAACAAACTTTATAGGAAAATAAAAGATAGTAGAAATTTTAGCAATTGAGCACACACACTAACAATCCTATTAAACAGAAAAGAATAATAAAAAGTTGTCAAAAGAACAAATTTTCCCACCATAACAAACGATTTGAAATTAAAATCAGAACAACATCAAAAGCTCTAACACACCAAACGAACGAAAAACATCCGTCATATATCTAACTTGGTACAGGCATTTTCTGATGTAAAAAAAAGGTGGATTAATCCTGGTTTAATAGCTAGCTAAACCTCTCACTTGTATGACAGTCGCATCAAATTCCATTATATACTAATAGACAACTATGTGTGAACAAAACAGACATACAGAAGACCGTGTTGAAGACCTGTCTTTGGCCTATAATGGTTTACTTTTATAAATTGTGACTTGGATAAAGAGTTGTCTCAATGGCACTCACACCACATCTTCTTATATCTATATAATAGGTAAAAAATGTCAATTGCAGAAGCGCAGCAGTCAACATTGTGTTATAATCTTAATCACTATAAACAGACACCATAGGGGCAACAAAACTCACACTCCGACCAAACAGCTCACACAACTGTTGACTTCATGAACCCCACTTTGATTTATATGTCTTGCAAAAACAAACAGCGGTTTTTAGTTGGAAATGAATGCTAAATATTTTTGAAAGATCTCATGGAAGTAAGAGAAGTAATATATTGAATAGACAATATAATCATCAGTCGAAAAACAATAGTACCCTAGTACACTTCAATACCACTTCTATCGAGATGTGTGACTTTGCAGTACACCTATATAACTAAAGGCAACAGTAGTTTACTGCTTGTGTACGTCATGTACATAACAACGTTACATATATTAGAGGTGAAGCCAGGTTTGTTTTGTTCTTTTTTGACAGTCAAGTAATGACGTCTGCGCCAAAACGTAGAAATTAAGCATTGTCTTTAATAACTTAATGTAAATGACATTTGTTGTCCTTTAAATTATCGATTTTTGATTGGTCTAGACGATAGATGGAAATTAAAACAAGATATGTCAAAGCGACACGAATGGCCCCGTCCCAAAAAATTGAAAAATCTGCTATTTCAATAACACATGTGGACACAAACATGATGGTAGTCTCACATATCAAAACTCAGCTCAAAATCTGGAGGCGTATAGAAAAAAAATCCGTATAACTGTGATTTTGAATAATTTATCAAAGTCCAAAGCTCCTAATTTCAGCAAAAATTAGTGGAGTGGAACGAACCTTAAACTTGATCTGTTACATATCAAGTGAACTCACATACCAAAAAATCAGCCCAGTATCTGAAGGTGTTTAGAAAAAAACTCTGTATATGGCCCCGTCCCCAAAAATTGAAAAATCTGCTATTTCAATAACACGTGTTGACACAAACATGATGGTAGTCTCACATATCAAAACTTATCCCAATATCTAAAGGCGTTTGGAAAAAGGGTCCGTATAACTGTGATTTTCAACAATTTCTCAAAGCCCAAAGACCATAAAAGAGGGACGAAAGATACCACAGGGACAGTCAAACTCATAAATCTAAAACAAACTGACAACGCCATGGCTAAAAATGAAAAAGACAAACAGAAAAACAATAGTAGACATGACACAACATAGAAAACTATAGAATAAACAACACGAACCCCACCAAAAACTAGGGGTGATCTCAGGTGCTCCGGAAGGGTAAGCAGATCCTGCTCCACATGCGGCACCCGTCGTGTTGCTTATGTGATAACAAATCCGGTAAATAGTCTAATTCGGTAGGTCACATTCAGGAAAGGGAAGGAGATTGTAGTTACGACGTAAGGAACATATCCGATATCATTTGTGATACGGTTATTCCATAACGGTCAACCAACTCGTGATGGCGTCCGTAAAATTTACGAAGGGATGATCTCAACTTCACCATTTGGAATTCTTGGTTTAATAGCTTCCTTGTGAGCAGCAACCCTCTATTAAGAAAATCATGATAGGAAATACAAGCACGGGAATATCGTATCAATTGGGAGATATATACCCCGTATGCAGGTGCTGCTGGAATGTTGCTACTTAGAAATGGAAAGTTCACAATTGGAAAGCTGTAATCATCTCTTTTGTCGTAAAGTTTTGTTTTCAACCGACCCTCATTGTCAATTTCTAGATGTAAGTCAAGATATGAGGCCGACTTAACTGTATCTGTAGTATCCTTTATCTCTAGCTCGATTGGATAGATGCGTTCCACATAGTCACCAAATTTTGAATTATTTAGTGAAAGAACATCATCTATATAGCGAAACGTAGAGTTAAAGGATAGTGCTAACGTCTTATCTTTCTTCTTAAGAAGTTCCTGGATTGGTTTGGTGACCTAGAAGTTGGACTAAGTTCTTGCCTGGCAGATTTTTCCTGTACCAAGCTGGTTACTGTCGACATCATTTTCTCCATATATTCTTCCATACGAGAGAGACGATTATCCATACTGGACTTAGTGCTTCCTACACCAAGGACTACTGGTGAATTACTTGATTTTTCTGAAGTAAACTCAGGCTTACCAGGCTTCTGAATTGCGCTGACTGCCTTTCTTGTATGTTGACACCACCGTATCATGTCCAAGGCTGCATCCATAGATTTGGGTTTTGAAATGCAGGCTTCTGTTCCTGCAACATTATCATTACACCCCTGGCAGAATCTCATAATTGCCTGTTCTGTCATTAATTGTTCACTATACCTGCTATAGGCTCTTGTTGCCAGAGACAGGACTCTTTCTGCCCACTCCTCCAAGGTCTCTTTTTCACCTTGAGCACTGGTCTGAAATTGGACTTGTGAGGTTTCTGGCAGCTCTTGGTGACCAAATCTTTTGTTCATGTTCGAAATGATGTCGGAAAAACTGGCTGTTTTGTTATATTCTAGAAGTAAGGTGTAGTACTCACTAGCCGCATCTTCTAAGCACCAGCAGAGCTGTTCACGTTTTTGATCATCTTACTTTGTATAAAAGGCTTTCCAGTTACCTTTCCCGTTGTACCGTAATGTTCTAGGGATTGAAGATAAAAATTGTCTTTTCTCTATTTTTTCTTTCTTCTTCCTACTACCACGGCTGTATCTAGAACGTCGTCCATCTGTGTCTGAGTCTGATGGTGACTCAGTAAACCGTCTAGGACTAGTACGAGTACGGTGTAAAGGAGAACTTCTTATACTCCTAATTGGTGAAAAATCTTCTCTGTTGTACTCAGGCTCTGACCTCCGCTTATTTCTTGTATGGCGGAAGGCGGACACATCTGACGTGTCAGAATCACCTGTATACTTATATCCAGGATCACTTCTTCGTGGTCTCCCATAGTAATCGCTGTTATACTCCTTAGGTCTCGCCGAAGGTTGGTTGTAATATGGCTGAGGCTCTCCTGATCGTAGAGGCTGTTGTTGAACGCCAGGAATAGGTAATTGTTGGTAAGGTGCCTGTAATGGTTGTCGCTGAAAGCCTGTAGGGTTAGACTGACCTAAACCAGAATAGGTAACACCAGGTATGTATTGTTGGTTGTAAGGCGTATAATTTGATGGTACCTGTGGGGGTGGTCCACCTCTAGGAGGTTGAAACATAGAAGTTGGGTGACCAATCATCTTATGTTGTTGAATTCTAGTTACAGAACTTGGTGGTTGAAACCTTGGTTCTGGATAATTTTGTTGTTGGTGGACAATTGCACTAAGCTGATGTTGTTGAGACTGCTGTTGAGGCAAAGAAACTGGCGGTGCAGCTCGATGTTGTTGTTTTTCAGGTTGGACCGAATTATTTACCCCTAGTTGAAGCTGATCTAGCCTTTGTTGTAGGCCTTGCACTTGATGTTGAATTTGCACATTTCGTTGAATATGCGACAAAGGTTGTTGTACTCTGTTGACACCTTGTTGTTGGTTGGTAGGATAACTCCCATGCTGTTGAAAAGATGGTAATGTATGATGATTGTAGACATCATCAGGATTTTTCATGCTTGGTAGTTGACTTTGGTTGGCTTCTAGTCGGTGTGGACTGTTGTAGCCATGTTGATATTGGTTGACGTCTTGTTGACTGTGGTCAAATATGGGTTGATGAAGTTGTGCAATTTGTGGTGATGTTGTTGGTTGACGGTCAACAGGGAATGATTGGTCAAGAGGACTGTTGAAATCTTGTTGACGGTTAATGTTATCATGTTGAACCGGTGGTTGAAACGGTTGGACACGTTCAACTGTTGGTGTGTCAGGTCTGTATGTATTTCTATATTGTATCATATTCTCACCAGTTGACGACCTATGATATTCCGGTGAAGCCTGTTGAAGATGGCTGGCTACCCGTTGATCTTGTTGAAGGTGGCGCTCCTGTTGAACACTTGATGAAAAGTGAACTTGTTCAGGTGTAGGCGTATGTAAAAACCTTGGTTGTTGGTGGTAATTAATAAGTGGTTCAGGACTATATCTCGGTGGCGTCTGTTGCACCTCTTGTTGACGGTGGCAATCCTCAACAACAGGGTGTGGAATATTCCAGTCAAGGGTAAGCGGTGAGAACACTCTGTCATCTGGTTGTTTTTGAGCATCACGGTCATGTTGACTGTCTGGTTGAGGGCGAACAACCATGTTGGTTCTAGGTGATGGAGTACGATACTCGCTTCGACAAGCATTTCTATCTGAGTTTAAGCTTTCTTGTGGTGGTTCACAAAGCGACTGCTTGGACAAGGTTGAATATGTCGAAAGGTGTAATTGTTGTTGTAAAGGACATTGTTCAGTGCTACGGCAAGTTACTTCATCTGAGCAATGTGATGTTTCATCATCTTGTGTATCGCATTCTTCCAACCATTGTCGAATGTTTGCGTTGAAATCTTGCAGATGTGCTATCTGTTTCTGGTCTTCTGTCCGTGTATCTCTAGAGGCAGGGCAACAAGGTGGTGCCTCATCCTGTAGGATGCATGAAATATTTGTGCCCAATAGATCTGTACCGTGACACTCCTCTGGGTCTATATCAATAATTACATGGTCAGACTTTGGAGTGGACATACTCACAGATCCTGGCCTACCACCATTTAACTCACTAATTTCTGCCTGAGGTCGCGGTGAGAAATCTATAAGGCTTAGGGTACCTTCTGTTACCTTCATGTACGGAATTTGGGACAAAACATCTTGGTCAATATGTGTCCCTTTTTCCCTGATGGCCATGATTCTTGTTGCTATAGCCTCCCCTATGCCAGGTATGCAGGTAAGGATAACTCTAGGACAGGTGTTAATATTGATCGTATACCCCTTACGACTCTGCATAATGACTTATGGTTATACACTCAGTTCAATAAATTTATTTGATTTTATTTCAATATAAATCAGAAACAAATATATATATACAAAACAATAATAGTTTTTATTCAATAAAAAGTCAAGTCAGCAATGAAATACACAACGGAACAATGTAAAATCACTCGCTCTTCTGTTGTTTACATCCGTTTGTTTACATCCGTTTGGTACAAGATGGCGTCCAAATCTCGCGGCAAAACACCTCGCGTGACCTCGCTATGAACTTAGAAACTTCTTTTCAAAAAGGTTTTCCCGGCCCAAAAAGTACTCAAAAACGATGTAACTATCTAGCCTTTATCCCAAAAAGTTAAATATAGGACCTAACAATACCCCCCAAGATAAAACTACAATTCTCAGGGTTGACTGTCTGCACTCCAAATTTTGGAGATGCCAAGATGGCGACCAAATCCTCTGCAGGACCAAAATTTAAACCACCCGCACTACCAGTAAAGTGTTACTTGGCCTGTCTAGCTGGGCTCTACGTATACCCCTAGGGTTATGTATGTAACAGGTGTAAATATGTGTAGATATTTACCTTATGGCTTGGTATCCTACAGGGATTAATCTTGTCTAGTTCTCGATAGGCTTTGTATCGTGATCATCCAGGTCAAGAAGAGGCTGTATCCGGTCAAGCGTGACCCTTGTGTCATGTCTCCATTCGGGGCTCTCCAGTCTTCTACCAGGCCATGCACGTCACCATTCGGGTCTCTCTGCTCTTTACCAGTAGATCACACCAGACAGAGGAAACCCCCTAGAACTACTGGGCAATTACACAACAAGGACATGCAATAGCTCCGTCTTTGGTCTCTTCTATATTCTTCTTTTTACTTACCTGAAATATTCGATAAAAATTTACACATTTGATAAGTGACTTGATGAGTGTAATAAATTACTCACCATTTCATGAAATTGTTAGTCAAGCCATGAGACTAATCATGCTTAATCATCTTGATGATAAGACTTTCGGTTTGAACTAGTTTGTTAAATACGAAAACAAATAACGGACATAATCCGTTTTTTGTTGTTGTTTGTAATTCTTCTTTGTATGATTGTTTATATATAGGATCACTGAATAATGTATATATATATTGTGTGCTCGTATGAATACTTCGAAAAGTGCAACTAACACAAGATATACTAAAAGATATATTTTGCTAATGAAATCCCCTGGTTTCATAAGCTAATAATAACACAAGGAGGAACCTTAGAGTCATTGTTGTAGCGCTAAGGGACATTGTTTACAACCAGTAGTAATAAAAAAAATATTTAAAGTTGCATAATATAAAATGTATTCAATGGACAATAATTATATCATTATCAGCCGAAAAACAATAACACAATAGTACATTACCATAAAATTTATAATGGAATGTGTGACTTTGCGGGGCAGCTTTAATCTTCCCTTATGCTGATTTATCTGTATGTTTAACACTGCTGTATCGTTACTATTTTTCTACCAAGGATGGTTCCACTGCACTACACAGTGCTGCAAGTACAAGAAATACAGAAATTGTTCAATTGCTTATTGATAATGGAATCCAAATCAATGTTCAGAACAAGGTAAGTTGTACAAAAATAATAACAAAATGATCTTACATGATTATGTGAATATTTTACGTGACAAACAGTGTACAAAACGTAGGGTGCACGTGAATATCAAACCAGCGTTTGCTAAATTGAATAACGTTCTGAAAAAAAGTAGCATGAACTATTGTAGTCATATATTAATGTTACTTTTTTCCTTTGGTATTCGTTAAATTAATCCCAAATACGTTCTTTTTCGAAAAAAATGAAAAGGGTTCTGCATACGGTTGGTTATAGTCAATAGTCTTGATATGATGTTTTATTTGGCACCGCATGATACCGTATTTGGCACAACCTGTTTGAACTTTTGAGCCTCGGTGCTGTAAAACTTAGAACTTGTTTTAAATTTCGAACTTTTATATCTGGGCGTCACTGGTAAGTCTTGTGTGGACGAGGCGCGCTTCTTGCGTATTGAATTTTAAAACTGGTGCCTTTTGTTATTCATGTGTTTTCTAGTTTAATATGTCTAATATGTTCTCCTTTTCATTTACAGTCCTGTAATGTTATGTTGTCATTTTAATGTTATATTTAACATTGCCATTAAAGAGGGAGGTTTGGCATGCCACAAAACCAGGTTCCACCCACAATATGTTTCTTTAAAAATGTGCTGTACTATGTCAGGAACATGGCCATCGTTATATTATAGTTCATTTCTGTGTGTGTAACAAGCTAATGTTGTTTTTCGATGTGACGTCCTTTTTCTCTTATATTTGAGTGTGAATTCACATTACTATAAGACGTGTCATGGTACTTGTCTATCCCAAATGCATGTATTTGGTTTTGATGTTATATTTGTTATTCTCATCGGATTTTGTCAAATGCTTAGTCCGTTTCTGTGTGTGTTACATTTGTATGGTGTGTCGTTGTTCTCCTCTTATATTTAATACGTTTCCCTCAGTTTTAGTTTGTTATCCCGATTTTGTTTTGTGTCCATCGGTTTACGTGTTTTGAACAGCGGTATACTACTGTTGCCTTTATTTAGATTCAAAATAGTACGTGAATTTGAGAGAATAGAGGGTAATTAAGCCTTTTAGTACGTATCCATATTGCAATATAATATGAATGTTGTATTGTCAGTGTGAGCTTGATTTACACCTTTAAAGCATTTGTCACTCACAGATTTATTTTAAATGTCGACCATGGTAGAGGAAACACATGACAAAACATCTTGTCAATGACTAACAGCATAAAACAAAATGTCATCATATACAGTCAAACCTGATTAAGAGACCATCTGTATCAAGCAAAAACTTATGTTAAAAAACCAATTTTAAATCCCCTTGTAGTACATATAAATATATATTGAACCTGTATCAAAAGACCACCTGTCTTAAGAGACCACTTTTTTGCTCTCCATCAAGCATGTCAAGTGGTCTCTTGACTGTATAGTATTTCCACTTTCAATATGATTTGTAAAATCTCTTTAGGTCTGTCACGAAAAACAAACTTTATAGGAAAATAAAAGATAGTAGAAATTTTAGCAATTGAGCACACACACTAACAATCCTATTAAACAGAAAAGAATAATAAAAAGTTGTCAAAAGAACAAATTTTCCCACCATAACAAACGATTTGAAATTAAAATCAGAACAACATCAAAAGCTCTAACACACCAAACGAACGAAAAACATCCGTCATATATCTAACTTGGTACAGGCATTTTCTGATGTAAAAAAAAGGTGGATTAATCCTGGTTTAATAGCTAGCTAAACCTCTCACTTGTATGACAGTCGCATCAAATTCCATTATATACTAATAGACAACTATGTGTGAACAAAACAGACATACAGAAGACCGTGTTGAAGACCTGTCTTTGGCCTATAATGGTTTACTTTTATAAATTGTGACTTGGATAAAGAGTTGTCTCAATGGCACTCACACCACATCTTCTTATATCTATATAATAGGTAAAAAATGTCAATTGCAGAAGCGCAGCAGTCAACATTGTGTTATAATCTTAATCACTATAAACAGACACCATAGGGGCAACAAAACTCACACTCCGACCAAACAGCTCACACAACTGTTGACTTCATGAACCCCACTTTGATTTATATGTCTTGCAAAAACAAACAGCGGTTTTTAGCTGGAAATGAATGCTAAATATTTTTGAAAGATCTCATGGAAGTAAGAGAAGTAATATATTGAATAGACAATATAATCATCAGTCGAAAAACAATAGTACCCTAGTACACTTCAATACCACTTCTATCGAGATGTGTGACTTTGCAGTACACCTATATAACTAAAGGCAACAGTAGTTTACTGCTTGTGTACGTCATGTACATAACAACGTTACATATATTAGAGGTGAAGCCAGGTTTGTTTTGTTCTTTTTTGACAGTCAAGTAATGACGTCTGCGCCAAAACGTAGAAATTAAGCATTGTCTTTAATAACTTAATGTAAATGACATTTGTTGTCCTTTAAATTATCGATTTTTGATTGGTCTAGACGATAGATGGAAATTAAAACAAGATATGTCAAAGCGACACGAATGGCCCCGTCCCAAAAAATTGAAAAATCTGCTATTTCAATAACACATGTGGACACAAACATGATGGTAGTCTCACATATCAAAACTCAGCTCAAAATCTGGAGGCGTATAGAAAAAAAATCCGTATAACTGTGATTTTGAATAATTTATCAAAGTCCAAAGCTCCTAATTTCAGCAAAAATTAGTGGAGTGGAACGAACCTTAAACTTGATCTGTTACATATCAAGTGAACTCACATACCAAAAAATCAGCCCAGTATCTGAAGGTGTTTAGAAAAAAACTCTGTATATGGCCCCGTCCCCAAAAATTGAAAAATCTGCTATTTCAATAACACGTGTTGACACAAACATGATGGTAGTCTCACATATCAAAACTTATCCCAATATCTAAAGGCGTTTGGAAAAAGGGTCCGTATAACTGTGATTTTCAACAATTTCTCAAAGCCCAAAGACCATAAAAGAGGGACGAAAGATACCACAGGGACAGTCAAACTCATAAATCTAAAACAAACTGACAACGCCATGGCTAAAAATGAAAAAGACAAACAGAAAAACAATAGTAGACATGACACAACATAGAAAACTATAGAATAAACAACACGAACCCCACCAAAAACTAGGGGTGATCTCAGGTGCTCCGGAAGGGTAAGCAGATCCTGCTCCACATGCGGCACCCGTCGTGTTGCTTATGTGATAACAAATCCGGTAAATAGTCTAATTCGGTAGGTCACATTCAGGAAAGGGAAGGAGATTGTAGTTACGACGTAAGGAACATATCCGATATCATTTGTGATACGGTTATTCCATAACGGTCAACCAACTCGTGATGGCGTCCGTAAAATTTACGAAGGGATGATCTCAACTTCACCATTTGGAATTCTTGGTTTAATAGCTTCCTTGTGAGCAGCAACCCTCTATTAAGAAAATCATGATAGGAAATACAAGCACGGGAATATCGTATCAATTGGGAGATATATACCCCGTATGCAGGTGCTGCTGGAATGTTGCTACTTAGAAATGGAAAGTTCACAATTGGAAAGCTGTAATCATCTCTTTTGTCGTAAAGTTTTGTTTTCAACCGACCCTCATTGTCAATTTCTAGATGTAAGTCAAGATATGAGGCCGACTTAACTGTATCTGTAGTATCCTTTATCTCTAGCTCGATTGGATAGATGCGTTCCACATAGTCACCAAATTTTGAATTATTTAGTGAAAGAACATCATCTATATAGCGAAACGTAGAGTTAAAGGATAGTGCTAACGTCTTATCTTTCTTCTTAAGAAGTTCCTGGATGAAGTCAGCCTCATAATAATAAGGAAACAAGTCGGCAAGTAGAGGGGCACAGTTTGTTCCCATTGGAATACCGACAGTCTGTTGAAAAACACGTCCTCCGAACGTAACAAATATGTTGTCAATCAAGAAATCAAGCATCTTGATAATATCAGTTTCAGAGAATTTTTTGTTCGAATCAGAGTGATCCTTTACAAAGTAGGATTTATCCCTCCCTAAGACAATAATTGCGGCAAAAAATAGTGGAGGAGAACGAAACTTACACTTTATCTCTAACTCATCATGGTTAACTCACATACCAAAAATCAGGCCAATATCTGACGGTGTTTAGAAAAAACTCCGTATATTGGTTAGTTGCGGAATGACCATTCATGTCCAGTGCACGATGATTAATCAATATTGTAGACATCGCAATATCTACAATGTTAACACGATATTGTGTCAACATTGATTACATTATTTGAACACTTATATATTGTTGACATCGTTGATATCGTTAACATCGCGATGTATACAATCTAGAAAATATATTGTGTTTACATTGTTGACATCGCAATGTATACAATGTCAACACGATGTTGTGTCATCATCGTATACATTGTTTCAACCCTTATATATTGTTTACATCGTTTACATCGTTAACATCGCGATGTGTACAATGTTAACACGATGTTGTGTCAGCATCGTATACATTGGTTCAACCCTTATATATTGTTTAGATCGTTGACATCGTTAACATCGCGATGTATACAATGTTAACACGATGATGTGTCAACATCGTTTACATTGTCTTAACTCTTATATATTGTTTGAATTTTTGACATATTTAACATCGCGATGTGTACAATGTTAACTTGATGTTGTGTCTTCATCGTTTACATTGTTTTAACTCTAATATATATTGTTTTCATCGTTGACATCGTAAACATCGTGATGTATTCAATGTTAAACAGATGTTGTGTTTACATTGTTCACATCGCCATATAAACTATATTGACACTATTTTAGAGCCATAACATCACAATTTTTTAAAAAGATTTATTGTTAAAGAAAACATAAAAATGCAACTTATATACATGTAATCGACAAACTTCATTGAATATTTATTATATAAATGAATAAAAAACTTTTTTTATATTGTCAACATCACAATGTATACGATGTGAACGATGTAAATACAAAGGTATAGAGTCGATATAAAACATAAACACGATGTTGACACGATATTGTCAACATTGCAATGAATACGATGTGAACGATGTAAACACAAAGGTAAAGACTTGGTTCACAACATCTATACGATGTTGACAATGTAAAAACGATATAGTCAACATCCGGATGTATACGATGTGAACGATGTAAACAGGAAGATATGGACTCTATATTCAACATAAACACGATGTTGACACGATACTGTTAACATCACGATGTATACGATGTGAACGATGTTAACACAAAGATTAAGACTTGGTTCACAACATTTATACAATGTTGACAATGTAAAAACGATATTGTCAACATCACGATGCAGCAAAGATTTGTTATAAATAATGCAAGTACCAATGTATTTACATTATTTAATATTATCCTTGGGGGACAGATAGTCCGCCAACAGAGATATTGACTCAGCATGTTATGAATGTGTTCCAACCGTTCTGCGCTCTTTCATCTTTATTTCATGAATTACAATATAGTCCATTATTCTTACAAAAACTTAAATCACTACAAGCGGTTTTTAGTTGGAATTGAAACATGTTGCTGTATTAATCTCGTTTGCATGAATTTTTGATATTTTCTAATGATCTCCTAGAAGTAAGAGAAAGAATATATCAAATGGATATTATTCATCAGTCGAAAAAAATAACTTATAAGAAGCATTACAAATTAGTTTATTATGCTTAGTAGCATTATAAGTTGTTGTCTGATACATAGAAGCATTATACATTGTTATCTCAAATGTCATGTTTTATCTGCTTTAAGGTAACAACAAATATCATAGCAGTGTTACAATTTCATAATATATGTCAAGATGTAAATTTAATGTTTAATATGTAACAAGCAATATACAAAGGATTTGGCTAGCACATTCCTGTAAAATAAAATAATCTGTAGGTAAATTAGGGATTTATTTGTCATTTTGTACGTTTGAATATATTTAAGATCCATGACAAAATATTAGTGACAATGAGTGTTAGTCAATGTGAGTTTGATTTGCTCTTATCGTGCGTTGGGCAACAACATTTGTCAGTTATGTCGTCAGTGTACAGAACAAAATGAATTGTAAACTAACAATCTGCATTTAAACAAAATAGTATTTTATAGAATTCTATAGGATGACACACCCAATTGTAGTGGACAAAATAGAGAGAGAGAAAATAACGCAGAGGATAAAAGACTCACATGTTTTATTCCGAAGGGAGATAACTCTAGGAAAGATTAGCAGTTTGGAACCATCTCTATACTGAACATCGAGGGTAAAATTCTAGCAGTTTTAGCAAAGAACAACACAGTTCCTGCTAAGTAACGAATGCATAGACCTATCATTTCACAAAGAGGCATGCCGGAGGTATCCTGATATATTTAACATTTAAGTGTGTTTAAGGAGAAGAAAAACGACTTTGACTAGATCTCGGTAATGCTTACGGATTCCTCACAAACCCGTAGATTTGACATTGCAGAGATACTTTATTCTAACCACAATAGTACAGTGCTGTAGGAATACTTGTATCACGTTGAGATGACAAAAGTGGTCAGTTAGGAAGATACAAAGCTTAGATGTATCAACATGGTGTCTTGTAAAGAATACTATGGACGTTATTGGTATATGAGTTATATCTGTGATCAAAGCTGAGGTTTTAGGAGAGAAAAACATCAGTCCGTTCCTCAGACGTTGGCTCGGCGTATCAATACGTTTCAGCAGCATTGGCTTATACAGTACATGGACTAAACTGCATTTACCACTAAGTTAAGGCGTTGACTGAGGAGTTTGAAATTACAAAATCACGATCGGTCAAGATGTTGAAGGACAGCAAAGATGCTAAAGTTAGAGAAGCCAAAGTGAAAATCCGGACGAGAAGGAATAGACAAGCAGGGAAAGCAGGAAGTTCGATATACGAAAGAATAGAGCAGTAAGGGCAAGGCGGTTTGCATGAAACAGCAATGCTGATGTTTTTCTTTTTTTGGCAAGTAACTAGAAGCGGGGGCTTTTTGCCTGGAGCAATATTTGGTGTATTGAGGGATAGCGTTTGAGCTTCCATCTAATATCAGTGTAAAACAATTTAAACGAGAAAACTAACAGCCTAATTTATGTATGCAAAAATGAACGAAAAGCAAACATGTAACACATAAACAAACGACAACCACTGAAATACAAGCTCCTGATTTGGGACAGGCACATTGTTATGATATTGTAATTATTGTATTTATTTATTTATGATTTGTGTTGTGTGGCCTGATAGTTTTTTTACAGAATAATCTTAGAACTCTGCAGTTAAGAAATCACTGGAACAATCACAGAATGATTGGAACTTTCCATTTGACTTACATAATGATTCCAGAATGATCATAATAAAAGATGCGTTATATCAACTTCTACATTTTACTAGAAACTTCCGTTGTAACTTTCTAGCACGTTCCATTCTAGTGTTCTAGTATTTTCCGTAACAACTATATATATACAGACACTAAAGTTAAACTCACACACTTAGACTTAGACATCGATAGACATTAATATTCATAGCATTTGGATTGACACTTTTATTCTACAAACAACATCATACTGGATTGTGACCGTAGTAGTGAACGTAGTATTCAGATTGGATTCCGAAAGATATCCGGATACAGATAAAGATAAAAGATTGGACTCATATTTTGACAGTTAAGTTGACAGTAATATTTGTGTAATACTTCTTGTAAATTTTTGTATAATAAATATTGTTAAATTTTATTATTGATTTGTGTCTTTTGTTGGCTACAATTTAAAGGTAATTTCTGGCCGTAACAGAAATTGGGGTCTCGTCCGGGATACTGAAAATATCTTATTCAAAATTTGTTTGGTAATATTTATTATAACTAGCCAACAAAATTCTACAAAATGGCATTTGATGCCGATAAATTTTTGAAAACGCCAGACCTGGAGAGTTTTGATAATTTAAAGAAAGAGGAAGAAGCGTTGCTTTTTAAACATCTGAAATTAGATTTTAAAGTTTATATGAGAAAACAAATTATACAAAATTTGGTAATAGACAAATTAGTTGACGTAGAAATTTTAGGTGAAGAGGCTCTTGATCTTAAATGTTGACGCCTTTAAATTAAAACAGCTTGAATTAGAACATAAACTTAAATTAAATGAACTGGAAATGAAGGAGACGGAGAAAATAAAAGAACTTGAAAAGAAGGAAAGATTGTAAATGGATAAAAAAGAAAAGAAAATGAATTTAAATTAAAAGAACTTGAAATGAAGTTAAAAGAACTTGAAATGAAGGAAAGGCTAGAGATGAAGAAAATGAAAATTGAAATGGTAAAAGAAGAATGCAACACTAAGTCCAGACGAAATCAGATTATTTTGATGCAGCAAAAAATATAGTTTTGGTTCCTATATTTTGTGAAAAAACAGTCGATAAATATTTTCCACAGTTTGAGAAAATTGCTCGTAATTTGAATTGGCCAAAGCCGTATTGGACTACAATGCTACAAAGTGTTTTAGAGGGTAAGGCCGCTGAAATATACTTCGCACTTCCATTAGAAAAAATTTCCGATTATGACACGGTAAAACAGGAAGTTTTGAAAGCGTATGAGCTAGTACCAGAAGCATATAGACAGAACTTAAGATCTTATAAAGAGTTTGTGGAATTTGCTCGGGAAAAAGAAGATCTATTTGATAAATGGCTTACTTCAAAGAAAACAGATAACAAGTTTGATAACATAAGACAATTGATGTTATTAGAAGAGTTCAAACAATGTGTTCATTTAGACTTAAAAACACATTTAGACGACAAAACTGTTGGGACAATATATGATTCAGCTGTAATTTCAGATAATTATACCCTTTCACATAAAAAAAGTTTCAAGGGTCAAAATGGTAATACTTCTAGTGGAAATTACAAAAATCAAAGCACTGAGCGTACTGGTAGTAAGCCTGTTGCACAAAATAAGAGTCAGTCTAATTATAATATGTCTAGTCCAAAATTTGATACTTTTGAGAAGAGGTCACTGATTTGTGCTTATTGTAAGAAAAATGGTCACCTGATGGCTGATGGTTTTAGACTCCAGAAGAAGCCGAAGTCCAGTGTTTGTACGACACCTTATATTACCAGTACGTTGGAATGTCCTTCGAGTCAGGCTTTTAAGTCCAGTTTTTGTGATTACATGGAGGAATATAAACCCTTCATGTCTGATGGGTTTGTTTCTATTGTTGATGATACCACTTTTACGAGTTTACGGGACACTGGAGCTTCTCAGTCTATATTGTTAGAAGGTATGTTGCCTTTGTCCGAGAAGACTTCTGTTGGTGCCACCGTTTTGTTACAAGGTGTAGAGTTAGGTTGTATAGATGTTCCTTTCAATCGTATTTATCTGTAGTCAGATTTGATAACTGGACCAGCTATTGTGGGTGTTCGTTTTAATCTCATTTTGAGGGTGTTACATTACAGGGAATGATCTAGCTAGGAACAAAGTGGTTGCTGAACCAATTGTTACAAGTGAACCGATGGTGGATGTTAAATTACCCGAAGATGATGCCTAATTCTATCCAGCTTTTGTTGTCACTAGGGCAATGGCTCGAAAACAACAAGATGAGGATTTGAAAGAAAACCAGTTTTATTACATGGACCTTTCTGACACTTTCCTAGCCGACATTAGACTTCCTAGCCGACTTTGAGAATTTCAAAAGAAAAGATAGGGTCACCGTGAGTTTTTTCCGGCTAAAATACAAAATAGGAAAATTCCATGTAGAATCCTTCAGAAAATACACTATTTTAGAGTTACCTCCCCTTAAAATGGCAATTTAAAAAAAATAAAAAACAAACAAAAATAATCAACATTTGCAAAAATATTAATATTTATAAGTTATATTCTTATAAATTGGTTCTTTTAAATTAAAATTTATATTAAATATCTGTATTCCTGCATCAAATTTTGCTAACTTGATAGAACATCTGGACCTTTGGTTCACTGTTTTTTACAATCCAAGATAGAGGAAGACACCCATACCCCCTTAATATAGATTAACATGTCTTCTGTCTTAAAAATCTTGTACTTGGATATAAGATATTGAATATAATCCACTTAATCATGTCATAACAATGATTTGTTTTGTGATTTATTTGTCATTTATCAGAAAAGAGAACTAAAATTGTGAACATTTTATCAGTTCTAAAAAATGAAATTGAAACACAAATGTTATATCATCCAGAAAAATAGTTTAACAAATCAGTCAGGACATACAAGAGCAGGGGGGTCAATAGCTCCGTCTTTGGTCTCTTCTATATTCTTCTTTTTACTTAACTGAAATATTCGATAACAATTTACACATTTGATAAATGACTGTAATAAATTACTCACCATTTCATGAAATTATTTGTCAAGCCATGAGGCTAGTCATGCTTAATCATATTGATCATAGTATTTCGGTTTGAACTAGTCTAAGATAGTTCAGGGGTATAGAAAAAAAATGACAGAATTTTCTTATACTTTGTGAAATTTAACTTTGAAGTATTGTTAATGAAAAAATGCAAAAACAATGGGGGTTACCGGCCATCTAAGAGATATTTTGACCTCTGAAAATGAGTGCAAATAGGTTATATGGAAATATAGGAAAAATGGACAAAAAACACTTTGATTGAATTTTCAAAGCAAAATGAATGACAGAAGTTGCTCATTATTTCATACTGTAAAGCTTCATGTCTCTATTTTATCGAATTGAAATAAAATTTGGGGGTCACCGGCCATCCAAGAGATTGTTTGACCTCTGAAAATGAGTGCAAATAGGCTAAATATAGGGAAAACAGACCTCTTTGGTTTAATTTGCAGAGCAAAATAAATGACAGAAATTGCTCATTATTTCATACTGTAAAGCTTAATGTCTCTTTTTTATAGAATTGAAATAAAATTTTGGGGTCATCGGCCCACCAAGAGATTTTTTGACCTCTGAAAATGAGTGCAAATAGGCTAAATATAGGGAAAACGGACATACAATCTCTTTACTTGAATTTTCAGAGCAAAATAAATGACAGAAGTTACTCATTATTTCATACTGTAAAGCTTATTGTCTCTATATTATAGAATTGAAATAAAATTTGGGGGTCACCGGCCATCCAAGAGATTTTTTGATCGCTGAAAATGAGTGCAAATAGGCTAAATATAGGGAAAACAGACATAAAATCTCTTTGGTTGAATTTGCAGAGCAAAATAAATGACAGAAGTTGCTCATTATTTCATACTGTAAAGCTTAATGTCTTTATTTTATAGAGTTGAAATAAAATTTGGGGGTCACCGGCCATCCAAGAGATTTTTGGACCTCGGAAAATGAGTGCAAATAGGCTAAATATAGGGAAAACAAGACATAAAATCTCTTTGATTGAATTTTCAGAGCAAAATAAATGACAGCGGGGGCATCATCTGTGTCCCTTTGAACACATTCCCCATTTATTTTTTTAGAAGTTATTATTGATTAATATTAATTTTAACCATGACTGTATGGCATGTTATATTTTAATATTTTATGATGGATTTAAATGAGTAGTAATTGTTGCATTAGAAATTTGAATTGAGATCATTGTTGGAATAGGGGAAAGGGGGTCAGTTTTTCTAATTTCATATTTCAGAAATTAAATCTGAATTTCTTCAAATATTTTTTTTTTGAGAGGATTAATATTTAACAGCCAAAGTGAACTCAATTTTAAGCAAAACAAAAATATTTTAAGTTCATTAGACCACATTCATTCTGTGTCAGAAACCTATGCTGTGTCAACTATTTTATCACAGTCCAAATTCAGAGCTGTATCCAGCTTGAATGATGCGTCAATACTAGCCCAAACCGTTAGGGTTTGACCTCTGCGGTTGTATAAAGCTGTGCCCTGCGGAGCATCTGGTTATTATTGTGCTTAAACCATGATTGTGACAACATATGAAACGTGTGAGCTGACAGTCTGCTAAGTTTTTTCCATAAGTCTCATTCTGACTTTCTATCTGACAGGTTTTTATGTGTCAATATTTGTGTTTCAAAATAAAAGGAAGATGTGGTATGATAATTGATTGTTAATGAGGCGACTCTCCGCAATAGACCAAATGACACAGAAGTTAACAGCTACAGTTCAAAAGCCGTTATCGCATAGTTAGCTATAAAAGGCCCTTCAATGACTAATGAAAAACAATTCAAATGAGAAAACTGAAGGCATTTTAATGTACAAAGTGATGAACAAAACAAATATGTGACACAACAACAAAAGACAACAACTGTCTGAATTACAGGTTCATGACAAGGCTTCCAAAATTTCCTAACGACAGCCGGACATTTTACAAAGAAATATTTTTGACGGTCAATGATCAGCTGGATACTTAAATGTAACTGAGAGGATGCATTAGATATATGTGTCTAAGTAATTAGAAGTGTTATATGCAATAAAATTATTTATAACTGTTTTGTTTTCTTCATTCTAAAAATGAATTAAATATTATCCTCGGTATTGTGTCATTTTTCTGTGTATCGTATTATACAGGAACCATCATTGCATCAGTCAGCTTAAGTACCTGACTTTTCTCATGTTTTTTGTTTTTGTTTAAAACTTCATGACTTGGGACGGGCACATACAAAATGTGGTGGGGTTAATGTTTGAAGGTGACAACCCTTCCCCTTAACCTGGGACAGTGCCTGTGGTGTAAATTGGTACAACATATGGGTTTTATCAATTTGTATTATTCATTTTTGAACTCTGAATCTATCGAAAAGTAGATTATCACAGATACATTTGCAGAATGAGTTGTATGAATAGTTAGGATCCTTGTCTTACAAGCTTTATGAAGCAAGAAAAATGTGACGAGGTTTGTATGTACATAAAAGTCTGTCTTTTTCTTCTCTACTGTAGGATAGTAAGTGGTTCAAATAAAAATGTATGCCTCTTGAGACTAAAATTAAATGCAATAAAAATCAGCCCCAAAAAAGCAAATTTTAATAAAAGAGGGACGAAGGATACCAAAGGGACAGTCAAACTCATAAATCTAAAACAAACTGACAACGCCATGGCTAAAAATTAAAAATACAAACAGCAAAACAATAGTAGACATGACACAACATAGAAAACTAAAGAATAAACAACACGAACCCCACCAAACACTAGGGGTGATCTCAGGTGCTCCGGAAGGGTAAGCAGATCCTGCTCCACATGTGGCACCCGTCGTGTTGCTTATGTGATTACAAATTCGGTAAAAAGTCTAATTCGGTAGGTCACATTCATGAAAGGGAAGGGGATTGTAGTTACGACGTAAGGAACATATCCGATATCATTTGTGAAACAGTTATTCCATAACGGTCAACCAACTCGTGATGGCGTCCGTAAAATTTACGAAGGGATGATTTCAACTTCACCATTTGGAACTCTTGGTTTAATAGCTTTCTTGTGAGCAGTAACCCTCTATCAAGAAAATCATGATAGGAAATGCAAGCACGGGAATATCGCATCAATTGGGATGCCTCGTATGCATGTGCTGCTGGATTGTTGCTACTTAGAAATGGAAAGTTCACAATTGGAAAGCTGAAATCATCTCTTTTGTCGTAAAGTTTTGTTTTCAACCGACCCTCATTGTCAATTTCTAGATGTAAGTCAAGATATGAAGCCAACTTAACTATATCTGTAGTATCCTTTATCTCCAATTCGATGGGATAGATGCGTTCCACATAGTCACCAAATTTTGAATTGTTTAGTGAAAGAACGTCATCTATATAGCGGAAAGTAGAGTTAACGGATATTGCTAACTTCTTATCTTTCTTCCTAAGAAGTTCCTGCATGAAGTCAGCCTCATAATAATAAAGAAACAAGTCGGCAAGTAGACGGGCACAGTTTGTTCCCATTGGGATGCCGACAGTCTGTTGAAAAACACGTCCTCCGAACGTTACAAATATGTTGTCAATCAAGAAATCAAGCAATTTTGATAATATCGGTTTCAGAGAATTTTTTGTTTGAATCAGAGTGATTCTTTACAAAGTATGATTTATCCCTCCCTAAGACAAGATACTTGTATCTACGTAATAACTAATAACTATAGCTGTAGTATGCATTTTTAAATGTAAATGCAATGTATGTGCTAGGGCCTACATTGACCGTGAATTATTTCAAGTGTTTTTGGCCCAAGTTGTTTTAAAAACATAACGTACTATTAAATTATTACATTTAATATACTATGCCATTTGTAATTTCCTTACTATTTAAAGTACATTTTGAACATATGGGAGGATCTAGAGACGGCCCTGGGAAACATTTGGTTAATAATATAGGGAATCACTGGAGCATGACCTGAGCAGGTCCCCTCTTAGGCAGTCAGTGAGCCCCCACTTATGAAAAATTCTGGATCCGCCACTGGGATTATTTATTCAACAAAAACATTCATGAGTTTTAAATTACTGGAAAATATCACATCTTCATACAAGCCCCCCCCCCCCCATTTTTTTTCATCCAAAAACCTCCTTAACAAGCTAAAAGGCACATACGGTAATTTTGACTTTTGAATAACTTTAATACATTCGACATGTCTGATACATGTACATCAAATTAGTCTTTAAAAACATTTTGTCTATAATATATATCTTATAATTGCCATGAAACTTGGTCCACAGGCTTTTAATTTAGTAAGCTCTGGTCACACAAAGTTGGTTAAGATCGGTTAATTCCTACTATCCTATTAGATAGGAGCATAGTTAATTTATCATCCTTTGGTTTTATCTTTATTTGCAAAATATAGACTCTAGTGTGAACATTTCATACACCTTTAAAAAATATGCATTAAAGATGAAGTATTTAAGGAGTTGAAATTATACTGTAACTTTTGTTCATGAATGGACCAACTGAAAAAGGTTAAAAAGTTATGAAGCCATCAAGAGAATATAACACCCACTTTGCGCAGGTGTAATTTTTAAAAGTTTGCTTTTAATGTCTTTAACATGTTAAAGAAATGCACTTCGAAATAACTCTGTAGAGACCTAACAAGCTTTTAAATTTAGAAAAAAATCATTTTATGACAAGACCCCTTTTCCTGTTTAGGTAGTAAAAGTTTTGTTTTTCTTTCATGAAGGTTCTGTAGGATCAAATATATTATAGGAGGGTCAGGAAAAGTTTAAAGAATAGAGAATAATGCATGTAATGTTCACAATACATTTGTAAATAAAGAAAATAGACATACCTCATGTACATGTAACAATGAAGAAAAAACGGGTGTTAAATTATAAGAATTACAGAAAAATGGAAAAAAAAAAAAATAAATAGAGATAAATGGTATAAAGAATTAGATAAGAATGAAATGAAGGACCCTCCATCCAGAACATCGGTAGAAAAGGTAGTTTTGTGAAATGATTCATTTTTAAAAATAATTTATACAGTCTAAATCCCGCTAACATGTTAAACCCTGCCACATTATTTATGTATGTGCCTGTCCCAAGGCAGGAGCCTGTTTTTCAGTGGTTGTCGTTTGTTTATGTGTTACATATTTGTTTTTCGTTAATTTTTTTTTATACAAATAAGGCCGTTAGTTTTCTTGTTTTCTTGTTTGAATTGTTTTACATGGTCATATCGGGGCCTTTTATTGCTGACTATGCGGTATGGGCTTTGCTCAATGTCGAAAGCCGTACGGTGACCTATAGCTGTTAATGTCTGTGTCATTTTGGTCACTTGTGGATACATTGAAGTTGTCTCATTAGCAATCATACCACATCTTTTTATATAGATGGGATATGTTCTAAATTTTAAGTGTGCTTGCTTAACCAAAAATGTAACAACTGGAATCCGGGCAAAATCAACTGCATTCGCGTTCGAATAATCCAAGTTTACAACAAGAAAATTCTGTTTGCATATAAATGTATTATATAAACCGCCTACTTTCATGAATCATGACCTTTTCTCCCAGAAACGCAAATGGTCTGAACCCTATGCAAATGACATACATTGTATTTCACAGGTCCACAAATTTTCAAATCTATTACATGATAGAAGTACCATGAGCTATGCCTATGGTCAACTTACATGTATTATTTATTTTCGGCCTGAAAAAGGGGGGGGGGTCATTATTTTGTTGTTCGACACGGATATTGTTTTGAAATTATTTCCGCTAATTTTACGCTTACATATTATTTTTCAGTGGTCGTGAATCGCTCTTTGAGCATGTATATTCAATTCATTAGTACTTACTTTTCAGTTTAAATTTCCCCCTTTTCATGATTTGTTTACATCCATCTTTCGCATGTTTGTCAGACCTTTCCTAGTGTAAGACAAAGGTGAAACTGCTTCATAAGCTACCAAAATGAAGATCGTTTACTATAATTTCGATCTGCATTACAGTATTCATGAAAAGCAGTTCACGTCTTCGATTAATGTGAGTTATTCTCTCTTCATTCTTCTCCTACGTCAAAACATGCTCCATATTTATTTTTAGAACGGAAGTACTATTTCGATAATGACAATAGTAACAATAAACTTTATTAAGTTTTAAAATGGTATTTAAGAGTTATTCAACTCTTTCTCAATGTATTTGAATAAAAAAGATTATTTAAATGATCATATTTTATTGTTATGGAAAATTACGACAATGTACATGACTTACGATATCATTGCGCAACTTTATGCGCAGACGGCGCGAAAATTTAAACCCCCGAACTACCTTAAATACGAAAACAAATGACGGACACAATCCGTTTTTGTTGTTGTTTATATTTCTTTCTTATATGATTGTTTATATATAGGATCACTAAATAATGTATATATATTGTGCTGGTATGAATACTTTGAAAAATGCAACTAAAACAAGATATACATATAAGATATATTTTGCTAATCGAATCTCTTGGTTTCATAAGCTAATAATAACACAAGGAGGAACCTTAGCGTCATTGTGGTAGCGCTAAGGGACATTGTTTACAACCAGGAGTGAAATAAAATATTGAAAATTAAAATATATTTAATGGACAATAATGATATAATTCTCAGCAGAACAACAATAATAAAATAGTACATTACCATAAAAATTCTAATGGGATGTGTGACTTTGCGGGGCAGCTTTATTCTTCCCTTATGCTGATTTATCTGTATGTTTAACACTGCTGTATCGTTTCTATTTCTCTACCAAGGATGGTTCCACTGCACTACACAGTGCTGCAAGTACAGGAAATACAGAAATTGTTCAATTGCTTATTGAAAATGGAATCGAAATCAATTTTCAGAACAAGGTACGTTGTACAAAAAAATAACAAGCGAAAAACTTATCTAAAATGATTCTGTGAATAATTTTACGTGAAAAACAGTGTGCAAAATGTAGATTGAACGTGAATATAAAATCAGCGTTTTGCTTTATTCACTAACGTTATGAAAAAAGGAGCTTGAGCTATTGTGTATTGTAGTCTTATATTGATGTTGGTTTTTCTTCATTTGGTTTGCTTTAAAGGAACCCCTAGACGTGTATTTCGAAAACACATATGTAAAGGGTTAAGCATATGGTTGATAAGTTTCAATAGGCCAAATATGATGTGTTATGTATTCAAAATAGTACATGCAATTGAGAGAAAAGGGGTTAATTTAGCCTTTTTGTACGCAACATTAGTTGAAGACCCATCTTGCAATATAATATGTATGTTTTATTGACGATGTGAGTTTGATCAAGCATTTGCTACTCACCCATGTTAATAATGTGTTTTTGTTGTGTCGTTGTTCTCCTCATATATTTGATGTGGTTTCCTTAGTTTTAGTTTGTAAATCGGATTCTTGTTTTCTCAATCGATTTATGAATTTCGATCAGCGGTATACTACTGTTGCCTTCATTGATTTACACCTTTCAAGCATTTGTCACTCAATAATTTATTATAACATTTCGGCCATTTTAGAGGGAATACATGACAAAGCATCTTGTCAATTACTTACAGCTTGAAATAAAACATTCATCTATACAGTCATACCTGAATAAGAGACCATCTGTATTAAGCGAAAACCCAATGTTAAAAGACCACCAAATTAAGATCCCTTTGCATTTCATATAAATTGAACCTGTATCAAGAGACCTCCAGTCTTAAGAGACCACTTTTTTGCTCTCCCTCAAGGGGTCTCTGAGAACAGGTTTTATTGTATAATATTTCCGCTTCCAATATGATTTGTTAAATCTCTTCAGGTCTGTCACGAATAAAGCTATAGAGGATAAAAAAAAGATAGTAGAATCTAGTTATAATTGTCACCATTATAAACTATTTAAAATTAAAATCATAACAAAATCAAAAGCTGAAACACATTAAACAAACGAAAAACACCTGTCATATTTCTGATTTGGTACAAGCATTTTCTGATGTAAAAAATGGTGGATTAAACCTGGTTTTATAGCTAGCTAGACCTCTCATTTGTGTGACAGTAGAAGATAACAGCAGACGGTCACCAACAGGTCTTCAATGTAGCTAGAAATTATGGCATCCGGAGGCGTCCTTCAGCTGCCCCTAAAGAAATATATACTGATTCAGGGATAATAAAAGTCTTGCTAAACTCCAAATTGTACACAAGAAACTAAAATTAAAAATAATACAAAACTAACAAAAGTCAGAGGCTCCTGACTTGGGACAGGCACAAAAATGCGGCGAGGTTAAACATGTTTATGTAAAAATATCAATACCAGATAGTGTTATAGTCTTAATTACTATAAAAAGACACAAAAGGGACAACAAAACACACACTTCCGACAAAACAGCTTACACAATTTTCACTTCATCAACCACAATTTAGTTTATAGGTCTTACAACCACGAATACCACTACCAGCGTTTTGTAGTCGGAAATGAAACACATTGCTGTCTTACTCTCAGCGTCGTAAATGTTTAATAGTTTCGAAAGATCTCATTGAAGTAAGAGAAACAATATATTGAATTGACAATATAATCATCAGTCGAAAAACAATAACACCATAGTACACTCTCATTACACTTCTAATGGGATATGAGACTTTCTAGAACGCCTATATAAATGAAGGCAACATAAGTATACTGCTTTTGTACGTATCGTACATTACAACGTTACGGGTATTAGAGGTGCAGCCAGAAGTTTATTCTTTTTTTTATTTTAACAGTCAAATAATAGAATCTTAGCCAAAACGTAGAACCTAAGCATTGTCTTTAATAACTTCGTGTAAATTCAATTTGTTGTCCTTTAAATGATCGATTTTTGATTGGTCTACACGATAGACTGAATTTCAAAAAAAAATGTCACGCGCTCAGCCATGTGATAGAGTAAATTTACACCTTCGCATTAGCCAATAAGAATATGCAATTTTAACATGACGTATGATACATTTTGGTAATGATATATAAGATAGGTAACATACAAAAACAGAAACATAGTTAGATAGACTTGATGATGAAATTACACTAAAATTAACGATAGCTACATCAGAACTGTATACATGATCATACATGTATTCCTAAATAATGAAAAAAAACTTAAATATTAAGGTTAGTTAGGTATATTATACTAGCAAAGCAATTTAGTACGTTTTGACAATTTAAAATCAAAAAAACCATAAACATGTGTTATTTATATGACAAATGAATAATGCAATACAGAACATGAACATACACATGATGAAAAAAAAACCACTTTTATGATACCTTTGTGTAAACAAAATAGAGAACTTCAACTACAACACTAAGTTACTTCAATCTTCTTGGTATTCCTTACTGATACATCTAACATTAATATTTTATAACTGCAATGTTTTTAAGGATGGTTCGACTATACTGTTTGACGCTACATTAAAAGGAAAGACAGACATTGTCCACTGGCTTATAGACAAGGGTATTGATATTAATGTAATGGACAAGGTAAGCTATCAATTGGATATACACTAATTTACTAAAGAATGACGATTGTCCGAATAGACATTTGCGGAAACTGTCATTAGCCCACGATAAGGATTACAATTACACTTTATGTTTTTCTGAAGTTGTACAACATTTATTTTCTAATATATTTACAGCAATGTGTTAACATAATTATTGTATACGTTGTTATCCAGGTTGACAATGCTGTAATTGTACGAAGTATGATAGAATGAACTAACATTATGTTAAAATAAATTTAACATGAAACACACAAAATGTGTCTACAAATATTCGGCTTCGTGCGGTCCTGATTGTAAATCCAGAAAAAGTGCTTCGGACACATGACATTTTAACGTGTTGCTTACATCTTTTTTTTTATACAGAAGACCCAATTTGCTATTTTTTATCTGTATTGTGGGTTTGTTTTTGTATTTGGAGATGACCCTTTCTTTTTGTCACCTATAATCGTAAGTCTAAAGGCTAATCCTAGGTATAGACTTAGTTTCCGCAAATGTCTAATACGAAGTTTTTGTATGACAAATATTGTAAACTATATATTCTATTACAAACATACAAATACGCTTCCATATTTAGATTACTGGTTGGTGAATCTGACAATTTTGATAAGTTTGTTGACGCCATTAGGTTTTAATTTCTTTTTATGTTATCTTGTTTTCCAAATATGAGACGTTTGATCATATGTTACCTCGTACATGTGTCTACAAATGATATTGCATGAACGGCGATGTGACTGGTTTTATATCTTACATGTTTTCTACATTGTAATTCTTTATTAATCATTATCCTTTAACAGTTAATAAGTGACAACAATATGTTTTAACAAACGGGTTTTGGCGCAACATATAAAAGAAGAGTAATAATCCTGTATTTCAATATCCCTTAAGCTTCGCCTAAAACAATTTTTCATAAGAAGGAAATGGAATTAAACAAAATCTAAAGGGAAAAACAAAATATATATTGTAGAGTAATACAAAATCTTACCTGTAATTGAAAAGTATTAACGTTTTGAAAATGTCAAACATGTGATGTGTTGCGTACTTTGTTCTTTAAAATTTGGACCTATGAGTAGAACCAATTTTATGAGATATGCAATTTGTTTTTTTCTGATTTTCATCAATATTTATATGTACTACCAAGAGGAGTAAATTCTACTGCAGTCATATAAAAACCGACAAGTTAACTCAATCTGACGTCACACAACGTAGTTAATGATACGACATTGTTTATGACATTGTATCAAAACAAAATGAAGGTGCATATATCAAGATAATGTTCAAGTTTCTTCTGTTTTTTTTACTTAAAAACAAGGTCAGCATTAAAAAGTACTAATTATTTAATAATTCATTTATTTACGATATTCATCTCTTCAACGATGATAGTGAAGTTCTAATGATTTGTTTTGATATAAGTAACAAGTAACCATTAAAAGGGGGTAACATAGTATGTAAGGAATAAGGATCGAATAAGGAATAAAGATTAAGTAACAAATAGTTCACGAATATGGATATAGAAAAAATAAGGATAGCAAATGCCTGAAAAATAAAGTATTCAGTAGGGATATAGGTTTTTTTTTTCCATTTTGTACGTCGTTAATTTATTTTTAGATCCAAGCTTCGATATACGTTAAAATGTGTGTTAGTCAATATGAGTTTGATTTACGCTTATCGTGCGTTGGCATCAACATTGTCAGTTATGTCGGCAATGTAGAGGTAGTACAGGACATAGTATATTGTTGACTAACGATCTGCATTTAAAAAAAAATAGTATTTATAGAATATTTTAACATCCAATTAGATTGTCCTACAAGGCTGTCCCACATAATTATGGTGGACAAAACAGAGAGAGAGAGACAAATACGCAAGGGACAACAAAGCTCACATTTTTTTCAACTTCCTTAACCACAATTTAAGTGTATATGTCTTACAACAACGAATACGTCACTACACACGGTTTAAAGCTGGAATTGAAACACATTGCAGTTTTACTCTCATATGTATGAAAATTCAATCTTTCAGAAAGATCTCATAGAAGTAAGAGAAAAAATATGTAATGGACAATTTAATTATCAGCCGAAAAAACAATAACACCAATAACACTTCTAAAGGGATGTGTCACCCTTACGATGAATTTTTTTTATGTGTAACACTGTTATATCGTTACTTTATTCTACCAAGGATGGTTCCACTGCACTACACAGTGCTGCAAGTACAGGAAATACAGAAATTGTTCAATTGCTTATTGATAATGGAATCGAGATCAATTTTCAGAACAAGGTACGTTGTACATAAAATAAAAAATAACAAGCGAAAAACTTATCTAAAATGGTTATGTTAAAAATTCCGTAAAAACATTGGTGGATTAAACCTGGTTTTATAGCTAGCTAGACCTCTCATTTGTTTGAAAGTCGCATTAGATGCCATTATATAGACAACGATGTATGAAAAAAAAAACACAGACATAATGCAGACCGTGTTGAAGACCTTACTTTGACCTATAAGTGTTTACTCTTACAAATTGTGAATTGGATAGAGAGTTGTATCAATGGCACTCATACCACATCTTTTTATATCTATATAATAGTTAAAATTGAAAATGGACACGGGAAATGTGTCAAGGAGACAACAATCCGACCATAGAAAAGACAACAGCAGAGGGTCACCAACAGGTCTTCAATGTAGCTAGAAATTCCTCTACCGGAGGCGTCCTTCAGCTGGCCCCTAAACAAATATATACTAGCTCAGTGATAATGAACGTCTTACTAAACTCCAAATTGTACACAAGAAACTAAAATCAAAAATGATACAAGACTAACAAAAGTCAGAGGCTCCTGACTTGCGACAGGCGCAAAAATGCGGCGGGGTTACACATGTTTATGTAAAAATATCAATACCAGATAGTGATACAGTCTTAATTACTATAATGGACAATTCAATTATCAGCCGAAAAACACAATAACACCAATAACACTTCTAAAGGGATATGTGACCGTTATATACTTCCCTTACGATGAGTTTTGTTAATGTGTAACACTGTCATATCGTTACTTTATTCTATGAAGGATGGTTCCACTGCACTACACAGTGCTGCAAGTACAGGAAATACAGAAATTGTTGAATTGCTTATTGATTATGGAATCGAGATAAATTTTCAGAACAAGGTACGTTGTACATGAAATAAAAAATAACAAGCGAAAAACTTATCTAAAATGGTTATGTTAAAAATTCCGTAAAAACATTGTACAAAATGTAGAGTGAACGTGAATATAAAATCAGCGTTCGCTTGATTCACTAACGTTATAAAACAAAGTAGCATGAACTATTGTATATTGTAGTCTTATATTGATGTTTTTTTTTTCACTTGCTTTGCTTTAAATGAACCCTTAATACTTTTTTTTTTCTCGAAAAAAAATATGTAAAGGGTTAAACATATGGTTGCTAAGATTCAATAGCCTACATATGATGTGTATTGTATCCAAAATAGTACATGCAATTGAGAAAAGAGGTTACTTTAGCCTTTTTGTACTTATTATGTTTTAAGATCCGTGTTGCAATATAATATGTATGTTTTATTGTCGATATGAGTTTGATTAACACCTTTCAAACATTCTTTTTTGGCTCTCCCTCAAGGGGTCTCTGAGAACAGGCTTGACTGTATAATATTTTCATTTCCAATATGAATTGTTAAATCTCTTTAGGTCTGTCACGAAAATAACTATATTGGATAAAAAAGATAGTAGAATCTAGCAATGATTCCCGCCATAATAAACGATTTAAAATTGAAATCAGAACAAAATCAAAAGCTGAAACACACTAAACGAACGAAAAACACCTATCATATTTCTGACTTGGTACAGACATTTTCTGATGTAAATAATGGTGGATTAAACCTGGTTTTATAGCTAGCTAGACCTCTCATTTGTGTGAAAGTCGCATTAGAAGCCATTATATAGACAACGATGTATGAAAAAAAAAACCAAAGACATAATGCAGACCGTGTTGAAGACCTTACTTTGACCTATAAGTGTTTACTCTTACAAATTGTGAATTGGATAGAGAGTTGTCTCAATGGCATTCATACCACATCTTCTTATATCTATATAATAGCTAAAATTGAGAATGGAGACGGGAAATATGTCAAAGAGACAACAATCCGACCATAGAAAAGACAACAGCAGAGGGTCACCAACAGGTCTTCAATGTAGCTAGAAATTCCTGCATCGGAGGCGTCCTTCAGCTGGCCCCTAAACAAATATATACTAGCTCAGTGATAATGAACGTCTTACTAAACTCCAAATTGTACACAAGAAACTAAAATTAAAAATATCAATACCAGATAGTGATACAGTCTTAATTACTATAATGGACAATTCAATTATCAGCCGAAAAACACAATAACACCAATAACACTTCTAAAGGGATATGTGACCGTTATATACTTCCCTTACGATGAGTTTTGTTAATGTGTAACACTGTCATGTTGAATTGCTTATTGATTATGGAATCGAGATCAATTTTCAGAACAAGATACGTTGTACATAAAATAAAAAATAACAAGCGAAAAACTTATCTAAAATGGTTATGTTAAAAATTCCGTAAAAACATTGTACAAAATGTAGAGTGAACGTGAATATAAAATCAGCGTTTTGCTTAATTCACTAACGTTATGAAAATAGAAGCATGAACTATTGTATATAGTAGTCTCATATTGATGTTGTTTTTTTTCACTTGCTTTGCTTTAAATGAACCCCTAGACGTTTTTTTCTCGAAAAAAACATATGTAAAGGGTTAAGCATATGGTTGCTAAGATTCAATAGCCTACATATGATGTGTAATGTATTCAAAATAGTACATGCAATTGAGAGAAAAGAGATTGTTTGAGCCTTTTTGTACTTATTATATTTTAAGATCCATGTTGCAATATAATTTGTATGTTTTATTGTCGATGTGAGTTTGACTCACACCTATGTTAATAATGTGTGTCTGTTGCGTCTTAGTTCTCCTCATAAATTTGATGTGGTTCCCTTAGTTTTAATTTGTAAATCGGATTCTTTCTTCCTCAATCGATTTATGAATTTCGATCAGCGGTATAATACTGATGCCTTCATTGATTAACACCTTTCAAGCATTTGTCACTCAATAATTTATTTAAGCATGTCGGCCATTTTAGAGGGAATACATGACAGAACATTTTGTCAATTACCACGTCCACTTGTATTTTTGTCCATCTGATGATTTAAGTCTTTTTCAACTGATTTGTATAGTTCGTTTTATGCTGTACTGTTATACCACTGTCCCAGGTTAGGGGGTTGGGGGGGGGGGGGGTTGGGATCCCGCTAACATGTTATCCCCGCCACATTATTTATGTATGTTCCTGTCCCAAGTCAGGAGCCTGTAATTCAGTGGTTGTCGTTTGTTTATGTGTTACATATTTATTTTTCGTTTATTTTTGTTGCATAAATAAGGCCGTTAGTTTTCTCGTTTGAATTGTTTTACAGTGTCTTATCGGGCCTTTTATAACTGACTATGCGGTATGGGCTTTGCTCATTATTGTAGGCCGTACGGTGACCTATAGTTGTTAATGTCTGTGTCATTTTGGTCTTTTGTGGATAGTTGTCTCATTGGCAATCATACCACATCTTCTTTTTTATATTTACAGCATGAAACAATGTATCATCCTATACAGTCAAACCTGATTAAGAGACCATCTGTATTAAGCAAAACTTATGTTAAAAGACCACAAATGTTAGATCCTTTTGTAGTACATTTCATATAAATCGAACCTGTATCAAAATACCACCTGTCGTCAGAGACCTATGTTTTTGCTCTCCCACAAGGGGTCTCTGAGAACAGGTTTTACTGTATAATATTTCCACTTCCAATATGATTTGTTAAATCTCTTTAGGTCTTTCAGGAAAAAAGCTATATTGGATAAAAAAGATAGTAGAATCTAGCAATAATTCTTACCACAATAAACGATTTAAAATTAAAATTATAACAAAATCAAAAGCTGTAACACACCAAACAAACGAAAAACACCTGTCATATTTCTGACTTGGTACAGGCATTTTCTGATGTAAAAAATGGTGGATTAAACCTGGTTTTATAGCTTGTTAAACTCTCATTTGTGTGACAGTCGCATCAGATACCATTATATAGACAAAGATGTAAAAAAAAAAACACAGACATAATGCAGACCGTGTTGAAGACCTTACTTTGACTATGAGTGTTTTTTTGTTTTTGTTTTTTTTTAACAACATTATATATTTATTCATCATCTATGAGTGTTTACTCTTACAAATTGTGACTTGAATATTGAGAGTTGTCTCAATGGCACTTTTACCACATCTTCTTATATCTATATAATAGTAAAAATTAAGAATGGACATAGGGAATGTGTCAAAGAGACAACAACCAGACCATATAAAAGACAACAGCAGAAGGTCACCAACAGGTCTTAAACGTAGCTAGAAATTCTCGCACCCGGAGGCGTCCTTCAGCTGGTCCCTAAACACATATATACTAGTTCAGTGATAATGAACGGCTTACTAAACTCCAAATTGTACACAAGAAACTAAAATTAAAAATAATACAAGACTAACAAAAGTCAGAGGCTCCTGACTTGGGACAGGCGCAAAAATGCGGCGGGGTTATACATGTTTATGTAAAAATATCAATACCAGATAGTGTTATAGTCTTAATTACTATAAAAAGACACAAAAGGGGCAACAAAACACACACTTCCGACGAAACAGCTCACACAATTTTTCACTTCATCAACCACAATTTAGTTTATATGTCTTACAACAACGAATACCACTACCAGCGATTTCCTGTGCCAATGTTCTTCTCGATAACATTTCTCTTTGAAACCAAAGATATTATGGAATTAACTTTTGTTGTAAAGAACAAAACAAAATCTAAAGGGAAAAACAAAATAGAAATATAACGACTTGAAAATTAGGATACCGGAACGAAACATAAATTGATCTGTAAATCATCATGTTAGTCTTAAAGTATGCTCGTATATTTGAAACTCTAGGTTCTTACCTAAAATGTTTTAAATATGTAAACGTTTATGTAGATTTTTTTTTTAAACATTTGCCGAAAGAAATCCGAAAAAAAAGAATCCAAAACCGCAAAGGACCTTCTTAATACACTAAGAACAACAAATTACAATTAGAACCTGCTGGAATGATACAATTGACATAATTTGATAAAATGTATATGCCACTTTTGAAGGAGTTCAGAGTGTCAGACATACATATTGCGTCAGGCAGTGAATTTCAATCCGAAATAGTGTCAGGATAGATTGAAAATTTGTAGAAATCTTTATCAGTTGCTTTTTGTCTAAATTTATGTTTCCCCCTAATACGTCTATCTGATAGTTTTAAATTGTCCTTTTGAACTTCAACTAAACCCTAATTGATTTTGTATAGCATAGTTAATCTAGCCTTTTTTCTTAATTTGCAAACTTTCTCATGATAAAGTTTCAATCAAGTTCGAGACTGCTCTAGGTGTTCTGTCAGGAATAGACTCATCAGGTACGCACATATCAAAATAGTTATACAGCCAAACAAGTACAAAGTTGGAGAGCATTGAGAATCTAAAATCTTAAAAAATTGTGGCAAATACGGCTAAGGTAATCTATGCCTGAGATAAAAAAAAAATCCTTAGTTTTGTAAACAAGAAATTTATAAAAATGACCACATCATAGATATTCATGTCGTGTTGACTACTGGGCTGGTGATATTAACTGTCTTTTACTTCTTCTAAAACATTATTGTCCAATATATAATCAAACGTTGAAGGGTGATTTTTTTTGAATTTTTTCACACTTTTCAGGATTAAAATTCATTTGCCAGTCCTCTTCCTATTGTACTAAACTTTTGCTACCCGTTAATTTTGTAATTTTAAGGAAATTTGGCCGTTTTTGGTTATTATCTTGAATATAATTATAGATAGTAATTATTATAGAACTCTAAACAGCACTAATGTTCAACAAAGTAAAATTTACAAATAAGTCAAATGACCAAAATAGTCAGTTGACCCCTTGATGAGTTATTGCCCTTTATAATCAATTTTACCTATTTTTCGTAAATTTTTGTAATCTTTTACAAAAATCTTCTCTGAAACTATTAAGACAAATGAAATCAAACTTGTCCACATTCACCATAAGAGTATCTAGTTTTAAAATGTGTCCGATGACCCTTCCCGCGAACCAAGAAGGCAGACATGGCTAAAAATAGTACATTGGGTAAAATGCAGTTTTTGGTTTATATTTCTGAAACTGAAGCATTTAGAACAAATCTGACTGGTGGCAAAAATGTTTATCAGATTTTGATATATCTGCCCTGGAATTTTCAGACAAATCTGACAACCAGTTGTTGGGTTGCTGCCCTGAGTTAGTATCTTTATGGAAATTTTCCAGCTTTTTTCTATTATCTTAGATATTATTATAGTATATAATGATATCTTATACTATGAATTATGATTTTAACCTTATTTTACATGATTTCCAAAGGATCAGTAAATTTATCTTATTTATTATTGTGATTTGAAGAGAAACAATTTCTCTGATTAATTTGCATACACCATAAAATGCTAATCCATGATACCATTGTGTCAGCCCAATGTGGCACATTCCTATCCTTTAACAGTGAATAAGTGGCAACAATAAGTTTTTAAAAAATAATGGATGTTGACGCAATATGTAAAAAATGAGTAGAAATCCTGTATTTCAATATCCCATAGGGTTTCACATATTTTTTCTGGATAAAGCTATACACCTATAAGATATTCCATATATCCTGCTGAATTGTTTTCTCCAGAGGATTTTAAATGAACTTATGATATATTTTCGCTTATAACAATTGTTCATATTAAGAAAATGGATTTCGTTTCCCAATACTTTCCTCGATAACATTTCTCTTTGAAACCAAAGATATTATGGAACTAACTTTTGTAAAAAAAATCTAAAGGAAAAAACAAAATATAAATTGTACAGTAATACAAAGTTTTACCGGTAATTGAAAAGTATTAAAGTTTTGAAAATGTTAAACATGTGTTTTTGTATAAATGACAATGTTGCATAATTTGTTCTTTAAAATTTGATCATATGAGTAGAACCAATAGTATGAAATATGCAATTTGGTTACTTATGATTTTCATAAATATTTACATGTACTACCAAAAGGAGTAAATTCTACTCAAGTGTAAACTTGGCTTTAATAAAAACTATCATTCTATTGTTTGTAGAAGTAAACTGGTATTTTGTAGTCATATAAAAACTGACTAAATCTGATGTCCTACAACGTAGGTAGTGATATGACATTGTTTGTGATATTTGTTTTTCAACAGACTGTTGTCATTGCTATGAGAACCAAGTGTGCTCTTTTGTCGACTTTCTCTCACTAAATAATTCAAGCTGTGGTGACTATGTTGAATGCATCTATCCCATCGAACTAGAGATAAAGGTCTGAGACCACAATTATTTCGTAGTGCATTTCGTTAAGAACATAAAAGAAATAAAAAAAATCCCTCTTGCGCTTTCTCAATGAAATTTTTACAGTGTGTTGTACTTCTTTTTGGACTAATCATATCACAATTATAGAAAAGGAGTAGGTCCGGTAAGGCCCGATTTTGGCCTCAAATTTCAGGTTCATCTGACGAAAGATTCCGACCACATTTTAAACACCTAAGTGTCTATTTTATTTGATTCTATTAGTTTCTGTTCAAGATTTTAACTGATTTTGTCATTAAAAACGATCCGACTTAAGCTCAAATATGAAAAATCTACAAAATATGCCGAAAATGTCACTTTTCAGATGGTTTTTGTTAAAAATGAAAGTGGCCGCATCCGTGTTCATCCTCAACCTTTATATATGTTATGTATTATCATCAAATACAACTTACATTTTAATATTAAGGATGAACACGAATGCGGCCACTTTCGTTTTACACGAAAACCGTCTAAAATTTAACTAAAATGCTAGAATTTTGAAGATTTCAGTGATTTAGAATGACTTAATGGTGCTAGTACACGATATATGTTCACTGTATTGTCAAAAACAGCCCATATTTATGTAGCAGAAGCATTCTACTGTCCAATAAATAACTAAAAGTTTACTGTTTATCAATTTTGTAAAACTGCTATATTTTGGGGCCAAAAAGAGGTCTTACCGGACCTACTCCTTTCACTGGCTCTAACTCAATATATGGACAACTTTATGTTTGGGGCGTCTAGAAATCTTATGACAGCTCGGAAGTGCAATTTTTTTACCCTTATTCAGCTCGACAAAATCACTACTTTCCTTTAAAATTCTGGTCCCAATTTTTTTTACAGTGTAATTTCACCCCCTCCTTATGCATTTGATATAAGTGATATGCATATGAACTCATTAACTGTAAGCCGTATAAACCTAGAGTCGTTTTATTGAAGATCCCTGGGTCCTAACTTTGAAACAAGGTTAAAGGTCAAGGTCATGTTCTAAATTTTGACATTCACTTCAAGCTGGTTTTACTCAGAAAACAGTAGGGGGCAAACTTTAAAAAAAATAGTCACGCAATGATTTAACTCGAGAGTATTTGTTAAAATGGTACGCGTAATATTTTGGGGGGATTATATGCCACTGAAATGGAAAATGAAATAATTAACTTATTATAGATTTAAACTTTACAGCGTACAAGCAAATTATCTTTGTAAATCATCCAATGCCCACAACTACACATCCAGCCCACCTCGTCATTTTTTTAGGAATCCCATTTAATTATGAAAATGTTGATCATTCCTTTTTTATGGATGAACTTCTTTCTGAAATACAAATCAGTTCCTGCAAAAATCTGCTCCAATTCATGTATTTTTGAAAATTAATTGATAATTAAATGTTTGCTTATAGTACTATAACATCAGCATTATTATTGTGTACATGTAATGAATGAGTCGACCAGTGGTCAGCGGTCAGTAATTGGACAATAGTTCGTCTGTAAAATGACTCGAGAAAAAATCTTTCTGTTAGCAGTATATATCAGGTGCAGTCCGCTTGACGTTCCAATCTGGATTGAGAAATTAAAATTAATTAAAATCAATGAATTAGAAATATCTCCAAAACTCGTAAATATTAGTCAAATCCTACAATAAATGTTCTTCGTTCGGGTCAAGTAGAGTCACATAGCTTTGCAGATAGATAGATATAAAACGATGTGCTTGTTCGCTTGTGGTTTACCTATTAATTTTCTACATAATGAAATGCCTGTAACAAGTCCTGAATAGGGCACTTCTTTTAGATAACTATAACATACTTGTCAAAATTCTGCGGACAAACTATTGAAAGAACCAAATGATAAGAAACACATGCATATTTTTCGTATTTTTATTGCTATACCAATATACCCAATAAATCATACGAGACAGATAAAGCCATCACTAGTATATTGCTGTTCAAGTTATTTGATTTATTTCCACTCGAATGCATAAGTTGAAAAGGAGTAGGTCCGGATGATGAAAGATTTTGACCACTTTTTAAACACTCAAGTGTCGATTTCATTTGATTCCATTAGTTTATGTGAAAGTTTTTAGCTGATTCAGTCATAAAAAACGATCCGATACAAGCTCAAATATAAAAAATCTACCAATGTCGAAAATGTCACTTTTCAGATGGTTTTTGTTAAAATGAAAGTGGCCGCATCCGTGTTCATTCTCAACCTTTATATATGTTATGTATTATCATCAAAAACAATTTACATTTCAATATTGAGGATGAACATGAATGCGGCCACTTTCGTTTTACTCGAAAAGCGTCTACAATTTAACTAAAATGCTAGAATTGTGACGATTTCCGTAATTTAGCATGACTTAATGGTGCTAGTACTCGATATATGTGCATTGCATTGTCAAAAACAGCCCATATTTATGTAGCAGAAGCATTTTAATGTCCAATAAATAACTAAAGGTTTACATTTCAACATTTTTGTAAAACTGCTATATTTGGGGCCAAAAAGGGGTCTTACTGGACCTACTCCTCTGGTTACAACAAACACAAACACGTGTAAATTCAGAATATAAGGGAAGGTTTTATAATTGCGAATTGTTACTACTTACATTGTAGTTAGTGTCGCAATAATAAAAACTCGCATCTACATATGTAATACATACTTCTTAATGCAGATTTTCATGAGATCGTATTATTTAATCTCGCATACTTGTCCCTTTTCTAAAAATCGCAAAAACAAATGCATGCAAAAATGTCTGAGTTTACAGTATATGTAATAATGTAAACAATAGAATGATACTGATTATAAACTACCTTCAATTGCCTTCATTCGATGTTTCTTTTTCTATCCAGGAGGATAAAACTGCACTTCACGAAGCTATACTGAACTCGGAAACAATCATCGTCAAAATGCTAATAGATGCTGGTATTGATCTCAATGTACAAGAAAAGGTCAGTGAATGATACATCAAATTGAGGTATTATCGATAATTTTCGATAGAACAAAAACCAATTGCACTGCGCCAATGACGCTGAACAAATAATGTAATACTCAAACCATTTCACACACTTTACACTTCTACAAAAGCTTAAAAGGGTCTACAAGTCTTAACACTGCATTTCATTAGTGTATATAGATTATGGCATCGATTTATTTATTCTGTCTTGATCATCAAGAATATTCATCGAGCTTGCTAGGTTGAGCTGATATTTCAGTTGATATAGTCAGTACAAACAAATTAAATGTCACAATTGCTTTAGTTGGCTTACCTATATGGATTTTAGTTGACAATAAGCCTTTGTAAAATAAAAATATACAATTTGACTTTATTGACTATCAAACGTCTACACAGCAGTTGCTGTTAAACTTCGCATTGTTTAAAAGTTTTCTGTCAGCTTTTATCTTCAATAATGATAAAATGTTGGTATGTTGCAAACCCCTATGCGATTTTAAGAATTATCATGTCGAAAGAAAGACTGTTTTTCTACAAACTGCACCTTCCGGACTGATAAGAACCATCAATACAGGCTAGCTAAATGTACATAACGCAAAACATGTATATTGAAGAAACTAGCAGTGGGGTAATTTTAACACGCAATAGCTGTTAATGGCATATTTGATGTTTTTTTACCAGCGATGTAAAATAGCTATAGTATAGGAACGGTAAATTCTGATTTTAGATAAAAAAAACCATTAGTGTTATTAATCATGTTAATATATCAATTCTAATTCAGGCATAGCATAAATTTGTTTGTCAATTTTATTGTGTGAGGCATTCAATTATATAAAAACTAGAACACACTCGCAAAATCGCGGGCATGTATACATTGGTTGAAAGTATATAAACTGTTGTTGGGAGATTTTTTGGTAAAAAAATATGTTTCTGGAGAATTTCAGTAAAAAAATTGTATGTCTGGAGAATTTTAGAAAGGGTATACAAAACAACAGTACTTGGAAACAGTTAAAACCCTCCCTTCTTTCTGAAGTCCGTTCTTTTTTTTTTTAAATTCCATCATTTTCGCGTTTCTAAATTTCTAAAAGTGTTGTATTTGCTATTAACTACCAATTTCAAGTTTCTTCTCCACGGCGATCACTGCTATATTATATAGACAGTCGCTATCAACGCAATAATGATTGCCGTGTCCCCGAGTACTCTTGTGAAATTTATGTGCAAGTTTAAAACCGGAAGTCCTCGTTGACTTAAAAGGGAATCACGGGCATTGTATCATCATATGTATTTTTATAATAAATACTAAAGTGTATTTAATTTTCTATTAACTATTAATTCTAACTTCTCCATGCGATCACTGCTTTAGTATATATATGGTCTCTATATATATATTATAGAAGTATATTAATCATAGTATACATGCAGATAAACGCAAAAATAATTGTCCTGTCCCCGTCAAAGTACTTATGAAAATTATGTATAAGTTAAAACCGAGGTATAAAACTAATTATAATAGTAGTGGTTCTTACGACCTTACAACCAAGATATGGACAACGCTCTGATTGTCTTATTTATTTTTCGTTTTTGTTATCTATCATACGATTGGTTCTTACAGTCCCTGTAACGTAAAAGTTAACACTTTTTTCGTTCGGGAATCGTACGTACAGCGTTCGGTAATCGTTCGTACATCATTCGTATAGCGTCCGTACAACGTTCGGTCAGCGTCCGTACAAGATTCGGTCAGCGTTCGTTCATCGTTCGTTCATCGTATGGTAAATGTCACCGTTGAGGGTTTTGTATAACGTATGGTTCATGGTATCGTTAATCGTTTCATTTGTCGTATGGTTTATGGTATGGTTTAGTGTTTAGCGTTTCGTTTATCGTATGATATGTGATATTGTTTAGCGTTTCATCAATCGTATGGTATATCGTTTTGTTAAGCGTCTTATATACACGTATGTTAGGGTTTTATTTCAGAAAGTTATTTCAATTATTATAGTTTTGAGTTAAAATGATTTAATATAAAAAGATGCGGGATAAAAAACAACAATTATTAGTTTGGATTGGATTAAATCTCTAACAAATATCATTATGGAATATATATAAAACGAAGGGGAAACGTTTCCTCCAATCACATTTTGACGTTAATAACATTAGACCAAATACCGCGATATAAGTCTCTCTATGTCTCTCTCTCTCCTCTGCCAAATATTTGTCTGATCCAAATATTTCCTTGACACAATAAATTATATATAATGTTCTATAAACGAGGCTTTATATGAAGTACACGTTTTATATCTAAATGTATTTTTAAAAAAAGACAACACATCCATGGTATTTGTTCTCCTCAATGTCAGAGTCTGATATAAACCGAAAACTGCCAGGGATATATAAAAATTCGTTAATATCTATGGAACCAGCGTCGATTGTGATTCCTGCTGTCGGTGTTAAAACTGTTTTTCTTTTACTGTAAAAAGTGCTTAAGTGCATGTATGAGTAAAATACAAATTTAAAAAATAACTCTACCTTTTTTATATTTCTTTATTTTAGAGGTAAGCTTCTGGCCAAGTTTCACTTATTCTGTCGCAAATCATTTACCTTAAATAACCAATCAATTGTATTTTAAAATAAGTTGATTTGTTCTTTGTACGAATACATGAAATATTTGTCACTGGACGTTATGTTTGCAATCGATGATCAAATACAAATCTACAGTATTTATATGAAAGAGACTAAATAATATATTTTTTTAAATTATCTTACACATATTTGAAGGATCGAAATAATCAGTTCTACAAATGGATGTTATTTAAAGACTTGAAATTTTACAATTATCACATGTATCTATGAAATTTTATATCGACGCACCAAACTTTTCCCTTTCATCGTTGCTCATTTTCCGATTCACTCAAGGTTTCTAACGATCTTCGTACTTGTTCATTACATTCAAAAATTAAAATCCTACACAAATTGCAAAAACTTTTATTCTCCGGCTAGACTGCGTAAAAGATGAATACTGTTTTATTTGTGTACACACAATGTTTTGATGCCCGATATCCAGTTTCGCTAAAAAAGAATTAATTTGCGCCACAACTTATTTACGCCAATTCTTTTTTTGCATCACTTTATTGTAAAAACTGCAGCATTCATTTGCGACAATAAAACAATCACTTAATTAATTTAATTCACAAGAAATATAATACTCGTAAGTCATGAACATTGAAGTTTAACTTGCTATTAATTTTTCGTATACGCACAAACATAAAATCAAATGAAACATTTTAAAGCTGTTTAAATTATGCAATGCATTTTGAAAATATAGTTTTTAAAAACCGATTATTTTTGTTTAATACTTTTTCTGTCCCTATTCGCTAAAAAATCGTACACGTGTCATTGGTTAATATAGAACTAGTCAACCATGAATAATCCCAAACAATAAATTTTTGATTGGTTTGTCACACTTGCTTATATTATCAATATTACGTATTGTTTTCGGCTGAGACTACTACATGTTTAACAGTAACTGTTATAGTAGTCTCAGTTTTCGGCAATATTGAAACAATATCCTTAAGAATTTTAATTGCTTCAGTTATTTAATATATATAAATATATATTTATTTTTTCATGTTTAATATTTTTAGATTGATCATAACATAATTGCATCATTTTTTAAGCATTTATTTATTTATATGACATTTTTAATATTTATTTGATAACTATTTAAACACTTGACGCCATATTAATATTATATAAGAAAAATAAGGTGGATATTTAATCATCGGCTCTTAGGAAGTTTTCTTGTAGGTTAAAAGAAGGGGGACAATATACAGCCCGTAACAGAAAAGTGATCGAATTGATGTTTCTTTACCGTCAAATTTAGCTACACTGCTAATTTTGCATAGGTACTTTTTCTGTACAAAAAATCTGTAGTACTGGAAAATTACTTTTAAATTATAGTACTTTTTTAGTACTTTAAATTTATTGTAATATTTAGGTACCTGTTTTTTTACAGTACTTGATTTGTACTTCAAATTTTAAGTACTCAATTTGTACTTTAATTGTGTAGTACTAAATGTGTACCTCAACTATTAGGTACTCATTTTGTACCTTTATTTTGAAGTGCTTGATATGTACTTAAATTTTAAGTACAAATCAAGTACTGTAAAAAACAGGTACCCAAATATTACAATAAATTTAAAGTACTTAAAAAGTACTATATTTTAAAAGTAATTTTCCAGTACCACAGTTTTTTTGTACAGAAAAAGTACCTATGCAAAAGTAGCAGTGTAGGAAGCGATTTTTACGGCATTGCCATTTCTTTTCTCTAGGAAAAGTCTTGAGAGATATCTGCACCACCTTGTTTTATGAACCTTAAGTACATGTATGCCCTGCTGACTGCAAATTTTGGGGTCGATTAGACTTGTAGTTTCAGAGTATAACTGATAACAAGGATGTGGATTATTTTTTTTCAGAAGAGATGTAAGAACAATATTGAAATTCAATTCTTCTTGAATAATTGATCATAGGTCTTTCCTTCCATATTGTTTTAATGAAACTGTCATAAATAAACGGTCATACATATTGATTGATTGCTTGGTTGGTTGGTTGGTTGGTTGGTTGGTTGGTTTGTGTATTACTTAAACACTTGGGATAGGGTCTCTTGAAGCAAGCGGAAAAAACTGAGATCTTGGACCCCGTATTGAACACACGAGACGGAAACATGCACTGATTTTTTTATTGATTGATTGGTTGGTTGGTTGGTTAAACATGTTGATTGGTTGATTAAACACGTCGGTTGGTTGGTTAAACACGTTGGATAGTGTTTCCTGAAACAAGCGAGAAAGAAACAAATGAGATCTTGGACTCCATATTTAAACACATGAGACGGAAACATGCACTGATTGATTGTTTGATTGGTCGGTTGGCTAAACATGTTGATTGGTTGATTAAACATGTTGGTTGGTTGGTTGGTTGGTTAAACACGTTGGATAGTGTTTCTTGAAACAAGCGAGAAAGAAACAAATGAGATCTTGGACTCCATATTAAACACATGAGACGGAAACATGCACTGATTGATTGATTGATTTATTGGTTGGTTTGTTGGTTGGTTGGTTGGTTGGTTGGTTGAACACGTTGATTGGTTGATCAAACACATTCATGTGAAAGTGGAGGGTAAAAAAGGGGGGGCGAAAAGGGGGGGGGGGGTCCTAGGGATTTTTTTTTTATATAAACGGAACAGAATGGTTAAAATTGCCGTTTTACAATATAAATCAATTGCTTTTAATAAAGCAATTGTACACGGTCTTTCCCCCCTTTGAAACATGGTTGATTTTTAGGTGTGTGTGTGTGTATGTGTGTTTGTTTGTTTCTGTAAGGGGTCTATATTATTCCGGGGAAGTTTCATGTTTAGTTCGGAAAGGTTTTTTTATTTTATTTCAGGTCCAGCGCGCGCGCCAGATTGAGGAGACATCACGTGACGCGGGTTGGTAATAACGAAAACTTAGTCTTTTTATTTCTTTTCAGGTGGGGACGTTGAACAGACAACATCTATAGAGATGGAATGTACACCATGTAATTTCTTTTGTCATTGTAGGAAATTGACATTTTGGTCACAGTTCACCAGCAGTGCATTATTTGGATTTAATTGATCCGGTGTAACTTTAAAACACGTTGCATGATTATTTTCTTGTAATGTACATTTTTCAGCACCAGTTTGTAACACAGATAAGTATTTTAATCTAGGAGCGGACATTTTATTTTAGGATTTCACTGAGATTTACGGACCTGCACTGCTAATTTTGCATAGGTACTTTTTTTGTACAAAAAATCTGTAGTACTGGAAAATTACTTTTAAAATATAGTACTTTTTTAGTACTTTAAATTTATTGTAATATTTAGGTACCTGTTTTTTACAGTACTTGATTTGTACTTCAAATTTTAAGTACTCAATTTGTACTTTAATTGTGTAGTACTAAATGTGTACCTCAAATATTAGGTACTCATTTTGTACCTTTATTTTGAAGTGCTTGATATGTACTTAAATTTTAAGTACAAATCAAGTACTGTAAAAAACCGGTACCTTAATATTACAATAAATTTAAAGTACTTAAAAAGTACTATATTTTAAAAGTAATTTCCCAGTACCACAGTTTTTTTGTACAGAAAAACTACCTATGCAAAAGTAGCAGTGTACGTTATCGACAAACTTAATTGAGTAGTGACCGAACTATTGGTACTTTAACGTTAAAAAGATTGACAATGCTGAAAACTTTCATGTGTCGATAATCAAGTTTAATACCGATAATATTGAAAATAATTCTAATAATATGAAACAAAATATGTCCATGCACCATTACGATTGGGCGAAAAGTAGTCATTTCTTCAAAGTCAGAACAGAAAAAAAAGATTTATGGAAGGACGTCTTGATAGTAATATTTCGTTTACAATTTTACCCAAAACTAAAAGAAATATACTGGTAAACAATTAAAAAGGTGTTTGATAGGAATGAAGTCCTTTATTTTTTCGGACTACAATGTGTACCGTATGTGTGATGGATTTGAATTCAATCAATAACTTTGAAATGTTTTCTCATATGTATACACAAAAGGAAGGACTGGTATTTGTACTTCTGTTAGAATATGTCTTCGTCCGTTTCACATGCCAAACTTTTTTCTAGTACAGTTTTAACCGGAAAATGTTGTTGAGAATTTTTTTTGATACGACAAAATAACGAGCAAAACTATTTCTTGCAATGGCACAATAGGTAAAAATTATTGCTGAAAGCCTGTTCAGGGTTTCTTTCTTGTGTATGATTATATAATTTTTCACATGCCTGAACTCATTGACGATAATGTAAGGTGCTCTATTAGATAAAAATGGATTTCTAGTTCGGGTTTGAAACGGAAATTTCGCCTTTTCTTGAGCCTGTTTTGTACATTTAGTTTAACAGATATGATCCAATGGAAATTTTCACATGGAACCTTCGGTAAATAAGAAAATGAAAAGATAAGGGGTAATTTACAGATAGACCACACTCCATCCATGAGAAAAACGGAGGGAATTTAAAAATCTAGAGGTCTCCACAAGGCTTTCAACAAGGGTGGAATCTCACTCCTTCTGAAAAGCTCTAAATCGCCCCAACGTGTACATACGTTTGGTCATCAAGATTTTCTGGTTTCTCTTTTTGTGTGTCATAAACATTCAATTCGGATTTGAATTTAATTTACCGAAACATTTCCGTACATTAAGTCTTAGGACGGTCAGAACATTTTAAGGACGCAACAGATCGAAGTACAATTTTAAGTAGTACATAGATGTGCAATAATTCAGTTTCCTGTACATGTTCACATATCTAAGAAAAGCAGTTGATTAATTGATTATTAGAAAGTTTCAGTATATCATGTCAAATTTCTTTAATTTGAGAGTTTTCCTTTCGTTACAAATGTAGCTCCATGTCTGATGGTGAAATAAAAATGAATGTCTCAGAAAGTGGTGAATTAGTTTCCATAAATGACAGATGAATCGAGCCAAGCTTAGTAACTTACAGTAAACAGACTACTGTAACATTTACGCACTCGTCGAACTGTTTAAAAGATTTTTGTTTATGACCAAAACTTTATATACAACTTCATTTATAAATTAATCTGAATTTCATAGCGCGTCGTCACAATAATAAAAGTTATAAAAAAAAATCTATAACCAGCAGATCTATACTTCTATAAAGAAGGTATTCTTGTACAAAAGGGTATTTATTATAAAATGGTCCTAACTATAGAATAGATAGTTTACCACAGAAATCTTAAACGGAGGTTTCGACAATTTCAAACAGAAGATATTTGAAAATAAATTTAACTTTAAATAAACACTGAAATAATTTTAATACCTCGAAGGTGTAAAGAATAAACCAACAATCTCAATCTTTAAAAGTGTCTTCATTGCACTAACCGACGAGTTCATGTTTACAGTAGAAACAGTGGATGTGACTCCAATAAATTCATTATCATTGTAGTCATGAATATTTATCGCTTATATTAAATTGATAAAGATTTTATCGAGGTCGCACCAACTGTTTCTACAGCTAAGATCAGTTACATGTAACATGATCTCGTCGATTCGCACGACGAAGCCATTGTTTATGACAGAACACACATTCTAGATTATGTATTTTTGTTTCCGTCAGTTCGAAAGTATTTGATCATTTCAACTCCTTTGTATTTCATAATATGTGTCATGAACAAAGACATATGTTCGATTGAATAATGATTTCCTCGTAACAAATGATAGAAATTTCTAAGATCCCGTATTTGATCCTTTACCGTTAAAATGAAAATGCCAATGATAGAGGTTGATTATAAAAAATGTTTTACTGTGTTAAAAAAACTTCGACTTAAACAATGAAAACTTACACGTTGGACATGAAATATTTTGTCGATGAAGAAAATTAAATTATGTCACTTCTGAAATAAGTTTGTCGATAACGTAACTTATTCTGACGGTAAAGAAACGCGAATTCGATCACTACTCTGCTACGGGCTGTACCTCTTAGTAGTAAAACTTTAAGATTGGTATTCTTTAAATTGTATAACTTTCTTATTGAGGCTTTCTCCTCAATTTTTAAATTATATTGAGAATCACGTTTTTATGTCAGATCTTTTATCATTTGTTCTGTTAAATCAAAGACATGTAGTACATGTATTCTATTTCCGGGATAAATTATTCACAATGATAAAGAAATAAGGGATGATTTAGAAATGGGCATGTTGTGTATACACCTATCTTTTGATGAACACTATAAATGTTGCCCACTAGCTGTTCTTATGTGTTTTTGTTGTCTTGTTGTCGTTAAACCCACTATGATCTCCTACAGTTTCAATATATATTTCCCTTAAGACTTTGCTCAGAGGAAAGTTATAGATTAGGTTTGTATATACATTTATCGTTTCACTTTTCAATTTTTAACTCCCCAAAATTTTATTTTAAACTATTAATTTTGAAGACGTGTGTTATCTAAACGAAATCTTAATGGTCACCAACTTACCAGTATATTGTTTCCCTATTTGGCACACACCTAAATATAAACCTCATTGTAAATACAATTTAATTGGTGGTAGTAAATTCTATTGAGCACAAAACAAATCCATGTTTTTTTAAAATATGAAAAAAAATAATATATATTTTTTTCATTTAAAACAAGGAAATAATACTTTACATTCTGCAAAGTATATCATAAAATCTTCCTAGGAATCAGAAACTCTTTTCTTCATAAAAATGTTTGAAATAGTTTACACTGGACATTAAACAACTGACAATCAATCAACTAAAATATATCTAAGGGATTATTAGTATGCATGTACATGTATATAAATGCCGTATACCATATACATATATTGAATAATCAATAAAATATAGTGATTTCCAAAAGAAACATTATCATTAGGATATCAAAAATCAAAATAATTTAGTTTTTCTTTCAAAATGATTTGCCAAGAGTCCTTTTTCCGGAGCATTTTTTTTGTCTGTGCTATCGCTTTGTGTGGGTTAATTATTTTAAGCATATAGTTTATAAATCGATCTCTGAAACAAATTATATATATATATATATAGAATTAAGTCAAAGTAAAGATTAAACTTATGCATGGCGGAAAAGAAATATATGAAAACGATAGATGCAATGTGCATGCAGCCTTGCAAATGATATTTAAAAAACAATATTTACTTTATAAAACTTAGGACTTTAATTTAAGTATTGGTGATGTGAAGTTTCCAGAACTATCAAAATGTGTTTGGTGTCCATTTTACAATATATTGTTTAAGAATTTAGTGTTTTCTTATTCATTCTGACATCTGTGTCCATGGATCTGAACAAGAAATTGCGAAGACGTTATGCTTATCTGTTTACCTATAATTTTAAAAATGATTTTTCAACAGAATATGATAATATATAAAGTTTAATTTTGTTTTTCTTTGCGAAAACAAAATGGCCCTAAAGCTAAATGTCATCGTTAGCATGTATAATGGAAGGCGATACACATTTTAAAATATACACCACCTGCTGGATCTTTTTACCTCGGCACAAATCTTGTGACGTAACAGGTATGAATGTAAAATTCTCGATATGGTATATTCAGTCGAATATATACGGTATCTCTGGACTGGGGTATTTAAGATATTTTGATCTCATAATGTAACATGATGTAAATTTATTTGCGCTTTATGTAAAACAAAAAAAATGCATTTAAACATTTTATTCTCTACTATGCTATTCTCCTGTAATTCTTCCCAAGCTGATATTAAAATAGAACTTCAAAATCAAGTAGTAGAATTGTCTCCTGTCATAAACATTTGTATTACTTTTGATTCCAATGGTAAACTCTATACAATATAGAAAACGTTTCAAAGCACAAGATTAAATTTCTAAAAAAAAAATGAAATATGTATTGACTAGGAATTATCTTATTCGCATAAACTTAACACTTATAAGACCAATTATGTAATATGCACGTGAGTTATGGGATGACTGTACTCAACAAGATTCCAACAATCTGGAACATGTCGTTTAGTTGGACGCAGGAAGATTAGTAACTGGGTTACCTGTGTTTGCTAGTCTGGAAGTTATATATATTTTCAGTGGTACAGGCAGACATTTGCCAGTGGACAGAAGAAAATCCAAAAAAGCTCAATATGTTCTATTCTTCACATAAAGTGGGACTGCCTCTACGATTTAATGCCAATTTTTTCAGTTATAGATAGAACATCAGAAAATCCTTTTTTTTCATCTACTACTATCGAATGAAATAGGCTTAACCCTGACATATGCACGTCCAGAAATATGAATATATTTATCTAACTTGACATAGACACAATTGCACGTCAATCTTTACAGTTGATTGGATAAAAGTGAAGGATTGCCACGCCTATATTAGAACTGATATCGTATGAACAGACTTCAGATAGCGCCCAGTATTCGAATTTGATAAAAAAAATATTTATATCTTGTATAGTTTCAATATTAAAAGTGTTGGGTAATGTAGTTGAATTTAAGATTAAATGTGGAAAGTCGTGTATACATGTATCCCCATTTGTTAGGACAGTATGACTGAGGTTGTTCAACATGAAGAAATAAAAAAATATCAGCTGGTTTTAAGAGTTGCAAATATTACGTGAAAAAATAAATTTATGATACAGAATTATTTTTTTATTTGTGTTCCTCAGCAGTGTTTGCTAAATATTTTTTTCCTCGAATCCTTAAAAGTGAAGAGTTTTTAATACGTGTAAATCCCGAATTCACACAAACGACGTTCATAAATGGTCTGTTCAAGAGTTTAAATTCACTTTTCAAAATATTTCAGACACGTAAATAATATAGGTTATTAGTGCTAGCTTTACAAAGACAATATTCAATGACATGCATAATATCTAATGCCATGAGTCACGGATGGACTGTCTTATTTTATAGGGATGCCCATGTGGCACATAAAAGATAAGATTGATTTAACCATTGTACTTTAGAATTGCAACACATCTTAAATTCACCTGTTATCTTTACAGCTAATTTCCTAATGCTTGTAGAGTAAAACTTTGATAGGCTTGCTTGCTCTGTTTGTATAAACATGAATTCAAGCTTTGTAAATAACATTGACATCTTCAAACAATATAGAGGCATATTTTAATCTGTATATATTATTTTTAAATTTGATTGGAAATTATCCCAATTATACAATTGTAAAATATACAAACTAAGCAAGCAAGCTAACCAAAGTCTGGCTTTACATGCATTAGGAAATTAGCTGTAAAGCCAACATACAGATAGCCGCTATATCCTGAGAAGAGACCACGATGAAATTTGAAAGTTAAACAAATCTTAGTTTTCACGGGAACGAATATTTTGTTAAAATGTTGTAGTGATAAGATCATCAATGACGTAATTTAAAAAAAACAAGACGACAAGGTCGAAAATAGTTCTAGACGTCTTATAGCAGGAAAGTCTCCCACTCAGCTTGTGGTTATGTGTTTGTGGTGAATAGAGTCACACCGACTTACAATTGACTATTTCTATGCAGTTACAATCAAAGCTCGTTGTCGAAATCAACACTAGTAGGATACCATTAATTTTCACAGGGTAGGGGTGGGGGAGTTGTGGCTAGGATGAATAATGTTGTCCTGCATTTATCTTACAATGTAATCTCAATGTAAATGTAGTCCTGCTTTTTTTATTTTACACTCTATTCTGTCCAGCCTTTCTTTCAGTTATTAATGTATCCTGACTTGTTTTTCATAAAGTCATCATGACTTTTCTTTTTAGCAAGATGGCCATACTGTCTTTTTTCTCTTAACTCCTGTCATGCCTTTTTTCAATTTTCATACGTCAGACAAACTTCTACGTGCATGTGACTTCATATTTTAAAAGGGATAAGAAATGTCTTCATTGATAAGTTCTACATTGCATTTAAAACATTCATTGAAAGAATATTTTATAATTAGAAATCAATGTCCGCTGTTGGAAGTTCAGTTTCGCCATTTTTCGTGCTTGTCATAAGACGATATTTCAGGGGTTGCGATTGTTAAACTCGTTAAATCAAATAACGAACATATTCCATCTCAACCAGAGAAAGAGTGGCTCAATTACATTAATTTTATCAATGATTATCGTTTATAAGATGTTGTACTTGCAATGCTATTTATAAACGCCGAGTAAAATTTTAAATGTTTGGTATACAAATTTTAAATTATTCATCTTAAAAAATATTCAGAAGACAAGAGGACATATCGAAGAATCTTTGAGTTCTGACGAAAATTATATTATATCTTTCCACAAAGTTTATAAAAGTACCAAGCGTTTTTCTCAACTTTGACAACCTTATTCTGTAACAGATCTTGGCAGAATTTTTCAACGGCAATTTTCAAAGCGCTTAGACAATTCCAGTGCACCGTTACGATTCAAATATGATGTAATGGTATAGAAAAACCTTGCAGCTGAGTAACTATTGACAAAAACATGCTACATTTGAGAAAAATGGCTGTAAAGATTTAACATATAACTACCATCGCCATATTGGGATAGTCGTAATTCCAGTTACGGTTATCAGTTTAATACCAGTACAGATGAGAAATATGGTCTCACATACTTGTCCTTTTTCTAAAAATCGCAAAAACAAATGCATGAAAAAATGTCTGAGTTTACAGTATATGTAATAATTTAAACAATAGAATGATACTGATTATAAACTACCTTCAATTGCCTTCATTCGATGTTTCTTTTTCTATCCAGGATGATAAAACTGCACTTCACGAAGCTATACTGAACTCGGAAACAATCATCGTCAAAATGTTAATAGATGCTGGTATTGATCTCAATGTACAAGAAAAGGTCAGTGAATGATACATCAAATTGAGGTATTATCGATAACATGTTAATTTTCGATAGAACAAAAACCAATTGCACTGCGCCAATGACGCTGAACAAATAATGTAATACTCAAACCATTTCACACACTTTACACTTCTACAAAAGCTTAAAAGGGTCTACAAGTCTTAACACTGCATTTCATTAGTGTATATAGATTATGGCATCGATTTATTTATTCTGTCTTGATCAGCAAGAATATTCATCGAGCTTGCTAGGTTGAGCTGATATTTCAGTTGATATAGTCAGTACAAAAAAATTAAATGTCACAATTGGTTTAGTTGGCTTACCTATATGGATTTTAGTTGACAATAAGCCTTTGTAAAATATAAATATACAATTTGACTCTATTGACTATCAAACTGTTCTATTACAAAAAGACAAAAAAAAAACCATAAAACATTCAAGATATTTAATTGTTCTGGGATCATAATGGACAAAATTACTACTAGTTACTAATTATATCAGAAGTTTTGTGGTCTTTAATTAAAACGTTTAATCCCGCTGCAAATGTTTGCACCTGTCCTAAGTCAGGAATCTGATGTACAGTAGTTGTCGTTTGTTTATGTAATATATACGTGTTTCTCGTTTCTCGTTTTGTTTATATAGATTAGACCGTTGGTTTTCCCGTTTGAATGGTTTTACACTAGTAATTTTGGGGCCCTTTATAGCTTGTTGTTCGGTGTGAGCCAAGGCTCCGTGTTGAATGCCGTACTTTTTAAATTGTTATTTGTATGGAGAGTTGTCTCATTGGCACTCACACCACATCTTCCTATATCTATTTAATAGATTGTGTGTAACGTCTACACAGCAGTTGCTGTTAAACTTCGCATTGTTTAAAAGTTTTCTGTCAGCTTTTATCTTCAATAATGATAAAATGTTGGTATGTTGCAAACCCCTATGAGATTTTAAGAATTATCATGTCGAAAGAAAGACTGTTTTTCTACAAACTGCACCTTCCGGACTGATAAGAACCATCAATACAGGCTAGCCAAATGTACATAACGCAAAACATGTACATTGAAGAAACTAGCAGTGGGGTAATTTTAACACGCAACAGCTGTTAATGGCATATTTGATGTTTTTTACCAGCAATGTAAAATAGCTATAGTATAGGAAAGGTAAATTCTGATTTTAAATAAAAAAACATTAGTGTTGTTAATCATGTTAATATATCAATTCTAATTCATGCATAGCATCAATTTGTTTGTCAATTTTATTGTGTGAGGCATTCAATTATATAAAAACTAGAACACACTAGTATTCGCGGGCATGTATACATTGGTTGAAAGTATTTAAACTGTTGTTGGGAGATTTTTCGGTAAAAAAATATGTTTCTGGAGAATTTCAGTAAAAAAATTGTATGTCTGGAGAATTTTAGAAAGGGTATACAAAACAATAGTACTTGGAAACAGTTAAAACCCTCCCTTCTTTCTGAAGTCCGTTCTTCTTTTTTTTTTAAATTCCATCATTTTCGCGTTTATAAATTTCTAAAAGTGTTGTATTTGCTATTAACTACCAATTTCAAGTTTCTTCTCCACGGCGATCACTGCTATATTATATAGACAGTCGCTATCAACGCAATAATGATTGCCGTGTCCCCGAGTACTCTTGTGAAATTTATGTGCACGTTTAAAACCGGAAGTCCTCGTTGACTTAAAAGGGAATCGCTGGCATTGTATCATCATATGTATTTTTATAATAAATACTACAGTGTATTTAATTTTCTATTAACTATTAATTCTAACTTCTCCATGCGATCACTGCTTTAGTATATATATGGTCTCTATAGATATATTATAGAAGTATATTAATCATAGTATACATGCAGATAAACGCAAAAATAATTGTCCTGTCCCCGTCAAAGTACTTATGAAAATTATGTATAAGTTAAAACCGAGGTATAAAACTAATTATAATAGTAGTGGTTCTTACGACCTTACAACCAAGATATGGACAACGCTCTGATTGTCTTATTTATTTTTCGTTTTTGTTATCTATCATACGATTGGTTCTTACATTAATGTTAAAACCGGAAGTCATGTCTGACTTAAAAGTCGGTATGATGCCAGAATAATATCTGAACGCCTTCAATTTCGTTTGTCTCCCAAAATAACTCAAACTGAATAGTCATAAGAATGGATGTCAAATGCGACTATGCATGGTACCTATAGGACACAAAGACATGATGATTAATGTATTGTGGGTTGAAGAGAAGCGACACACACAATGAGGTCTTTTCGTTTAAAAGTATGGATACATACATGCGGTATGCATTTATGATTATCTCTAATTTAAATATGGTATCGGTAACCTGGTTTAATATGAAACCAAAGAAACTATACGTTTTTTTAACTAAATGTTTTAAGTTACCTCATGTATCACTCAATCGGATACCAATATGTTTTTTTTCTATCCAGAATGGGAGAACTGCTCTTCATTTTGCTGTAATGAAAACATTAACGGACATCGTCAAGCTGCTAATTGATGCTGGCATTGATCCCAACTTACAGGAAAAGGTCAGTGGGTAATAAAGTGCACTGAAATATAAAGAAATGCATGTCAATGTTTGATAACACATATACCAATTTTACGGTTTTATGTGACCATTTCAAACATGCTTAATTTGACTCACTCTTTCGGTCATATTTGATGAAAAGCAATTAACATTTCGGCGTACTTACATTGCTTTTAAATGTTTAGATTTGAATATTCCGGATAAAGTTAATCCACAATAATGCTCTAGGTACCCGATATCTAAAAAAAGGTATTTAATGTTAAAATTTCATTTACGGACCGATACCGTAATTCTGTATTACTAGAAATCGCTATTGTCATTTGTGCACATTCAAACAGCTACACTCACGGAGTACTTACCTCAAAATTTGTACAATACTCCAGGTTTGTATCTCCTATCGGGATATCCTTGATAGGGGATCGCTGATCAAACCGAAACTATTACCCCAAGACTTTCAAGTGTTGAAGTAATTTTTTTTCGGACTTCAACACGATTTGTTTGACCGTTGCAGAATATCCGTTTGACAGATAAAAGCTAAATTGTATGGACAGTTATGGATTTCCCGCAATGAGTAAGTCTAGACATTGACTTAAATAGTAAACATGAATCACAATTCAATTTTGAAGATTTTGTAATCCTTATTCAATTACTAGTTTGGTAACTGAAACAACATTTCTCAAAATCTGTTATGCTTTCTAATTATCAACAGTTTTATTACATTCTAAATTGTATAAGTTGGATCATAGTGATTGTAAACCAATCATGCAAAACATATTTAAACCATTGTGTCAAATGTAGATTGAAATTATATCACCAGTACAGATATTTGTATTGACAGTTGATAGTAAGTCCTAGGAACACCATTTGCACCACAAATAGCAGAGGTGTTTACACTAATAGCACTATTTCAGTCTGAAACGGTCATTTTAGTCTGAACATATCTTAATTTACTGGATTTACTGCTAGATAAAAAACGTTCAGATTTGTAAGACCGTTCAGGCGCCGTTCCGATCGATAGTCCCATCAGGTAAATCAGTCCGTTAAGGCATGTCACGATTAACAAGACTGAATCTTCTAGCGAGCTGTATAGACCCGTTAAGACCGTGTCAGACCAAAACAGACCATGGATACAAAATTATGTTAGGATGTTGTCAGACCGTGTCACGTCGTGTTCAGATTTTAATAATTTGGACAAATAACGAGTGAAACTCTTAAAGTGTTTATCAGGGGTTTCTAAAAAAAAAATAGAAAGAAGACGACGGTTTATTATAACTGAAACGTCTACCATGTCCACTTAATCATATTAATTAAATAAAAAATAATTAATTTAATTCTTACTTCTTCCTATTGTTTTTTTATTATAAGCACAAAATCATACTGCTGCACAAATCGCTGCGAATTGAGTTAAAAATCAACGGATGTAGTGCCGAAATAATATTTATTTAATTTATTTAATTTATTTTTGTTGTATTCATGTCACCTGAAACATGTTTAACCCTATATGTATTTAACCTGACAACATTTTAAAGATAAACATATTTTTGTACTGCCTCTTATCAACAGAAATGAAACATAGATCAGACTTAAACAGTGATATAAATTCATTGAAGTAAAATTTAACCCAATGTAATGCAGTACCATTTAAAAGTCCGTAAACAAATATAAAGACATTATCTGATATGATCATGTAAATGGAATATAAGAACACAAGAAAGTTCTGTATCTTGTGTTTAATTCCTTTGTATGATTGTGATATTTCTTCCTGAAATTGCAAACTGTTTTACTATTCATCAATGTTTTCGTCATTGCCTAAAGACAAGTGACAATTTATAATAAAAGAGATGATTGTTGTAATAATTCATTTCAAGGTGGTGGTGTTCCCTTGTCACTATCTTATGGTGTTAATCTATCTCAATATGTTTGATTCGCTCTTGTATATAACAACGTATTTGATGTTTAATACTGTATTACTGAAAAATTATTACCCCAGGGTTTTCGATATAACAAACAAGTCAAAACATTTAGTAAATGTTATTATCGGTACAAGGACATCATTCGTAAATATAAATCAACATGCATACATCTTATACGTTCAGTTATTTCACGTCCCATCTTTTTTTTTGCAATATTATTGAAAAGCATGAACTGTCGCCATTCAAATCAATAGCTAACAAAATATTTACACAGACTTATATTAGAAAGAGATTAAGTCACGCTATTGGCGTTAGGTCATTAAGGAATTGTATGAATTTCCTATGATGAAAACATAATCTTTCAATCAGTTTAACTAGTTATGCTACAGGTGTTAGTATTTGATTTTGTTGATGTAAACTTGGTTTCCTCAACCTTAAACAGGTTATACTGCAACAAATATGTGTTGGTAATATAACCCTAGAAAATATCCTATGCAACAATGATGGTAAAATGTGGCAGGAGGTTTGCACTTGCTCTGTAAAATAATTTTGTTCTGTTTTGTCAGTTTTGATATACCTCCCCTTATATACATATCTTTGAATTCTGTTCTTTTGTTATACTTTTTTGTTCAGTCACAAATTATATGATATTAACATTTAAACCACTGGAGACATTATTATTTCTTATACACGGACGTTTAATGTCAATATAAAAGAAAATGTTAGGAACATTATCTTTGTATATTTGTTGCAGTGATATTCTGTGATTGACCCTTCAAACAGATTCGGATTTTGGCCAAGTTCTTGCTAAGATAGGTGTTGTTAAGCCATCATCAAGGACTTTACATCAAACAATGATTTGAAACACGTTGGTTTTGAGTCAGTTGAGCGTTACTAAATTAATTCACTTCTACTGATGTTCTTAATTTTATGTTTACTAATAATTTATGAATGTAACGTTGTTTCCTTTTGCTTTGTAACGTTCTTTTCTATCAAGGATGGTTCGACTGCACTCCATCTTGCGGCAAGTAAAGGCTACACAGAAATGTTCAATTTGCTTATTGGTAATGGTATTGATATCAATTTACAGGACAGGGTACGGTATTGATATATTATATAGCAAATCAATACTGCATATGCATGAATGGTAGTTTAACTATCAATATCCGACGTGATTATTATCATAGTGTACATGGCAACAAAAGCAAAATACAACCAGGAGCTATTCAGATTTTATTGAAGGGTATGACAATCGGGGTTAAAATTCCGTGAAAGGAACAAGAGAACCATTTTAGTTTTGCATTTTAAATTAATAATAACACTTACATATGAATTTGGGTTCATTTAATTATTCGAGTACAACTATATATGAAAAATATCGATATGTATGACGAACACCAACAAAACGTATTGACAATTCTCGTACTTCACTCGGAGTTATTATTCTTCCTCATTTTTCATTGATTGCAAATTTCTAAAGTCCTTGATATTGTGATATGTACAATGATTGTATTTCAATGTGTATAAAGTAAATTACAAAAATATCAAAATTGAATGCAAATACAAAACGGAAAATCCCGTCAAAAATGGGAAAATCAAAGCTCACATGTATTAAATGAATGAACATTGTCATATTCCTTACATAGAAAAATGGTAGGTTTAATCGTTTTCAGCCAGGTAAATTTCCCATTTATATCAAAGATGCAAAAAGTTCCATCATATTGACAACAATGTGCATGAGTTGTGAACAAACCAATCAGATATAATAGGTAAAACATAAAAAATACAGTGATATAAATTCATTGAAGTAAAATTTAACCCAATGTAATGCAGTACCATTTAAAAGTCCGTAAACAAATATAAAGACATTATCTGATATGATCATGTAAATGGAATATAAGAACACAAGATAGTCCTGTATCTTTTGTTTAATTCCTTTTTATGATTGTGATACTTCTTCCTGAAATTGCAAACTGTTTTACTATTCATCAATGTGTTCGTCATTGCCTAAAGACAAGTGACAATTTATAATAAAAGAGATGATTGTTGTAATAATTCATTTCAAGGTGGTGGTGTTCCCTTGTCACTATCTTATGGTGTTAATATATCTCAATGTGTTTGATTCGCTCTTGTTTATAACAACGTATTTGATGTTTAATACTGTATTACTGAAAAATTATTACCCCAGGGTTTTCGATATAACAAACAAGTCAAAACATTTAGTAAATGTTATTATCGGTACAAGGACATCATTCGTAAATATAAATCAACATGCATACATCTTATACGTTCAGTTATGTCACGTCGAATCTTTTTTTTTGCAATATTATTTTAAAAGCATGAACTGTCGCCATTCAAATCATTAGCTAACAAAATATTTACACAGACTTATATTAGGAAGGGATTAAGTCACGATATTGGCGTTAGGTCATTAAGGAATTGTATGATTTTCGTATGATGAAAACATAATCTTTCAATCAGTTTAACTATTTATACTACAGGTGTTAGTATTTGATTTGTTGATGTAAACTTGGTTTCCTCAACCTTAAACAGGTTATACTGCAACAAATATGTGTTGTTAATATAACCCTAGAAAATGTCCTATGCAAAAATGATGGTAAAATGTGGCAGGTGTTTTGCACTTCCTCTGTTAAATAATATCGTTCTGTTAAGTCAGTTTTTATACACTTCCTCTTTTATACATATCTTTGAATTCTGTTATTTTGTTATACTTTTTTGTTCAGTCACAAATTATATGATATTAACATTTGAACCATTGGAGACGTTATTATTTCTTATACACGGACGTTTAATACCAATATAGAAGAAAATGTTAGGAACATTATCTTTGTCCATTTGTTGCAGTGATATTCTGTGATTGACCCATCAAATAAATTCCGATTTTGGACAAGTTCTTGCTAAAATAGGTGTTGTTAAGCAATCATCAAGGACTTTACATCAAACAATGATTTGAAACACGTTGGTTTTGAGTCAGTTGAGTGTTACTAACTTAATTCACTTCTACTGATGTTCTTAATTTTATGTTTACTAATAATATTTGAATGTAACGTTGTTTCTTTTTCTTTTGTAACGTTCTTTTCTATCAAGAATGGTTCCACTGCACTGCATCTTGCAGCAAGAAAAGGCAACACAGAAATGTTCAATTTGCTTATTGGTAATGGTATTGATATCAATTTACAGGACAAGGTACGGTATTGATATATATTATATAGCAAATCAATACTGCATCTGCATGAATGGTAGTTTAACTATCAATATCCAACGTGATTAGTATCATAGTGTACATGGCAACAAAAGCAAAAAACAACCAGGGGCTATTAAGATTTTATTGAAGGGTATGACAATTGAGGTTAAAATTCCGTGAAAGGATCAAGAGGTCCATTTTAGTTTTGTAGTTCAAATTGATAATAACGCTTCCATATGAACTTTAGGTCATTTGATTAATCGAGTACAACAATATATGAAAAATATCGATATCTATGACGAACACCACAATAACGTATTGCCAACTCTCGTACTTCAAACGGAGTTATTAATCTTCCTCATTTTTCATTGATTGCAAATTTCTAAAGTCTTTGCTATCGTGATAAGAACAATGCATGTTTTTCATTCTGTTGATTTAAACGTGTTTAGTTCACACTTATATACCTGTAATACTTCTAAATACAATGGTGACTTTTTTTTTAGTATAAAAAAGTTGAATGTGTAAAAAGTAAATAACAAAAATAACAAATTTAAGTGAAAATACAATTACAAAACGGAAAATCCCGTAAAAAATTGCAAAATCAAAGCTCAAAAGTATTACATGACTGAACAACTGTCATTGTCTTTAAATAGAAATGGTGGGTTTAATCCTTTCTCAGCCAGGTAAATTTCTCACTTATATCACAGTTACATAATATTCCATCATATTGACAACAATGTGCATAATTTGTAAACACAGCAAAAAGATATATTAGATAAAACCACCCAAAATACAGTGATGTAAATTCATTGAAACAAAATTTAACAGAATATAATGAAGTACCACTTTAAGGTCCATAAACAAATATGAACACATGATCTGATACGAATATGTACATGGAATATGATAACACAAGATAGTTCTGTATCTTGTGTTAAATTCATATGATTTATTGTGATATTTCTTCCTTAAATTTTTAACTGTTTTACTCTTTATAAATGTGTTCGTCATTGCCAAAAGACAAGTGACTATTTATAATAAAAGAGATGATTGTTGTTATTCATTCATTTTTAGATGGTGATATTCCCATGTCACCATATTATGGTATTTATGTATATCAATGTGTTTGATTTGCTGGTGTATGTAACAACGTATTTGATGTTTATTACTGTGTTACTGAAAAAAAATATTACAAAAGGGTTTTCAATATAACAAACAAGTTAAAACATTCAGTAAATTTTATCATCGGTACAAGGACATCTTTCGTAAATATGAATCAGTATGCAGACATTTTACACATTCAGGTACTTCAGTTCAATCTTTTTTTGCAATTTTTGTCGAGCCTGCAACTTTTGTTGCAGAAAGCTCGACATAGGGATAGTGATTCGGCGGCGGCGGCTACGGCGGCGGTGTTAGTTCCTTTCTTAAAAGCTTTATATTTTAGAAGATGGAAGACCTTGATGCTTCATACTTTGTATATAGATGCTTCATGTTACGAAGTTTCCGTCAGTCACATGTCCAATGTCCTTGACCTCATTTTCATGGTTCAGTGACCGCTTGAAAAAAAAGTTCAAATTTTTTGTAATGTTGAATTCTCTCTTATTATAAGTAATAGGATGTGCATACCTTGCAAGGTCCTCGTGTCTGTCAGGCAGTTTTCACTTGCCCTCGATCTCATTTCATGGATCAGTGAACAAGGTTAAGTTTTGGTGGTCAAGTCCATATCTCAGATACTATAAGCAATAGGGCTAGTATACTAAGTGTATGGAAGGACTTTAAGGTGTACATGTCCAACTGGCAGGTGTCATCTGACCTTGACCTCATTTTCATGGTTCAGTGGTTATAGTTAAATTTGTGTGTTTTGGTCTGTTTTTCTCATACCATATGCAATAGGTCAACTATATTTGTTGTATGTAATGATTGTTAAGTGTACATGTCTAACGGGCAGATGTCATGTGACCTTGACCTTATTTTCATGGTTCAGTGGTCAAAGTTAAGTTTTTGAGTTTTGGTCTTTTTATCTTATGCTATATGCCATAGGTCAACTATGTTTGGTGTATGGAAATATTTTATGATCTTGATGTCAGTCGAGCAGGTTTTATTTAACCGTGACATCATTTACACGGTTCATTGCACAGTGTTAAGTTTTTGTGTTTTGGTCTATTTTTCTTAAACTGTAAGTAATGTGTCAACTATATACATTGTGTACGTTGTATAGAAGCATTGTTAGCTGTACCTGTCTGCCTGGCATGGTTCATCTGACCTGGACCTCTTTTTCAAGGTTCATGTGTTTATGTGACAGTTGTAATAAAGCTTAGCTTTATACTTAGGACTATCAACGTAATATCAATGATTAGTATAGAAGGCGAGACATTTCAGCGTGTGCACTCTTGTATTTAGAAAGCACAAAACTGTCGGCATTCACATCATAAGCTTACCAAATCTTTAAACAGACTTATAATGGTGACGATAAAATGTAAAATCACAAAAATACAGAACTCCGAAGAAAATTAAAAACAACCACATCTCTAATCAATAAACTCACAGATACAATGATTAAATTTTGTATATACGCCAGACGTACGTTTCATCTACAAAAGACTCATCAGTTAAGTTTATTGCAAAAAGATCAATCGAATGGCAACATCAAAAGATAAAACACATCAAATGAATGGATATGACGCTCATTCCGAAAAGATCAATCAAATGGCAACATCAAAAGAAAAAACACATCAAATGAATGAAAATCAACTGTCATATTCCTGACTTGGTACACCTTTTTGAACCGACAACTGGACGTTAAAGTCTTGTATTAAGACCAGAGGAATTTCCTCATTACCTGGCATGTCTATGTTATAGGAAGTACATCACTAATTCATGGCCCAATTGCTTTCTATGTTAAGAAATTGTAAACAACACGTTTAATTATTGATTGCGTCCTAAGCGCTTTTCTGGATCTACCTTCATCAGGAACGCGCAAAGCCAAACATTTGAAATCCGAAAATGTATAAGTACCGAAAATCGTTGAACAGCTATATGTCAAAAATACCGAAAATACATAGCCAAATTCATCTAAAGCCAACTTTGCCTAAGGGAGTTGAAAACCTTAGTTTCATAATAATTTCAAAATGTATTAACGGACAATTTTAGTAAAGTTTGTTAAATCATGTCAATACCGAAGCACTTACTACTGAGCTGATGATACGCACGGGGACTGATAGTCCACCGGCAGAGGTATTGATCCAATGTTCACATGTTCAATGCCAAAAACTATGTTAAAATCTTGGCTGCAGTGACATTCTGTGATTCACCAGTCAAACGAATTCCGATTTTGGACCAATTCTTGCGACGATTTGTGTTGTTAAAACATCATCAAGGACTTTGCATCAGATAATGATTTGTAAACAAGTTGACTTACATATTGGTTTGGAGTCAGTTGAGCGTTACTAAGTTAATTCACTTCTTGTAACGTGCTTACTTTTATATTTAAATATAAATAATTATGAATGTAACGTTCTTTTCTCTGAAGGATGGTTCGACTGCACTGCATCTTGCAACAAGTAAAGGCAATACAGAAATGTCCAATTTGCTTATTGGTAATGGTATTGATATCAATTTACAGGACAAGGTATGGTATATGTAATACAGCAAATCAAAAAATGAATCTGCATGAATGGTAGTTCAACTATTACTATCCAACGTGACAACTATCATAGTTTACATGGCAGCAAAAGCAAGAACAACCAGGAGATATTAAGATTTTTTGAAGAGTATGACAAACGATGTTTATATTTCATGAAAGGAACAAGACATCAATTTTAGTTCTGTATTTCAAACTGATAATTACGCTAATATATGAACTTTGGGTCAATTAATTAATCGATTACAACTATGAAAATATCAATATCTATGACGAACACCACAACATTTTTCCAACACTCGTACTTCAAATGGAATTTATATTCGTCCTCATTTGTCATTGGATACAACTTTCTAAAATCTTTGATATCGTAATATGTACAATGCAAGTATTTCATTCTGTTGATTTACACGTGTTTAGTTCACACTTATATACAGGTAATACTTAATACACTGGTAACTTTTTGAATAAAAACAAGTTAAGGATGTACTCCTCTGAGGAGCTAAAAATTTCTAGAATTAAACTTTTATTCTAAACCTGATTTTTGAGGTTTTATGACTTTAAAAAAAATTGGTGAAAAAAAAAATCATAAGGTGGTGCACTTCTTTTTTTTTGCTACAGCCCTTTGAAAGTACCCATTTTTGATGATTTTCCCATTTTTCTTCAGTTTTTGCCCATTTTTGGTCTATTATCGTGAAAATTTCACAGTTCCACTATTAAACTTGTTTTATTACTTTCAATAAAAATGGAGTGGACCAATCTGAATAAATTTAACTTAAAAAAACTATAGGAAGTTTTGTCATATTTTGATGCTTTTTTGTGGCAAATTTACGTTGCTATCAATTTTGTGAATTTGTGATTTTTCTTTGTTTTGAGAACAAAAGGCATATGATCTCAAGTTTTTTGTTATATCTGAATAATTACATTAGATGTATGTTTCATTATAATACGTTATTCTGATTGGCTAACTAACAATCTCGTGATATTCCTTAATCAATTGCATTACACAATGCAACTTTTCTTTCATGATGACACGAGGTCCCACAATAAAGTGCACAGGTAAATGAAATAAAAACTTGATAAAAGGCGTGTTTTCAGGATCCTATAGGTAAAAATGTAATTATAAGTATTGAATGTGTTTTTTGTAACTTTATAGGGTTGTAAAAGCGTTGACCGTGCGCACATTTTTAGTATGAAGCGCGGAAACAAAATGTACTTCGGTCAACCCTTTTACACCCCAATAAATTTACCAAAAAGAGCATTCAATTCTTAATTGAAAAAACACATAACTAAGTAGTAATTTGAAAAGACAAAAGTGATATGGGATGTACATGTGTCTGGTAAAATTATTTTTTTGTACCCCTCACCTATTTTCTCAAATTTGTGGCTAAATAGAATGCCTTGATTGGTAATAAAATTTGAAAATTTAATTACTCAAAAACTACTGAGTGTAAATACCAATTTTTTTCAAAGAGTTTAGTTCAATCATGGTATTTATTAAATTCATTGCTATTTTCCACTTGTATCACATATTTCGGAAATAATTCCAAAACGAGATTTCAACGAGACTGAAACGTTAGAAGGATACATCCTTCAACGTGTAAAATTTAAATAACAAAAATAACAAACTTAAATGAAAATTCAATACGGGAAGTCCCGTAAAAAATGTCAAAGACCAAGCTCAAATTCATTTAATGAATGAACAACTGTTATATTCCTTAAATAGGAAATGGTGGGTTTAATCCTTTTTTCAGCCAGGTAAATTTCTCATATATAAATACAATCGCATAAGATTCCATCATATTGACAATAATGTGCATGATTTGTGAACAAAGCAAACATATAATAGGTAAAAACAACAATAAATACAGTGAAATAAATTCATGGAAACACAATTTAACTCAATGCTATGCAGTACCACTCGTCCGTCCGTAAACAAATATGAACAAATGATCTAATATGAACATGTAAATGGAATACTTGAACACAATATAGTTCTATATCTTGTGTTTAATTCCTATGTATGATTTTGATACTTCTTCCTTTAATTTCAAAATGTTTTAATCTTTATAAATGTGTTCAAAAGACAAGTGACAATTTATGATATAAGAGATGATTGTTGTTAATTATTCATGTTTAGACGGTGATGTGTTCGTATCACCATCTTATAGTGTTTTAATATCTCAATTTGTTTGATTGGCTCTTGTATGTGACAACGTATTTGATGTTTACTATGTTTTACTGAAAAATTATTACACCAGGGTTTCCGATATAACAAACAAGTTTTATTTTTAAAAATCACTTAGTATGTTAAGGCATCTTTATTCTTAGATTATTCAAATTTTTTTAAAAAATCACTGACCCGGAGTCATTTTTGTATATTGGTTGCAGTGACACTGTGTAAGTGACCAGTAAAAAAATCTGATCATTTACCAAGTCTTGCTACCATAAGTCTTGTAAAGCAATCATAAGAGACTTTGCATCAAACAATGATTTGTGAACAAGTTGACATAAGTATTTGTTTGGAGTAGGTTGACCGACACTAAATTAGTTCACTTCTGTTGATGATTTTACGTTTATATTTACATATCAATTATGAATATAACGTTCTTTTCTATGCAGGATGATTCGACTGCACTGCATCTAGCAATACGTAACGGCAACACAGAAATGTTCGATTTGCTTATCGGTAATGGTATTGATATCAATTTACAGGACAAGGTACGGTATAAATATGTTATATAACAAATAAAAAAACTGCATCTGCATGAATGGTAGTTCAACTATCACTATCCAACGTGACAAGTATCATAGTTTACATGGCAACAAAAGCAAGAACAACCAGGAGCTATGAATATTTTGTTGAAGGGTATGACCTTCCATCATATCAGTTGTTGCCTAATGTTTAAAGAAATTAAAATATTACTACAATATTAACTCTTTTAATTTATAATTCCTTATCAAATGTAAATGGATGATAATTTTAAGACATACAATTGAATTGTTCGTGATTTTTTTAAACATAATATTAAATTTGTGATTTTTTAAGTTTTAGAATATTCATAACTTCAAAATATATAACAAACGAGATTAAAATTCCATGAACGGAACAAGATATTCATTTTAGCTCTGTATTTCAAATTTATAATGACGCTTATATATGATTGAGTACAACTATGACAAATATCAAAATCTATGACGAACACCACCAACTTTTGTACTTAAAAAAGAGTTATTATTCTTCTTCATTTTTCATTGGATAATATTGCAAATTTCTAAAGTCCTTGATATCGGGATTAGTACAATAAGATAACTTTTATTTACATATTAGAAATGTCTTGGTATTCCTAAACGGAATATTATAAAGACAGAAAAAGAAGTATTCTCGTTTGAATGGTTTTCTATTAGTAATGTTGGGGCTTTTTATAGCTTGTTGTTCGGTGTGAGCCAATCTCCGTCTATTAGCCTATTATGGTTTACTTTTATAAATTGTTATTTGGATAGAGAGTTGTCTCATTGGCACTCATATCACATCTTCCTACATGTATTAACAACACACTTATTTTCATTTACCTGTGTATATTTTGACGTAATTGTTCTTCAAAGGTGATGTTTTTCTAAAGTTGTTTAACATTTTACAGCGGTTTTATAATTCTACTTTAATTATTCATCCCTTATTTTTATCAACTATGTATTACATTGTATCATATATCAAATTTATTCGTTCATTGTGTGTTTATTTGTGTTTCTACGTTTTTTGATTGAGTTAAGCTATTCCAAATGATATTTTATATTTTGTCTTTCTATGTTGTGCTGATATACTAATTATTTCAGAAAGGTTTGGTACCATTATAACGTTTAATCCCGCTGCAATTGTTTGCACCTGTCCTAAGTCAGGAATCTGTAGTTCAGTTGTTGTAGTCTATTTATGTGGTTTATAAGTGTTTCTCGTTCTTTATATAGATTAGACAGCTGTTTTCCCGCTGTTTGACATAAGTAATTTTAAGGCCCTTTACAGTTTGCTTTTCGGTGTGAGCCTAGGCTCTGTGTTGAAAACCTTACCTTGACTTCTAATGGTTATCTTTTGGAAATCTTGACTGGATGAGAGTATTGGTATTGGTATTCATATCACATCTTCCTGTATCTATGTATTTTATTCAGCTGGTTTAAAAGAGTGGCGAAAAATACCAGAGGGACAGTCGAACTCAAAGATCGAAAATAAACTAACAACGTCATGGCTAAAAATGAAAACAATACAAACAGACATATAATAGTACACAAAACACAACATATAAAACTAAAGATAAAGCAACACGAACCCCAACAGAAAATGGGGTGCTTTCAGGTGCTCCTGAAAGAACGGCAGATGATGCTCCAAATGTGGCACCCGTCGTGTTGCTCATGTTATAACAACCCGGTAAATAGTCTAATTCGGTAGGTCACATTCACGAAAAGAAAAGGGGATTGTATTCACGACATAAGAAACATTTCCGATAGCATCTGTGAAACGGTTATTCCAAACTCGTGATGGCGTTCGTTAAATTTACGAAGAGATATTTTCAACTTCACCATTTGGAACTCTTGATTTAATAGCTTCCTTAATAGCAGCAACCCTCTATTAAGGAATTCATGATAGGAAATACAACCCGGGAATATCGTATCAATGGGCAAATATATAATCCGTATGCAGGCGCTGTTGGTATGTTGCTACATATAAATGGAATGTTCACAATTGGGAAGCTGAAATCATCTCTTTTTGTCGGAAATTTTTGGTTTTCAACCTACCCTCATTTTCCATTTATAGATGTAAGTCAAGATAGGAGACAGAGTTTACTGTATATGTTTTATCCTCTATCTCTAGTTCGATGGGATAGATGCGTTCAAAATAGTCATCCATTTCTGAATTATTAAGTGAGAGAACATAAACTATATAGCGGAAAGTAAAGTTAAAAGATATTGATATATATGCACATTGAACGACAAATCTATGTGACGTATACAATTTTCTGACATCAGACACACAAATTAATGAATGTGTTTGTAGATAGATGTTTTTGTGTTCTGTTAAATTGTTCCTTTTAAAATTGTTATACGATGATGACTGATGTACCCATATTTTGACTATTTTATTTAGCGTGTCTGTTTAGTTAACGCATCAATTTAAATATAACGAAATTTGATGAGACTGTCATCAAAGTGAGAGGGTTAGCGCTATAAAACCAGGTTTAATCCACCATTTTCTACATTTGAAAATGCCTGTACCAAGTCAGGAATATGACAGTTCTTGTCCATTCGTTTTTGATGCGTTTTGTTATTTAATTTTGCCATGTGATTATGGACTTCCGAAATGATTTTCCTCTAAGTTCAGTATTTTGGTGATTTTACTTTTTGCTTACTTCTTATCTTTCTTCCTCTATAAAGCCAGCATCAAATTAGTAAATAAACAAGACGGCAAGGAGAGGGCACAATAGATTCCCATTCAAATGCCAATACATGTAATATGTTAAAAGCACAGCCTCCAAACATGACAAATATGTTGTCAATTAGGAAATGAAGCATCTTGCTAATGTCAGTTTCAAATAAGTTTTTTGTTTTAATCAGAGTGATCCCTTACAAAGACGGATTTATCACTCCCTAAGACAAACTGTTTGTATCTTTGTTGGCCATTCTTTTGTATAAAACAAAGCAATACCAATTGTTTTTAACTGTCTTTTAGTTTGGAATGTGGAAAACTTGTGTAAAGTGGAGAAAAGACAAATGTTTTAATACTATTGCAAGATGAAAGAGTCTTAGATTGTATGGACTCTAGGAGATCTTTGGATTTTGTTAGTATCCAAGCCACATTTAGAATAGGCATTTGTTTGTAAGGACACTTATGTAAGTTAGGCATCCAATTCAATGATGGAAGATCCAGATCTTTATCTTTGGTTGAATTTCAAAAAACATACATATGATTAACCAGGATTTCCTTCTTGGTAAATGTCGTGAGGATATTTGTTTAGTTTCCAAGTGAATTGTCAATTCATTTATCAAACAGTTTATGTAATGATTATTGCACACAAAAACGAAAACAATGTTGTTTGGTAGTTATCTGCGGGGACAACAATCTATTTGTCAAGGAGGTAGGACAAGTGTTTTGCAACATTTAGATCTTTAAAAATTGGCGTAGCATGGGTATTGATAGACCTATTCAGTGTCTTAATTCTGATTTGTATCAACGACCTCACAGCCTAAATCCATACGGAAAGAGTATCTACTATTTCTGTTTTTCTATTTCCAATTGATAGATTTAGGCTCAAGATATTTCGGACCTTTTGGATAACATATTTCGCAGGAAAGTGTTATAGACAATGTTGAAGTCATCGGTCATAACGTGGCCAGCCGGATTATATGTGAATTGGAAACTAGCACAAGTGAAATCAGGAGGTTTGAAATTGAAGTCGTCAATATTGAAATCCTGCTAAACGTGTTTGTAACTGAAAATTTTAATTGCAATTGGTTTGGTATAGGTATTAGAAATGATTGGAACAGACTGGTTTTTGAAATAAGGAGGTATTTTCGATTGAACTAATTTATGATGAAAGATATTAGCTAAGTTGACGCCATCGATACTTTGTTGGCAAAGTAAAAATTTAGAAAATATCTTTTCTCTTTTTCATCTTGTCCAAGGCGAACTGGTTTGAAAATTCTGTGACTATGTATTTTAGTTTTATAGTGTTTAAACGTGTTTAGTTGACACTTATATACAGGTAATACTGTTTAATACTCTGGTAGCTTTTTTAATAAAAAAAGTGAAATGTGTAAAAAGTAAATAACAAAAATATACTAAACAGAAAATTCAAAACGGAAAATCCCGTAAAACATGGCACAATAAATAAATAAATTGAAAATTATGGGTTTAATCCCTTATTCAGCGAGGTAAATCTTTCACTTATATCACAGATGCATAATATTCCATCTAATGACAACAATATGCATGATTTGTTAACAAACCAAACAGATGTTGCAGGTAAAAACATCACAAATACAGTGATATGATTCATTGAAACAAAATTTAACCCAAAGTTATGCAGTACCACTTGTCAGTTCCGTAAACAAATGTGAACACATGATCTGATCTGTAAATGGAATATAAGAGCACAAGATGGTTCTGTATTTTGTGTTTAATTCCTATGTATGATTGTGTTATTTCTTTCTTAAATTACAAAATATTTTACTCTTTATAAATGTGTTCGTCACTGCCATAAGACAAGTGACAATTTATAATACAAGAGATGATTGTTGTTAATTATTCATTTTTAGATGGTCATGTTCCATTGCCACCATTTTATGGTGATTATATATCTCAATTGGTTTGATTGGCTCTTGTATTTTACAACATATTTGACGTGTATTACTGAATTTCTGAAAAAAAAATTACACCAAAGTTTACGATATTACAAACAAGTCAAACGTTTACTGAAAGTTATCATCATTAAAAGGACATCATTCGTAAATATAAATCAACATGCAATCAACTGTTTGTAGGTTCAGGTATTTTACGGCAATATTATTTAGAAAGCACAAAACTGTTGGCATTCACATCAAAAGCTACCAAATCTTTACACAGACTTATATAAGGAAGGGAAACATTGACGAAATTGTCGTCAGGTCATTAAGGAAGGCATATTTTGGTATTAATATTGTTTCACTCGTTTGTTCTTTGCATCGGAAATAAACAAATGTATTTTAAAATCAGTTGTTTGCATGATAGGGGTTATGTTCTTCTGGTATATTTTATAAAGGTATGATACTAAACCCATAACGGGAGGGGTTGTGCATGATTTTCATATGATGAAGACATACTCTTTCAATCAGTATAACATACATAAATGAGGTCTAGTAGTAATTTGGTAATGTATGTATTATTGTCATTTTGCTTAGTTTCTTATGTTACCTATTCTGACATCAGTCTCAGATTTATTTTAAACGGAGTTTCACTGTACATATTGTTGTGTGTTTTCTACATTGGGATGGGATGAGGGTTAAGATCTTACTTAACATGTTTAAACCAGCTGCATCTGTGCGCCTGTCTCAAGTCCGAAACATCTGTCCTATGTTAGTCTTGTGTGAATTTTAAGTTTAGTACATTTATATGTTTTGGATTATAGTATGGCCTCCAAAATCACTCAACTAGTCCCTTCTGTTGTGTTTTGCTCTTTGGTCGGATTGTTGTCTCTTTGACACATACCTTTTTTCCATTTTCCATTTTCTCAATTAATAAATGCTTTAAGTTATCAAAATGTTTTGTTTTTAACACCTATGCAATACTTCTCAAACTTAAAAAGTGGTTCCTAAATTGTAAGTCGTGATACGAGCTATCCACATTCGATTATTTGTATTGCCATTTGATTAGGGACTCTCCTTTTTGAATTTTCCTCGGAGTTCAGTATTTTTTAGATTTTACTTTCTACTAAATATAGAAATTTAGCTGTTTCAGATATAACGTAATCATATTTTGTTTTTCTAAATCATATAATTCAAATTGGTTTTGAACATTACTCTTTTTTAAGGCTGGATATACTCTGCTTCATGTAGCTGCTAACCAAGATCACAAAATGGTCACAACTTTGATAAACAATAATTGCGATCCAAACATACTAAATGTGTATGTAAGTACAAGTAAAATATGCTTTTGCTATTGATTTAAGAATATAACAGAAGTTAAATCTATAATAAAACCAAACGTCTATGAGGTCAAACCTTTGTATTAAGTCTCTCGGCTCGTTCGAAAATTGATTGAAAAATGATCGTATTGAAAACGTACATGTGTTTACGATACCGTAATTAACAACACCTATATCATTTTGAGGATAATTTCAAACTAGGGCCCGTACTGCTGTAATAAAAAAAAAGTTTTTGTGAAATCCTTCAATAAGAGAATTTACTTATTTTCGTTTTTAATTATACACACAATAATAATGCGGTTTTATGAGAATATACTCTCGGATTATTTACTGACGGTTTACTTTATGAGGACATACTGCCGGATTACTTTATGATGACATACTACCGGATTTTTTTATGAAGACATACTGCCGGATTATTCTATAAAGACATACTGCTGGATTACTTTATGAAGACATACTGCCGGATTACTTTATGAGGACATACTGTTGGATTACTTTATGAGGACATACTGTCGGATTACTTATTAAAGACATACTGTCGGATTACTTAATAATGACATACTGTCGGATTATTTAATGAAGACATACTGCCGTGTTATTTTATGAAGACATACTTTATTTCGTCTTCAAGCCATTGTTCAACTACTAAATTGTCTATTCTTCTTACCAGCACACTTGGTACAATTAAAAACCTGATAATCAATTGTTCAAATAAGGCCTTCGAAAATAGTGGAATAAATTACTTTTGGAGTGTCAAGAACTCGTTGGTAGTACTTGATAAATTGCATGCTTATATTGGTGATTTTGAATCTGTTCAAAGTTTTGATTTTTCTACCCTGTATACCACATTGCCTCACATTCTCATTAAGAAAAAATTCACACACCTAATTAAATGGGCATTCAAAAAATCAGAATGTGAATATATATGTTCAAACTCTTTTAGGTCATTTTTTAGTAGCAATAAACAAAAAAACTATGTTAATTGGACATGCTTTGATACTATATATGCCCTTGAATTTTTACTAGATAACATTTTTGTTCGCTTTGGGGATTCCGTATATCGTCCGATTATTGGAATTCCAATGGGGACTAACTGTGCACCACTTATTGTAGACCTGTTTTTGTATTGTTATGAGTTACAATTTATGACAAAAATAAGCAAAGACCCATCGAAGCAACATCTGATAAACAAATTTAATAATACTTTTAGATATTTGGATGATATTTTGGCTCTCAATAATGACGACTTCAGTATGTATATTAATGAAATTTATCCTGTTGAACTTACATTAAATAAAGCTAATACTAACACTGACCACTGCCCTTTTCTCGATCTTGATATCTATATCACTAATGGAAAGCTGAATACTAAAATTTATGATAAAAGGGATGATTTTTCATTTCCTATCGTTAATTATCCTTTTTTAGATGGTGACGTTCCTTTGTCACCATCTTACGGTGTTTATATATCCCAACTTGTACGATTCGCTCGTGTATGTAACAATGTTTTAGATTTTAACGAAAGAAATTTATGTATTACTGAAAAATTATTACACCAGGGTTTTCGATATCACAAACTAGTCAAAACATTTACTAAATTTTATCATCGGTATAAAGACATCATTCGTAAATATAGCTCAACATGCAGACTTCTAATACGTTCAGGTATTTCACATCCAATTTTTTATGGTAATATTCTTTATAAAGCACAAAGGTGTCAGTATTCACCTCAGAAACTTACAAAACCTTTGAATATACTTATTAAGAAGGGATATAATTACGATACTGTTTTCAAGTCATTAAAGATTGCATATTTTGGCGTTAATATTGAGTCACTGATAAGGTCTTTGCATCGGAACTAAACACATTTATTCTAAAAACAGTTCTTGGCATGACACGGGTTATGTTCTTCTCATATATGTTATGATGGTATGATACTAAACCCCTAACGGGAAGGATTGTGCCTGATGTTCATATGATGAAATCATAATCTTTCAGTCAGTTTAATTGAAGTCTGGAGCTGGCATGTCAGTTAACTGCTAGTAGTCTGTAGTTATTTATGTATTATTGTCATTTTGTTTATTTTCTTTGGTTACATCTTCTGACATCAGACTCGGATTTTTCTTGAACTGAATTTTAATGTGCGTATTGGTATGCGTTTACTTTACTACATTGGTTAGAGGTATAGGGGGAGGGTTGAGATCTCACAAACATGTTTAACCCCGCCGTATTTTTGCGCCTGTCCCAAGTCAGGAGCCTCTGGCCTTTGTTAGTCTTGTATTATTTTAATTTTAGTTTCTTGTGTACAATTTGGAAATTAGTATGGCGTTCATTATCACTGGACTAGTATATATTTGTTTAGGGGCCAGCTGAAGGACGCCTCCGGGTGCGGGAATTTCTCGCTACATTGAAGACCTGTTGGTGACCCTCTGCTGTTTTTTTGTTTTTTATTTGGTCGGGTTGTTGTCTCTTTGACACATTCCCCATTTCCATTCTCAATTTTATACTGCCGGATTATTTAATGAGGACATACTGTCGGATTACTTTATGATGATATATTGCCGGATTATTTTATGAAGACATACTGCCGGATTACTTTATGAGGACATACTGTCGGATTACTTTAGGAGAACCTACTGTTGGATTACTTAATAAAGACATACTGTGGATTACTTAATGATGACATACTGTCGGAATACTTATGAGGATATGCCCTCGTATTACTTAATGAAGACATACTGCCGGATTACTTGATGATGATATACTGACGGATTATTTTATGAAGACATACTGCCGGATTATTAAATGAGGACATACTGTCGGATTACTTTATGAGTATATATTGCCGGATTATTTTATGAAGACATACTGTCGGACTACTTTATAAGGACATACTGTTGGAGTAATCTGTGGATTTCAGGGACGAAGAAACAAGTGCTTGAAATGCATTTGGTGTAAAATATAGGTTTCACAAACGACCTTTTTCAGGGCCACAAATATTTAATAGAATTGTTTTCATTTGTTGTCACACATAGTTTTCTGAAATAAGTGCTCTGAAAAACTAAAAGACATGTACAAGTGCAATGGTTCGAATGGCCTTTTAATTAAGCAGATGATGCCTTTTGAAGTGTTGCATATCCAAAAATGTCAATCCTACAAATTTATCTCACTTCGGATGTAGCCTTAAAATAAATAGAGTTAGATATATGGTCTAAGTGTTAATAGTTTCTTACGGTTTACAATCGAATATACTCAGGGAACATAACTTTGATATTGCTGTTGTTTTTTACATTTTCAGGAAACTTCACACTAAACTTAACGACAAAAGGGACAATTTTTCGATATGTTTAGCCTATGTCAACTGATTTTTTTATAGTTTGCTCTTATGTTCTACTGTTACACTTCGATCCCAGGTAAGGGGATAATTTGGCGTTCGCTATCATGTTTAACCCCGCAACATTATCTATATGCTTGTCCGAAGTCAGGAGCCTGTAATTGAGTGGTTGTTGTTTGTTGGTTGCCGTTGACCATATGCGTTGTTTTGTACAGTTCTTGTATTGTTCTTTGGACCGGTGTTCCATGATACGGGTAGGGTTAAGCGCTCACTTACATTGTTAATCCAGTCACATAATGTATGTGTGTGTCTATCCAATGTAAAGAGCCAGAAGTTTTCGAAAATTGCAATATTGAAAATGTTACACAGAATGAATGCGTTATAATATTTAATAAACAACCACTTGTTTGATTCAGGGGAAAAGGCCGATCGAATTAGCCAATAGCGACGTCATAGTGAGGTTGATAAAGGTAAGAGTTTAAATACTTTAAGAAAATATATATATAGATTCTGTTAAGATTCACAACATGCTAACGAATTTAATGAAGGATCTCAAAGATATTCCTTACCGAGAAAGTTACTGGGCCGATGCCACTGCTGGTGGACCTTTCGTTCCCGAGGGTATCACCAGTCCAGTAGTCAGCACTTCGGAGTTGACATGAATATCAATTACATGGTCATTTTTATAATTTTCCTGTTGACTAAACTTTGAATTTTCTTATCCCAAGGAATAGATTACCTTAGCCGTATTTTATTTGGCACAACTTTTTGGAATTTTGGGTCCTCAATGCTCTTCAACTTTGTACTTGTTTGGCTTCATAACTATTTTGATCTGAGCGTCACTTATGAGTCTTATGTAGACGAAACGCGCGTCTGGCGTATTAAATTATAATCCTGGTACCTTTGATAACTAATAACTGAATCAAAATATTATTTATTATTTCGTTATCTTCAAACAGAATGCGTACTGATTTTGTGTCATGGATTCTTATACATATTTTTAAAATAAAGGTGAATATTTAAGTCGTTACGCTCTTTGCAGGATTATGAAAAGACACTTGTACCTGGTGAGTAGTTTTCTAACCATGATCGACTCTTTGTTGTTTTGTACAGCTGTATCTTTACACTAAAACACAAATCTGTGGAACTGCTACTGTGTTTATAAATAAACAAGTTTGATTTCAAGCATTAAACTGCTCCTTTTAGCAAACAATAATCATACATTTCAATACATACTCTTTACACCTTTGAGTTTTTTAAAACACGAAATAGATGCAATTTGGCCTATACGAACATACATAATAATATATCCAGCGACATGTCCCGTGAACAATGACGAGGAACAAGCAACTTTTCAAAATTTTCCTTAAAAAAAAAACAACAACAAAAAAACGATAAAAAAGGATTAAATATTAAGAGATCGCAAAGGGTTATAGTTCCTTGTTCTACTACAGGAAAGTGTAATGTAATATGTTATCAGAAAAAAATAAAAATGTCACAAAATATATCAGGTTTAACTAAGCAGATGGATACAAATCTAACAAAATCACACATAGTGGAATTGGATTAATACTTAGAAATCTACACAATAGAAAGACATTAAATACAGATCTGAAAGTTTTCGCAGTTACTGACAGCTAGTCGAAGCCAAAAACATCAAATTGAAAAAATCAATCATGCATCTAAGACTAAATATCAATTAGTACAAATCCACATTCCAATATTGTAAAGACGTTGTTAACAGTCAGAAAAAACATGACCTTGTAATGTGCCACGATACAGGTATCGACATATTGTATGGCCAGGAATGTACATATGTATATACAACTACTATTAAATTTGATTTTAATTTACTGATATGAACATCAATATTAATACCAATAAACAATATTCAAAAATCGAATAACAGTGTATTTTCCATTATGTTTATTATCAATCAAAACGATTATCCTTGCGGTCATAAAGTTAATTCAAGATATGATTAAGTTCCTTCGAATTAGTTAACCACGTCCCCATAAATCAAATTGTACTTATTCCTTTTAAACTTTAAGGTGTCTGACTCCTTGTAATATAAATGACTGAAGCATCAAGACAACTCCGCTATATCTATAGTCAATCCTCTCCGCATTTTCGATTTACATAGATAGCAATACCTAAGTAACATAAGTAACATAAGTAAACAATAATGATAATACATATTGTTCAATTATTTTTCTAATGCTGCAAAAGAACTGAATCATTTGATTTTACAAATGTTTTACCCAACACAACTGATGCTTCATCTTCTCAAATGTAAGGAAGGTTTGTATACGTTGGAATTATTAAGACTATCATTATTAATCGTTTCATAATCAACATATCAAGTAAAAAAAATCTAGATCGACTTCTTTGAGCTATTTTCAAATCTTCGTCATCCTTAATTTAACATTGGATTAGAACCATTCATTTTATACTGCATGTTACTTTTCCAACGAACTTGAGATATAATGCATTTACCAACAGATGCATAAACACATCAGTTCTTTTCTTTTTTTAAAGAATCGATGCTTTCAACACCTGCAACGTTCTTCAGCTCAAAGTGAGATAATCTTATTTTGCGCTTTATTTTTAAGATCACTCTATCCTACAGTTACACCAAAAGCAGCACTGCACCAAAGTTATTTATCTTTAAACAAGCATGGATAAAAAAAGCAATAGTAGCATACCGCTGTTGTAAAGTAATAAATATTTTGATAGAAAAACGAATGTTGGTAACAAATTAAAACCGAAGGAAACACAACAGACACACTGTAGTAATCAACACACACAGGAACGAATTATGAGATAACAACTGCCATTTTTCTGAATTGGTATAATTGCAAGCAAAATGGTGGGTTAAACTTGGTTTTCTGGCTACCCGAACCTCGAAATATTATGGCAATGTTAAATATAACACTAAAATGCCACCATTACATGACATGAATACAGTACAAATAAAGGCAAAAAATTCATGATAAAGAAATACATAAAATAAACAATACCATAGTACATTTCGACATGCTAGCCTCTGAATAAAAACGAACACGTGAAACAACATAGGACAGCACCCACAACAGCATAACATAATTACGAACTGTCTTTCACACGACTAGGTCGAAGCCACAAATGTGACATCACAGGTTAATTTCGAAAAGTTTTGATACTGTTCATAACTATGGTATATGATGTATTGCATAACAATATCAATAATATTAATATAGAATCGTGTTAGCAACTAAATAAATTATTTGGTATTGTCAACCTATTTCGGTATTGTTTCTAAAAACAAACAGAAAAGCATACTTTACATGTAGTCACTTTAAACAAAATCTTAGAAATAAATCGAGCGATCAATTTACCTTTACATACATTTGTATGAATAGAAAATAAAGAAGCTACAAACAATAACACATTTAACAAGATCCGATCAGAAGTACAACATCATAACTTAATCACGAATGTTGGATAACTAATACCGTGACACGTCATTTAGTAATGCAAATTCACACTCATTCAAACAGTTATATTCGGGAATAGGCCATGTTCGGTATCTAAGAGACCAGACGTTGTAAATGGTAAATTACAATCTAGGACGTAGTAGATATGACCATAGTTTAGAATATTATCTATTGAAATAAAAATGCGTAATATCTAAAAAAAAATGTATAGAGTAACATTCGTTTATAGTGGGAATTTTTTTTAACGTGAAATAAGCTACAATTAAAAAAATAGTCCCTCTCTGTGATAAGTATTAGATAATTCTGGTCAATTTCCCAATCTTTTTTTTTTATCTTTATTCCATTCGTCAACATATATACACAACAGATATATTACATATTACACAAAAATATCACAAGGCAATGTTTTTAAGTATAATTACATATGTAATTAGCACAATAATTACAAATTTAATGTTACGACACCTTCTGTTCTTGTAAAAAGTGTTTATCAAAAGCATTTCTTATACATTTTGCATCACACAAATATTCAAACAGGTAAGTTATATAATGTTTTATAGTGTATTTAAATAGTCTAATAAGATCAACATTACTATTTAGATTTTAAGTAAATTCCTTTTCTGAAGATACAATATCTCGCTATAGATAACATGAAATTGACAAAACTTACATTAACGCTTTTGATAGATCCAAATAAACCAAACATAGATACCTCTTCATACACTAAATTATCAATTTTTTGTTAATCAACATTATCAAATAAAACCCAATCAATCTATGATGAAGGGGAGAAACATAATTCGACTTTCATTTATAGTCTTTTTCAATAATGATGAACGGTTCTTTATTTTGGTATGTAATCATTTTAAATGTTTCAAATTTATGATACTTTATTCGTACATCAATATTTTTGATACACCAATATAAAAAACTGAAAGATATTGAATTGATACATTTTGTAATTATTCAAAACTATATCAGAAACCTATACTTAATTATAAAATAATGAACCTGTTAAAGGGAGACAATACTCGCATAATTTTGTTTCGAATCGGCACATAATACAAAGGAATGTAACTCTTGCATACAAATTGGCACATCAATATAATTAATTAATTTTGCATTCGTGCTCCACCTTCAACATGTTCCATGAAAATACCTTTGATAACCAACTAAACTATGAATATAACCAAAAGTTGTTAATCTATAGGATATTGAAGACTAATGAAAACTAACCCACTTTTAAAAAATATTTCTTTGAAATTTTTAAAAACTTCCTCAGAAATTTGCTCGAGTCACTTGACTTTCATAGCTCATAATTAACGTTTTTACACAATGTTTTAATAAAGTAATTAACGATTATTTGCTTCTCAAAGTGTAAGACGTAATACAAATCGTATGCTTGCATCATCTTACCCAAATACAGATTTAATTAAGTTCTGAACATTTCGACATTTGTTTGTTTATTTTTATCAACATTTATTTTGTGAACAAATAACAAGTACATGTAAGATCCGACTAAATACCTATATCCCGATATTGTCAGATACATACGCTACATAGTTAGTTTAGCACAGACACATTGTATGGATAAACCAATCAGTAATGGTGTCCATAAAATTTACGGAGTGTCATTTTAAATCTTTCCTCCTCATAAAGTTTTTGAAGCAGTTTCTCTGTACGGAGCACATCCCCTTCATATGACTTCCGTATAGTGTGAACATGCACGCGCATAACGTACCACCTTGATATGTAAACATCATACGAAGGGGCAGAGGGTACGTTACAGCTGAGAAATGGGAAATTGATAATAATGAAGCTGAAATTGTCCTGTTTGTCATAGATTTTAGTGTCGTCCATCTGTGTCAATATTGAGGAAAAGATCAAGGTATGAAAAACAACTTTGTAAATGATCGACCAATGTCCGTATTCAGAAACAAAGTAGGTGCGACATGTCTATCATTATGTCGCAAAAATTGTGTTATTTCTGCATGAAATAATATTTGTTGTGTATGCAAATAGTATCATTACAGTTGTACTGTTAAAACAATTAGCAATCGGTTAATCCCACATGCAAACCCATATAATTTGACAGGGATGGCAGTTTGGTGAATTATAAGTTCTTCATGGCTTCGTAGGGAAAAAGGTTTTTGATTGTACCAAATGTACTTGTAAGTAGAGCAGACATTTAAGTTGTAGAATAATGACTTGAAGACGAAATACATCTATATTTGTTAGGAGTTTTGTGAAGCTTCGGAAGTTAATACTTATTAGGAACTTTCATTGTATTTTGTGTTGCTTAGACATAGGTAGTTCATAGTTTGTTTGTTACAGATGTTATTTTTCCCGAATATGGAATCAGTTTCGATGTTGGTGAATTCGTGATTTTCCTTTGAAGAACCTTAATGTTCTTTTAATATATGTTTGGTACGAGAAATATACCCATTCTGGTTGTTGTGATGAGTAAATGTTCTTTAAAATGTTGTATACGTATATCATTACTGAATTAAAATAATCTAAGGATTTCCTGTCAGCTCTTTCGCAGTTTATCCATTTCGAACAGTAAGTATGGGGTGAGTCGGGGATGATATTATGACATCTTTTCCAAAAAAAAATTGAAGGGGGCGATATTTAGGTCCTTTACTGAGGATTGATTTCAACCCACGTTCACGAACGACCATAAGGTCTAATGTTATAATTTGGTTAATGGGGCCATATATTTGAGATACCGATAAGTCTCCAGTTTGACCAGGCAGGGGTTCGAAAACAAAACTCGGAATGAACACGCTACCAGGACACAACCGAGGCGGTTATTAATCATATAGTTGATACATTGATTGTTCGTTGGTTTACGTCCACCAGTAAATATTGCATGCTCTATCAGGACGAGAACAAATGAATAATTAATACAATAGGCAGGTTCTGTAATGGAGGCCATCTTTGATGTAGAGTAAACGTTAATACTCTTACCACACGTTAGAAGATAGAAACAGAGACAAAACGAAACAGTAATTTTTTTGGGATACATTAATTTGACAAACTCAATTATGTCGATGAGCTATTATCAGTACTTCGATGACACGAATTTTCATATCACTTATTTTCAATCGTTCATATCTAGAGCTACTACATAACGAGAAATAAGAAAAACATTATTATTGTTCTGGTACACTTTTGGCTGCATTATAACATCGGGTCGCAATTTTTATAAGTTACTCAAATTACTTAAGTATATTTTCATTAATTAATATCAAATGTAAGTTTTTAACGATATGTGAATCATTCTTAAATCAAAAGCATGTGGAACAATTTTGTGATACATATATGGGAGTTACCGTTCTGCCTTTTATTACGAGAAGTCAGAAACTTTGAAAATGATAAATCAATTTTATGTTTTTTAAATAGGGCCTTGCTAATTAGTTTGACAAAGCTTGGACATAATCAAAATGACTTATGACTGGTAATACCGCATTTGAAATAGTTGATTTCCTAGTACTGAGTAAATCTTACTGAATATTTTTTAATCTATTCTTTAAGTTGGGTTTCTACCTATTTTGCCAACAGTGTTTTAAAATTCTGGTTACGAAAATGTATAGTTTTTATGATATGGTTTTGATTGAATGAATAATTACAATGTTTTTGTATATACACTTATTAAATCTTGATTTGTAAAGTCTGGTCTATAGCTTATAATAACCCTTAAATTTCGTGTAGTCTAGGCCAGCTTCAGTGTGTGGATATTTTGATAAGGGCAACAGAAATATGTTCCAAAACCGTTTTGAAAATATATTGTTTACTTTTAAAAATAAGGATATTTTATGATCACGTCTGTTAAATTTGCAAAGTAGTAAATGTTTAATTATGTCAAATACAAATTCAGGACTTCCAGCTGAAGTTAAGAAATTCGATAAAAAATCAGCGAGGGTGTTCTCTAGTCTTTTAGAAGAAGAGAGCTATCGCCATTTTGAGTCGAGAGTTATGTTGGCTGGCGAGCAGGGCACTGGAAAAACTACTATTGCCAGACATCTTGTCGGTAAACAACCAACACAATTCAGAATGTCAACTGATGGAATAGAGTTATACAATGGTCTGTCATTCATGGACATAGAAACAAACTGCTGGCTTGGTGGACAACAAGGTAAAAATTAAAATAGAAAGAAAAAAATCAGAAATCAGAAAAACATTGTTATGTTTCATATATTCATTAATCTTATTAACATTATGAGATCTTGAAATTGTTTTGTGTCTTAGCCTTTTAAAGTTCTGAAAAAAGTATTTAGGTTCTTTTCGGTGACCGAGTGGTCTAAGTAGTTACTAATGTAATCACAATTAAAAATCAAAACTATCTATTACATCTATGATAAGTTTATGTATTAAGTGAAGCATAAAGTCTAAAGATTTGGTTTATAGTCTCGATCTTCCTTTATAAACTGTATTTGTCAACGATTTAAGAAGAATGCTAATGATTACATACTTGAAAATCCACAATTATGGTATGTGGTAAGTGAAATCACATCAAGTTAAAAGTTTATCCTTTAATTGAGCATACTAGATTTGAACATCAATGTACAAACTAGTTTCCAAACTATTCAATATTGAAATATCAAGATGCTTGCTTTACAAAACGTATGTATAATATATTTCTGAAGTTTCGAATAGTTTTTGCATTTTTTTTAATAGTTCGGTTACATACAAGTCAAGTATTTCGCATGTGGCATCCTTCATGTTGCGTATGCAAGTACAAAGCCGACGATAAGTATAATTCGGTAGGTTATTTACGAGGAAAATAGGCCAAGATGGTGAAAACCCCAATTTGAACATTTTATTCGTCATCTTTAAACAGATATTTCATAATGTTAAACCATCTCGTGATAATGTCTCTGAAATTTTCGAAGGGATGACATTAACTTATTGCAACTTTTAAAGCATAGATTAAACCTCAAAGAAGAGGTGGGCTTTGTCACTAAATCCTTCATAAAAAGTCATCTTTTAAATTCATTGATTTTTACATCAATCTATGTAAGTGTTACTCCATCGCGTACATAATAAACTTATAGGAAGAAAAATTGATGGTACATCAGAATAATTTGCCAAACAATAGTCTAAACAATGGCTAATTTTTTAAATAGTCATGCCAATGTTGACTTCAAAGACGTAATAGCCATACTTTATCAATCGAAAGGTTTGATATATAAAGTTATACTGCATCGAATGTGATAGGGAAGTTTTCCTTTCGAGTCAGTTAGAATTGTCAAATGAAAAACCCATGACATATCGATTTTTTAACGACTCATTTATAAATTGTTGCATGCATTCTTTGTGGTAGTGTTGAACAATGAATCAATTACGAAACATATTTTACGATTTCAGGTAAAGTGATGTATATCTAACTATGAAAATGTGCAGTGTTAGTTTAAAATGACAAAGATTAATACAATGAAGCTTAATAAAAGCGATAGGATGTATTTTCAAAGTTGTTTAAAAAAATATGTATATCCTAGCATCTAAACGTGCTACATATGCACGTTTATGTTATGTAAAATTACAGTTTTCCTTCTACTAAACCATGGAAAATATTGAGGTCTTGGACTGGCATGTCAGTAACTGCTAGTAGTCCTTTGTTAGTTAATGGAGCATTGGCATTTTATTTAGTTTCTATTGTTTCCTATTCTGACATCGGACTTGGACTTCTTTTGAACTGAGTTTTTTCTGAGCGCATAGTTTTTTTATATGTTGGCTAGATGTATAGGGGGACGGTTGAGATCTAAAAAAAACATGTTTAACACCGCCGCATTGTTGCGCCTGTCCCAAGCTTTTGCTAGTCTTGTATGATTTTTAATTTTAGTTTGTTGTGTATATTCCGGAATATGACGTCCATTATCACTGAACACGTATGCGTTTTTGTGTAGGGGCCAGCTTCAGCTTCAGCACAGCTGTGGGTGCGGGATTTTCTCGCTGCATTGCAGACCCATTAGCGGCCTTCGGTTGTTGTTTGCTCATTGGTCGAGTTGTTATCTCTTTGACAGATTCCCCATTTCCGTTTTCAATTTTATAATGTGTTTTCAGTGATAAGGCAGCTCTGTATAGCTTAACACAGATATGTCACAGATAATTGATATCTAAGGCATTTTGGGGAGACAGTATTACTCTCAAAAGAAATCCATATCGTGAGTAACACTGTTTTTATTAATCATTTATGTGTATCCCTATTGGACAGAGGGATTATTTTATCTTCGACCAATCCAATTTGTATCATTCAATGTATTGACATTTGTTTATTTACATAGACTTTACAATGGAAGAATTAACCATTACCAGATCACTTCTACAAGACGAAACATTAAAGAAAGGAAAATTTGGTGTACATGATAAAAAAAGAATCAGTCAAAATACATTAGGTAAAGAAGACAAGCCCTTGTCTGCATCTGAAACACCAGCAAAAACACATGAAACGCATGATTCACATTCCTCTGATTTAACAGCTAAATTGTCGGATTTTGGAGGTCAATTGTCAAATACGACTTCCAGAACAGAAAGTCTAAATGATTCATTCCGGCCAAATCATCACCTTTTAAACAAGCATGGCAATCCTGCAGATGAACTCATAAAATTATCGGATGACCAGTCTGAACACAAAGAGGCACAAGAAAACAGAGATAGCAATTGTAGAGCAGGTATGCATGATAGTAGTCATGCCCGTCCAGTAAGCCCGTCAAGAAGATCAGTCGAAAACAGTAATTTATCAGATTACCTTATCAGTGTGGACGAACCAAACAAATATGATCTACCTGCCACACAGGAACCCATTGACACTTTTGATGAAAAATACACCCATGAAGTTCTATATGATGAAGATACCTCGACGAGCGTCCCAGGTTATCTTCATTCGGATTCGGGTTTTACTGGAGATGTGCACATAGAAACTGTCACTAAACCTGTAATAATCAGAAAGCTCAAAAACTTTTTTGGTATTTCCAAGAAAGTTAAAGAGGTCAAAGTGTCGATCACAACAGAAAAATTCTTTGAGAAGTCTGTTAAAGTTGGAAAAAAGCTGTTACACAATAAAAAGATAGCACCTATAATCATCTGGGATTTTGGAGGGCAGGATGTTTTCTATTCAACTCATCAGACATTTCTGACATACAGAGCGATTTACATACTTGTATTGGATGGAAGTAGAAAACTAGATGATCCTTGTCCAACTGACCAATATCTCCCAGGAAAGAGTGGACAAAAAACAGCAAAAGGTACTAATAAAATAATTCACATTAATTTAAATAAGTTTTACCTAGAATAAGTGCCAAATATATTGAAAACAATAGTGTTCATACGTGATTCCCAACTGTGATTCCTAATATGCTGACAGATCCCTTTACTTTGATCCATCAAAATAAGAATCTACATTGACGTTGTGTGTTGATAAAAGATAATCATAAGTAGTATATACACACAAACAAACGTATTTGTATTTCTTTTGAAGATTATCTGCTATTTTGGATCAACACAATTGTAACATACTGTAAAGGGAGTGTTGAAGGTTTTCCTAGAATTACCATTGTTCTGACCCACAAGGATAAGTTAGATCTGGTAAGTATATTAAATAATATAATATTTTGAATGTGTTCGATATGTCAATGCAAAAGTGTTTATAGGTGACGCTAAAATCAACACCATCGAAATACAAACCAAACATAAAGTTAATAAAATTGGTATAGAAGTATCATTAAAGATGACATCGATACTCATGAATCATTTTACCACTGCCTGTTGATTATCAATATGTCGCGTGTTATTTGCTTTTACACTATATAGATATAGGCAAATGTGGAATGCGTGCCAATGACACAACTCTCCATCCAATAACAATTTATGAAAGTATACCACTAAAGGTCAAAGTACGGTCTCAAACAGAAAGCCTTTGCTCACACCGCACAGCAAGCTTTAAAAGGCTATAATATTTATATATAATTTGACTCTTGTAAGATCTGCGTTTGTAATATTTTCATTTACTCGATATTCTCGTTTTGCTTTACCCTATTACATTTATTAGTATGTCTATTGGAATAATGCGACTTTTACATAATGTGATATATTCTAAAATGTTCACCATATCCACATCATATAATTCATAGTTGATTTATAAGATATTCAAAATTAACTTTAAAGACTATGAATAGTACATATGACATTTTTAATACTGGTAGTAATATATTTATCCTTAGGAATTATTTTTGTCCTTAGCAACCACTTATTATATAATGAACATTAAAGCCCTAAGCACTTATATATTTTTGAACTGAGAAGGCTATCAAGATAAGAAAAAAGGAAGGACCCTTCAGTTGTTCTTGTTATCTACTCCATTTTATTTTTCAATTAAACTTGATATTCTCGTTTTGCTTTAACCGGTATTTTTCCCAGTCTATTGGAAAAATGTCAATGTTGTATTATGTGAATGTTCACCAAATACTTATCAGAGAAGCCATAGTTGTTTTATACGATATACAGATAATTTTGTTAAGAAAACATATTCGATTTGATATATTTAAGAATGAAATTGAACAGAGACGAACGGAGATATTTGCAGAAATCAAACACATGTTTTTACAAACACCATTCATGCAGCACTTGGTTATTGAAGATCGGATATTTGTAAACGCTAAAGACAAATGTGATCCAGAGTTGGCAAAATTAAAGAATATCATAATCAGCCAATCGAAGATGCAGCCAACATGGGGTGAACCTCTTCCAAAATGCTTTATTCCTTTAGAACTAGAATTTGCATCGCTAATCACACGCAATATTCCATTGATTACACTAGAGCATTTGCAGAAAATCAACTCACTACAGCCTATAAGATCCTTGACAGAATCTGAGTTAAAAGTATTCCTAAAATTTCAACACGCCATAGGCAAGGTGTTATACTTTGATGAACACAGATTAGACCGTCATGTTATTTTGTCTCCAACACATTTAATTGATGCCTTTAAGTCTATTGTAACTGATAGAAGGTTCTGTGAAGGAGACAAAGATAGAGAGGAGTTGTGGGATGTAATGGGCAAACAAGGAGTTGTCTCAAAAAAAGTAATCCAAAAGATTTGGAAGAAAAAGAAATATAAAAAATTCTACAAAGATAAAGATTATTTACTGGATGTTATGACTCACCTGGATATATTGGTAGAACCAAAAAGATACGACCTAGATCGCCACCGTATACCTGCTGACTTCTACTATGTTGCAAGTATGGTACGAGCTCACGATGATTCTGGATACCTCCAATCAGCTGGCTTTACAACCAGGAGTATTGCCATAGCCTTTCAATCGTCATCATTGATGATACCGCCTGCATTATCCTTCAGATTTATTAGTTACTGTCTATATGTATGGGCGGTGAAAACGTACGGAGATTCTAACAAGGACATGCTGTTCCATAGGTCAGGGGTGTTTACCATAGATTCGTCTTTAGATATGTACATTGCCTGCGAAGATGAGAGGATCATTGCGCGTCTTGTTCATGCCTTATCAAACACACTTATAATGAGGGATGTAGCCACCAGCATCTATGAATGTCTTGCATCAGCCTTGGAAAAAATAAGTCAGCTATATATCATAACAAGTAGTGATCAGACTCAAACCAGCGATCCATCCTTTATGACCAGGATATGTTGTAACTCACCAAATAACTCATGTGTCCTTCCTGACAACGATCAAACTCAAACAGACCAAATATGGATATGTCCTTCACATGGCATTGAACACAGCAAACACACAATTACATCGTGGATTGACGAAAAGGTAGTAATTTATGTTATGGATTAGTTCAGGTGCTGATGGCCGGGAAATTGCAAAAATTAACACACATTAAGTTCGATTCGACATTCAAATTTGTTATCGATAAACTCGCTTATCATTTTGAATTGTAATAAATGTACCAATAAGATCCGAAAAAAATTGAACTGCCAAAGATGCAATGAATTTTTTTTGTTAACCAACAAGTTATAATAAATAAACGATAACAAAAAAGATCAAACTAAATATCCTTCCTTTTCTGAAATGCAAGGAATTGTGTTTGTTTGTTAATCAGTTGTCTTTTAAATGAGTACACATTTAAAAAAGGAAATTAGAAATCATATATATACTCTGAGAATTAAAGTTCACATATGGATAATTGTGTATTCAAATATAAAAAACAAGAAGTTGCGGTATGCTTTCCAATGAGACAACTCTCTACAAGAGACCAAATGACAAACAAATTAACAACTATAGGTCACAGCACGGCTTTCAGCATTAGCAAAGCCCATCAAAGCTTGTATATACATGATATACGCTAATAGAAAAAGACAGTTTCTGACTTTTAAAAACGGTTTTAAATTTCAACCCAATCAGTTTGATGATATATCTACTAATAATGTATAACAAATTGATTTACAAAATAAAATGAGTACCTTTCAAATAGTTTATAATTTCCCTTTTATTCTCAGGAAGACGAAAAGTGTAAACCAGGATGCACAGGTAATGAATAAGAAGTGTTGAATATTGTGTTATTTCAATTTTAATTTTGTTTTGTTTTTGATCGCATCTTGTAGAGAACTACTGACTTTAATACAATAGGAACCTCTCAACTTTGTACATTGCAATAGTTAAAACAAACAAAAACCTAATTTCATATGACTCTTGTATTTATTTATTAACATAATTCTGGTTCAATTAAAACACGTAAATTCGTAATGTTTCGTCTGATAACATGACAATCCTTTAACAAATCATTTTTAAAGTTAATATTTGTTTTTCTCAGGGCCAAAGGCTGACATGTGAAGAAAAGCATTATATAATAACGTTTTCGAATCATAAACATATGACCCGTTACTTGAACAGTGTCAAAAATAATACCATAGGTATTTTCTGCTTGACCTTCTTTCCATCTGATAGGAACTGACTTCTCACTGGTTTAGTTGAATGTTGAGAATATGTGAACATTTCCGGGCGTTTTGGTTTCGCCCGGTTTGAAAATATATTTATATATAAGTTTTAGTTTGCAATAATGTTGTGCGTATAATTATCCTTGTTTTATTTTATTTTTACACAAAATGCGCTCGTCCTTATTTTTTATAGTGTTGTTTATATCACAGTAGTATATACTTGAAAAATATCGTTTTATTAGGATGTATCTCTTCTAATATTTGAATGGCTATTTTGTGTTAATAAAAAAACATTTTGCTGATGTGCTTTGTCTGTATTCCTTTTTGCTTTTGTGCTTTGGCTATATGCCTTTTTATGTTTCTTTGTAACATATATACCTGTATACCGTGGCTCTGTACTTATACATCTTATCAGTGTGTTATTGTATAATTACAAATTTGTGTATTCTTGTCTTTATTTTGTGCTTATATGTTTGGTCTATATACCAGTTTGTGCTTATTTGTTTAATATTTGTTTGTTTCTTTGATGATTAAGATTATAACAAAATGTTGACTGCTGTATATTTGACAATTTTACCTTTTATGCCTGTTTGATTTGCTCACTCATCGTTGTCAATAAAATGGTATTGATTCGACTGTCATACGAGTGAGATGTTAAGCTAGCTCTAAAACCATGTTCAATCCCCCATTTTTTACATAAGAAAATGCATGTATCAAGTCATAATTAATACAATTGTTATCCATTCGTATCATATGTTTGAGCTTTTGATTTTAACATTTCATAAGGGACTTCTCGTTTAGAATTTTCCTCGGAGATACTTATTTTTATGATTTTAATTTTTGGTATTTGAAAAAATATGCAGTTTTTCTGATACAGTTACAAAAGATGAATTTCTGAAAGCGACACCATCAGACATACATTTACGACGTCTGTCGTTATTGTACAGTCCATTCGAGGCCAAAGAACTGGCAATACATTTAGGATTTTCGAACAGGGAAGTTAATGTCATACTGGAAACTGAAGATCCCTTAACATCAAGCTTTGCAATTTTGCTACGATGTCGAGATAGCAGGATGGTGACATTTAACGACATCAAAGAGGCGATAGAAAGTATTGGTAAAGATAGTATTCATATACTTTGCAAGGTAAATATATATTAATGAATCATTAAATAAAGTAACCTTGTTTTGCCTATAAGTGTTATTAGTTTATTTTCATGCCATATGTTTATATAACAATGTTTACTACAACACATACTCATATTAACAAACACATCCAATAACATTATGTATATCATGATGTATATCATGTAAATAGGATAACTATGAATGTATAAAGAAAAAACAATAAAAAAGCTACAACATGAAAGACAAAATTTAATTTTAGTATAAGAAAAAAGAAAAAAGTCCTTATGATAATCCGTTTGAATACCGATTGTGTTTAGTAATCGAAATATACATTTCTATTGATATATAAAATTGAGAATGGAAATGGGGAATTTGCCAAAGAGACAACAACCCGACCATAGAAAAAAACAACAGCAGAAGGTCACCAACAGGTCTTCAATGTAGCGAGAAATTCCCGCACCCGGAGGCGTCCTTCAGCTGGCCCCTAAACAAATATATACTAGTTTAGTGATAATGAACGCCATACTAATTTCCAAATTGCACACAAGAAACTAAAATTAAAATAATACAAGACTAACAAAGGCCAGAGGCTCCTGGCTTGGGACAGGCGCAAAAATGCGGCGGGGTTAAACATGTTTGTGAGAACTCAGCCCTCCCCCTATACCTCTAGCTAATGTAGAAAAGTAAACGCATAACAATACGCACATTAAAATTCAGTTCAAGAGAAGTCCGAGTCTGATGTCAGAAGATGTAACCAAAGAAAATAAACAAAAGGTCTTTATAACACAAATGAAGAAAATGAAGCGATTGATCATCATTAAATGCAATACAATTCCTACTAAGTTCTTTAAAAAAATATAACGAATGAAACAAACGTATGCAAACTGTTCTTTCTGTTAAAGTCAAAGTTAATCTTTCAACGTAAAAAAAAAATTAAGATAATATTATAACATATCTAACACATGTTTGGTGAACATAGATATATTTACATAAAGGCACTGAGAATAACAATGATAGTTAAAAGTAGATTTAGACTTGTTTCATTAGCACTTATACCACATCTCCTTATATCTATAATATCAAATGCAATTGAACTGTATTGTACATCAATACAAATGCAATTGAACTGTATTGTACATCAATACAAATGCAATTGAACTGTATTGTACATCAATACAAATGCAATTGAACTGTATTGTACATCAATACAAATGCAATTGAACTGTATTGTACATCAATACAAATGCAATTGAACTGTATTGTACATCCTTACAAATGCTTTCAATTATGACAGTTGTGACAATAATAGGTTTTCCTTTTTTGCAGCTTGTGAAAGGCGAAAGTATTCATTTTGGTAAGTACAAATATACGTGAATCAATTATTTTCCAAAACATGTAGTAATATGAACGTGGAAACTGATTGTTTGTAAAATTAAGAAGTATTATCAAGATATGCATGTGTTCTATTACATAGTGTTGACTTCTATGAAAATGTTACGCAGGCAGTCAACAAGGTTCTATAAAACTTGGTTAAAAAGGGAATATGTATACATTCTGCAATATTAAACGTACAACAAGTAAGTGCAATAGGGTCAGACATTAATGCAACGTTCTGATTATTGTTAAATTACCTCTTTATGATATATCTGCTGGTATTTTTCACGATTATACAGATAAAAATGCAAACTACACCTATAAAATACAATGTAATGTAAATTGTGTGTACTTTCATCAAAAGGATTTAAAAATATATACATCATGTCAGCTTCCATTTAGATTGTTATCGGGTATGAAGTAGAAACACAAATAACATTCGCATGATATAAGTAATAAGCATTTCACAAAATAACACCAATATTTGATATATTTTCTACATTCAATTGCATATTTTTTTTCAATATTCTACTTGTCATTTTAATTATGTTGCAAACATTTCCCTATATTTTAACAACGCAGACATGGAACCTGAGAAGTGGGATCTGGTACCTACAGCAGAACACATTGACAGATTAGCTCCGTTAGTAGGGAAATACTCCCTCCCGTTCCTTATCGAACTTGGAATGGATTTTAATACCTGGGAACAGATCAGCCACAGACAAAATGAAAGAGATTTGGTCAGACTGAACCAGGATATCTTAGAAGAATGGCGATTCAGGTTTTGTAGGAGGCACAATCTGAAACCAACTTTGCGAGAAATCGCACGTGCATTCAGTAACATTGGAAAAAATGTTAAAATCGTTGACAACACATTATCAGATTTATTTTAACTTTTTTTGTTTTTGTATTTAGCTTGATTTTCTCTTGAACGCATCTAAAACACGCTTTTCAAAACATTGTATAGAAATCATCTGAGAATGGATAAATTTAGATTAACTGCATGCAGTTTACCGTCATCTTGGATTATCTAAAAAAAAACAGTACGTTATCGGTATAGTCCGTTTTAAATTTTAAGACAGATTTAAAACCAATGTAAGAACATTTAGTGATATATTTCATTTTCTTTTCAACAAATGCCAAATATTTCTGTTTCTTTAAATCAATTTACAGCTTACCTATTTAAGCGGAGTTAACACAAACAGTAATAATTAAATTAGATGTGTGTTTCATTATAATACGTTTTTTTTCTGATTGGCTTCACTGCAGTCTCGCGTTATTCCTTAACCAACTTCATTTCACAATAAAAATGATCATTCACGATGACACAAGGTCCCACAATAAAATTCATAGGTAAATAAAAATCGTGTTATCATGGTCCTAGCTAAAAAATGTAATTATAAGTATTGCATGCTTTTTTGTACCTTCATAGGATTGTAAATTAACCAAAATGTACTTTGGTCAACGCTTTCACACCCCCAATGAAGTTACAAAAGGACACATTCAATTTTTAAGTGGATGAAAGTTATAGAAAAATGCATGGTTTACTTCTTATAAGAAAACAAGTTCGGTGGCACCATGTTTTTCTTAATAACTTCTTAACGTATACTATGATTAGTCATCATTGGTTCCAATATTATAATTTGATACACCAAACGCACGTTTCGTTTACATAACAATCATCAGTAATGCTCAGTTCAACATAGTTTCTATAAAACATTTTGTTCATCTTTTATTTGAAAATTCTTTTACATAGATTTCTTTTTATTAACATAACAGGTATTTTTTGTTGTAAATAATGTTATTGACTTCCTCTTATGGAATTGGCCTTGTTTACTAGTCTATATACTAATTTACTTATCATCATTGATATATTATATCATATATGCACATTTATTATTAATGACTTAATCAAAATGAACTGTGGCCATTCTCATTTCACGTGTAATATGATTTGTCAATCAAAGTGTCCAAGACGCAATGAGAGAGTCAAATGGTATGCGTTTATTATGATCCTAAACGTGTCTTTATGTAAAGTTCAAAATATTGTCGGTGGTAATACATTAAACGACGTCCATGTAAACGTGACTTTAATTATTTTTTAAAGCAATGAGCATGCAGGTACCTCGGATTTGAGAAGGAATTATAACCAACACTTTTGTGTATATTTCAAGGTATTTGTACGTTGCCGTTCGTGTTCTTTTCATCCTTACATGTTCAAAGTAACTGTATAATGGTATATCAAAAACAAGCTTTGAAACTTAAATTCAAGACAATCGTATTTGTCTTTGATGATATGTTTGGTTTTTTTTGGTTTTTTTTGTGCCAGGATTGGCAAAAACCCGGGTTTTAGGAGTATTACCCAGCCCAGTGGGAAATACTGGGAAAATCCTGGTTTTATTGGGTTTTAGTTGGTAATACTGGGCAATACTGGGTAATATAAAATACTAGTCTTAATTCTAAAGAGGATTCAGTGATTGTCTAGATTGGTCAAACTGTAAACAGCATAAAAATCTGTTTTTTTTTCAAATAAGTATAACCCATATTAAAAATTAACAATTACATGTGAGAAAAATAAAATTTAAATAATGTATATGTACTGTCTCTAATTATTAAGTAATTATTCAGATTAGAACACAGATTTGTTTATGTAACAATAGTCAGCCCTTTAAATTTTTTTTTATCAAAGTTTGGATTGTTGAAACAATGCTTGACAATTAACAAGGTTTCCATAAATGTGCAAATCTTGTTTTCTGCCTAAGTAACATATAGAATTAATGGAGAACCTGGGTTTTCCCACCCGGGAATTCCCAGGCGGATAATAATTTACCAACCCTGGTTTTTGCTTAAGGTCAAGGAACAGTAAATGGGCTATGTCGTAGATTTTGCTCAAATTTTGCATACAATCTTGGCTCGGTGAACTACAACTCATAATCGAAAAAATAATGCATTTATCTCTTTTATTATCTAAAATATTGCAGATTGATTTCTTTTAATATGAGTGAATATTTGTATAGAAAGCGCATACAATCAGCGAAAACACATACAAAATTTGTCTTAAAATCGCCAAATCATTTATTCTACTCCATAGATTTTTCTTTAAAAACTGTATGTTGTTGACACATAAAATTCCGGTATAATGATGCAAAATAAAGATAGGGTCACCGACTTCGTTTGTTGTCTAATACGTATTTTTTCACCTTGATGGTAGTGAAAAACGTCAAAAATCAACGTTTTACGGCCTGCAACACGGCGACGTTACGATTATTTCGACGTTTTATAGGATTTTTTCACAAAGAACACAACATTGAATAATGTATACCGTAAAAACGAAGTCGGTGACCCTATCTTTATTTTACATCATTATAACGGTAATTTGTGTATCAACAACATATAGTTTTTTAAGAAAAATCTATGGAGTAGAATTAGATATTTGAGGATTTTAAGACAAATTTTAGAAGGTTTTATGCCGATTTTATGTGCTTTCTATGCAAATGCTCACTAATTTTGTAAGAATTCAATCAGTAATATTTAAAATGATAAATGAAATCAATGCATTAATTTTTCGATTTTTATTTGAAGTTCATCGAGCCAGAGTTGTATGCAAAATTTTATTGAAATCTGTGACAAAGCCCATTTACTGTAACTTGACCTTAATATTAGAATTATGGAATACTTAAATGATAGAAACAATAATTCAGCAATGTAGATGTATATCATTTTGTGTACAATTTGTATATTAAGTTTTGTATTTGTTAGTTAATATGTCAATTATTTTATCTCATGTAGTAGCTCTTGTTCACATTATTTAGTGTTAGATCCGTATATTTTTGTTTTATCTTCTTATATATCTGCTCTAAATTTGTTACGAAAATTAGTGTTTTACCAGGCAGCAAACAATCCATGTATCGTTGTTTTGAGGTTCATATGTATATAACTTTATTTTTTTCTGGAATATTTTTTATACTGGGGAAAGTTCTAAACGAAAGATAGGGGCTTGTCTCACGCTAGTGACATCAATATGCTAATGTTCAAATGAAGAATCATAAAATGTTGAGTCAAACAAATCAAGGTCACAAATCCGAAGGCGTACCTAACGTCCAATTTTCCTCCCCTGGCAATCAACATCGCACCAGATTAATAATTTCAATGACTCATCCTCCTAGCAGAGTCAAATGATCAATCAGTTATTTCGAAATAATAAATTTTTACAAACGTCTTCATGCACGTTCTTATTATCTGCACAGACTCATAAAACTATTGAATATTGTTTCAGATGAGTTGCGATGACAAACAGTTGCAGTAGTATGTCCAGGTCTAACATTACTAGTATATAGGCATAATCTATAAATGAAAATAAATGAACAGATATATACATCGAAAAAAGTTTCATGTAACTACAAGGCTGCATTAAAATCTGTTGTGAGTTTTCAATGGAGTTTTCGTGAAAAAAAAAGAGCTGACGGACTATGATAACGAAACACAGTTCCGTGGGGTATGATATAAACAGAGGGAAAGGATCCTGGTATTTCTTCTTTTTGTAGATTTGATGTGTAAATAGTAAGCATAGGTACCAGGCTGAAAATTTAATACGCCAGACACGCCTTTCGTCTACATTTAACTCATCAGTAACGCACGCATCAAATAGTTAGAAAGCCGACAAATAAAAAGTTTAAAATTATACATGTAAACATGTAAAACATATTGCTTTGATTGCAACAGACCCAATGATGTTGTAGCAGACCCAATTATAAGGTTTTGATTAGTTCATTAAGACTGTTTTGTTTCTTTTTTGTTTATTCTTTCGAAATATTAAGAAATATAAACCATTTCATGTAAAATTATATTATTTTACTTTTTATATAAATATAGCTTTTATTAATATCATATATATCAAATTGCTTTATAATAAACACTTTGAAATAAATGTTGGTGTTTCTTTGATTGCAAGCTTTTGGTTATTCATGATTTGTTAAACAGATGTGGGCCGCCCAACAGTGATAAACGGACAAAGGCAATAAAAAAGGAGGAAAGTGGAGATACCCTTGGTTTTCATTTAAGATGTAACTACTACATCGGAATCTCTTTAGCTTGTTGTGTTGTTTCAAAGTTGTTTAAATATTGAGGTGTATCTATCCTTAGCGTTTATGCAATGATGGTTATTGAAAGAGCAATGCTTAACTGGCACATATTGTCTTGAATTGTAAACAAATCATTTCATTATGATTTATGGACCACCCTTAAATGAGTATATATGTTTTGTTATAGCTTTTGAAGATGATAAAAAAATACGGGATTATCTTAAATACATCTACTACCAATAAAAGCTCTAAACAGAAATAACTAAAACAGTAAAAAGTTAAATCCCAAAAAGTTTGTTGCCCTAAATTGGTAATTTGAAGAATCCTTTGTAGTTTTTCGTTATCATCTTGAATATAATAATAGATTGAGATACAATATAAACAGCAAATTTTCAGCAAAGTAAGATCTACAAATCAGTCAAAATATTTACAATTTTGAGGTAAATATTTGGTTCTTTAGTCTTTGTAAACATTGCATGACATTATATGATAACATTCGTCACTGATGTCAACGGAGTCGCAAAGGTGACAAAATTTATCAGATCTTGGTATATTGTGCCCACTTCCCGTCTTGTGTTCTCGGTCAATTGTTTTACAACTGTAATTTAGGTCCTGTATAAAGCTTGTTATGCAGTACAGATTTGCCAATTAATGTACGCTAAACAATATAGAGTAAAACTTAGTTTTTCAATAGGCATTCAAAAAGGAAGAAAAAAGATACCAGAGAGGTTCGAACTCACAAATCGAAAAAACTGATAATCCCATGTCTAGAAAAAGAAAGACCAGCAGACAAACACAAGTACACAAAATACAACATAGAAAAATTAACCCCATCAAAAACAGGGGGATCACATAGATGATGCTATACAAAACACAACATAGAAACATGAACTCCATCAAAAACAAGGGGATCACATAGATGATGCTATACGAAACACAACATAGAAGAATGAACCCCATCAAAAACAGGGGGATCACAAAGATGATGCTATACAAAACACAACATAGAAGAATGAACCCCATCAAAAACAGGGGGATCACATAGAGGATGCTATACAAAACACAACATAGAAGAATGAACCCCATCAAAAACAGGGGGATCACATAGAGGATGCTATACAAAACACAACATAGAACAATGAACCCCATCAAAAACAGGGGGATCACATAGATGATGCTATACAAAACACAACATAGAACAATGAACTCCATCAAAAACAGGGGGATCACATAGATGATGCTATTTACTCTGAGTTGGTTTTTTTTTCTGTGTTTTCATTATTATTACTTATTTTTTGTTATTACAATTATTATTCTTGTTATCATCAATTATATGGACCATAATTCCTTCTACTATCTTATCTTTTTGACAAAAAGCCCAGAAAGTATTTTATATAGGACAGTTTTGTTTGCTTTCCATCGTAACATAAAAACAATAAAACTCGGCATATATTTTTTGGTTGTTCATAGAAACCTTAGTTATGCTTATTATTTGCCTCTATCCATTATTGCTTTTTTTCCACTGGTATTTTAAATGTTCTGTCCTCTATTCCAGTTTTTAAATAAAAACCGTGATGTAGTGGTGAGCATATCGGACTACTAACACAAATGATTCTGGTTTGATCCCGGTTCCAGGAAGACCTTTTCAGAGACCATAATATGGATCACTATGTGAAGTTGTGCAAGAGATCTAGATATTATAAGGTTAAACATGACTTCTGTTTTTTATCTTTTGGTCCTCGATGCTGTTCGACTTTGTGCTTGTTTCGGCTTTCAAACTTTTGTATCTGGGCATCACTAGTAGATCTTGTGTGGATAAAATGCGGATAAAATGCACTTCTGGCGTATTGAAATTTAAGAGTTGTCATCGTAATGTTATATTTCACATGGCTATAAAAGAGGAGGTTTGGCATGCCACAAAACCAGGTTCAACCCGCCATTTTTTTCTTTAAAAATGTCCTGTACCAAGTCAGGAATATGGCCATTGTTATATTATAGTTCGTTTCTGTATGTGTTACATTGTAACGTTGCGTCGTTTGTTTTCTCTTATTTTTTAGTGTAAATTCACATTGCGATTAGACGTGTCACGGTACTTGTCTATCCCAAATTCATGTATTTGGTTTTGATGTTATATTTGTTATTCTCGTGGTATTTTGTCTGTTGCTTGGTCCGTTTCTGTGTGTGTTACATTGTAGTGTTGTGTCGTGTCGTTGTTCTCCTTTTATATTTAATGCGTTTCCCTCAGTTTTAGTTTGTTACCCCGATTTTGTTTTTTGTCCATGGATTTATGAGTTTGAACATCGGTATACTACTGTTGCCTTTATTTACACCCCAGGGTACCGCATTTTGTTTGCATAAATCTAAAGAGTAATGTCTAAAGAATATTTTAAGAGGTGTTAGACTTTTGAAAAAAGTGTCCAAAAGGGGTTAAAAGGGGTCTTATTTAAGAGTGTATCAAAAATTTTGTTTAACACATATACAGAAAAAAGAAAAAATAACCAAGTATTCGATACTTTTTCTCTTATTAAATTGAACAAATCATAATTTATTAATACGGAGGCTAATTTTATTAAAATTTTAAATCGTATAGGACCAAGAAAAAAAGGGGTAGGGTGATATCCAAAATCCATGATTTTGAATGAAACAAAACATACATACTAGTTTTTCTTGATAAAAAATGTATATCTTTTACATTGAAACATAGAGCATCAAGTAGAGCAGTTAAACAAAATTCAAAGGTAAGATAGGGAAAAAACATGGAATCAATGACAAACACAAACATAAATTTTTGTGCATAAATTAGGCCGTTAGTTTTCTTGTTTGAATTGTTTTACATTGTCATTTCGGGGCCTTTTATATCTGACTATGCGGTATGGGCTTTGCTCATTGTTGAAGGCCATACGATGACCTATAGTTGATTATTTCTGTGTAATGTTGGTCTCTTGTGGAGAGTTGTCTCATTGACAATCATACCACATCTTCTTTTTTATATTTATATGAGTATATTAGATAAACATGTATATACCAAGCTAAGTCAGTTTATTTCTTGTTTTTCGTCTGACTATACAAAAGGCGAGGAGAGCTACTTTGATAGATCAGGTTGACTGATAAGTTGTATATATAAAGTAATGGGACAAAACATGGCATGAAGACATCACCAAATCACCGTATGCAATACTCAAAAAGACATCCAGAGTTTACCATATAGTCATCAACTACCCACCAACAGGCCGTGAGCTTTGGTTGGCTCTTAACTCAAATCCAAGAGCACAGCAAAATGTCAAAATATTCTATTCAAACTGGGTGACCTGGGAGAAAAACATTGAAATTTTCCAAAGAAACACACACACCCCTCAACTTTTAATAAGGATATTTGGTATTAATGCAAATGAGTCAACTATCCAACAAAGTTCAAATGTATAGGATGTAAGCAATGATATATAGGCGACCATATAATCTTCAACAATGAGAAAAAACATATGGTATTGTATTCTTAACAGCATAAGAACAAACTATACAAATCAGTGGAAAAGGGCTTAACGTATGAGATCGATACAAAACAGAAGGAAAAAAAGGTCTAACAAAACACATACCGAATGTGGCAGGGTATTTTTACCTCGTTTTCAAACAATCAAAGTACTGAAATCTTGAACATCGAATGACAGCAAGTTTTTTTGGATTGTCACAAGCACTTGTCTCAGAAAAAAAAATTACATCTCTATACTTGAAAGTGAAGTTAATGTACAGATATTTTTTTTTTAAACTCAGTACACATATTCTATATCATATGATCTTTTTAATTTCAATGCCAAATATAGAGTTCTGACCCTCAATTCCACGGTCCACTAGACATGGAAAATGATAGTGCGAGTGGGGCATTTATGTGGTATGGACACATTCTTATTTAAATCCTTTATTAAAGAAGTCCGTAAATTTACTACAGATAACACTACATTTGTAAATTAGACGAACTAATCTAATCAAAATGTATATCTCTGATTTCGTAATACTTATGTGTATGAGAAAATTAATATATATTTTAATAAGATTGTTGAACGAACGCGTTCAATCTTAGGATTTTATTCTTGTCAATTTTTCCGACCGAGCAGAGCGAGTCGAAAACATTTAAATAGACGTCTTTCAAGCCAAAGTTAATATGTTTGCTATACACACATATGATTATATTAAACTTGGTTATCAATTGTTAATCAAAAATACAGTCCTAGATAATAAAAAATCATGAAATATTTGTTCTAGTAAAAACAAAAATCACACAAAAAACAGTAGTTGTCGTTTGTTGATGTCGTTCTCGCTTCTCGTTTTTTAGCTCACCTGGCCCGAAGTGTCAAGTGAGCTTTTCTTATATCCTGGCATCCGTCGTCTGTCGTCGTAACTTTTACAAAAATCTTCTCATCTGAAACTACTGAGCCAAATTCAACCAAACTTAGCCACCATCATCATAGGGATATCTAGTATAACAAATGTGTCCGGTGACCTTGCCAACTAACCAAGATGGTCGCCACGGATAAAAATAGAACAAAGGAGTAAAATGAAGATTTTGGCTTGTATCTCAGAAATCGAAGCATTAAAAGCAAATCTGACATCGGGTAACATTGTTTATTAGGGCATTATCTATCTGCCCTGAAATTTTCAGATGAATCAGACAACCTGTTGTTATGTTGCTGCCCCTGAATTGGTAATTTTAAGAAAATTTTGCAGCTTTTGGTTATTTTCTTGAATATTATTATAGATAGAGATAAACAGTAAACATCAATAATGTACAGCAAAGTAAGACCTACAAATAAGTCAACATGACGAAAATGGTCAATTGACCCCTTAAGGGGTAATTGACCTTTATAGTAAATTTTTAACAATTTTCATAAATTTGTACATTTTTACAAAATATTTTCCATTGAAACTACTAGGCTAAGTTCATTATAGATAGAGATAATTGTAAGCATCAACAATATTTTGTAGAGTAAGATCTACGAACACATCACCATCACCAAAAACACATAGACCAAGGTGAGCGACACAGGCTCATTAGAGTCTCTAGTTATATATAGAGTTTAGAACTTTGGTTTTCCCGTTTGAATGGTTTTACACCAGTCATTTTGGAGGATCCTTATAACTTGCTATTCGGTGTGAGCCAAGGATTCGTGTTGAAGAGGGTACTTTAACCTATAATACTTTCCTCCTACATACTGTGACTTGGATGGAGTTTGTCTCATTGGCACTCATACCATGCACATCTTCTTATATTTATATATTCTTTCGATATTTTTGATTGGGGTCTGGAGCTGGCATCTCAGTTACTGCTAGAAGTTCTTTGTTAATTTATGAATCATATTCGTTTTGTGTAGTTTCTTTTGTTTACTATTTTGTCATCGGACTCAGATTTCTTTTAAAAGAGGGACGAAAGATACCAAAGGGACAGTCAAACTCATAAATCTAAAACAAACTGACAACGCCATGGCTAAAAATGAAAAATACAAACAGAAAAACAATAGTACACATGACACAACATAGAAAACTAAAGAATAAACAACACGAACCCCACCAAAAACAAGGGGTGATCTCAGGTGCTCAGGAAGGTTAAGCAGATCCTGCTCCACATGTGGCACCCGTCGTGTTGCTTATGTGATTACAAATCCGGTAAATAGTCTAATTCGGTAGGTCACATTCATGAAAGGGACGGGGATTGTAGTTACGACGTAAGGAACATACCCGATATCATTTGTGAAACGGTTATTCCATAACGGTCAACCAACTCGTGACGAAGGGATGATTTTAACTTCACCATTTGGAACTCTTGGTTTAATAGCTTCCTTGTGAGCAGTAACCCTCTATCAAGAAAATCATGATAGGAAATGCAAGCACGGGAATAACGTATCAATTGGGAAATATATACGTCGTATGCAGGTGCTGCTTGAATGTTGCTACTAAGAAATGGAAAGTTCACAATTGGAAAGCTGAAATCATCTCTTTTGTCGTAAAGTTTTGTTTTCAACCGACCCTTATTGTCAATTTCTAGATGTAAGTCAAGATATGAAGCCGACTTAACTGTATCTGTAGTATCCTTTATCTCCAATTCGATGGGATAGATGCGTTCCACATAGTCACCAAATTTTGAATTGTTTAGTGAAAGAACGTCATCTATATAGCGGAAAGTAGAGTTAAAGGATATTGCTAACTTCTTATCTTTCTTCCTAAGAACTTCCTGCATGAAGTCAGCCTCATAATAATAAAGAAACAAGTCGGCAAGTAGAGGGGCACAGTTTGTTCCCGTTGGAATGCCGACAGTCTGTTGAAAAACACGTCCCCCGAACGTTACAAATATGTTGTCAATCAAGAAATCAAGCATCTTGATAATATCGGTTTCAGAGAATTTTTTGTTTGAATCAGAGTGATTCTTTACAAAGTATGATTTATCCCTCTCTAAGACAAGATACTTGTATCTACGTTGGCCATTCTTTTTTATGAAGCAAAGTAATACCAACTCTTTTAATTTGTCTTTTTGTTTGGAATGTGGAATACTTGTGTACAGAGTAGAAAAGTCAAATGTTTTAATACTGTTACAAGATGAAAGAGAGTTAGATTGTATGCATTCTAAAAGATCTTTGGAATTTTAAACTGAGTTTCTTTGTGCATATTGGTGTGTGTTTGTTTATTCTACATGAACTAGATATAATTGTATAGCGGACGGGTTGAGATCTAACAAAGCATGTTTAGCCCCGCCGTATTTTTGCGCCTGTCCCAAGACAGTAGACTCTGATCTTTGTTAGTTTTTTTTATGTTTTTTTTTGTCTAAGATAAGTGTGACGTCCATTTTCATATTACTAGTATATACTTTTATTTAGAGACCAGCTGAAGCCCGCCTCTGGTTGCGGGATTTTCTCGTTGTGTTGAAGACTCATTGGTGGCCTTCGGCTGTGCTTTTTGGTTAGGCTGACTGTTGGTTTTTTGACACATTTTTTATTTCCATTCTCAATTTTATTGATTGATCAAATGATTGATTTATTGATTGATTGATTCATTCATTCATTGATTCATTGATTCATTGATCATTTTACTACAAGCAAAAATGTGTATTATAGTGTTAATTTCACCAATGAAACTCGTTATTAATGTTTGTCTTAATATTAAATTTCTTTGTAAACTCTAAAATTACCGTCTGATTATAATAAGACACGCAAGAATAAAAAAAAAAATATTTGGCCTTCAATGTCTCAACCTTTTTTAATGTGAGTAACTTCATAGTTCACTTAGATTTCGATTTTGATATTGTTTTTGCAAGTTTCCATAACAGATAATTGTTCTGCATAAAACCCTATGGGAAAGCACAGTAACTAAAGTTTCCAAACGTTTATTGGAACCTAATGATTTGGCAAGATGTTGCAACCTGTAATGTAAAAAAGTTACAGCCGATTGCACTGAGTGTGTAGGCAAAGGTAGCATATCCTTGGTTAGCTTTCTTGTATTATTAGGTTAGGTAAACTACCCTCCTTTAAGAGTAGACTAGTTCGACAAATAACCAATCAATATGTCTGTAGGACTAGGCTCCTTCTACAGGAGGGTGGTATACCTAACCTAGTTACTTCATAGTTCAGCTAACAAACAAGCGATCCAAAGATGTTACCTTTGTCTACACACTCAATGTAATCGGCTGTAATGAAAATGCGGAGTTTGTGAGACCAGGCTCAAGCAACCAGTCGGTAGCAGTGAGTTTTCAAATATATAAAAACAAATATTGCACAAGACTCAAACGTACTTAAAATGTTTTTATTAATATATAACCACTATATCATCAGTTTTCAAAATAAAATTAAGCAGTCAAAGACACTTTTCAATGAATTTTAAAATTTCTGGTTTATTTAGGAATTGAATACTTTTTTTTTGTTACTTCATTGAGGTGTAAAACGATGACCGAAAAACATTTTGTATGAAAAGCGGAAGCGCTTCATTCTGAAAATGTACGCACGGTCAACACTTTTACAACCCTATGAAGTTACAAAAAGAAGCATTCAATATTTATAATTACATATTTTAGCTAGGATCATGAAAACACGATTTTTATCAAGTTTTTATTAAATTCACCTTTGCACTTTATTGTGGGACCTCTTGTCATCATGAATAATGATTTTCGTTATGTAATGTAACATGAGATGTGCAGTTAGGCAATCAGAATAACAAATTATAATGAAACATACATTTTATGTTATTATTAGTTATATAAAGCCAAACTCAATCGCTTTCGATATATTACACACCGTACTGCCCGCTTTACATTTTAAATAGTCAACACTTGGAGTGTTTATAGAATCGTAAATAATTATGAATTTTTTTAATGATGGCAAAATTGCACTATTGGGTGAAATAGCTTTCCTTATTATCGGCATCCTGTCAAATAGTTCATGAAAAGTAATAATAATTCTGCATTAAAAGAAAAAAAAGTTGCACTCGTGCTTTAACTTTTTTTTGCCTCACAAAACTGTTTTTACAAAACATTCTACCTATGAACTAGTGGATTTCGCTTAAATATGACTGGACACAAGGTTTGTTTTTTGTATTCAAAGTATGGTGGGCAAGTAAATTATTTATTAGCTTAAAAAAGATTGATCCGTTCTATAAATCAACTTGTAATTTTGATCAAGTCCTAGATCTCTAGCTTACGTTCTCACCTAGAGCAGATAAATGTATTGCCGCAGAATTTTTTGGTAAGGGTTTTTGTAGGGTATACGACCTCAACTTTAGACCTACTTTAGAAAAAAAAAAACTAAGCAGAACAACACCCTGGATTTTTCTACTGTAGACCCCAGCTACCCAGCTTCCCTTTGCACCTAGTGAGGACAATTTTTATTACATTTTCGGTAAGGATTGGGTTCGGTGTTCGACCCCAACTTTGGACCTATCTTTGAAAAAAAAAAGGCTAAACAGAAACCTTGATTTTTTTCTCCAGCAGACATCAGCTACAAAACTCCCCTTTACACATTGTTCGGACAGACGTATTTCCGTAGACATTTGTTTATTAACTTTTATGTAATGATGGGGTAGGGTGGGTAACTGAGGTCCACTTGAAAAAAATTTACAGGGACTCCAATGTGGTGTGGTCTATGCAGAACAATTACCGGAAATCTATGGTAGTTTGCAAAACAATAGTCTTTTTTTATAATGTGATATGTAAAATGTTGGTAAATAATGAAAGCATGCTTCTTAATTAATAGACATAAAAATAAAGAGAAATCGTATGCTAACCAATAGCAATCTCCCAGAGACAAACTAACGTTTATTAAGGCAACTAGTATGATGGTCTGGATTCGGGGTTTTTAATTTCTGTATTCTTTGATATTTTATGCCATATTTCTGTATTCTTTATACTTTTTGACAATTATTCTCTTATCATTACATGTTAACACCATTATTCTAGCTATTTTATTTATTTCTTGGTCCATTGTCTCTATTATTTATATTTTTTGTCGACTATTCTCAATTCCATTATCCCCCATCAACGACCTCTAGTAATGTCACCTTATAGTGAAAATTTGATCAAGCAAAATACATTATCGTCCTCGTAGTTCGTAAAATACTGGCAGATGGATCTTGGTCATCAATTCTAATAATCTTGGGTCGACCTTTCTAAACTTAAAAGTAATAAAGTTCACGCACCCATATTGTTCCGATTGCCAAAGACTTTTGCATCCGTCGACATTATCTTCGATTAAAGTAGTATAGATCTGACAACCGATTTGCATGTATACTTTAATGACCTTTAAATGAATGACAAATGACAACATTGTCATTTTTTGAATGACAATTAAACTGTGTTGGAAAGATCAAATATATACACTTTCGTTTTTCGTATTTTGTTTTTGTGAAATCAAAAATGAAAAATGAAAACACTTCCATTTTTCGATTTTAGTTTTTGAGAAATCAAAATTGAAAAATGAAAATACTTTTGTTTTTCGTTTTTTGTTTGTGAAATCAAAAACGAAAAACGAAAACACTTTTGTTTTTCATTTTGGTTTTTAAGAAGTCAAAAACGAAAAATGAAAACACTTTCGTTTTTCGTTTTGGTTTTTAAGAAATCAAAAACGAAAAATGAAAACACTTTTGTTTTTCATTTTGGTTTTTTTGAAATCAAAAACGAAAAATGAAAACACTTTCGTTTTTTGTTTTTTGTTTTTGATATTTCAAAACGAAAAACGAATGAACACAGATATACACGGACCTTCAAACCTTCCATCCTTTATGGGTGCATTTTACATAGATAAATAAAATCGTATAATATAAGCAAAATGAGGATGTTAAATTTGATGTATGCATTTTTGAGCTTCTTCTTTACAAATGTTGTTTTTATAATGATTAAGATGATAACACAATGTTGACTGCTGTACCTCTATTTTTGACATTTTTACCTATTGCGTCTGTTTGTTTTGTTCACTCATCGGTGACAATATAATGGAATTTCATGCGACTGTCATACAAGTTAGAGGTTTAGCTATCTATAAAACCAGGTTCAATCCACCATTTTCTACAAAAGAAAATGCCTGTTCCAAGTCAGGAATATAACAGTTGTTATGCATTCGTTTGATGTGTTTTAACTTTTGATTTTGCCATTTGATTGGAGACTTTCATTTTTGAATTTTCCTTGGAGTTCAGTATTTTTTGTGATTTTACTTTTACTTTTAAATTATTTTACCTATTTAACTATGTATTCCATGTTATCTATACAATATAACAATGACCGCCGAATGCGGTAATAAACTAGCAATTAATATTAACTAGCAAATACATTTTATATATAGTATATGTATGCTCAAAGGTTACATTCCTAAATTGAAGATTTGTCTACAACTATAACGTCTGTGCATGATATATTGAGGACACAGTGGCATGCACATGAATTTATTGTAAAAGGAAGAGAAGGACACACAAAATGGGTTTTTCTCATTTAATAGTATATATATTGTCATAGTTTCTTTTGTTAACTATTCTGACATCGGACTCTGACTTCTTTTTTAATAGTGTCTTACTCTCCGTTATAATTAAAACACTACTTATTATTTCGGTAAATAGAACAACAAAATTATGAAAACATGTTATAACGAAACATTAATTATATAAATATATGAATATATGTTCAGTTATTTTTTTTACTGAATATAGCATCATCGAGCGTTATACAATGTTATAGAATACAGATAAATATCTTTATTACCAAATTTTCTCTCTAAACTCAACCTTTTAAAGGAATCCATGTAAATACCGAACAACGTATGTTTGAATAATTTTACAGTCATATATATGGCATTCTTAATATTATCTACATATGCTTCAGATAGTTTAAATCAGATACAATAAAAAGATAAAACTGGCAATATTTAAAATACAGTGCACTTCGCTCTCAGCTTAAGTCAATACGTTAACAAATCAATAAATTTCCCTTTAGTAGTGAAGTTAAAACCATAATTTTAACCTGTTAAATCGATTTTGTTAGCACAAGAAACATGCTTTAGAAGGACTTATGTGTGCGTGTAAGAATTGTTATCATATGTGAAATATCATTACTCTCATTATGATTTCCGACTGAGGTAAGCATTTTATCAAAACTTTATTATTCAGTGTCTGTACTTTTATGCAATCAGAGAACGTACAATAAGTCGACGATTGAAGCAACATATAGTTCTGAATATAAAATTGTCAAATTATGTATCCGTTCATTGAAGTATTTCTTTGCAATCACTCGTCGACAAGCTTCAAAGTGAATCGCAGCTGATATCTTACAATATCAATATGCAACCAACCTAATACCAAATACTAAATAAATTTGTCTTTTCCATTTCAAGTGACTTTTCTTCACAAGTTGTCATGCGGGCATATTTGTTTTCGGTTTACCAGCATTTCAAGTTGCTTCGATGATCGAGGTTTTTTATACAACATACTTGTCAACGCTTCTACATTTAGGTCCAGACTGACTTAACATAATGATTGGCCAAAAAGTAAAATAACAAAAATGAAGAATACAGAAAATTTAAAACGGAAAATATCTTATAAAATGGCCAAATGTATCAGTTATACTAGCACACAAAATACAGGTTAACTTATGCATTGAATGCTTGTTTTAAGTTAACTGTTTAGTGCGAAGTAAATAATGCACAGTTAGCAAATGGTTAGGTAGAGGGTATTTTGCAAGTCTATATATAAAGACTTATTTGGTATCTTTATACTGAAATCTTTCTTCTGTTTTTCAACATATTTTGATTAATGCGTCCCCAATTACATATTGTCATAAAGATTTCATGGAAACATTCATATTTTACATGTCACAGTTAAATAATATATCACACAATGATAACAATGGTTTTTTTTTTTAAAGTAAATGACGCGAATGCCAACGGTGATCAAATGGTGTTCTGACAAGATGATTAAACACGATAACTCTTCATATGTTGCAGTGTAAGAGCTTTTCGCAGCAGAAAAAAGATGTATGACTCCACGTGAATATGTTCTCTGCATTGTATCTGTCCTTTCCTTTATAAAAAGCTGTCCAATGTTTCATTAAATAAGACTAAAGTATGTGTACTAGAAATTTAAAATTCAGTAAAATGAAGCCGCATTCAACATATTTAATGTATTTCACTGTTTACATACATTGTGTTCTATCGCATGGCATTTGCATTTTGCAATGTATACATACTGAACTTAAATGGTCATACTTTTTTGTATTAGTAGAGGTGTGGTCTTAACAAAATAAAATGCAATTTCAAATGCATTTGTTTGTATCCTTTGGTTAGTTCCCTATCAATATTTAAGCGCTACCGAATTATACTTATTACCGGGTTTGTTCTTAAATGAGTAACACGACGGCTGCTACATAATACGGAGGATCTTCCCCCTACTAGAGCACCTTAGATTACCACCAATGTTAGATGGGTTGCGGTTTGTTCACCATTTTTTACATTGTATAAGACCTGTACCAAGTCAAGAGTATGACAGGTGTTGTCCTTTCGTAAGATGTGTTTTATCCTTTGATTTTGCCATTTGATTAGGAGCTTTCCGTTTTGAGTTTTCCTCGGAGTTCAGTATCTTCGTGATTTCAGTTTTGTCTATATTGTAATTGTTTGTACTTTTGGTTATATATTCGGAACCATTTGCGACTAATGAATATCCCTCTAGTATATTTCGCCTGTTTTTTTTACTCTATCACAATTGTTGTTAACGTTATTTAGTCTAAAAAACAACCTATTACAGTTGTAAATTAAATATCTGTAACTGTTGTTATTTATAAATGTTTCTTATGTTAATTGGCTGTATTGAGTTTAAAATATCCAGTAAAGGAGCCTTTACTTACTGATGACATTTATCCATCTATTTGTTAAAACATAAACTCAAGATTTGTGGGTTTTATATTGGAAGTAATTTAAACTGGACCATCTACATATCTATGCTGTTTGACTTAACCCCTGTATGCCCTCCTTCGTTGATGAAATTTTATATTTCACTTCACAGTTCCCCTAGAGAATCAAATACACTGTGACATTATAACATCTTAATAAATTTCAATGAGGTTTAACGATTATGATATATATATCTGAACATATCATTCAAACATAAATGAGTATATATATAAACAATTATGCAATTGTATCTGCTTAAGTTAGTGTCACTCAAGGGGATACTAAACCTATTCGGCTCGTTCAGTTTTCATAAAGTTTGGAGCTGTTGAAAACATAGAAAAACAATCTAAAAAATTAAACCACACAATTAACATTAATAACTTGGTTTGATATCTAGCAGTTTGACTAACACTAATTTAATCATTTTCTACATGTAATAAAATACCGTGCACTCAAAATTGTTGAAATTTTTTTGTTCAACGTCAACCTGTCCTCACTTGTTTATCTTTTTTTTTCGCATTCACCTAATAAGAAATTAAAACCAAAAAAAAAAGGGAGTCATTATTTTATACTTTAACAATTTCCTCTTTATTGTCCGCACTGATATATCTGATACATATTTATCATCATTCAAAAAATTTGTTATAGGTGAGATCGGTCAAAATAAAATGCTAATTGTAAGTAAACATCAATTTCATCTTTCTTTACAGAAATTTTAAAATCAGCATGGAAACAAACAATAGACTGCTTGACCAGGTAACATTAATATATATGTATTGTTTGACGATTTTCTATATTATCCATGTTAACAGTAAAAATCAATTTAGGGATTTTTTCACCATTTACAATTCTAGATATCGTTTTAGATTTTGATAGTTTAGGTATTTGATCAAACTTTGAAATTTCTGATATAAACATGCAGTTTTGTTTTTTTCACTTTTTTAAATTTTTGATTAGGATATCAAATGAAGAAAATGGGCGAACAGAAACGAAACAAAATGAAATGAACTGGTAATGTTCTTAACAGTTAATATATATAATAAAACCAAAGACAAAGTTGTAAGCGGTAAAAAAATGGATAACAAAATAAACATTTATCTAAAGCGGAAAAATCATTATAAAACGACGGATCTGATTATCATCAAACTCAGTTAGGATTAAAAAAGCACGATATATAACAAATTATCTTAATTGCAAAGTGTTTTTTTTTTTAAAACAAATTAGACATCACATGAGATTACGTTACATATCGTTCTGGTTTTTGAAACAGCTAAATACATTCAACCTATATAACTGTAAAGTACCATACACATAGTTTTCAGCCAGCATATTTATGTAAAAGTTGCCTCTGAACATTAAGCGCCTATATATCCATTTGTAGGTGTCGGCATTTAGAAATCGTAATTTGAAATAAATGTTTGAAAGTTCCTATTAACGATAAAGAATAGTTATCTAATTGGGAACTGGAAAAATAAATATTGTCACTAAGGTTATATTAAATTTGACTTGGATACTTCCACGAGGGGCTTCAATGATATTTTTTCCGGTTCGGATCAATGAATTTGTAAAGGTCGGGCCCTAGTCAGGGAACGACCATTTAACTTTTGAAAAAGTAAAAAGTTCTTATTCTAAATCTACTGAATAAAATATTCTAAATCCATATACATAAAAGTGTTAAATTTTAATTGATCGAACCCCCCTCCCCCTCCCGAAAGTTAAACTGTTGCTCCCTTATACAAAGTTTGGACTGATGCTTGTGATAAGAAAATGCGTTTATACTATTATGTTGCTCTTTTATTGGGTAACAAATCCGCTTGTGCTTATAAAAATTAAAAGTAAATGGAATTTGTTTTGTATTAAGGGATAGTTCCGTATTTATTTTTGGCGCATTTTGAAGTTATTGTTTACGTTGATATGGTATGAATGTAATCAGCTGTTACAAGACCAACACGATGAGTTGGATGTTAACATTAAATACATTTTAACAGTATACTGGCTCCAAGCTACTAAATATGTTATCCTACTCTTAAATTCAGCGTGGAAAACGGGTAGCTTGTTACAAGTTTGTTGTGCCAATTTATTGCCTGAAGTACAGCAGAATATACACAGAATTAACCGTTAGCTACCATACTGTTTGACTTACTCCGATTTGGTCAGTTTTCACTATTACTCCTAAATGGTGGTCGCTGGGAGTACCAAATAGTTCAGAAATATTTATCTGAAATGCTAGGCTGATATTTGAGATGCTTGTAAAAATGTAAATCAATTTGTTTGATGCCGGTTTAAAAACAATTTTTTATAGAAGCAAAACCCTCCAAAAAATCAGGATACTGTTTTCTTATGAACTGTTCAATTTGTTGTAAGAAAACCCTACATTATTTTCAAAATATGTAGTTTGCAATAAAAATGAGTTGACATATTTCGTGCTTTTTTATTTCTAACACAAAACGATCATAATCAGAGCCGTGTTTCTTGTTTCGAAATAAATTCCCCGCTTTGGAGAAATATTCATTTTGTTATCCAATTTTTACAGCTTGCAAATGTCTGCCTCTGATTTTATTTAATAAATCAACTTCTTAGCATATTAAAGTCATTCTAGTTTTGCGTCGTTTCGTTTCGCTTTATTGCCTTTTCGCAATTTGCATGCACCTCTGTGTTAGCCTATTTTCTATTTTTTATGTCTTTCAAAAAGCGAAATAACCAAAACTGCAAGTCAAATTTAATACTTATAAAGTTCGATCAAATATTAAAGTACCGGTCTTTGTAAAAATCATGCAAAAGGTGATTCATGACATGTCACAGAAGTATTTTTTTTTGCGCTATATCATAAGAACTTGTATAGATGGGTAAAATTATGTCTTTATTTTCCCTGTATTATACCCGTTGCCATGGTACCCATAAAATCAACATTTTGCCTGAATATGTGAAAAAAGACCCTTTTTGAAAATATAAAAAAAGGGAATTTAAAGTCCCATACAAAAAAAGTCAATCAATACAAACACTATGTATATTTGCAGTATTGACAAACAAAACCCCAAACTATATAAAAACGTTAAAATTGTGAATTTACTAAATAGTTTGATTCCACAGCAACCATTTAAAAATGTGTTAAAATTCGAAAATGAAAAATTTCAAAAATACCTAAATTTTATATCTGTTTATCTCCCAAGACCAACAATACCATGACATGTCATTGATAAATTTTGAAAGACTACATTCTATTTATTCCGAAAATAAAAAGAAAGTAGTTTTCTTTTCTTAAAAAATAATTTAACAATCAGATGAATAATAAAAAAAATTGAACTTAAAAAGCTAAAATATTCTATTAATATGTGCAATTCTGACAAACATTTGTTAATTTTAAACGAGAATATATGATAAATAAAGATATACTGGTACAAAATGAAAAATCATCACTCTGAGTCAGGTGCACTCCCCTTTTTTTCGATTTTTTTTTCTTCAAAATTATAAAATTTGTTGAAAAAATGTGGTATCTCATTGTGTTTAATTGTGAACTAAGCATTTTAAGAATTTAAGCATAACACAACTATTAAGTTGAGGGCAATAAATACCCTCCTTTCAATCTTATATGTAAGATTTCTGAGAATTAAAAAAAAATGGTAATACGCATAACCCGTTGTCGTGTCTAAGACTGATGATGTCAGACGGATGATAATTTGATTACTAGTAAGTCTATGTATAAAAATAAGAGGATGTGTTGTTATTGTCAATGAGGTCAATGAGACAATTAAATCTTCACCAGAGAGCAAAGACATAGAAATAAACAACCACAGGTCACCGTTTATCCTTCAAAAATAAGCATAACATGATTATCTATAAAACAAATCTTAATGAACATGTAAAAAAAAATATTTCAGGATACTTTCTCTTTATAAATGGCTGTAAAGAAGTTACAGTAACAATATAATGCAACTCATTGTTGGTTTTTGAAACAGATTAAAAACTTTAACCCTAGACTAATATCTGCTAAGCAAGAAGGCTGAAATGTCTGGTTGGTTTTATTTATCATTGAATTACTTTTAAAACTCTGTAAATGTTATATAAAGATTTTAATACAAGTATTGTATCAACTTAACATTATCAATGTTCTGAGAAAATGAGGTCAGCGTAAGAAGAACTAGGTCAGACAGACGAAAAAGAGAGAACGGAAACGGAAAATTCAGCATTTTTTCCATTTTTAAAGGGGCATACATGATACATATTGCCAGTACATGTAACACCTGTAACATTCTAACTGTTCTGAATTTTATAGAAATAAGCATTGTATATAAATTTTAAAACATTTGGTTGTGGCAAACATGTCGATTTACATTGGAGGTATAACAAGCATTATGTGTACATTATCTGATTCTGCGCAATAGTATACCGTAGTCCACAAAAGAAACGATACAAGGCAATGCATTTTCCATAGATAATGAAATTGGATACACTGTAGCAAGATTAAAACTGTCCCATTTGTCTAATCTTTACAGAGTGTTATTATCTTATCGAAACCACTGATTTAAGACAAAAAAAATATTTTTTTTTTTATTTTTGGTATATCGAAAATAGTATTTTTATAAATAAGAAAATCGAAATTAGAACTTATTTTTTTATAATTCAAACATGGTCTGCATAAAATTTTGATTGCCATCTGTTCATTTGGCTGTCCGTGTGTTTGTCTGTCCGGTACTTGCAGCACTCTCACATGTACAAATCCTGTCAGATTTTTACGAAAGTAATAATTTAGGAAAATATAAGTAATATATCAAACAAGTTATTTGTTGGTGGCCAATCGGCTTTTATAAAAACAGTTATAACCCTTGAAAATAATAAATTTATGGGAAATAGCCCCGTTAGCGCTCCAATGGGTACAATTCTTGCCAGATTTTCTCGGATAAGTTCTATAATGATGGACAATTGACTTTTTTTAAAGAGCTATGACCCTTAAAAATATTAAGATTTATGGAAAGTGGCCTCGAGGCGCCCTCGATGGTACAAGTTTTGTATTTCTTATTTTCAGTTTAAATCTGATAAAACGGACGTAGTTTTTTTTTAGCTCACCTTTTCAAAGGAACTGTAATTTTTGCCATCACTTGGCGTCCGTCGTCGTCTGTCCGCTGTTAAATATTTGAAACATTTCTACTGAAACTACTGAACCAATTCCAGTAAAACATAAACTGAATGATCCTTAGGATATCTTAAATAAAGCTTGTGTTTTATTTTCTATTTTGTAAAAACACATGGCCGCCACGGGTAAAAGAAGAACACAGGGGTAAAATGCAGTGTGTAGCTTATATCTCAAACACTAAAGCATTAAGGGCAAATTTTCAGACGAATCAAACAACCCATAGTTGGGTTGCTGCCACTAAAATGTTAATTGTACGGAAATTTTGCAGTTTTGGTTATTATCTTGAATAGTATTAGTGACAAAGATAAACTGTAAACAGCACAACTTTCAGCAGAGTAAGATCTACAAATAAGTTTATATGACCAAAATTGTCAATTGAATCCTTATAGAGTTATAGCCATTTAAAGAAATTTTTCGCAATTTGTTCATCTAGTTTGCTTACTTTATAAAAAAAGCTTCTTCTGAATATGCTTAATCAATTTCAGCTTAACTTGTGAGTATCTTGTATAAATTTAGTTTTTTACTCTTGTACTTCAAGAAACTTAGCCACTATGGCTAAAATGGAGCAAAGGGGTAAAATGCATTTTTTGCTTTTGAGGAAAAAATGACAGATACAAAGAACATTTAAACGGAATTGTTAAGCCACTCATTGATATATATTGAAAGGGACAAATAATCATTGATGCAATATTTAACCAAAAATTACAGGTGATCGATTCAGGTTCTTAAGAGCCTGTTGTTAAAAGTTCAAATGTAAAGACAGTCTGAGACTAATTTTTTGTTGTTGCATAGATTGAAATGAAACTTGGACAGAGTCTAGTTTTAAAGACCATGAAATAGCATCTAAAGATTTTAAATTTCAATTTGCACAAAATAAGTGTAATTAGGGACGCAGCTATCCTTCATTCAGTCATCAGCCTTTGGGCTATTTTCTGTTGTTTGTTTGGGTTGTTGTCTTTTTGACACATTCCCCATGTCTAATAAAAACATCTTAATATATGAAAATGGTGTAGGGGTTCAATAATTGCCCTCACCCTTTGAAGAAATTTCATGTTTTAATGTTTAAAATGTTCACAATTAAATTCCATCTTTTAAATGTTCAATAATTTTTAGAATTTAAAAAAAAATGGTCGGGGGCACCATGCACAGAGGGAAAACAAATTCCTTCTCAACCATAAAATATCTATCAATCATATATTCTCATTTAGAATTCCATTCTCAATTTTATCATTAAGAGTTACCAAATTGTGTCAGAAATGCACATATAAATCAAATGTTTCAGTATTCATCTGTTTGGTAATCTGAATTTTTTGTGAAAATTGACAATTTTTGACTAAAATTATTTTTTAAAAGAAAAAATAACACACGACTTTCTTTTTATTTTCTGAATATATAGAATGTGGTCTTTCAAAATTTGTCAATGACATGTCATGGTATTGTTGGTCTTGGAAGATAAACAGATTTAAAGTTTTAGAGTTTTTGAAATTATTCATTCTTGAATTTTAACACATTTTTAAATGGTTTCTATGGAAAAAAGTAAAATCACAAAAATATTGAACTGAGAGGAAAATCAATTCGGAAAGTCCATAATCACATGGCAAAATTAAATAACAAAACGCATCAATAACGAATGGAAAAGAACTGTCATATTCCTGACTTGGTACAGGCACTTTCAAATGTAGTAAATGGTGGATTAAACCAAACTATTTAGTAAATTCAAAATTTTAACGTTTTTGTATAGTTTGGGGTTGTCTTTGTCAACACTGTAAATATACATATTGTTTGTATTGATTAGCTTTATTTCTATGGTTCTTTAAAATCCCTTATATTTTAAATTTTCAACTGCTACTTATGGACGTATTTAGGCAAATGTTTTAAGGATGGTTTCCATGGCAACCAAGGTTAAAAAAAATTAATACATGAAACTTATTTTCATACCATACCTTCCTCATATACAAAATATAGAGACACATGAATCGCCCATCAACAGGAACCTGCATGATTCTTACAAAGACCGGTACTTAAACTATCAAATTTAAAAACGATATTAAGAATTTGAAAATTTTAATTATTTCGGTAAACTTTCAAAATTTCAAAAATTTGAAAAAAATGAATTTTGATATTTCTTAACTTTGATCTTTATTCAAAACATCTAATATCCTTGAATTGACAAGTGTGACAAGGCTATTTTACATCAGTAGTAAACGCATTATAGAATAACCAGCATCCTCTTACCGGAATTTTACTAATCGGATCCTTTGTGTACATGTTAGGTGGCGTGAATCAGATGTGGATACTTAAACATTCCAAAGATATTTTAGAGTACATACAATCTAACTTTCTTTCATCTTGTAATAGTATTAATAGCCAATCTGCCAGAAAACCATGCAAAACCGTCCGAATGCCACTTTTGCCAAATGAGTTCATATTTGGCACATTGGTGCACCTTATTAATGTAACTAACCACACAAAATTGTTTTTGTAAATTTTGAACCGATCTTGATTTTTGATTGGCTCTTAAGACATATGACTTTTCTACACTTTACTTTACACAAGTATTACACATTACAAACTAAAAGACAAATTGAAAGAGTTGGTATTGCTTTGTTTCATAAAAAAAGAATGGCCAACGTAGATACAAGTATCTTGTCTTAGTGAGGGATCAATCCTTCTTTGTAAATGATCACTCTGATTCCAACAAAAAAAAATTCTCTAAAACGGACATTATTAAGATGCTTGATTTCTTGATTGACAACTTATTTGTTACGTTCGAAAGACGTGTTTTTCAACAGACTGTCGGCATTGCAACGGGAACATATTGTGCCTCTCTTGTTGCCGACTTGTTTCTTCATTATCATGAGGCCGAATTCATACAGGAACTTCTTAGGAAGAAAGATATATTCTTTAACTCTATTTTCCGCTATATAGATGATGTTCTTTCATTAAATGATTTAAAATTTGGCGACTATGTGAAACACATCTATCCCATCGAACTGGAGATAAAGGATACTACAGATACAGTTAAGTCGGCATTATATCTTGACTTACATCTAGAAATTGACAATGAGGGTCGGTTGAAAACAAAACTTTACGACAAAAGAGATGATTTCAGCTTTCCAATTGTGAACTTTCCATTTTTGAGAAGCAACATTCCAGCAGCAACTGCATACGGGATATATGTCTCCCAATTGACACGATAATCCCGTGCTTGCATTTCCTATCATGATTTTCTTGATAAAGGGTTGCTGCTCACAAGGAAGCTATTTAACCAAGTGTTCCAAATGGTGGGGGTTGACCGTTATGGAATAACCGTTTTACAAATGATATCGGATATGTTCCTTACGTCATAACTGCAATCCGCTTCCCTTTCATGAATGTGACCTACCGAATTAGACTATTTACCGGATCCGGAGCACCTGAAATAACCCATAGTTTTTGGTGGGGTTTGTGTTGTTTATTCTTTAGTTTTCTATGGTGTGTCATGTGTACTATTGTTTGTCTGTTTTTTTTTTTTTTTTCATTTTTAGCCATGGCATTGTCAGTTTATTTTCGATTTATGAGTTTGACTGTCCCTTTGGTATCTTTCGTCCCTTTTTTAGGAAAATCCTGATATTATTTAAAGCCCCGAAGTATTGTGTTTTGATTTCTTGATTTTTCCTATTTATTATATGAATTATGTTGCATACGAACCGTTGTTTTATGTTAAACAGGATCTACTGAAAGCTGTATGGCAAGAAGACACGCAAGAAATAATAAGATGTTTAGAGGGAGGAGCAAATGTTAACTACCAAGACTTTGTAAGTTACTTGAATAGTATATAAATACACGCTTCATTTGTTTGTTTGCTTGTTCACGTTGATATTTCGATCATAACCTCAAACTTCTTTCATGTACAAATGAACAATATTTAAAACTAGCAAATAAGTGTCGTTTTAGACCTGAAATATTCATATCTTTATAATCTCAAGCATTACATGAAATATTTGTTTTGAAGGAAGAGATTTTGATGTAGATAAGATATCCTGTGCAGTAAAGCTTCGTTTTGTATTGATAATTTTCAAGATAGCTAAAAAAATAATCATATATTTTTGTACTTAGATGAATAGACTATACAAATAATGATACTTGGCAAAATTCGTATCACTTAATATATATATCTGAGGGCCCGAGGGATGATATAGGTCGAGAGTGATACGGCATGTGATATGGATTTTGGCATGTATTATACGCTTCATCATATATCTAAACATGGGAGTATATAGGTACTGTTAAATTCTCCCTCGCTCTGCTTGTCCGAATTTAAAGTATGTCTACTCTAAATTCAATAGTCTTTTAACAAAACAAAAACAGAATAGGGTTATTTTCTTGCAGTAACATTATTATCTTCTCTTGTGATGTACATTTTATTTAACTTTATAATACAGGTTACTTCGAAACAAACAAGATAATATATATGCATGTAATAAACATAGCAGCCTTTTATGTGACTGACTTAGTGCGATTCGACGTAACTGCTAGCACCTTCGATACCACTACATTTAAATGCCAAACTTTATATAGTACCATTAAACCCTACCCGTAAAAAACGCCAAAACTTTTCTCGCGCCTTGTGCACGTGACATCAAACTTTATAAATATTACACTAGTTCCAATCTATATATAATTACTACAAATACCAAATGGGAAAAACCACATTTCAAACCAAAATGAAATATATTTAACATGTCCAAAGCACCTGGGTTAACTTCAGATTTGTTTTGCCATGTGTTCTAATAAAATTAACGGTACCAATTTTCTTGCAACAGATGCGCATTTCGACAATACATGTCTCTTCATTGATGCTCGTGGCCATAATATTTGAAATCCAAAGCTTATATAAAAGATGAAAAGCTATAATCCAAAAGGTCCAAAAAGTATAGCCAAATCCGTGAAATGAATCAGAGCTTTGCATGAGGGAGATACATTCCTTAATTTATAATAATTTCTAATAATTTGTAACAGCAAATTTTAATAACACAAAAAATCCGTATTTTCATGCCAGTACCGAAGTACTGGCTACTGGGCTGGTGACAACACAACATTAAAATGGAACACACACAGAAACGAACTAAGGATTAGGGTTAAAACTGGACCCATCTGTATGATTCCAAATGAGACAACTATCGACAAGAGACCAAAAATGACACCGAAATTAACAACAATAGGTCACCGTACGGCCTTCATCAATGAGCAAAGCCCATACCGCATAGTCAGCTACAAAATGTCTCGAATTGACAATGTAAAACAATTCAAAACGAAAACGAACGGCCTCATTCATGTACAGGAAATGAACGAAAAACATGACAGCCTTTGACATATCTGGTCCTGACTTGGACATACATTCAAAATATGGCGGGGTTGAACATGCTAACGGGATTTCAACACTCCCCTAACCTGGGACAGTGGTGTACCAGTACAACATAAGAACAAACTATATAAATCAGTTGAAAAGGCTGTACTCATCAGATGGATAAAATACAAATGCATGTGGACGTGGCCGGGTACTTGGACATCCCAACAACAAAACGGCACATCGTACAGATCTGGCAGTTAATGAAATTTAGTTCAAAGCCACTATCAACTAAAAAAAAACGAAGACTAAACTATCAATCAGTACACATCCAAAATATTATGGATTTAGTGTAAAGATGTCAGCAACAGTCAGAAAAAAACATTACCTTGTGCAATGCAAATATACAGGTATCGACAGATTGTAGATCCATGAATGTGTATATGTATATAATCATAATATTTAGTTTGCTTTTAATTCGTTGATAAAAAAATCTAAATTATTACCAATAAAAACATTATTCAATGATTACAGTGTTGCATTGGTAACGTTTTAAGTAGAAATGTATTGAAAGGATCAATAAGTTTCCCAAGATCGTTTCTAAATTTCCGGGCAAGGTAAACAACATTTTCGTAGAAATGAGTACGTGATATCCCGTTCGAAAAAAGATCTATGGAATAATTTAGTAAATGTTTTAATGAACTTGCGGTAACTAAATCCCTGGCATTATGATTTACCAGTAATATATAAATTACGTTCGTTAAGATAAAAAAAAAAACGCAACAACAGACACGGACATAGCCAACGAGTTAAGATAGTACCAAAGGAACATCAACATACAAAAAGGAAAAAAATAACAATAGGAAACGAAACAATTATAAGGAAAGCATTACAGATTGCATGCGATATAAACAAGTTTATTGCAATCATACAGATTTGAAACCCCGCTTTAAGTAAGATTTGTACAGTGATACCCAAATTAACAACCAAATACTTGATTCTATGAAATTACTTTTACAATTCCTATAATAATCCAGTCTAAAACTGTACGTTTATAAATATTGAAATAACAAAGTAACTTAGGTTTTGACAACCTCATGCAAAGTCGGCCTTTGATGGATTGGGCTATTTTATTATGATATTTGTTATCATATAGCTCTTCGGTTTGTTTAGTTCTTATAAATATTTGGCTGTCAAATATTTGGTTTTGAGGGTTCCTGATGAAGGAAAAGCAACAAAAGCGCTATGTACGCATACAATTTATATAACGCGTAGTTTACATTTTTTTATTTCACTGGGTCTATACCTCTGCAGGTGGACTATCAGTCTGAAATTGTTCGTTGATAAATTTTGAAATTATAAAGAAACTAAGTTTTCAACTTAAGGCAAATGTACGGTGGTCGGATGCGGTCATTTCGCCTTTTCGCGTTTTCTCCTTTCACTTTCACGCGAAATCGAGAAATCGAGAAATCGGGAAATCGGGAAATCGAGAAATCGAGAAAGCGAAATCGAGAAATCGAGAAATCGAGAAATCGGGAAATCGGGAAATCGAGAAAGCGTAAACGCGAAATCGAGAAATCGGGAAATCGAAAAATCGAGAGAGCGAAAACGCGAAATCGAGAAAGCGGGAAATCGAGAAAGCGAAAACGCGAAATAGGGAAATCGAGAAATCGGGGAAAGCGAAAACACGAAATCGAGAAATCTATTTCATTTCCCGTTTTCGCGTTTTTGCTTTCTTGATTTCTCGATTTCGCGTTTTCGCTTTCTCGATTTCAGGATATCACGATTTCCCGATTTCTCGATTTCTCGATTTCGCTTTCTCGCTTTCTCGATTTCCCGATTTCCCGATTTCCCGATTTCTCGATTTCTCGATTTCGCGTGAAAGTGAAAGGAGAAAACGCAAAAAACGCGAAAAGGCTAAATGGCCGCATCCGGCCACCATACAAATGTGGCCTTATGTGGATTTGGCTATTGTATAAGTTATTTTTTGTCATATAGCTCTTCAATTGTTCCGGTTCTTATTAACACTTGGCTTTCAAATTTTTGACTGTCACCGTTCTTGATGACGGTACATCCAGAAAAAAAGGCTTTGGACGCATGAAATTTATATAACGCGGCTTTTTTAAACTTTTTACGAAATTTGACTTTTTGAGAAAGCATTGACTTAAAGATTTTCTACATATACATAGGTAGTGTTCATTAAATATGATACTATAGGCACATGCACATTATCAAACAAATTAGGTATATACGATTGGATCAAGGGAACTTCGAAAAACATTATGTATTTGCATATATCTTAAACGAGGAAAAAACAGTTATTGGTGTTTACATTATACCTATTCGTAGTATGTTATCTTGGTGAATAACCACAGTACGATAAAATTACTCAAAAAACTGATAGATGTCTCGATGATAATGACACTAAATTTTCTTGTTATACTGTACTGCGGAATAACAACATCAATGTCACCAATGAGTCTTCAACATAGCGTGAAAATTCCGCACCCGGAGTCGGGCTTCAGCTGGTCCCCAAACAATGTTAAATATATGTATCTTCATTAAGTTAAAATGTATTCATGCACCATGCAATATTAACTAATGACATAGGGTACCAGTTCGACTTTACGCTAAGTGCGAATCTATGTTGTTTTACGTCCTGTAATGCAATAGGTTGCTTCCTGTTTTATATCATATCAAGTTAATATTGTTATTTTGTTTTTCTATCCAGCATGGTAACACTGCACTTCACATTGATGTAATAAATGGTAACATTGAAATTATCAAGTTGTTGATTGACGCCGGTATTGATCTCAATATACAGACTCAGGTCAGTTGATTATAAGTTTAACTTACAAAAGTATTGCATTACCAAAATAAACTTTACTGCATCATATGTGCATGTTGAACTAGACAACATTTAGCTCTCTGTTGTGTGTTTGGATACTCTTTAGTAAAGTATCATTCAAGTAGGAAATGTAGCTTTCTGCTGTGTGTTTGGATACTTCTTAGTAAAATACCACTGAAGTCAATATCGTTCATAACAAACACTGTAGAATGCATAACAATGGAAAAGTGTATTGACTTAAAAATTCTCCTACAATAACGAAAAATGTAAACAATTTATAAACAGTCAAATCATTCTTATAAAAACTATACTGAACAGCCCGACAAATTGACGTTAGTAAAATAAGACAAACATTGGTCCGAGAAAACAATTATGTCGTAATAAATTTACCTTAGACAGAAAATAGCCCCCCCCCCCCCCCCCCCCCCCCCCAAAAAAAAAAATCACGTCTTCTCTATCCAAACAATAATTTTTAAAGTCTAGCGTATTAATTCTTGGACACATTATATCAAAATTATAGAAAAGTAAATAAACTGTCACTCAAAATCAGATCTAGACATAATGAATGTTGACCTTCCCAAACTGGACCAAATCTCTAATATACCTACACGTAAAAATTACAAACACTTTATACATGTAGTTCCACCTCCATATAACTATATTATCCATACAATATAAGGAATTACAAATGGGAGGTGTATGAACGAAATGTTAAACACTGTATATTGTGTGTATGGATTGATTAGTAAGTGTACATGTCCAACTGGCGGCTGTCATCTGACCAGTTTTTTTATGTTTCAGAATGTATAGTTCAGTTTTTTGTGTGTTGGTCTGTTATTCTTATAGTGTATGCAATATGTCTTATTCATTTGGTATATGGCATTATTGTAAGGTGTACCAGTCCAACTGGTAGGTGTCATCTGACCTTGATTTTATTTTATGGTTATGTGATCAAAGTTTAACTATTTTTAGGTTTTGGACTTTTTTCTAATACTACACTCAAGAAATTTATCAACTATATTTAGTAAATGGAAATACGTTATGATGTACAAATCAAATATATAATGGACTTTGATTATTGTCAGCTCACTATGTGTGGATGTTTTCTGACATGAAATGTCTGGAACATGTTTTAAACTGTTCTGATCACAAATTGAAAGCATGTAAGCGGACTTTAAAGTTTCCAAGATTCAAAATCACAGAAAGCATCCGATCCTGCATCTGTCTCCAGTCCCCATATTTCTGTATAAATATCTTTTCATTTACGTTAACAATTTCTGTAGTTAAATGGTTAGCTTAGTTACAAAAATGCATCTTGTCACAACAATTTCATCTATTACTATGTGTCTAACATAATATAGCTAATCTATGAACTAGGAGACTTTAAACAAAAACATGTTTACAAAAGTTGTATGTATGAAGTTACCACTCTGATGTATAAATTCATTTAAAGGTTTATAAAATTGACTACTTGCGTCTGTTTTGTTTTGAAAAGCTACGCAGTACAGCTATTGTGCATTATGCAAAAGACATTTATAATGATCAAATCACAGCCTTGACATGTACAATTATTATGTGAATGATATATTTTATGACACAGGTTGGGCATTTGTCTCTGTTTATTGCAACTGGGGCATCAAGTTTGCTACAGAATTCAGTTGTTTATATGCAGTCCTCAAAACAAAACAAAATTATATGCAGTGTGATATACTTGATTTAAATTTATGTTAAACTACTACAGTGAAATGCTTTTAACTGTATTTTCCATATTTGTTAGATACTTTTTTTATGTGAAAATGTCAAATTATGAATATCGATGCAAAAAATGACTCTATCATTACATATATATAGCGTAATATGGCACTTAGGTCTTATTGAAAGCTGACTATTTTATCTAAAATGTAATTAAGCTTTTTAAAACTAGGTACTGTCTATAAAGTGGCACCTTGCTAAAGTTCCTCAGTAGGAAAAGAACTCGAGGCATATATCATACAAATCTTCCTTCGATATTTTTTTATAGATTTGCACAAGTGTCAAACATCAAACTGATGTTGCACTTCCGGAAATTCCATCTTTATGATGCTACTTATCTGAACATGCTGATACGTAGCTAACATCTCAATCCTGAACCCCTTGTCAAGCAGAAGAGGCATGCATCTTCGAAAACCTTCAACTTCAATTGTTGAAGAAGATTCAGTTTCAATAACCTTGACAACAACAAGTATAATAATGCGTTGGGTTTCAATATCAAATAGAGAATAAGTGCAATACTTCGCACTAAAACCTGGTGAATCACACCTTCCACCACTTGCCAGCTGTATCTGGCGATTTTGTTCTTTAATTTTCTTTCACTCTACTTCTTGCAGTAAGGACCATGTGTGTTAAACAGCAGGCATTAAACATTGTCTTTGAATATGGTGTAGGTGATGTGTGAAATATATTGTAAGTTACAAAATTATGCAAACTGTGATATGATCACTAACCAAATCATTTTCATCTCCTATAATGTTTCTGTATACTTCACATTGATGCCCACAAGAAAGAATTTCTGGTATGGTAAATGTAGGCAATTTATCATGTTGATCAGCATGAACAGAAACATTCTACAATAAATAAAATAATGTTATTTTTTTAATCAGCATACATTGAATGACCCTCACCGGTAAACAAGACTTGACACTCTTTTTACATAAGTTCAAGGTGTGATCAACTCTTTCAGACAGACATGTAGTGCCACACTTAAACATATTCAAGTTTGCCCAAGCCGTACCCAAACAGAGAATTGGAAGTGTCGGATGCCTTTTTTTTTTGTCATATAGATCCGATTAAAAAATCTTTTTTCTAATAAAAGCAACACAAGATTTTGGGTAAGCAGCTATTTTCTTGGTAGGTAGGGTAAGGGCAAACAAACATATTCTTTGTTTATGGCCTAAACCATACAATCATTCCATACACCAAATTTAGTTAACCTATAGCTAAAAGTATCTCAGAAACAGAGCTCATAAAGAAATTGAACTTTGACCAATGAACCATGAAAGTTCAACTAACACCTGCCAGACAAACATACACAACATACACTATTCCATACACCAAATATAGTACAAATCAAAGAAATTTAAAATTTACCAATTGCAATAAACCATGAAAATACGGATTTGACCTGGAAAACTTCACCTTGTTCACTGACCCATGAAATGAGATCAAGGTCAATATGAGAACTGTCTGACAAGAATGAGAACATTGTAAGGTATGCACATACCAAAAATAGTTATCCTATTACTTATAACAAGAATATAATTAACATTGAAAAAACCTTAACCTTTTTTTCAATTAGTCAATGAACCATGAAAATAAGGTCAAAGACAATGGTCATATAGAAACCGAAAGTTCCTAACATTAGGCATCTATATACACAGTATGAAACGTTCAGGTCTTCTACCTTCTGAAGTATAAAGCTTTAACATGTTTAAAGTCAAGTGATTTGTTGTACCAAAGGCATAATTCACAGAGTTACATATAATGTAATATTACTAATATAACTGTAAGAAATATTTCATTGTCTTTTTTATTTATCAGTACTTATAGCAATTATAGGTCCAAATCATAAGTGTGATACATTGTGAGACGAGACAGAATACACGTATACTGTCATATAAATCATTAACCTCCTCTCACAAAAAATACTGTTGTTTTTGAGTCGATGTTATATTTTAATTATTTAGTCATATAGGTGACTCTACAGTATATGAAATAAGTTTGTGACCATAAATCTCCTTTATCATGTAGGAAGATTGGAACTCTTGATTGATATATTCGGAGACGAGGGCCTACTCGGGTTGCAAAACAAGTGTTAATGCGCATGTGCGTACCTCTACCGTATGTAAAGTTTTAAGCAATAATCATAAGGTGTTTTTGAGATACAGCACGACATGTAAAAAACCCTCCACATTTTTACAAAATACTCAATAACTCAAAAAGAAACTTTCAATCATCACCAAAAACTATACAGATCTTTAGATTAATATAACAAAAAAGTGTGTAAAGTTTTAAGCAATAATCATAAATCGTTTTTGAGATACGGCGGAACATGTAAAAAAACTCTCCCCCTTTTTTACAAAATACTCAATAACAAAAAAAATAAAATTTTGAATCATCACCAAAAAGTGTACAGATATTATGAATAATATAACTTAGAAGTATGTAAATTTTTAAGCAATAATCAAGAATCATTTTTGGGATACGGGGCGACATGTATAAAAAAAACATACCCCTGTTTTAGTTACAAAGTGCCGTACAGATAATTTGACCATCATAAGAAACAACTATATTAAGTTTCATGAAATTTAGGTAAGTCGTTCTCAAGTAACGGTGCGATATGTTACGCCGGACAGACAGGCGGATAGACGGGCAAACGGACAGACGGACAGACGGACGGACACCGGACATTTCTATACCATTATACGTCCCGTCAAAATTTTGACGAGCGTATACAAACGCTGATTTCTGGAAAATAATATTAATTTCTTAAATATTCAATTTCGATAATTGGTAGTTGAAATTAACACAAACTAACATGTCTTAGTATTCAGACTAAATTTTTGGACTTATTCGGGAAATTAGCCTAATTTTTGGGAAAAAGATGAAAAAATCCTAAAAAATCACAGATTTCTGGAAAATATCCTTATTTTCTTAAATATTGACTACTATCAATTCATTCCAAGTGAACATTATCAAACAATTACTTACCCAAAATTCAGAATTAATTTTTATACATATTGTGGTATTTAACTTCATTTTTGGGGAAACAGTTTAGAAAATATTCAAAAATCACAAAGTTTTGGAAAATATCTATATTTGTTTTGATATTTATTTTTAAAATTTGGTTGTTAGTTAAAATTAAGTCAAACTAACATTTCATAATATTCAGACTTATTGAGTCCAAATTCAGACTCAATTTTGGACTTATTTGGGAATTTAACTTCATTTTTTGTGGAAAAGTTAAAAAAATCATTAAAAACGCAGATTTCTGGAAAAATATTTTTATTTTCTTAAATATCCCTAACTATGAATTCATTTCAAATGAACATTATAAAAAATTACCTTCCAAAAAATTGAGAAATATTTTCATACATATTGTGGTACTCAACTTCAGAGGGAGGAGGAGTAAAAATATGTTAAAAAATCACTGATTTCTGGAAAATATCTATATTTTTTTTATGTTGATTTTCTGAATTAATTTTTGAGTGAATTTTATCAAAAAAAATATCCTGTCTGAAAACTAAGGCTAAGTTCCATACAAGTTCTAGTTTAAACTCATTTGGGGAGGAAAGTTAAAAAAATCATACATTTTGTATAAGTTGGGAAAATGTTATTTATTTTTTTTAGTTAACTTTTTTAAATGTTGATTACTTGATTTGATTTCTAGCTAAAAATATCACAAAGTCACTGTTTTACAACTTTCAAAGTTATTATCATACACATTTTAGTATTCATCCCATTTTGGGGAAAAAGAAGAAAAAAATAATACTAACTCACAGATCTGTGGAAATATGTTTGATTTAAAAACAAAGAAATGTCTGAAATAAACCTGAACCAAAACCTGAATCATTCGTAATACCTTGATTAACCAGAGCAGTACATAATTTTAATGTGTTGTGAAATTATTATTGAGAAGAAATGTATCTTACTGAGACAAAATCGTGTTGAAGCAGAACATAAGTAAATGTGATGTCATGTCATGAGCAAACTCTATATCTTTCATACACAATACAATTAATATATAGACATGTATATGACATTAAATAACTTGGACACAGTACAATTTTATTCCTCGATCACAGAGCCAATACTCTCCGTTTCCGACTCTGAACTATCAATAGTTTCTGGCAAGTTGTTTGCGTAACTCAGGTATGTGCTCCAATCTTTTACACCACATGATGTTGTACCTGCATTCCTAGCACTGGTTAAGTACCATATGATAGAAGTTATATGGGCACAAACACCTACAACACGTGCACCTGCACGACATGTGCAGTACTACAAATTAACTTCAAATTCAGAATATTTAATCCATACAAAGTATTTCTTAGACGACACATGACGACTCTGTATTCTAATTCTAAGTAGTTCAAGAACATCCTTATGGAAACAATTTTGTGAATCTCCTTCCATATATTCCTGAGTGTAGGATTGTGAAAGCTTGAGTTGATAAACTCCAAAAGTAAGTGACCTTAGTTGCTCATCAGTTAGTTGTGGAAAGGGAATGTCGCTGTCCTGTATTGGCTTCCACTGCTTCATCCCTCTGTGCAGGTTGTTCTCCTCAACATATGCTTTCAAGGTAATAATCTACAATAAAAAGTAATTTTTGCATTGATATACATTTAAGTAAGTTTGAACGCTAATTTTGCAATTAGGGTACAATATGTTCAAGACAAAAAAAAGATAGTTATCAAAGGTTTTAAGATAAAGGAATGCATGTATCACTTAAGCTTTTGGTCAATGTTTATAAATACTGCCAAATGCAAATGTAGTTAAGTCATAGTTCAATTCAGCTTGCTGGAAGAAGCTATAGCATAAGAAAACTGTCTAGTGCAACTGTAGCATATGTATTCAGCATAATGTTAATCCCTATGTGTTTGTATACCTCTGTATTATCAAAGAATTTTTCAAAATAAAATATACAAAATGTATATATATATTTAACAATAGTGTTTATTGACTAATGAACGTGAGATCATGGTCATATAACGCCTGTAGACCGCCATGTAATACCTTTAAAAGTGCAAAAATACAGCTGATATTGCAGACCTGTTGATTGTATTATGTTAGAAATAAACCTAATCATGATAATAGCAAAAAGTTAAAAAACATAATACTTCTGTAGACTTTTGCTTCATTTGAGTTGCTAATTCTATATCTTCATCTTCATTTATTGCTTTGCTTAGAGGTTGAAGATATTTGTTTGAAATTGCACAAACTATGTGAATGTAGTCCCCAATGAACGGCACATAGTTTGTTGGAAGAACTCTGTCTAAGTATCTGAAATTCTGGCATTTGCTGACTCTACTACCGATCTTATCTGAAATGAAACCATTGAAAATGTAATAAGCAATACGCAATTATTGTGTATATATATATATATAATTGATTAAATTAATATGACTAAAGATATATGTATATACATTATGGTCACACAATCTTCATCATGCTATATAAACAGAACATTTACAGCCGATTTCCTTGAATGTGGAGTCATAGTCATTGTGCTATCTGTTGTTTTGTCACATTGTATATACTTGTTTATGTATTGCCATAGCATATTATTTATGCTTTCGCAAATAAAATATTCATTTATTCATTCATTGTTAGGTCAGTTAAACTACCCTCCTTTAAGAGTAGACAAGTCCAACAGATAACCACGAATCTATCTGTTTGTTGGACAAGGTTACTTTGAAAGGAGGGTAGTTTGCCTGACCTAACAATGACTTCAAGGTTCAGCAAACAAGGAAGCTAACCAAAAATATTACCTTTGACTTCACACTCAATGAAATTGGCTGTAACAAAAAATTGTATGTTCTTGTTGCTAGAATAAAGATAATCCCTAAACATGCTTTTTGTGGGTATGGATGTTCTGTCTTTCATTTCTTTATTGTTTACAAGATTGATCGTTTATATAAATATACAGTGTTAGTTTCCATTGTTTAACCCAAGCGTACATTTTAGATAAATAAATTGAATGAAAACTACGGTTCCTAATTTGTGCATTGGAATTAAAAATTCGATATGCATCATTACTTTCTTTTGTTTACAACTCTGTCTTGTATTGTTCTGGTCATACTATTTCAAATATTCAATTTCATGACTGTATCATGTGTATCCATAAGTTTACCATAGTACTATCATATGGTTGGGTTAAAAATTAATGGTAAACCCTTAGGCTAGTTTTTACTGTTTTACTGTTTAATCTTATCGTTTTAATTTCTTGACATAACTGCACGACTCGATTCTCAATTATATGTGTTAAGATAATCGTTGCAAAGAATCCTGCTCAAACTTTAGTGAAAGACGGGGTTAATCTTGCTTTGTTGCGAGAGTTTATATTCTTTGTTGAAGGCAATTGTAGTGACCTGCAATACAAGTTCTATTCAATTGAGTTTAGTTATTATATGTCTTGTGTTTCTGTCTCTGCCCTAGGTTTTCTATACGAGTCTATTGGCACGAGAAACTTCATGTGAGCTTGACCTTTGCCCTCAATGTAAAACTTGTATATTTTGTTTGAATTAAATGGAGAATTAACTGTATGATTGGCATTCGTACTACATCTTCTAAGATATATTAGATACATAAGATATATTGTTAGTTTAGTGTACCACAATGACCCTTTTATCAAAATCCTTTTTTTTCACAAGAATCTCTTGACCAGACTATGACTTTTTGACTCTTGACCTTTGCATATTGGATGTGTCTCTTGGTATGATTACCTTGACGTCAAGTCAGGAGTCTCTGGTTTTTGTTAGTCTTGTATATTTTTAATTGTAAGTTGATTTTATAATTTGAAGTTTGAACTGGTACACATTTTGTTAAGGGCAATCTGAAGCCCGCCTCTGGAAGAGGGATTTTCTCGCTTTGTTGAAGATATAAAAAAGAAGATGTGGTATGGTTGCCAATGAGACAACTATCCACAAAAGACTAAAATGACACAGACTTTAACAACTATAGGTCCCCGTACGGCCTTCAACAATGAGCAAAGCCCATACCGCATAGTCAGCTATGAGGACTCATAAATGGCCTTTGACTGCTTTCTGCTCTTTTGACATTGTTACTGTCTCTTTTACACATTCCACATTGCCATTCTCAATTTTTTAGAATGTTTGGTTCAGATGAAACTAAATCCTTTAATTTCCGTGAATATCAAGTAAGAAAATTTACTGCTTCAGTAGCATCATGTTCTGCCAGCTGTGATAGATAATGCAAAATGTTTCAATCATTTTACCTTAGATTTCATTTCATGGACATGTAGGTATGAATAGTCTGCTTTTACATCATAAAAATTCAAACAGAAGGTATACGCATATCAATAAACTGAACTCAATGCTAAAAACCATTAAAGTACACTTAGACAGAGAGCTCAATCTAGTGAAACACTTTGTTAAGTTGGTCACATTTAACTTGATATCACTGTTTGTTACCAAACTGCACCGAGATCCTGAAAAAAAATGTGCAAGTTCAGTTTATTTAAAAAAGAATTCAATGGAAGAAAATAAGCTGATTACTGAAGTAAATGTAGAATATGTCTATTAATCACAGATGCCCCTGCTTGTGAAAAAAATGAGTAAACTTCCACATATAGATGCAGGATTCGCGTAATTTTGACCGTTTTGTGACCATAAGCATTGTGAATAAGTTTCAAAACATTTGGCTGAGGCAAATTAAAGTTAAAGAACAGAAACAATAGATTTAGCAGTTTTCCTATCTCAAGGCTCCGGGTTGACATTTGTATCATTGGTACTCGTACCACAATTTTTACATATAAAAAAAAACATGAACAGTGACGCCATTGTGACCCAATATTGAGCTTCACAGATCTGTGTTATGGGGTAATGTGAATCGCGTATAAGGTTCATAACATTTGATTGAGTCAGACTTATTTAAGACAAAGGAAACGAAATAGTCAGCACTTCTTATATTTTTTAAAGGGACATGATAACTCTTGAACGGTAAAAGTGACACTTAAAAATTTCAAATTTGATTTTGTGTTGAGGTGGGGATCCCGCTTACATGTTCAACCCCGCCTTATTCGGTATGTATGTGCTTGTGGTAAGTCAGGAGCCTGTAATTCAATGAATGTCGTTTTTTAAGTGTTACATACTTGTTTTTCGTTCATTTTTTTTACATAAATTTGTTCGTTTATTTTCTCGTTTGAATATTGTTTTACAATGTCATTTCAGTGCCTTTTATTGCTAACTATATGCGGTATTGACTTTGCTCATTGTTCAAAGCTGCATATGACCCATAGTTTTTAGTGTTTGTGTGATCTGGTCTTTTGTGGAGAGTTCTTATTGGCACTCATGCCACATACGGGGGAGGGTTGGGATCCCGCTAACATGTTTAACCCCGCCTTATTTTATATGCACGTGCCTATTTTGTTTTTCGTTTATTTTTGGTACATAACTTATACCGTTTGTTTTCTCGTTTGAATTGTTTTACATTGTCATGTCGGTGCCTTTAAAAGCTGACTTTGCGGTATGAACCTTGCCCATTGTTGAAGACCGTGTTGGTGACCTAGGCTACATTGTATAATTGTTAATTTCTGTGTCATTTAGTTTCTTGTGGAGAGTTCTCATTGGCACTCATGCATCAGCTCCTTTTATATATTGTGTTTAGGTTTTGAAGTATTTGATTGAGGCAAACTAAAGTAAGAAGAGCAGAACTCGTTTTTATGGGAGATTCGGGACAGACGGACTAGTGTAACTCTTTATGTTCCTAAATCATGGCGCCAACACAGAAGTTCTTACTATTGTGCTGGTGATACATATCCCACTAGCACTGTCATTAACACATGTACAATTAATTTTATTATAAAAATAATATTCAATCTTAATCTTGATTTCTTTATTTTTGGCCGAATGATTATATGCATGCCCTTCACAACGACTGAATGAGTATCAAATTTGCCAATTTATTGTACATAATTATACATTTTATTATATTTATAACTTTTTTTCCAACTAATTAAAGCTTATCAACTTATTGATCATAACTTTCCTTTATATGTCTTTTAACATTCTGTTTTGAACAAAAAGATTTCTAACATATACTTCACATGTATTTCTTTCAAATCTGACATTATTAAAAATCCATTAAATAAATTCAGTCGAACTTGATAATAAATGTGCAATCAAATATATATGCAAGTCGTCAACTGGTCAAGTGGCTAGATGCACTTATCGTTAGCCATATAAACAACATGTCCTAATTGGGTGGTTTTAAAACTTCTAGCATAGGTGGATCCAGGGGGCGCCCCCCAAACCCTTTGTGGGGGGAATTTGGTTGATTATATAGGGAATCATTGAAGCATGAATGAAGCGGGCCCCCTTAGGAAAAGTTCTGGATCCGCCACTGTCTAGACATATTTACGTAAATAAGGGATGAGTAAAGGGAAAAAAAAAGAAAACAGCATGACTGAATTAAATAAAAAGATGTTCGATGTACTGTATACTTCGGTTTGTTTTAAAAATATATACGATGCTTTATTTTTATCTAGTTTTCTTATCAAAATAATTAAAATGAGAAAATAAATACCTTATAGCTTCCTTTACCGTCGATGCTAAAATGTTTAATGTTATAAAATAATTTTAGCGTCTTTGACCTACTTTACCTTTTTATTCGGAGACTTGCGGTTATCTTCTGTTACGTTCAACGAGAACATTAGAATGATCTAGAATAGAACCAAGATGGAACCAAGAGCGGATCCAGGGGGGGGGGGGGGTCATTCGTGGGAAAAACTTGGTTGATTATATAGGGAATCATTGAAGCATGACTGAAGCGGGCCCCCCTTAGGAAAAGTTCTGGATCCACCACTGTCTAGACATATTTACGTAAATAAGGGATGAGTAAAGGGAAAAAAAAGAAAACAAAATGACTGAATTAAATAAAAGGATGTTCGATATACTGTATACTTCGGTTTGTTTTAAAAATCTATACGATGCTTTATTTTTATCTAGTTTCCTTATCAAAATAATTAAAATGAGAAGATAAATACCTTATAGCTTCCTTTACCGTCGATGCTAAAATGTTTAATGTTATAAAATAATTTTAGCGTCTTTGACCTACTTTACCTTTTTATTCGGAGACTTGCGGTTATTTTCTGTTATGTTCAACGGGAACATTCGGAATTCTCATGACTTTTTATACCTTCAATGTATTTTCCAAATCATTTATTTATTTAGTATATTTATATATAATTTTTTACTAATTTTTTTTCTTAAAAAAAACCGGTGGTAATTCTGTTTTCACTTGATTTCTGTATAATGCATATTTTTTTTTTTCTGTAATCAATATTTTTCAACCTGATTCTTTAATTGTTTGCATAGTTATTGAAAATTCTTGTATTTTTAAAACCCGCTGTTTTTATATGTTTGACCTATTTTTCGGTTCTCTCTATCTTTATTCTTTTTATCTATTATTCTATATTCTGTAAACCACATTCAGAACCTCCTTTATCTGACTGCATTGCTTAACATCACATGATCATGCTTATTTTTTATTTCTTGTGTTATGCTGTAACACTATTGTATCAAATTAGAGGGACGTTATGATGTAACACCACTGTGTGTCTCAGATAAGAGGGAGGCTCCGGTTCGACCAAATATCTTAAACCACACTGTCACTGTATATAAATTATGTGTACCTGTCCCAAGTCAGTAGCCTGCATACACTTTGGTTGTTGTTGCTTGTAGCTGAATTTTATATTACATCTTATTTCCTAATGCACGTAAAGCAAGACTTTGTTTAGCCTTTTTGCTTTGTTTGAATAGCGTACAATTGTAATTGGTATAACGTCCAATCAAACTTACATATATGTAATTATGTGTACAGGTTAAATATGCTTATATATATATATATTGTTTAAAGATGTCAATGTAAACTACAAAGCTTGAATTAACGTTATACAAATAGAGCAAGCAAGCCTACCAAAGTTTACATTACAAGCATTCGGAAATTAGCTGTATTTTGAGAGCCGTGGTGTAGTGGTTAGCGCATCGGACTACTAACACAAAGATTCCTGGTTTGATTCCCGTTTGGGATTAAAATTTCAGGAACTCAATTTTCGGCTCTCCCTTGACACCATTTGCGAGTATGGTCTTGAGGAAACGATGATAGTCCGTCGGAAGGGGACGATAAATGGCTGACCCGTGTTATGAGAGAGTCATATCTCTTGGACGTTAAAGACACCCTTGTAGATTTCTACAAAGAGTAGGCTAATGCCGCTACAAGGCAGCACTCGCACCCGCAAAGTGGAAAGGGATTAATATAAGTTGCAAAACTTGTTTCCCAATCCACTATTATAAATAAATAGGTTTAAACTAAACCACCAAAGTTTTACTTTACAAGCATTCGGAAATTAGCTGTATTACTTAACAAATTGTTTTGTTTATCCATCTCGACATTACTTGATCTTGACCTTTTTTTAAATCTATAATTTTTTGATTTACATATTATGAATTATATAAAAGTTAGACTCTTGACTTTTAAAATCAACAATATATGTATGATGATTCACCTTAGTCACCATTCGGCTAGTATTAGCATCAGCATCAGACATCTGCTTTTCCTTCATGAATGTTGGCATAGTTGCTTTGAAACCAAGCTCCTCTAATAAATTAACGGAATCTCCAAAGCCTCTGTCCACAACAAATAAATGTTTTCGTTAACAAAACTTTTGATGTCATCTACGTTACATTTCATCATGTGATTTAGAATTGAGGCATCATTGTTTCTGGATAAGGACCAAGAATAGACACAAAATAGCCAGTTGTTGAAACAACGACCATTGGTTTTACAAGTGGTATGGACTGATGAAGGCTGAACGATTTTCTTTGAAAATAAAAATTATTGCTCTTCTGGATAAAAATATAAGTACCATCTAATACAAGTATCATATTATCATCATCAGCATCTAGAAGTGTTTCTGCCAGCGGTCTGGTGTGGTCCTTTATAATTTGCTCACGTGTAATACTTTCAAAACCAATATACAATGGTACAAATGATCTCATTAACGCTTGTCTAACAGTATTTAAAGCTTTTGGTATACTTGAAATGCTGACCTTGAAGAGGGTTGACATGAGTTTATTAGACAATACACACTTAATTTTAATCAAGAATAAGCAAACCGATGTCTTTGGAGTACGAGAAAGAGTACTTTTGATAATAATACATGCAAACATATATCTTCAAATTGTTGATGGTAAAGTCCTGTCAAGTTTTTGCAGTCAGTTTCACCAATATTATCAATGTCTATCTTGTTTTGATTTTGTTTTTGGCATGTCTCTCTCATGTGTGTCAATAGATGTTCAGTTAGATGACGAGTTTTCAGACTTTGACATTATATCAAAACATTCCGTTTTAAGAAACCCTTTTTCCTATATAACCATCAACAAATGATTGAAAACGTGCATCAGATGATACCCATACCTGCCAACTGTCACTATTTGCGTGAGATTTCCCCAATGGAGGCTACCAAATTGAAATTTTGAATGAGCAATTTGTCCACAATTTTAAACAAAACAATTAATTTTACAATGACTGTAGGCTTGTAATAGTATGAAGAATCCAAAAAATAACATTAAAATGTATTTGACCCCCTTGAAGGTTTTCTGGGACTAGGTCAGCCATTTTGCACGCAAAACCCCCATGGACATTTTGAAAAGTTTGCAGGTATGGACACCACAAGAAACTTTGGGCCTGTTTTTTTGCATACAACACATCTAGCATGACTGTTTGAGGCACCTGGTATATTAAGGCAAACAGACAGAGGACTTGAAAGCTGCTTTGAAGTTTTTGCATTTTTTGGAGGAATAAACTCCTGTTCACAGTCATCTTGTGTAGTCCTGGTAACTTTCATAGGTCTACTTTTTTCTGCATTATGATATTTATGCATACAACCAGTGCATATTATATCATTATGTGAAATATTTTTAATAAACAATTTGTTTTGTAAAAGCCGCTTAACTGCTGGATAAATACCTTTTCTTTCCTTTGGCTTTGTTCTTTTACTGCATACAATGCAGTTGTAATGCTAAAACAATTCTAAAAAGATGAAGAGAAAAATTGTTAGAAAATGCATATATGCTAACATGTCAAACCGAAGACATTCAGAGCCAATGAGGAAAAAATTCATTTCTATTTTAATCAAAGAACTTTAGTGAGCAAGCTCATATACCCAATGTACGGAAGCCGGTACGTGTCAGGGTGGAATTTTTATTTTAAGTCGTTATACAGACGTAGTTAACTTGTTATAACGACGTAGCTTATCTAACTAACAATTTAACTAACTTTTTTTTAACGACTTAGCTAGTCTAGCTCCTTGTAACAACTTAGCTAACTTGTTATAACGACTTAGCTAGTCTAACTCGTTTTAAAAACTTAGCTAAGTTATTAGCACGACTTAGATTATCTATCTCGTTATAATAACTTAGCTAACCTGTTTTATATGACTTAGCTTACTGGTTTAAACAACGTGGCTAACTCGTTAAAAAAAACTAAGCTAACTTGTTATAATGACTTATCTTGTTTTACTCGTTCATATGTCGTTGTAACAACCAAGCTTACTCGTTATAACAAATAAGCTAAGTCGTTTAAATGACTTAGCTAACTTGTTAAAATGACTTAAGCTCACGAATTAGCTGACTTGTTATAACAACTTAGCTAATCTAACTGGTTGATAACAAGTTAGGTAAGTAGTTTAAATGAGTAAGCTTAGTTGTTTCAATAAGTCAGGTAAGTCGTTTGATCATGTTAATTGTTTAAACGAGGAAGCTAAGTTGTTATAACGAGAGAGATATGATAATTCGTTAAATCAACTCACGACTTAAAAACAAAATTCAACCCTGACATTAACCGGCTTCCGTACAAATGTGCCCTCACATTGTACACATTTAAATTCAAGTTTGGATGAAATCCTACAAAAAGGTTTTACAAATCTACTAATTGTTCATAAGTCCCCAATCTAGAAAAATTGACAAAATAAAATAATTTCTGTAAAGGTATGTTTAATCCAAGCTATCGTTGTTACAAACAGCCTCTGCAAATAGCATTACAGTGTTTAGTAAAGCTGACAAAATATGAAGGTGTTTTTTTTATGTATTACATATATGTATATATGACAGACCGTGGCCGGTCTGACGGACGGACCTGTCTCACACAAACGACTACACAACTGTGTATGGCATAACTAAAATTAACTTATAGCACATGTTGGACGTATATAAGACTCATCTACACTATTTTAAATTGACTTGTATATGTTTTTGGTTGGTGTCTGTTTTATGATACTGTAATTATTTTTCTCACGCTGTGCTTTAAAAGCAATTTATAGATTGTAATTAAGTAATACAGTTTGAAAATGCAACAAATGTTTTTAACAACCTTTACTGGCTATGTACAGCCCTTGCACTGTCGGTAATTTAACGTCAACCAGTTTCCAACGTCCGACATGTCTCCCTTAGCACAATATATTTCTTTAAGTACGGTTGATTTTGATAAAGTAAACAACAAAATTATAAAACATTCAAGACTTATTTTAAAGTTATATCTCTATTTAAGTCATAAAATAAACAGAATTAATAGTTTTATCCATTAAAGAGGTAAACTTGATGTATTTGTTTGACTTTTTTGTCTTTTTTTCATCTGTGTAAAATAAAGGGAGGTAATCGATTTTTTGGACAACATTTTTACTGTTTGCTTTGTATTTAGATCCTCTTTTAATCTTGTTCTGTAGAGTTTAAATGAAAGTCATTCATTTTTAAATTGTTTTTTTTTTTCCAAATAATTCATCAGCATAGCTTTGATAGAATAACAAGTTGTTCTACATTGATATGCCACAGTTTGTCAATGAGCCTGTAGGTCCTTCATACCGGTGCTTGCAAGTAAAGCCAAGCTCACAATAGCCAATATTGGTGTTGACTAACTATGACTAACGAAGAGAAAAAGCGGCTTTACTATTAATAAAAATGTGTTCCATTTATTTCTGAAAAGAATACACAAATTGCGAAACGTCGTCTGCTATGACCACTTGAAGACTTAGACTTGGAAGCTTTTTTTTTCTTGTTTTTTATGTAATTGTTATTTATGCTGTGTTCATGATATAATCTGTTTACATAAAGATTGATACTTACTTTCCTATCCTGGATTATAACATAACATTGCTGTGATTAAGATACAAATAATTAAACTCTTCTGCTACTGCGGTCAACATCTATACTATTAAACGAGAAGACCTCATTTTTGGTGTCGCTTCTCTTCTTTCCACAATAAATTAATCAACACGCCTCTGTGTCCTATAGGTACAGTGAATAGTCGCATTTGTCATCCATTCATATGATTATTCAGATTGAGTTATTTTGGGAGAAAAACGAGAAAAAAGGCATCCGGATATTGTCCCGTCATTGGACGAAATTTTATGTCTGATTAGACTTCCGGTTTGCGTTTTTCTGTATACTGTATTTTAAGAATTCTATCTGATATCTTTTCAAGTTTACTATCCACGGCGGTCACATAGTTTATTAAATAGAGAGGGTCTGTATACTATATCAATGACCACCATGGATCGATTAGTAAACTTAAAATTGAAAGTAAATACACTATATTTATATAGTAATGAATGTTCATAATATACAGATTTATATAAGCGCTAAAATTATTCATGTGAACTTTTGATGCCTTTTCTGAAATTCTCCAGTTATTAAATCTTTTACAAAATTCATTGATTACAAAAAAAGAAGATGTGGTATGATAGCCATGTTGAGACAACTCTCCACAAGAGACCAAAATGATACAGAAATTAACAACTATTATAGTTCATCGTACGACCTTCAACAATTGAGCAAAGCCCATACCGCATAATCAGCTTTAAAAGGCCCTGAACTGACAAGGTAACACAATCCAAACCAGAAAACTAGCGGCCGTATTGATGTACAAAAAATGAACGAAATACAAATATGTAACACATAAACAAACGACAACCACTGAATTACAGGCTCCTTACTTAAATGTTCATAACATACTCAATGTATTATGTTCATATTGAAATTGATAGAAAACCAAAAAATGGGAATTTTGGAAATAAAGGAGGAGGGATATAAAAAAAAACATTTTCCTGTCCCCAATAACCTATGACTTATGATACTTTTGCTGAAATTCCCCACTATATGTATTATGTTCATATTGAAATTGATAGAAAACCAAAATTGGGAATTTTGGAAATAAAGGAGGAGGGATAAAAAAAACACATTTTCCTGTCCCCAATAACCTTTGACTTATGACACTTTTGCTGAAATTCTCCAGTCATTTAATATTTTACATAATTCTTCCAACAACACTTTACATACTATAAACTACGCTCTGAATGCCCGCGATTTCGCGGGTGTGTTCTAGTCTATTATAATAACAATTTTAAGCAGGATATCCCTAACCCCTTTCTTTTGTGGAACGAAACCTCAGTGGCGGATCCATGTATAATTTTTCATAAGGAGGGGCCCGTCAACTGACATAAGAGGGGCACTACAGTCATAATTCAGTGATTCCCTATGTAATCAACCATTTTGTTTCCACAAAAACGGGGAGGGGGGCCTCTGGGTCTTATGAACCTTGTGCTTTAAATTATAGATATTATTACTAGTATACTGATATTCCGAAAATCATTAAAAATACCCATTTGAAAGTTTCACCAACGATAGCAGAGGAAAATTATCTTTTCTACTTTGTGCGTCCGTTCGTTTGTCCGTTGTCCGTTTGTCCCGATTTAGGTTAAAGTTTTTGGTCAAGGTAGTTTTTTTATGAATTTGAAGTCCAATCAACTCGAAACTAAGTACACATTTTCCCTATATTATGATCTTATTAGAGTTTTGGCCCCAATTTCAGGATCTACTGAAAATAGATAATGATAGTGCGAACCAACAGAATCAAACCAAACCCTTTTTAAGGCTGATTATGAGGTATCGGCTTTGCTCTTTGTCGAAGGCCGTACGGTGACTCATAGATGTTAATTTCTGTGTCATTTTTGTCTTTTGTGGGGAGTTGTTTCATTGGCAACCATACCACATCTTAATTCTTTTTTATAATTCTGCTCGGAAGCCTACTTTGACCTCCCCGTGGGTATGTTACAACAGTTATATGCATGTCCCTATATGACAATGTAAAACAATTCAAACGAGAAAAACTTACGGCTTAATTTGTGTACAATACATGAACGAAAAACAAATATGAAACACATAAACAAACGACAACCATTAATTAAAAGCTCCTGATTTGGGACAGGCACATTACATAATGTTTCGGGGTTAACATGTTAGCGGGATCCCAACCCTCGCCCTAACGTGGGACAATGGTATAACTGTTTAAAAAAATACTAGTAAAAGATAAAAGCACTCTGTTTACATCCATGAAAATCTGCACCGTTATTCTTACAGTTTTCAACGCGTGTAGCCGACCAGCAATGAGATAGCTAACTTGAAGTTCAGCATATATAAGTACAACATCTTAGAATGCATGGATGACGGATTCGAGCGCAAGACATAATGTCAAACGTGAAGCAATCCTAAATTCCCTTTGGGAAGGAATGGTCACCGAAAAAAACTGCGATAGCCATTTACCAATTTCACTTGAGTTTTCTCTATACTAGCCCAACAGACTTGACCCCCTCCACACACACACACCAGTTATTTATGCACCAGATGAAAATGACAACAGCCTATTTGCATGTGCAGGGAACAACTACAATTTATAACACGTGTATATAAATGGCGAACAGAAGAGTTTATAATAATAATGATAACAATAATAGTAATCGGCGCAAAAGAAAGATCGAATATTTTAAAAAATGTTGAAATTCAATACTGGTCACTTTTCTTTTTCACAATTGACAAGAATTTTACATGAGAGGGCTAACAAACCAGCTGGTGGATACAGAAACACGGATACGATCGGACGCCCATGGAAAAGTTTTATGTCATCCGCAACGCATGTCGCGTAGGGTGATACATTTAAGAATTATAAAGAAGAACAGTGCTGACTGCCAGGTTGGCAAAATATATATTGTGCGATATTTTTGACACGATTATTAATAAGAACTTTTTTTTTTCATGTACATGTATGTACTAATTTCCGAAGTTAACAAAAATGAATTCCGATCGTCATCCCGTTCACAAAAATAGTTATATCATACCGCCTATATATGATTATCACACAGTCATGTCCCATGGCGAACAAGGCGGGGTGCAAATAGCAGAAAGAAGTGTGTTTTTTTTATTATTTAACTTATATGTGTTTACGTCATGTATTTAAAATTTGGGCGAATGAAAAAAAGTATGTATTAGCGAAAATGAAAAGATGTTCATCGAATAGTTTAGAAAGACAACGGCAATTTAGATTTGAATGAATATAAAACTATGACAACCTTTTTAGAAACTACATATGCATTCATTTAGCAAAAGCAATACAGAAGTAAAACGTAAATTATATGTGTCTATAAGACACGTTTAAATACCCGAGTCATAGTTGATTTAGTCCAATTATTAGTTATAATGTATATGAATGTATATTTGAAAAAAAAATCCTATATATATATATAAAAGAAGATGTGGTATGAATGCCAACAAGACAACTCTCCACAAGAGACCAAAATGACACAGAAATTAACAATTATAGGTTACCTTACGGCCTTCAACAATGAGATAGGCCAATACCGCATAGTCAGCTATAAGAAAAGAAAATGTAAAACCATTCAAAAGAGAGAACTAACGGCCTTATTTATATAAAAAAAAAATGAACGAAAAACAAATATGTAACACATAAACAAACTACAACCACTGAATTACAGGCTCCTGATTTGGGACAGGCACATTCTTATATAATGTGGCGGGGTTAAACCTGTTAGTGGGATTCCAACCCCATCCTAACATGGGACAATAGTATAACAGTACAACATAAGAACGAACTATTAAAATCGGTTGAAAATGGCTTTTACTCATCAGATGACAAAACTACAAGTGGACGTGGCCGGGTACTTATACATCCCCCAACAAAAAGACAATATAGGAACATATCTTAAAGTACTTGCAGTTAACTGACAGCTAGTTCAAATCCACTGACAACTAATAAAACAAATCATGCATCTAAGACTAAATATGGACTTGCACATCACTATTATGCGTATAAACATCCCAGTTGCGGAACTAGAAATTTTCATAAGTGGGTCTCAGTGACTGCCGAAAAGGCGGCTTGTGCCAGTCATGTTTCAGTGCTTCTCTTTATAATCAACAAAAAAAAGGGGGGGCACCTGCTACCGCATTTCTTTGATACGCCTCTGCATCCTACAAGATATCAAAGTCGTTGCTTAAAAATTTGCAGGAGTAGCTTTAGATGCTGGTAATATACATAATTGTTAAGGTTCAACTTCCTGGCATTTAAGAATATTTGACAAAAATCAAGATGCCTAGGAATATATGCATGCTCAATTGTATGTTCAGGCAACCTCTGAATTATTAAAACTATAAATTTATAGTTAAAAAAATGTCGGAAGAGGAAGCAGGACAAACCATGATCTCTCTCTACATTTTATAATAAAATGTATCCAACTACCTTGCATTTTGAGGACATTTGACTTGAAATGTTTCAGTTGCAACTCAAAATCTGTACGAGGTGATAGCCAGACAAACCAATCTATAGCTTGACGAATAGACGAACGGGTAGACAAACGAACATGTAGGCGATAAATTAATATGCGTACCCTTCGATGAAAGTGAGGTCTTAAAAAATAAGCTTGAAATTGCAGTTGATACTTATAAAAAATCAAAACTTCATAGTGCTCAGTTTACTTAAACATTTCCTTTCAGCTTTATAACCATGAATTCTAAGATTTCTAAAACTGTAATAAATTTGAGTCTCTGAATTGAAAGTTATTTTTCAGGGATTCGATGGTTGCTTTCTGTCAAATTGGGTTTTTTGTTTTGTTCTTGTTTTCACATACTCTAGGCTATTGTTTCACATTTTGTCACTTCGGGACATTTTATAAATTATTACGTATATACATTTCGCATGTGTTGGTTAATTGTCGAAGGTCGTACGTCGAGTTTTTCGATTGATTCGACGGGTGCATGGAAAGTTACAATACATGTGCCGGATCGGCAATTATACAACATTTTCTGTTATATCCGTATTTTGCGTGGAATTCTCGCCACGTTGAAGACCCATTGGATGCCTTCATCTACCGTCTACTTGTTGTCGAGTCGTTGTCTCTTTTACTTATTTTCAATAGCTGCAAATGTTAAATAACACCAAGATTAAAAACGCCAACAGCTAGTGTATAGCTCGGTTGGTATAGGCGGATCCATTTTTTTTTTTGGGGGGGGGAGGGGGCGGGCCCGGGTCCCCTTTCGTAGGATTTTTTTTATTGATTATATACTATATAGGGAATCACTGACTGGAGAGACCCCCCACCTAAGGTCAGGCAGCACCCTGTCATGTATTTGTTTAAAAAAATATATATATTGCCATTCCCTCTAAAAACGAAGCTGAATGCGTAAATCCTCTTTTTAGAAAAGTAACATTGTTTCATTTTTACAACTTATTTTCAATACTGCAAAGGTTAAATAACACCCAGATTAAAAGCGCCAACAGCTAGTGTATAGCTCGGTTGGTATATTTAATAGAAAGATAATACATTTGTATATAGTATTTGTAAATATCGTAAATTAACTCATCAAAAATACCAGGATTGAAATTTTACATTTGCGACAGACGGATATTTCGTCTACAAAAAACTCATCAGTGACGCTCGACTTAAAAAAAAAATAAGGCCAAATGAAACTGACCATTTAACTTCAAAAAGGGCGAAGTGCAAACATTTTATTAGTTTTGAACACTATCCTCTTGACCACAATATGTGTTTTCATCAAAATCGGAAATGATAATATTTTATTAGGAAAAATCTTTACCTACGTCTCATTATACTATTAACAAATTCAAAATATACTGCTTTACAAAAAAGTTAAACAACAGATACATTTCTTTTCTGTGATAATTAGATCACTTGCATACTTCTAACACACACACAGACAATATGTGTTGTTTATTTGTTGAAATATATTAAAATATGCGCTGTTGAACTTATATTACGCAGTGTAGTATATAAACGTGTATACCAAATACAAATTTATACATTGTTTAATTTCCTGTTGTGTTTGATAATGACCCAGTGACCTATAACTTTTATAATAAATAAACCACATTGGCAACGTTTCTGAATCAGTATAAAAAGTATGAATTATTTGTTAAACTAGTGTAAAATGTGGTGTGGAATTTCATAACTGGTAAAGGCAAAGATATCCGGCTAATTAAATTGACCCGATGAGCTGACATGATGTTGAATTTATTTTGGAAATATTACACTTAGTCTAAGTTTACAATTTTTCATTATCAATCTTTGTTTTGTTTATGTATTTGCCATAATCAAAATTGTTTTTTGTTTGTTTTGCAAATAAAAAAATGTAATGTTGAATTTTTTAATGAGAGAACCTTAAATAATCCATTATTTTCATTTTTTTTCTTTACTGAAAAAAATGGTAATACTAAATCCATTACAGCACAACCAAGTAAAACATTGTCATTTTTAGTTTATACTTAAATCATAACTGAGATCATAGAACATTTCTAATCCGACAAAATGAAGATAAAAAAAAAATCGTTTAGGAGGGGTATGCGTTGTTAAATGTTGTGCAAATGGAATGAATAATTCCCCTATTCAATCATTCTTCTGAACAATTATTTGACAAAATGGGGGGCTTTAATAACTGTAACCCTAGCTTGCTCTACAACATAATACATCCCCAAAAAGAATATAGATTTCGTATTCATATAAGTCTGAAAATCAAACCCAATAGTTAGAATTAGATTTTTAGGCTGACAAATATTTTTTGTCAATTTACATTTGCACAAGTGTCTACATGTTCACTGTTGTTCAATCATCCACTAGTCTGTTTTAACTTTCATAAGTCTTTCTTATAGACCCCTAGTCTGTCCATATGATTTTCAACAGTCAGACTAGGTCCATAAGTCTCTACGTTTTAACCACGGTCTCTATGTGTCCGTCAGTCTGTCCCCGTGTTTACAAGTCGATCTTCATGTTTACCCGCCAGGTTACGTTTCTAGTTTGCCTACATGTCCTACCACCAGTCTGCGTATATATATACCAGTCTGGCTACAAGTCTACCAGAATATTATTTGCATCATTGACTAAGTCTGTCTAGATATGTCGTCTGGTGGATTTGCTTATCATTAAATTCTGAAGATGATGATATTCCTCGTAGTAAAATCGTTATTACAATGTACCAGTACTTTAGTCTATCAGTTTCCATCTCCATGCAAGACTCGGGGTCTGATGAAGGTTCTACACAGTTAAAGATTCGTATATACAGTCCTTCTGAACATCTCGGTCAGAAGCGAAAGAATTTGCCCGGGGCATGTGGAAGACCAGTAGATATTGACACACCAAATTCAAGAATTTCAACACCTATCTCATTTAACACCAACATTACACAATAATGTCAACATGGAGTCAGAAACTGAGGTAACATTAAGTTAATTTAGAAGTCAATATCTTGCATATTTCTGTATACAGTTTATAATGCATATATTACTGGCATGAATCAAGGATTTGTATAGTAATGTGATGAACTTGGTTCACCTGTTTTATTGTACTAGTGTTCATCTTCTTATTTCTTTTATCAAGCTGAAACATTGTTATACGAACTTGTTATGTTGGAAAATTGAACGGTTGTCTACTTTCGGTTTTGTTTTGTTTACATTGCTATGGATATTTATAATATTTAGAATCAGTAACGGACCGGTCGTGGTTAGCATACCCGGAAATATTCCGATCGGTAGTCGTAAACATAAGGGCCGTCATTCAAACGTTTTAGCATTAAGGGTTAGGTAATTATAAACACTCATATGAATAAGACATATGGTATCGTCCAAATTAAATGGTATGGTCCAAAACCTTAGTATATAAGCTGATGTGCTGTCAGAACAAGGGTCGCTTGATGGATAATCCAGACGCCTTAAAGAAGGGAAAAGGTAATTATTTACACTTTATAAAAGAATTAATAGAATCTGAAGAAGAATCTATCTGCGTACCTGAATAAGGTTGCAGGAGTATTAAAGTTGTATTTACGCACCGGGTAATAGGTGCATAGGCGACTGTGCGGAAATACGTGCACTGGTTAGGCAGTGCACAGGCTGAATAAGCCAGATTGTGCACAGGATAGCGGTGCACAGGATAGTAGCGCATAGGTAGACATTATCAAGGTTTGGAATAGTGCACAGGTTAGCACTGGTTGTTGCTTATAGTCCGGCCGATTGGTGCAGATATAGAGCAGAATTGCTCACTTGATGAGGAAATCATGAAACTTTGCATAGTAGTTCTTGGTTATATACCCTTTGATTTCAGCTATGGACCCACTCTGAAAAATCCAATATGGCTGCCATTTTCAAGATGGCGGAAAAGCGGTATAGAATTCAAGATTGTCCTAAAGGTATTCTATATAATTTCGGAAATTAAAGTAGTGATTCTCTATAAATGGACTTCATGTTCTTGAATTTGTTTTCAATTAATTTTAAAATATAAAACAATTATAATTTGTATTTCTATAATACATAAGTTGAAAATATGGCTGCATATACAAAAACAAATAGTGAAATTCAAAATTTTAATCAATATGTTACATGTTTTTTTGTGATTGTTCTTTAAACGCTTTCAGTTTCAGGTGGAATAGTAGGTAACTCATCTGAACTTTGAGGCAGTGCCTAGGGCAACTTGTCTCGTGTCGCTTCAATGCCACGTCTTATGTCACTTATCGCGTTTTCATCTGCCGTACCCACTACGTCGTCAAATTATTCTATGTTACCAATAGGTGTACCTTTCTTCAGGCGGATTAAACGATTGCCATCATTTAAAATAGTTAAAGGCAACTATTTCCTTTACCAATTACGTGCGTAACCAATTTGCAACATTTCAGCGAGCATGGTCCTGAAATGCACTCCTAGTCAGCCCCTTGTTTTGTTTTAATAGTAACAGTCATGTTTGAATTTGGCAGAACTGTGATGGTTCGTTTTATGCAATCTATCTGAGTTAAAATCTCGTTCCCACTATTAACAAATGGCGCATGTATCACTTTATTGATGATGGTAATTGTGGAAGTACTCAGGTTTATCACTGCGATCAGTGTGTCCAAAATAACTAGCCTAAGTATAATATCGTCTGTAAATGGCTCTTTGCACAGATCCCATTGTATGTTTACTCTATTAATGTCGAGAGTCGTTCCTTATAATCTTCCCAATAACAAGCTGTTAACCCACACCACGTAGCGTTACGTTATCAAAATCTCCATTTCCTGCCGGAATTAATTTCTCATTTACTAATGTTATCATTGCAGCAGTGTCCACAATCATGCTCACTTTATGGTTATGTATAGTACCTCGTACTACTAAGCTCTTTCAAATGGTTCGCCTGATGATAAAATTGGACGAGGCAGTGGGCCTCTGTTCGAATTTGTGATAAGGTGATGTTTCATGGCCAATAGACTTTGGAATCTGAGTTGTCCTACTGGCCCAACCCTTTGCTCCATTGTTGGGGTTACACTTTGATTTGCTCTGTATCCTGGTGAAGTTGACCGTTGTCTGAAATATTCGGGATTTCTGGAGTTTGTCCGTGGAGATGCTAACCGTTGTCTTTAGGGACTATATGATCTCTAGCTTAGTGGGGGTGTTGCTGATCGATAGGCATTAAGCTTATGTGTACATCATCTGCCGATTCACCGCGATTGTATTGCTCAAGAGATCTTCCACGTTTATATTGATCAGGTGAACTTCCATTGAACTGGTGTTCTTCCATAATTGTTTTATCAGAAGAACCGGGTAATATTGATCGGCCAATCCAAAGTTATGCTGATTAGTTGAAAGCATAATATCAGCTAGTTTTGTGACAATTTGTGTGAGGTTATGCAACTCATAATCCAAAGGACTGTTCATATTTTCTTTATCGGTCGATGGTCATAATTGGCACTTTTTTATCCATTTATCGCCATGTGGTTTGCTTTTGAGGTTTTCAATTGTTTTAACGCCTTGTTGATTGTTTCTGGGTTCCTCTCTATTACATGCCTTGAAGAATCTTTGTCTTTACATCCTCGACGGAATGTTTTTGGTTCCAATCTTGTTTGATCGTCTTTCTTGCTGAAGCGCTGCTCCAAATGAATGTTTTTAAGGCCTTGGAATCATCATCTGTGTTAACCATGCGAGCGTACTCAAAGCCAACATCGGCCTGGCAATCTTGGACCTACACACATTTTTCCTGATTTCCCATTGTCATCTACCGGCAGTTCGTTCAAATGGGTAAATAAACGCCTCCTTAGTGATGGATCCTCTTCAATTGAGCTTTTGCATTTTTGGCAGCTGTGGGCTTCGGCTCCGGTCCCTTGCACAAAGATTTTCTTGCCATCGGGTATATTCTCTCTCCCGTGAAGAGTCTGAATAAAAGGTGCTGCCACACTCTTTTTGTTTCCTCTGCCCTTTCCTGGATCGGTCAATGGTCAACTTGCTGTTATGGGAAGCATATTAGAGCTCCAGAAGCGAACGAGGTTGTCATAATTGGAGTGATAAATCTGGGATTTGCCATTGACTCGACAGGAATGATACCGTAAGTAGGCACTGCATTCGGCATCGGAGAAACTTGAAAGAATCCACCTGCAGCCAATTGTTTCTGTAATGGTGTGCTGATCTAAACCAAATATTATTGACTCATAGTAGATGGTTAGTGTGCGTAAGAAGACACATAAGCCTTTTGCTGGTATCCTTGATTAGTACTAGCGGTTTATAGTATGTTCTTAAATGGAGATTGTTGTTGAACTATTTGAACTGTCTCATACAGGGCTAAGGGCCCTGACATGGGATTTTTGACTTAAGGTGAAGACACCTTTAACAGAGTTGGCGCAGTTGCTGAGATATTGCTTTTATCTGTTTGTTATTAATATTCATTGCCTCTTTCTATTCAGCTTGAAACGTAATGAGACCAACACATATTTTATATATTCGCGCTTCGCTCTATTTTACATTGCGGTAGATCTCAGCTGTTTTTTGAGCGTTTGATTTTCTATCTGCTAAATATTCTTGGTACAATTGTTTAAAAGTCATTTCTGAGCTGTCCTATGTTTAAGCGTCTTCAGATGTGGGTTTCTCAATATCCCCAAGTGATTCAGTTTCTGTCATTTCAATGTTCTTGTCCTTGTTGTTCTCAATTCCTGCCATTTCACTGATATGTGTTTAACTGATTCTCAATTCACAGTTTAATGTCTCAAATTGCAAAATATTGCCACCCAAGAGATAAGATAGACACTGAATAACATCTTAAGGCAGATAAATCTCCGATCACAGCTTTTATGTGTGACCCAAGACAACAAATAGTGCAGCTTTTAATGAAAGCTACTACTGCAGCTTTTTATGAAAGCTACTACTTTGTGTATGAAATGACAATCCAGGCAAAATCACAAAGGACAGAACTGGGACAGATCCTAAATGACACTTTACATCAATAAAATGATTATATTCAGATCAATTCTCAATAATGAATATTTGCTTATTTTTCAAGGCGGCCATTATGCAAATAGCCGCCATTTTGTTTTTCAATAACAGATCAAAACAAAATCTTGCTAAGTACACCAAGTCATTCAAATATGTTGATTTTTGTGCACCCAGCATCAAATCCACTGTGGTTTGTGCAATACTGGAAAATATTTTAGAACCTACGGCAGCCATCTTGAAATAAGCCGCCATATTGAATTTAGAGGGTGGGTCCATAGCTAATATTGCTCTGTACACAAAAATGTACCATTATGCAAAAAATTGTGCTTTCCTCATTATTTGAGCAATTTTTTCACCGATCGGCCGGACTATTAACACAGGGTCTGTTCAAAGACATCAACACGTCCCACAAGTTGTTAGTGTGTGTCAGAGACAAAAGTTAACAAATTAAAGATAAAAATATAAGAAACGGTGCAGCTTCCAATATCCAGGTGTAAACTTTGGTACGATACCCAGAAGTCACTACCCCGAGTACGTGACAGTAAGAAGGTTCTTACTATCATCGGAACTTTGGTTTGTTGGTTACACGCCATTATTCCGACATCCCATTAGTCCGACAGCCCATTGGTCCGACAACCAATTAGTCCGACAACCCAATAGTCCGACAGCCTAATACTCCGACAACCCATTGCTCTTACAGCCCAGTACTCCGACAACCCATTGCTCCGACAGCCCAATACTCCGACAACCTATAAGTCCGACACTCATCAAGTGAAGTATCAGGATATCAGGGTAAAATAAAATTTGTCTGTCTGTATTATTACGTTTATATTTGTAATAACATATTTCTAACATATATAGAAAAGAATGTTTCATTTTCCAAATTAAAGGATCTATGTAAACAAGAACAACCATTGATGGTGCGAGCTACTGATGATACCCCTGCCCAAAGATTTCGGTAGATAGAAAGTTTTTGAGTTGTAAATCTGAAAAAGCATCACACAGTATAACTGACTTATATAAATCTTGAAACCAAATATCAGAAATCATTGTATTGTAGTTTCTGAGAAAAATGTGACAAAAATTTACAACTTGGCTGTCATGTAATGAGTAATGAGTTTGAAAAAGCATCACACGATATAACTGACTTCAATAAACCTTTTAGAAATCCTTGTAATGTAGTTCATGAAAAAGATGCAAAGAAAATATTGATGGGACGGGCGGGTTTACTGACGGACGGACTGTTGGACGGACGGACAGACAGAGATAAAACAGTATACCCCCACTTTTTCGAAGCGGTGGTCTAATGATTGGGTCAACATTAAGACATTACAATACTAATATGATATTTTTATATTTTTAGCAATATAAGCCTCAGTCACAATCGGAGCTAAGACCAATAGAAAAAACTAACATATTAATATCAAATAACAGTCAGTATCCAGACATGTACTACATTATTCAAAAGAACTTCACGAAGGGACTAAATGTTTAGTTCAATTATTGTAATTACCAAAAATTCTGCATAAAGATCTTTAATATTCAGTTATCAGAATGCGAATTCTTATTATTGAGATAATAACCCTTTCGCATTATTTGCATTAATTAAAACATCACAATAATTCCTGAATTTACAGTATCATAAAGATCCAGATTGCTGATCATAAAATCAGATAAATAATGTTTTGTAAAATAAGATATCACATAAATTGATACAGATTGCAACAAAGATCTCAACCTCATATCAAATTCATAGATAAGTGATCAAGGTTGAAGTTACCTGATTATGGATATTATTGTCAAAGTCAAGTTTTGAAAGTTTGTGTTTTTTTAATAACTAAGTACATGTACATGCACTAGGAAAGCCATGTGTATATGCTACATAGTGTAATCAATAGGTCTACTATATTTGGTGTATTGGAATGATTATTAAATGTATAAATTGAAATTTTGAATAAGAGGATGTGACATGATTGTAAATGAGACACTCCACAAGAGACCAAATAACAAAGAAATAATTTTAGGTCTCCAATAGTTATCAAAGGTACCAGGATTATAATGTTGTACGCCAGACGCACGTTTCGTCTACATAAGACTCATCAGTGACGCTCATATCAAAATATTTATCAAGCCAAACAAGTACAAAGTTGAAGAGCATTGAGGATACAAAATTCCAAAAAGTTGTGCCAAATACGGCTAAGGTAATCTATGCCTGGAATCAGAAAATCCTTAGTTTTTTCAAAAATTTTAAGTTTGGGAAACAGGAAATTTATAAAAATGACCACATTATTGATATTCATGTCAACACCGAAGTGTTGACTACTGGGCTGGTGATACCCTCGGGGACGAAACGTCCACCAGCAGTGGCATCGACCCAGTGGTGTAAATAGTTATCAAAGGTACCAGGATTATAATTTTGTACGCCAGACGCGCGTTTCGTCTACATAAGACTCATCAGTGACGCTCAAAATATTTATAAAGCCAAACAAGTACAAAGTTGAAGAGCATTGAGGACCCAAAATTCCAAAAAGTTGTGCCAAATATGGCTAAGGTAATCTATGCCTGGAATCAGAAAATCCTTAGTTTTTTTAAAAATCTAAAGTTTGGGAAACAGGAAATTTATAAAAATGACCACATTATTGATCCAAAACAGCCTTCAACAATGAATAAAACCTTTTCTGCATATAAGGCCTTAAATTGAACAATTTAAAACAATTCAAATAAGAAAACAAACCTCATAATGTATGTGCAAAATAATGAATAAAAATCCAAATATGCCTAGATACTGTAGGGTATATCTGTACGGTGACCTATGGTTGTTAATTTCTGTGTGAGTTTTATCTATTGTGGAGAGTTGTCGCATTGACAATCATACCATATCTTCTTTTTATACGACTGCAAAAAATATTCTAGGATCGAAAAATGGTACATGCATGATGTCGTCATCGTTCTGAAGACATACTGGTTTCCAGACAATAACTTGTGTTTAAGTGAAAAGATCTTTATGAACAGTTTTCAGAAGGTTCAATACTACCAAAAGAAGGTTGGGTTTGATTTTGGTGATGATAGTCCAATCCGATTAGGATTAAGGGTCCAAAAGAAGCATTTTTTCTAGTTTCAGGATAATAAGTAGTGTATACTTGTTTTGATTGCTCTGAACTTGTAATACAATGCTTAATACGACAACTAGAAGGTTGTGATTCATTTTAGGGGTTATGGGGCCAAAAACCAGCATTTTTTTCTAGTTTCCAAACAATAACTTGTGTTCAAGTGTATGGATCTCTCTGAAATTGTACCACAATGTTCCTATTAACAAAGAAAAGACTGGGATTGAATTTGGGGTTAATTGCCTCAAACATGTAGGAATTAGGAGCCGAAAAAGGTCCAATAAAAACATGTTAAAATTAATCGGGTCCAGGACCAATTCAGTATATCTTATCATAATCCTTCGTTTTTAAAATAATTTCCTATGTGCATACATTTAGAGTAATTAAGAACTGGCAAACTCAGTGTATGGTAAATATTTCCGGTTATGGAATACTTTCTTCTGCATTTATGTCCATTTTGTTCTAGAAATTCACACAATTGCATGTTTGTAGTTTAATTATTGTGTTTATTACAAAAAGGTGTTTCGGTTACGGCAATGTAGACCTTAGCCTATTCTTATCAGGTATCCATAGCCTATATGTTTCCTCCATTGTAATATGTAAAATAGCTTCAATTTAATTTCTCTTATGGGGATACGACACCTTTTTATACAATCGTTTTTTTTTCTTTCTTTTTCTTCTTTATGTTAGTTTGTATTGTTTTTTCTTTTTTTTTATTTATAAGCTCTTCAGTCAGTTTATTGTTCGTAATATTTTTATCTCCTTATTTATATCGTCTGTTTATGTATTTTTTTCCTTTTAAATTCGTTAAATACTTTTTTAGACTATTATGTTTTTTTGTATGTAACGCATTTTCTCATTGCTTCTTATACTCTATTTGAGAGATTAAATATCTTTTTTGCTATTCTATTTGAGAACAATTTAGTTATAAAGCAGTCTCTATTTGAGAGATTTCTTTATTTTTGCTATTCTAAAAATAACGGTCTCTATTTGAGAAATTATTACATGTTCTTTTCGCAAATAACTTGTATTATCAATCTCTATTTGAGGGATGATTATTACTGGTTTTTTTTTCACAAAAACATAAAGCCGTCTCTATTTGAGAGATAACTTAACTTTTGCTATTCTATTAATAGCAGTCTCTGCTAAATGTTTAATGGTGAATTAAAAAGAGAAATTCGAAAACGAGACCGTTTTAGAAAATATGCCCTGACATTTAAAAGAGAATCGGATATTGCGAAGTATAAGAAACAGAGAACAGAGTTAACAATTTAAAAAAACTTGCAAAGGAAAGATTTGAAACTAATTTAGATAACCTTATATTGAGTAATGCTCCAAATTCAAAAAAAAAACTATTGGAAAATAATGAAAATGCTGATAAAGTCGAATAAGAGTTCAAATAATATTCCTCCTCTACAAAACATAATAAAAGATGAGGAGTTTAGTGACATAGTTTATGAGGATAGCGAGAAGTGCGACTTATTGAACAAATACTTTGGTTTGATATCTAAACTCGAGGAAGAAAATGTTCCTATTCCAGAGTTTAAAGAAAAAACTAATACTTATATTCAAGATATATACATAAATCAAAATGAAATAATTGATATTATCAAAACTATTGATCCGAATAAGGCATCAGGACCAGATTTGATTAGTCACAGAATGCTGAAAATTTGCCCTAAGAAAGTGGCGGTTCCTTTACAAATAATATTAAATAAATCCCTCCAACAATGTAAGTATCCTTCTAGCTGGAAGATTGCAAATGTTATTGCTATTTTTAAAAAAGGTGATTCGTCATTACCTTCAAACTATAGACCAATTTCTTTAATAAGCTGTGTAGGTAAAATCATGGAACGAATTGTCTTTAAACATGTATATAATCATTTACATATGAATAAACTAATTTATGAATACCAGTCTGGATTTTTAACAAAAAATTCAACTGTACATCAGCTATTAGAAATGTATAATTGTATTCTTAACTCACTAGAAAAGAAGGAAATAAATTGTTTTGTCTTTTGTGATTTTTCGAGAGCTTTTGACAAGGTTTGGCATAGAGGACTCTTGCATTAAATGAAAGCTTACGGAATACATGGTAATCTACTTAACTGGTTTGAGAGTTATCTTTGTGATAGGCAACAAAAAGTTGTGATTAATACATCATCATCCTCATTTTGCAGTCTTTCAGCTGGAGTACCTCAAGGCTCAGTACTTGGTCCCTTATTATTCATAATATATATATATAAGACATTGCAGAGAAACTCACATCTCTAACTAGACTCTATGCGGAGGACACTTGTTTAATTACTCGGGGAACGACCAAGAGCAAATAAAAACTGTTATTGATCGTGACCTCGAAGAGCTAAACGAATGGTCACGGAGGTGGCTAATGTCTTTTAATCCAGACAAAACAGAAATAATGATTTTTTCAAATAAAGATGCACCCGTTTTAAAATTCTGCTTAAATGATAAAGAAATCCCTATAACAAAATGTCACAAACACTTTGGGGTAACGTTTTGCTCTGATGCTCGGTGGAACAGTCATATAGACAATCTGATTATCAGTGTTACGAAACATTTAAATATCCTGAGAAAACTCAAGTATCAGCTTTGTAGGAAAAACTTAGAAAAACTCTATTTAGTATTTATAAGACCAATCTTTGAATATGCAACTGAAGTTTGGGATAATTGCGGGATAGGATATGTTAATAAACTTGAAGGTTTGCAGCTAGAAGCTGCTAGAATAGTTACTGGTTTGCCTATATTTACAAAATCTGAAATTCTGTATGAGGAAATTGGTTGGGAAACTTTAGCTGACAGGAGGAAAAGCCGAAAATTACAAATGTTTTATAACATTCAACATAACCAAGCTCCGGATTATCTATGCAAACTTGTTCCACCTAGTGTACAGAGCACAACTACATATCCCTTGAGAAATGGCAATGACATCATTGTTCCTTTTTGTAGATTATCTCTTACTAAAAAATCTTTTATACCATCAACTATTAACCTATGGAATCATACCGATTTGTCCCTTCGAAAATCAGACTCTATAGCAAAGTTTAAAATCCATTTAAAAAGGTTAAATACCACAAATAGAGATGTACCTAAGCACTTTCTATATGGACCGAGGAAACTAAATATGGTTTTAACACAATTCAGATGCTACTCATCTTTCTTGAACTATGACTTGTTTAGAGTCAATATAATTGCTGATCCATCTTGCTTTTGTGGATGTAACATTGAGACTGTACACCATTTCCTTTTCGACTGCTCTTTATATATACACCAGAGAGAAATTCTGATGAATAATCTAAGATGGCTTCCTGATGACCTTATATTAAATGTTAAGTTACTTACATCTGGTAATCCGAATCTCTCGTATGAACAAAATGTGAATATATTCAAACACGTATTCGAATTTATCAAAAGGTCTGAGAGATTTCTTGTTATGTAGAAAATGTATGTACGGTACATCCACGTCATCATCATCATCATCATCATCATCATCATCATCATCATCATCATCATCATCATCATCATCATCATCATCATCATCATCATCATCATCATCATCATCATCATCATCATCATCATCATCATCATCATCATCATCATCATCATCATCATCATCATCATCATCATCATCATCATCATCATCATCATCATCATCATCATCAACGTTTTCAATGTTTAGATCTATTTCTGTTTCATTTTTTTTTTTCTCAATTGATAGACTCGTAAAATATTGTTTATTTTGATATTGCATGCTCATATTAATATTGTATTGTAAATTATTGTCATTCGGAGCGGACTTCATAAGTATGGCTTACTTGTGTCCAATCCATTTTACTTTGAGTAAATAAAATATGTTTAAACTAAATAGCAGTCTCTATTTGAGAGATTATTAATTATATGTTGGTATTCTTTTTGAAAATAAGTTGTATTATCATTTCTATTTGAGAGAAGATTATTACTGTGTTTAAAAAAAAAAACCACATAATTCCTTACTCTCTATGTTATAGCGTTTACGTAGATCCTGCACTGTGTGATAATTAAGTATGTGTATTTTATCAGTCAGACATTTCTATATAATCGCTTTCACGTGATTGCAAGATCTCGTATGCTGATTGGTCGATTCTATATACGTCACAGATGCATGCATCTTAATATAGTTCAGGAGTACTCGTATTAGATACACATACTAATGTATTATTTTTTTCTTCTGAATCGATATTATTATAAATGAAAATGAATAGAAAATCCTCTACATATATTCTATATATATATCTCGTATCTCTATTAAAATGATAGTATTATTTATTGGTCAGCTAAATAATTATAGTTTGTTAGTTAAAGTCATTTAGTAATTTTCATTTAGAAAAAAAACCTATTATTTGTTAGCGATTGAACATATACCTATTGTAATATTCGTATATACAGGTGGTCGAATCCCTATGATAATCAAATTTGAACTAGTGACTTGTATGTATAAACTTTACAACATTCTGTTGATGCAATTGATATTTCTTGTCATTTTGAATTTAATTGACATACCCTGTAAAGATCTTCCTGTATTCTTTTCATGCGGCACATTTATTTCGGACATTAATATTTGTTACTTCATTGTAAGTTATTGATGCTTCATTTTACTTTTCAAGCTTAATTGTTGATATAGTTGCAATGTCCCTTCCTTTGGCTCAGAGTTGTTCTATATAGTTTTGTAAATCTATATTTCATTTTTTTGTCCCTTACCATGGTTTTGATAAGCAATTCGACAAAGGATTATAATAAGCGTATATGGAGATTGTCTACGACAATACTCAGGTTAGACCACGGATAGAGCGAGGCTCCAAATATTATGTTAAAATCAATCGAGTCCAGGACTAATCCAGTATATCTTATCATAATCCTTCGTTTTTAAATCAATTTCCTATGTGCATACATTTAGAGTAATTAAGAGCTGGTAAACACAGTGTATGATAAATATTGACGGTTATGGAATATATTCTTCTGCATTTATTTCCATATTTTTCTAGAAATTCACAAAATTGCATGTTTGTAGTTTAATTATTGCGTGTACATTACAAACAGGTGTTTCGGTTATGGTCATGTAGACCTAGGCTTATCTTTATCAGGTATCCCTAGCCTATATGTTTCCTCCTTTGTAATATATAGAATAGTTCCAATTTGATTTCTCTTAAGAATAACAAAACCATCATGAGTGGTAATTAGTACAGCAGTTGAGACATTTCAGCTAGTGCACTCTTTAACACAATATATGTGCTGAAAGCTGTGACTGTCATATATGCATATATTTCTAGGAATATGTTGTAACAACTTGATAAATATCCTGATACTTGTGTGTTTTGGAACAAGTCCTTATAGTTGAAATCGTTTGCTTGTATTAGCATTACATTTTTAAAGAAATTCTCTTTCCATATTTTTCACAGCTATCGTGGTTAAAATCAATACCATCGTAATCCAAACAAATATGTCTACTCACCATTTTCAAATTTGGCAAACTTTACCAAAGTAAATTTTCAATTACAAAGGTTGGAGCGATGTGTGAAATATACATATAACAAAGGAAGATGTGGTATAAGTTTTATGAGGCAACTCTCCACCAGAGACCGATTTACGTAAAAGTTAACAACTATAGGTCGACGTTAATGTTTTCTATTTAATATGATATGTTCCTATTACATATTTTGCTAATTGTTATTTGGTTAATTTGCAATTTTCTGTTGTAAAAAAGAGGAAATATCAGCTTAAAAACTTTAGTCCTGACCAATTATTCATTTATCTAAAGTTACTGAACTAGCAGATTCCATCTATTCAATATTTACTATGTGTAACCTGTCTCGAATTCTGGTGTTTTTACAACACCAGCCATGGACATAATTGCCACCAACTATAGCTAGAGAATTGGTACACACACATAGTACTAACATTGCCTTATTTCAGCATTTTTTCTATCGAACTTGAATAATTCGTCTTAACCAAATGGTTCGAAATGTTTGTATTTCACTTATATTCTCTGATACTTTGACCAATACATAAGGTGCCAGCACAACTGATTGTACTTATGCTATGACATATTAAGAAAAAAATATTTGTATAGACTACGAATTATCCTAGCACTAACCAAACATAGCCATGCGATTCATACTTACATCTAGTCAACAAAATGATAACAAAGATGGGTTGAAGCAGATGACAGTGAAAATATTAAGTATGTCTTGACCATATCCAACTATATCGGTCGTCAGGTGACTTTTACACTTAAGTTGTATATAATTAATGGCCGATTGATTATCAATTAAAGTGAACGGGGTACATATATAAAACGGTCATAACTTTTTTATTATAGTATCTATTTTCCCTCCAAACCCCACGTTTTACAGTATACAACTTTTTACAACTAAATATGTTTTAAGATTCAGTTCAGATATATGATTTCGTGCTTCAAAATAAGTTTGAAAATCGATGTGACAAAACCACACAGCCTCCGTTGACTTCTTCGTGAAATCTCGATAAAATTGCAATGGGACCATTTTGTGTAATCAATTTTCTTAACTAATTTATTGTTATTTATATCCTCCCAACCCCTAAAAAGATTGACAACATATTCATTTAAATAAAATCGGAAACAATATCAGTTCAGGTATCAAACTTTTTGCTTCGAAATTTGATTGAAAAGTTCATATTTTGGCAGTCTTTAGCAATACTTTCAAAATGGCGGCCACTGTTGGATGGTTACAACGGCACGACATACCGGTATTCATTTAGTTATAAATCAATAAGTAATATTTAAAACATTAATCGAAGTGTGTATTTTTGTATTTAAGAAGTTTCTTTTTTCGCATGTTCTTTAATATATCTATTAGAAACAGTCTTTCACACTAAAAAGAGAGATTTATATGCACGAACCATGCAGTTTACATTGATAGCTTGAGGCGACATGGGAATACATATTTTTGAAGATTTGTACGATGAAAATCGGGAAAATGTTAGATGCTTGTCTTTTCAATAACTGTCTTACCCTAAAGCAGCATATAATTAAACATTTTTTCTCTCTGTAAAAGTTGATACATGCTATTTGTTTTGATAAAATTTCGAAGTTACATATAAAACAAAATGGCGACCAAATAATTTTCAAACGTAGACGATGTTCGACACTTATTTTGCACTTGCAAATAATTCAATATGATTGAGTTGACTGTTTATATTGCAATTAAAAATGACACGTTATTGTAATTCGTATGATAATTAAAGATATAGCTAGATTGAGAATAAATTAATTAAGTCATCGTCGTGATCTAAGAAAACAAACACGGCAACATGGCCTCATCACGATGCAAGTTTTGATAAGACATATATATATTAGTATCGTATGATTGTTAATGAAATAGTTTTATGATAATATTTTATATTGACAAAGGGAACCTCGAATGGATGGTAAAATAGATAAAATCATTACACAGGTAACCAGTACATTTAACATAATCTTAATTAAACCAGTAACATGCAAAGTTATCGAACGTAATTATGACTGGAATAGTTGCATATGGTCATTCCACGCAATTAAGCCTACAAGACAAATGGCCATCCGCATTGAATAATGTTTCAGTAAGAGGTCAAATATGTCACTACGAATCGACATTATCTAAGTACAATCCAGCAATGTGTCAATTGTTTTCCTTGACATGTATCAATTATTAATTGTGATCAATCTTCCTTTGTTAGTGCTAATTGGACCAGTGGAACATGGTGAACATTTTGCTTAAAATATATATTTAGTAATGTCATTACTGAAAAGCTTAGTATGTGATTGGTTAGAAAGCTGTAATTGAACATAGTTTTTCGTGAACAGCAGATTCTTTCCACAGGCTCTCATGAATCATGAACAAAATATATCCTTGAAGTTATAGCATGTTTACTTCTCATTCTAATACAAATATCCTAAAATAATTTTAACTGAGGAACGAGACAGTGGTAAACTATGTTACATTCAAAGAAAGAATTAATTAGGATAAATTGAGTCAACGTAACCTCTACTAATTTGTAACATTAATGAATGAAGTAAACATTTGTCTGTTAGAAGATTAAGATAAGGTCCCTTCTAATGTATAAAGGTGTTATTATGCTGCTTATTCTGTGGTTCGTAGCATCTTCATCCCATTTATCGTAATGTATATGTGCTATATAGTATGTGTGATGTACCATTAACTATACTGTTCTGGTGTTGTAAATGTGACTTAAAAGTGGAATATGTAGATAAAGCAATGAATATAATTAAACACTTATAAAATAAGAAGGCCTGGCTATGGTGTTGAATGTTTTTAATAATACCTTACAAATACAGCACATACATATGAAGTGGATATATAGCCTATTGGATACTAATCACAAAGGTATCAGCATTTTGAATGAGCTCATACAATATGGTTGAAAGATACTCTAGCGGTAGATAAAAATGTGGGAGGATTATGATTTTATGTACAATTCTTTTTCAAATGTGGTGAAGAGTTGTGCAAAGACTAAATGGGTTAAACTTGGCACACATTTTTAAAACTGCTGTAAAAATATGTTGTTGCTGAAATGTTAAAGAAGATGAGGAAGACACCATGAGCAACATCAACCCTCCCATAAAACTAGGGGATGATCTAAGGTGTTCAAGGAGGGTCAGCAGGTGTTATTGGTTACATAGCGTGATGAATAAAGGCAACAGTAGTATACCGCTGTTCAAAACTCATAAATCAAGGGACAAAAAACAAAATCGGGGTAACAAACTAAAACCGAGGGAAACGCATTAAATATAAGAGGATAACAACGACATAACACCGAAACGTAACACACACAGAAACGGACCAAGCATCAGACAAAACACCACGAGAATAACAAATATAACAAGAAAACCACATACATGAATATGGGATAGACAAGTACCGTGCCACGTCTGATCTCAATATCTCAAAAATAAGAGAAAACACAAACGACTCAACGTTAGAATGCAACACACACAGAAACGAACAATAATATAACAATGGCCATCTTCCTGACTTGGTACAGGACACTTTTAAAGGGGAATAAAAGTGGTGGGTTGAACCTGGTTTTGTGGCATGCCAAACCTCGCACTTTAATGGCAAAGTTAAATATAACATTGAAAAGACAACATAATATTACAGGACTACAATACAAATAAATAGGAGAACATATTAGACAAAGAAAAACATGATTAATAGATAACAAAAAGCATCAGGTTTAAAATTCAATACGCCAAAAACGCGCCTTGTCCACACAGGACTTACAAGTGACGCCCAGCTATCAAAGATCGAAAGTGAAAAAAGTACAAAGTTGTACAGCACTGGAGATAAAAAGTTGAAAAGGTTTCGCCAAATACGGCATTGTTTTTATGCCCGGGATAAGAACATTCTTATTATATAGAACAATTCATGCTATTGATGAGTCATATTCAGTATAATCAAATTAGAAACATGTTGGTATATGTTAAGCAACCAACATCTTTTTAATTTTGTTATCTTATATTTGACCAAATATTAAAGTTTGAAATGAAATCAGGTTTGCCATTTCTGTAAGATGGATATTACTGCTTTAAAAACTCATCTGTAGACAACACAGATATGAAAAAATAAGGATTAAATCACACAACATTGACAAATTTTCTTTGGGAAAAAAACCATGTACTATGAATCGGACAAGGAGAGGTAGAACATGTGGTATGGGCTTTACTCATAGTTTAAGGCCGTCTGGTGACTTATAGCTGTTAATTTTTGTGACATTTGTTCTCTTGTTGAGATTTGTATTATAAGCAATCATACCAATTCGTCTTTGTTTAAAATCATCATTTGTGATTTAGATGGTACACAGTCAAACAAACCATAAAGGCATCAAAACGTTCGAATGTTTCCATTTATGGGATATTTGATTAAAATATCAAAACACAATCCTTAGAACGTAGTATCAACTGCAAATAGCAATTCGAAGAATGAAATGAATATCAACAAAGCCATTTTTTAGTTAAATAATTTTTTTTATATTTTTTGCGGCCATTTTAAAATGTCCGCCTTTTTTTGTAAAGTTTTAAATTCCGTCATGACTTATAAAATAAATCACATTTGTTATGCTTTAAAAATATCAGATTTGAATATTATTTGCTGTAATTTAAAACTGGTAACTGATATTTTGACTGATTGACAGCCATCTTGAAAAGTGCCACCATATTGGATTTCTTCGGGTGGGTCTATAGCTTAAATTGACTACCATATATAGATCTACCATTGTGCAAAGTTTCATGCTTTTATCATCGAATCCGCCATTCTTTTGAAAAAATGCACGAATCAGCTGGACTATATGTAAAATGTCGTAACTATGTTTCTGCTTGTTTTGAAAAGAATATTGAACTGTACATAATTATTTCCCTTAAACTCAACCTCCCCTTATAACAAAATAAAATAAACAACCAAAAATGATCATAAACAGTTTTCAAACAAAGATAAACTATATAGTAACGAAAGCATCTAAGAAGAATTGCAACTTAATAGTCAGCAGATGCACCCTGATGTTTTCCAAGACTTTAGAGTTACATGTAGTTCATTGACTTATAATACCGTCTTCAGGTTGTGTGACATTACTGATATTCGAACTGATAAATGTTACCATGAATAGGGCAGTTGATCTGTGTTTATCAATTTAACCTGGCCGTCTGAAGGTTTTGATGTTCTCCCTCACTTATATTTATCAGATTCGTCTGCTGTGTTATCTTTCAGTTTACTATGGTAATTCATTGGGAATTGTTTTAAAATTATGTTTAACAATTTAGTATCAGGCTTTTCAGTGAGAATTGAAAAGTGTCAAAACTTCCTACTAACTTCATCATTGTCTGATTGGGACCTATGTGTTTAGTTTTCACCTTATTAAAATTTCAACCGGGCTGTAGCCGTTGTCAAGCAATGTTGTTCTAAAAAAAATAGTTATATTAGTCGTCCGACTTTATAGCATTTATTTAATTAGGTAGAGGAAGATGTGATATGAGTGCCAATGAGACAACTCTCAATCCAAATAACATTTTTTTTTAAGTAAACCATTATAAGTCTATGATGAGCTTATCTAAAGCTAGTCATCATTTCAGTTTAATCATGTATATCTATTGTATAGTCATTTTATAAAATTTACTGTTTGCAAATCTGTGTATTTTTCTTGATAATAATGATGTTTTTGTCCTAGGGTTGAATGGAGAGTTGTTTGATTGACACTCATACCACATCGTCTTATATGTAGTAGAGTATCTTTATAATCATGAAAGCTTATGCATCAAACAAATAAAGAGTGCCTTTCAATATATAAACCAACCTAATGGTTTTGAAAAAAACAAAACAATGGATAACACTATGTAGTTGAATTTCGATTATAGGGATTACACCACTGTCCCAGGCTAAGGGAGGGTTGAGCGCATGTTTAAACATATTTAACCATGTCACATTTTTTATTCTTTGTTCTCTTTTTTTGTAACCGTACGGTTGCTTATAAATGTTCCCATTTACTTCATATGAACGTAGGTTGATAGTTTGCAATCAAACCAAATCTCCTTTCAAAACTGTTCTGCAAACTAGCAACATCAATGTCACCAATCAGTTTTTAACACAGCGACAAAATACCGCACTTGAGTCAGCTTTCAGTTGTCCCCTAAACTTTAAACTTATAATCATATTGCTTCATCTGCAATAACAAAAACCAAATATACTGCATCATATGTGCATGTCCAAGTCAACAAATTACGCTTGCTATTGTATGTGTGGATACTCATTAGTAAAGTCGTAACAATTGAAGTTACAAACCACTGACCCTGTTTAAGCGCTTACTAAAATTATTAATCCCACCACATTCTTTATGGTTTCTTCTCATTGTTAAAGTAGTACCAGAACTTAGTACGCCAGACGCGCGTTTCGTCTACGTAAGACTCATCAGTGACGCTCATATCAAAATATTCATCAAGCCAAAAAAGTACAAAATTGAAGAGCATTGAGGATCAAAAGTTCCAAAAAGTTGTGCCAAATACGACTACGGAAATCGATATCTGGGATAAGAAAATCCTTAGTTTTTCGAAAAATCCAAAGTTTTGTAAACCGGAAATTTGTAAAAAAAAAGTCCACATTATTGATATCCATGTCAACACCGAAGAGTTGACTACTGGGCTGGTGATACCTTCGGGGACGAAACGTCTACCTGATAACGACTACAATGTAATATATCGGGTACCAGTTTGACTTTACGCTAAGTGCGAGTCCATGTTGTTTTACTTCCTTTAATGTTATAAGTTGTTTCCGGTTTCATTTCATATCATACTATATTTCTCTAGTTGAGTGGTAGCACTGCACTTCACATTGCTGTATATCACGGAAACACAAAAGTCGTCAGATTGCTGATTGATGGTGGCATTGATGTCAATATAAAGAAACGGGTCAGTGGATTAAAAGTTAAACTTGCAAACGTATTGAATTATCTGCAATGACAAAAACTAAATGTACAGCATCATATAGGATTTCAAACTAGACAACACTTGATGCAGTGTGTTTGGTTACTCTTTAGTAAAGTATCATTCAAGGTTGCAGCTTAAGTGATAAGTGACAAATTGATATCTTGCAAAACAAGCACTGCAGAATGGAGAACCATGGAAAATGTTGTTGACTTTAAAATGTTCCAAATGTTGAGGTCACTATATATCGAAAAACACACAATATTATAACAATTCTAGTACTAAAGCTTACAAATAAAGCAATTTAAATGTGAAAAATTCGTATCTGCTTTGTATATTAGGGAATACGTTGATTGGTGGAGATGACTTCCAGTAGTTGATCTTGCCGTTGGTTATGTTTCGATAGTCAACGTTGACCGAACATCTTTTCGTAACCAATGTGAACAAGATGACGGCGACAATAACACCGCTATTAACATAATTAATTTTCACTGCACGTTAATCGTTAACTAAAGTAATACACAAACACATACACATTCGTTTAAATGATAATACGTTTTTGTAGTTAATTTTTTTAATAACATTTTATTGACACGGTGTTGTTTTATTCTCTTATTTGGAATAATCTGCTATCGTTATCATTCAATGATATGTTAAAACTTTTGTATGTCATTATGTATAGGACGGTAAAACTGCACTTCACGATGCTGCACGAGAAAGAAACCTGGAAATCACCATGTTGCTTATTGATGCTGGTATTGATCTAAATGCACGGGACGAGGTTAGTAAATGATCAACAAAACCGACACAAAATTATGTACTACGTGTTTATATAGAACAAATAACAATGTTTGTTAACATAGTATAACGTTTGATTTCTTCAAATTGAATTGACCTCACCCTTTTTATATTAATTTCTGTATTTTATTACTTTTTGTTAACTGCACCATATATACTTTGACAAAATTAATCGAGCTATATCGTCAGCAACTGTTTTTCATATACAAACACACGTTACACCGTTTGACGCATCCATGTCTGTTAAAAGTTATGTTTGATTGTTCCTGATGGAGGATATTCTAGAAAACGCTTCATCGACGGCGTCATCATCTTCTGTGTTATTGTCGTCATCATTCGTGAAAGTCGTATTAGTCTTTGGCATAGATAGTTGTTCATAGTTCACATGCTAATATAGTTTTCGATGCCTGTTATATTGTGAATATGCCTTCTTTTTTATGAGACACCATTATTATATATCATTACGGAAACATATATAATACTGTCATATAACGGAATGCTGGGGACGATATTTTTTCCAGTGTTCTTGATGAACTTTATCACGTTCATTATGAAATGAAAAAAACACCAAGATAATATTTGAGGGGATCGGTCACCTATATCTATAATATGAGGAAGGCGTTACCTTAAATGCCAGATTTATATCAAGACAATGTTCTATATATTGATTTGTTGTTGGTTGCTTAACGTCCAGTGGCAAAGATTTCATGCATGTCCTAGGCTAAATTAAATGTAACATATAGTTTTTGTCTAAAATAAAATAATAAGTTCAGATGGAAAATGTTTTGGGAATGATCATTGAACTTCAAAAGGCAGGAGGGGGGTATGGCATTTTTCTTTTTAATAAAAAAAGTTAAATTCCCAATTGATGAAAACAATATCTGTTCAAGCATAGGTCGAAAAAATATTTTAAATCCAGATCTTGACCAAAAACGATTATATCTTTCAGATATGCAAAATAAATTAAAACCTTTATATATTTAAAAACATTTAAACCTACCCAAACTGCACAGGTAAGTCTGTACACACGGTCCTACTAAAAAGCGCCCGGAAAAAAGAAAAAGCGCCCGTGGAAGAAAATAAAGCGCCCGGGGGAAGATATTAATAATATTTTATAACAATAAATGTTTTCCTGAATAAAAAAAAACAATCATTGCTTGTTTTGTCTAAAGTGTGTAGAAAGTGTTGTTGCACTTTTACATTTTAGATTTCAAAATTGTATATAAGTAAGCCGTAAATATAAACAAGACTATATAGAAGAATCATGAACGATATTGTCCTCGATCAAAACGTGTATATCGTTATTAAAAAAAAAACAATGCCGAGGTCTAATCTGCTATTGTTATCATTCAATGATATGTTAAAACTTTTGTATGTCATTATGTATAGGACGGTAAAACTGCACTTCACGATGCTGCACGAGAAAGAAACCTGGAAATCACCATGTTGCTTATTGATGCTGGTATTGATCTAAATGCACGGGACGAGGTTAGTAAATGATCAACAAAACCGACACAAAATTATGTACTACGTGTTTAAGTAGAACAAATAACAATGTTTGTTAACATAGAATAACGTTTGATTTCTTCAAATTGAATTGACCTCACCCTTTTTATATTAATTTAGAGTTCTGTATTTTATTACTTTTTGTTAACTGCACCATATATACTTTGACAAAATTAGTCGAGCTATATCGTGAGCAACTATTTTTTCATATACAAACACACGTTACACCGTTTGACGCATCCATGTCTGTTAAAAGTTATGTCTGAGTGTTCCTGATGGAGGATATTCTAGAAAACGCTTCATCAACGGAGTCATCATCTTCTGTGTTATTGTCGTCATCATTCGGGAAAGTCGTATTAGTCTTTGGCATAGATAGTTGTTCATAGTTCACATGCTAATATAGTTTTCGATGCCTGTTATATTGTGAATATGCCTTCTATTTTATGAGACACCATTATTATATATCATTACGGAAACATATATAATAATGTCATATAACGGAATGCTGGGGACGATAATTTTTCCAGTGTTCTTCATGAACTTTATCACGTTCATTATGAAATGGAAAAAACACCAGGATAATATTTGAGGGGATCGGTCACCTATACCTATAATATGAGGAAGGCGTTACCTTAAATGCCAGATTTATACCAAGACAATGTACTATATATTGATTTGTTGTTGGTTGCTTAACGTCCAGTGGCAAAGATTTCATGCATGTCCTAGGCTACATTAAATGTAACATATAGTTTTTGTCTAAAATAAAATAATAAGTTCAGATGGAAAATGTTTAGGGAATGATCATTGAACTTCAAAAGGCAGGAGGGGGTATGGCATTTTTCTTTTTAATAAAAAAATTCAATTCCCAAATTGATGAAAACAATATCTCTTCAGGCATAGGTCGAAAACATATTTTAAATCCAGATCTTGACCAAAAACGATTATATCTTTCAGATATGCAAAATAAATTAAAACTTTTATATATCTAAAAACATTTAAAACTACCCAAACCGCACAGGTAAGTCTGTTCACACGGTCCTACTAAAAAGCGCCCGGAGAAAAGAAAAAGCGCCCGTGGAAGAAAATAAATCGCCCGGGGGAAGATATTAATAATATTTTATAACAATAAATGTTTTCCTGAATAAAAAAAAACAATCATTGCTTGTTTTGTCTAAAGTGTGTAGATAGTGTTGTTGCACTTTTACATTTTAGATTTCAAAATTGTATATAAGTAAGCCGTAAATATAAACAAGACTATATAGAAGAATCATGAACGATATTGTCCTCGATCAAAACGTGTATATCGTTATTAAAAAAAAACCAATGCCGAGGTCTAATCTGCTATCGTTATCATTCAATGATATGTTAAAACTTTTGAATGTCGAGGTCTAATATTCGCAACTGCATTTTGAACACTCTTCCAAGCTTTGTATTTTATTAAACACACTTGAATTGACATTGGAGGATAGCGGAAGGCTTTCAACATGTCAGTCACTAAGAAAAGTCTAACATTTTATAAATATTCAGCATAATTGAAACATTCATACTTGTTTTTGTGCTTTATTACAAATGTCTATTATCAGAATTTGCAAAATACTTGTCTAAAATTTAAAAAAAATCAATGTGCAATAACCTATTTCATCGACACAAAGTTGTCACACGCCAATACAATTTCTATATATTTCCACCGGGCGCCTTTTCTTTTCCCCGGGCGCTTTTTCTTCAACCGGGCGCTCCCCGGCGCTTTTTAGTAGGACCCTATACACAGTAGTTATTTGGGTGAATATACGGTCGTATTTGACAATTTGTTATGATGAACCTTAATACTAGTGTAAAATTGTGACTAAATAAATTTGATTGATAGCGCTGAACGGCTTCTGTGAAAAATATCCGACCCGAACAAAAAATCATTCGTATTCCTGATCATATTCAGTTTACGGGTTCTACATCAATTTCATGTACTAATTCAGAGTCAGTTTTATGTCATTTCTTGCACATATTTTTTTTGTTAGCTTACTTTTCAAGTTTTTATTATATAAAAGCAAAATAAAATTGAGAATGAAAATGGGAAATACAAGCATGTCAAAAATTTGCTCTCGAGTAATGCTTAATCATGTCGTAGTTGTTTTCAAGAAGACACATTTGGTTTGCAGACAATAACTTTAGTCTAAGTGCATAGATCTCTATGAAATTGTACTAAAAGGTTCAATACACAAAAGGAAGATTATAATTGATTTGGGTTATGGTACAACATTTTTAGGGGTTTTTGTTTACAAAACTTTGGTTTTTTCTTTAAAAAATTACCATATTTACATTGAGTATTACTCATCTAGTATATTTAGATGCAACAAATACTGATTTGGTAGATAATGCACACAACATAATGTGTTTTAACTATTTTATCTGTAATTTGTGCATTTTTCCCACGATGTGTACTCCTTGAAAATATCGACTTCAGTATCTTGACAAACGAATATATATAGTATTTATATTCACAATTGACATGCGCCAGTGCGCGGCAAAATGATTTTCTTTCCCTTTAATTCCCAAAATTGCTTTTTTTCCTCACAGAAACACACGAGTTATTTGGCAAATAAAACACTTGTCATTTTTTGAAACTTTCAGTAATCAATATTTAGTTTAGCCTTTTTGAATGTTTCACTGATTGTGTGAAAATTTTAACAGAAAATGTACAAAACACTTGATATGAAAATTGCATTATCTGCAGAAATATTGATAAGTTTCCTAACTATTCACAAGGACATATATCTGATATAATCATCAGGCGAAAAATAATAACACCATATTACACTCTCATAACACTTTTAATGGGATTGGGACTTTCTAGTACACCTATATCACTACAAACCATTAAAGTCTGAAATGGCCTATATCTGTACTCGACTGTACTGATTTTTACTCGACCAGTCTCAATTGGTCTGACTTTTACTTGGCATTACCCGACCCCAGCCTGAACCATACTCGACTGTACTGAATCGTACTTGACCCTTATCTTTGACGTTGAAAATAGTCTGAACTATTACTCGACCAGTCTGAAACAGTCTTAACCCATTTTCGAAATGTACTCGACCTATTTTTCCAGTTTAAACCATACTTAACCAAAGGTCTGACCAATACTCGACATGTCTGAACCATACTAGACCAAATAACCTCTACTTTTTTTAATTGTTAATATAAATTTCTTTTTTACTAACATGTATAACAACAGCCAACAAAATTTATAAATTATTTAACCTTATATTAAAATATATTTATTATTATATTTAGGATAATTTTTTTGATATTATATATAATTTATATCAAATAGGGATAAAATTAAAGAAATTAAACAGTTTGTAGATTATCCTCTGAATTATATTTTTGCTGGTTTTTGTATACTAACCATTGCATTATTAATACCCTGTTATTGCTCCTGCTGATAATATATATATATATATATATATACTGTATATATCATACATTCATCTACACCTTCGGTGCTTATAAATCCTTGTCTTCAAATATTCGGCTTCATGCGGTCCTAATGGTGAATCCAGAAAAGCGCTTCGGACACATGACATTTTGACGTGTTGCTAACATCTGTTTTTATATTGAAGACCCCATTTGCTATATTTTATTTGTATTGTCAGTTTGTTTTTGAATTTAAGATGACCCCTTTAGGATTAAGATAAGGTTCCTTCTAATGTATAAAGGTGTTATTATGCTGCTTATTCTGTGGTTCGTAGCATCTTCATCCCATTTATCGTAATGTATATGTGCTATAGTATGTGTGATGTACCATTAACTATACTGTTCTAGTGTTGTAAATGTGACTTAAAAGTGGAATATGTAGATAAAGCAATGAATATAATTAAACACTTGTAAAATAAGAAGGCCTGGCTATGGTGTTGAATGTTTTTAATAATACCTTACAAATACAGCACATACATATGAAGTGGATATATAGCCTATTGGATACTAATCACAAAGGAATCAGCATTTTGAATGAGCTCATACAATATGGTTGAAAGATACGCTAGCGGTAGATAAAAATGTGGGAGGATTATGATTTTATGTACATTTCTTTTTCAAATGTGGTGAACAGTTGTGCAAAGACTAAATGGGTTAAACTTGGCACACATTTTTAAAACTGCTGTAAAAATATGTTGTTGCTTAAATGTTAAAGAAGATGAGGAAGACACCATGAGCAACATGAACCCTCCCATAAAACTAGGGGATGATCTAAGGTGTTCAAGGAGGGTCAGCAGGTGTTATTGGTTAAATAGCTTGATGAGTCATATTCAGTATAATCAAATTAGAAACATGTTTGTATATGTTAAGCAACCAACATCTTTTTAATTTTGTTATCTTATATTTGACCGAATGTTAAAGTTTGAAATGAAATCAGGTTTGCCATTTCTGTAAGATGGATATTACTGCTTTAAAAACTCATCTGTAGACAACACAGATATGAAAAAAAATAAGGATAAAATCACACAACATTGACAAATTTTCTTTGGGAAAAAAACCATGTACTATGAATCGGACAAGGAGAGGTAGAACATGTGGTATGGGCTTTACTCATAGTTGAAGGCCGTCTGGTGACTTATAGCTGTTAATTTTTGTGACATTTGTTCTCTTGTTGAGATTTGTATTATAAGCAATCATACCAATTCGTCTTTGTTTAAAATCATCATTTGTGATTTAGATGGTACACAGTCAAACAAACCATAAAGGCATAAAAACGTTCGAATGTTTCCATTTATGGGATATTTGATTAAAATATCAAAACACAATCTTTAGAACGTAGTATCAACTGCAAATAGCAATTCGAAGAATGAAATGAATATCAACAGAGCCATGTTTTAGTTAAATATTTTTTTTATATTTTTTGCGGACATTTTAAAATGTCCGCCTTTTTTTGTAAAGTTTTAAATTCCGTCATGACTTATACAACAAATCGTATTTGTTATGCTTTAAAAATATTAGATTTGAATATTATTTGCTGTAATTTAAAACTGGTAACTGATATTTTGACTGATTGACAGCCATCTTGAAAATTGCCGCCATATTGGATTTTTTCGGGTGGGTCCATAACTTAAATTGACTACCATATATAGATCTACCATTGTGCAAAGTTTCATGCTTTTATCATCAAATCCACCATTCTTTTGAAAAAATGCACGAATCAGCTGGACTATATGTAAAATGTCGTAACTATGTTTCTGCTTGTTTTGAAAAGAATATTGAACTGTACATAATTATTTCCCTTAAACTCAACCTCCCCTTATAACAAAATAAAATAAACAACCAAAAATGATAATAAACAGTTTTCAAACAAAGAAGAACTATATAGTAACGTAAGCATCTAATAAGAATTGCAACTTAATAGTCAGCAGATGCACCCTGGTGTTTTCCAAGACTTTAGATTTACATGTAGTTCATTGGGTTAATAATATTGTCTTCAGGTTGTGTGACATTACTGATATAAGAACTGATAAATGTTACCATGAATGGGGCAGTTGATCTGTGTTTATCAATTTAACCTGGCCGTCTGAAGGTTTTGATGTTCTCCCTCACTTATATTTATCAGATTCGTCTGCTGTGTTATCTTTCAGTTTACTATTGTAATTTATTAGGAATTGTTTTCAGTGAGAATTGAAAAGTGTCACAACTTCCTACTAACTTCATCATTGTCAGATTGGGACCTATGTGGTTAGTTTTTGCCTTATCAAAATTTCAGCCGGGCTGTAGCCGTTGTCAAGCAATGTTGTTCTAAAAGAAGTAGTTATATTAGTCGTCCGACTTTTTAGCATTTATTTAATTAGGTAGAGGAAGATGTGATATGAGTGCCAATGAGACTACTCTCAATCCAAATAACATTTTTTTTTTAAAGTAAACCATTATAAGTCTATGTGAGCTTATCTAAAGCTAGTCATCATTTCAGTTTAATCATGTATATCTATTGTATAGTCATTTTATAAAATTTACTGTTTGCAAATCTGTGTATTTTTCTTGATAATAATGATGTTTTTGTCCCAGGGTTGGATGGAGAGTTGTTTTATTGGCACTTATACCACATCGTCTTATATGTTTGACAGTATCTTTATAATCATGAAAGCTTATGCATTAAACAAATAAAGAGTGCCTTTCAATATATAAACCAACCTAATGGTTTTGAATAAAACAAAACAATGGATAACACTATGTAGTTGAATTTCGATTATAGGGATTACACCACTGTCCCAGGCTAAGGGAGGGTTGAGCGCATGTTTAAACATATTTAACTATGTCACATTTTTTATTCTTTGTTCTCTTTTTTTGTAACCGTACGGTTGCTTATAAATGTTCCCATTTACTTCATATGAACGTAGGTTGATCAAACCAAATCTCCTTTCAAAACTGTTCTGCAAACTAGCAACATCAATGTCACCAATCAGTTTTTAACACAGCGACAAGATACCGCACTTGAGTCAGGTTTCAGTTGTCCCCTAAACTTTAAACTTAAAATCATATTGCTTCATCTGCAATAACAAAAATCAAATATACTGCATCATATGTGCATGTCAAAGTAAACAAATTACGCTTGCTATTGTATGTGTGGATACTCATTAGTAAAGTCGTAACAATTGAAGTTACAAACCACTGACCCTGTTTAAGCGCTTACTAAAATGATTAATCCCACCACATTCTTTATGGTTTGTTCTCATTGTTAAAGTAGTTATCAAGGGTACCAGAACTTAGTACACCAGACGCGCGTTTCGTCTACGTAAGACTCACCAGTGACGCTCATATCAAAATATTCATCAAGCCGAACAAGTACAAAATTGAAGAGCATTGAGGATCAAAAGTTCCAAAAAGTTGTGCCAAATACGACTACGGAAATCTATACCTGGGATAAGAAAATCCTTAGTTTTTCGAAAAATCCAAAGTTTTGTAAACCAGAAATTTGTAAAAAAAAAAAGTCCACATTATTGATATTCATGTCAACACCGAAGAGTTGACTACTGGGCTGGTGATACCCTCGGGGACGAAACGTCTACCTGACATCGACCCAGTGGTCTAAATAGATATCAAAGGTACCAGGATTATAATTTAGTACGCCAGACGCCCGTTTCGTCTACATATTAGACTCATCAATGACGCTGAAGGTCGTACGATTGGTAATAAATGACAATCTAACCAAATCTCCTGTTTAATACTGCACTTGAAGATAACGACTACAATGTAATATATCGGGTACCAGTTTGACTTTACGCTAAGTGCGAGTCTATGTTGTTTTACTTCCTTTAATGTTATAAGTTGTTTCCGGTTTCATTTCATATCATACTATATTTCTCTAGTTGAGTGGTGGCACTGCACTTCACATTGCTGTATATCACGGAAACACAGAAATCGTCAGATTGCTGATTGATGGTGGCATTGATGTCAATATAAAGAAACGGGTCAGTGGATTAAAAGTTAAACTTGCAAACGTATTGAATTATCTGCAATGACAAAAACTAAATGTACAGCATCATATAGGATTTCGAACTAGACAACACTTGATGCAGTGTGTTTGGTTACTCTTTAGTAAAGTATCATTCAAGGTTGCAACATAAGTGATAAGTGACAAATTGATATCTTGCAAAACAAGCACTGCAGAATGGAGAACCATGGAAAATGTTGTTGATATTAAAATGTTCCAAATATTGAGGTCACTATATATCGAAAAACACACAATATTATAACAATTCTAGTACTAAAGCTTACAAATAAAGCAATTTAAATGTGAAAAATTCGTATCTGCTTTGTATATTAGGGAATACGTTGATTGGTGGAGATGACTTCCAGTAGTTGATCTTGCCGTTGGTTATGTTTCGATAGTCAACGTTGACCGAACATCTTTTCGTAACCAATGTGAACAAGATGACGGCGACAATAACACCGCCATTAACATAATTAATTTTCACTGCACGTTAATCGTTAACTAAAGTAATACACAAACACATACACATTCGTTTAAATGATAATACGTTTTTGTAGTTTATTTTTTTAATAACATTTTATTGACACGGTGTTGTTTTATTCTCTTATTTGGAATAATCTGCTATCGTTATCATTCAATGATATGTTAAAACTTTTGTATGTCATTATGTATAGGACGGTAAAACTGCACTTCACGATGCTGCACGAGAAAGAAACCTGGAAATTACCATGTTGCTTATTGATGCTGGTATTGATCTAAATGCACGGGACGAGGTTAGTAAATGATCAACAAAACCGACACAAAATTATGTACTACGTGTTTAAATAGAACAAATAACAATGTTTGTTAACATAGTATAACGTTTGATTTCTTCAAATTGAATTGACCTCACCCTTTTTATATTAATTTAGAGTTCTGTATTTTATTACTTTTTGTTAACTGCACCATATATACTTTGACAAAATTAATCGAGCTATATCGTGAGCAACTATTTCTTCATATACAAACACACGTTACACCGTTTGACGCATCCATGTCTGTTAAAAGTTATGTCTGAGTGTTCCTGATGGAGGATATTCTAGAAAACGTTTCATCGACGGCGTCATCATCTTCTGTGTTATTGTCGTCATCATTCGTGAAAGTCGTATTAGTCTTTGGCATTGATATTTGTTCATAGTTCACATGCTAATATAGTTTTCGATGCCTGTTATATTGTGAATATGCCTTCTATTTTATGAGACACCATTATTATATATCATTACGGAAACATATATAATAATGTCATATAACGGAATGCTGGGGACGATAATTTTTCCAGTGTTCTTCATGAACTTTATCACGTTCATTATGAAATGAAAAAAACACCGGGATAATATTTGAGGGGATCGGTCACCTATATCTATAATATGAGGATGGCGTTACCTTAAAAGAAAATAAAGCGCCCGGTAGAAGAAAATAATATTGTATAACAATAAATGTTTTCCTGATAAAAAAAAATATTGCTTGTTTTGTCTAAAGTGTGAAGAGAGTGTTATTTCACTTTTACATTTTAAATATTAACAAGAGTATATAGAAGAATCATGAACGATATTGTCCTCTATCAAAACGTATATTTCGTTATTAGAAAAAAACAGTGTCCGAGGTCTAATATTCGCAACTGCATGATGAACACTCTTCCAAGATTTGTATTTTATTAAACACACTTGAATTGACATTGGAAGATAGCGGAAGGGTTTCAACATGCCAGTCACTTCTTCCCCTGGGCGCATTTTCTTTACCCCGGGCGCTTTTTCTTCAACCGGGCATCCCCGGCGCTTTTTAGTAGGACCCTGTACACAGTAGTTTTTAGGTGAAAATACTGTCGTATTTGCCAATTTTTTATGATGAACCTAAATACTAGTGTAAAGTTTTACCTAAATACATTTGTTTGTTAGCGCGGAAGGGCTTCTGTGAAAAATATCTGACTCGAACAAAAACACATTCGTATTCCTGATCATCTTCAGTTTACGGGTTCTACATCAATTTCATGTACTAATTCAGAGTCAGTTTTATGTCATTTCTTACATATATTTTTTTTGTAAGCTTACTTTTCAAGTTTAAATTATATAACAGCAAAATACAATTGAGAATGAAAATGGGAAATACAAGCATGTCAAAAAATTGCTTTCGAGTAATGCTTAATCATGTCGTAGTTGTTTTCAAGAAGACACATTTGGTTTGCAGACAATAACTTTAGTCTAAGCGCATAGATCTCTATGAAATTGTACTAAAAGGTTCCATACACAAAAGGAAGATTATAATTGATTTGGGGTTATGGTACAACATTTGTGGGAGTTTTTGTTTACAAAACTTTGGTTTTTTCTTTAAAAAATTACCATATTTACATTGATTATTACTCATCTAGTATATTTAGATGCAACAAATTCTGAGTTGGTAGGAGATGCACACAAAATAGGGTGTTTAATTATTTTATCTGTAATTTGTGCATTTTTCCCACGATGTGTACTCCTTGAAAATGTCGACTTCAGTATCATGATAAACAAATATATTTGGTAATTATATTCACAATTGACATGCACCAGTGCGCGGCAAAAGGATTTTCTTTCCCTTTAATTCCCAAAATTGCACATGATTTTTTTCCTCACAGAAACACACGAGTTATTTGGTAAATAAAACACTTGTCATTGTTTGAAACTTTCAGTATTAAAAATTTAGTTAAACCTTTTTGAACGTTTCACTTATTGTGTGAAAATTTTAACAAAAAATGTACAAACATTTTGATATGAAAATTGCATTATCTGCAGAATTATTGATAACTTTCCTTACTATTGACAAGGACATATATCTTACATATTGTCTGTCATATCTATCATCATGTCTATAAACATGATTAATATAATCCAATAGTTCTCACGGTACTCTGACCACACACAGACTATTGTAATAAAGTGTAGTTTAATATAAGTCTTGAATGAATACAGACGTACATACATGCCCCATGCAGAATATAACATGGTGTCAGATGAAAAAACGAATTGATTAACTACCAAGATGGATCAACTGAAACCACCCATAGCCTTAAGTATAGAGGGAAATGTTTCCGAGAATTGGAGAAAATGGAAACAAAAATTCCAGTTTTACTTGGACGCTACTGAGTTCGATGAAAAGGCAGAAAAGTTACAATGCTCGCTGTTACTTCATTGTATTGGAGAAGATGCCGTGGAAGTATTCAACACATTTAATTTCGTGGAAAATGAAAAGGACAAAATTGCACCATTGCTATTAAAATTTGAGCAATTTTGCAATCCGATAAAGAACCAGACTTACGAACGATACAAATTCCACACGTGTTCGCAAAGTGAAGGAGAAAATATAGACCACTATGCCACAGAGCTAAAAAACAGAGCCAAAACATGTGAATTTGGACAGTTATGCGACAGTTTTGTAAGAGACAGGATAGTATGTGGTATACTAAGTGACAATGTTCGCGAAAGATTACTAAGAATTCCAGACTTGACACTCGCAAAGTCAATAGATATATGCCGCGCATCGGAAGTTTCAAAACAACAATTAAAATCTATAACAGAAGATGAAAAAACAGTTCACGCAATGAGGAAAGACTACAAATCAGGACACAAACCAAAAGTGAAACAACAATACAGAGATTATAGAAAAGACAACCAAAAAGGCCAGAAATACGATTGCAAGAAATGCGGAATGCAACATCTACCTAGAAGTTGTCCAGCTTACGGAAAAATGTGTAACCAGTGCAAAAAGCCGAATCATTTTAAGAAAATGTGCAAAAACAGAAGAATAAATGCTATTGAAGAAGAAAGCGACAGCGAAGACGAATTATACATTGGATGTATCGAAAATCAAAAGAAAAGTGAAAATTCTTGGATGGTTAATTTAAATTTGAATGGAAAAAATCAGAAGTTCAAATTGGATACGGGTGCGCAAGCAAATGTAATTCCGTACAAAGTATTGAAATTAGTGAAAGGAGATACCAAAATTATTCCAAGCAAAACAAGATTAGTCACATATTCAGGTGAAAAAATGGATGTGCTAGGGAAATGTTACATAAATGTATCTCACAAAGATAAAATTGAAAGAATGGAATTTGCAGTTGTTAATTTCAATACTCAATGTATCTTAGGATTAAGTGCTTGTGAAAAATTAAATCTAATTAATAGAGTTATGTCAGTTGAGAAAAGTGCTGAATCTATTTTGAAAGAAAATAGTGATTTATTCGATGGAATAGGGGAATTAGAAGGATATCATCATATTGAATAAGATAAATCAATCAATCCGGTTATTCACCCACCACGTAGAGTACCGATTGCTCTGCAAGATAGATTAAAATCAGAAATAGAGAGAATGGAAAAATTAGGCATTGTGGAAAAAGTGGAACAACCTACTGAATGGGTTAGTTCAATAGTAATTGTAGAAAAGGCAGATGGTAAATTAAGGATATGTTTGGATCCTAAAGATCTTAATCGAGCAATAAAGAGAGAACATTTCATATTGCCGAGACAGGAAGAAATAACCGCTAAGTTAGCAGGAGCAAAATATTTTAGTAAGCTTGATGCTTCAAGTGGATTTTGGAACATCAAATTAGACGAGGAAAGTTCTAATTTATGTGCATTCAATACACCATTCGGAAGATTTAAGTTCTTAAGATTACCGTTTGGAATCAAATCTGCTAGCGAAGTGTTTCACAAAGCCGTATGCAAAATCCTTCATGAATTAAATGGTGTCGAATCATTTATCGATGATATATTAGTGTGGGGATGTACAAAAGAAGAGCACGACAAGAGATTAAAAGAGGTTCTAGAACGAATCCGTACCGCAAATTTGAAGCTAAGGCGTGATAAATGTGAAATGGGAATTTCTGAAGTGACATATTTCGGTCACAGGTATACACGAGAAGGATTGAAAATCGACAACAACAAAGTAAAAGCGATAACCGAAATGAAATCACCGACCACCAAAAAAGAACTTGAACGATTTCTTGGAATGGTGACGTATATAGCAAAATTCGTACCAAATTTCTCATCAAACACAGCAGTATTGAGGGATTTACTGAAAAAGAATGTACCGTTTCAATGGGACGATAATCATGATAAAACATTCAAAGATCTGAAAACATTGATCACAAACTCTCCAGTGCTAAGATATTTCAACAGTACAAAGCCAGTGAAGTTATCCGTAGATGCATCACAAAAAAAAGGTGCTGTACTATTACAAAAAGAGTTGCCAATCGAATATGCATCGAGGGCATTGACTACATCGCAGAAAAATTGGGCACAAATAGAAAAAGAGCTATACGCCATCGTATTCGGGTGTGAAAGATTTCATCAGTGTGTATACGGAAGGACAATTGAGGTAGAAACAGACCATAAACCTCTAGAAGCAATATTCAAAAAGCCGCTAGTAAACGCGCCTCCCAGAATACAAAAACTTATGTTACGACTTCAGAAGTATGACATTAATGTAGTGTACAAACCAGGAAAATTGATGTACATATCAGACACTTTGTCAAGAGCTTACCTTAATGAGTTCGACAATTCATGTGACAAGGACATAGATGCACAAGTACATTTATTGGTAAAACATGTGTCCGTATCAGAGTCGAAAATGGATGAATTCCGAAGAGAAACAGACTGTGACGATGCATTAACAGAGCTAAAGAAAACTGTAAAGGACGGATGGCCCGAGAGCAAGTCCGAAATAAACGACAAAATTAAACCATATTGGGACTACAGAGAAGAAATTCATGAAGCACAAGGATTAGTGTTCAAAGGAGAAAAAATCGTAGTGCCGTTTGCTTTAAGAAAAGAAATGCTGCAGAGAATTCACGAGGGGCACCAAGGCATAGAAAGATGTAAAAACAGAGCAAGGGATGTTTTTGTCTGGCCCGCAATGTCAAAACAAATAGAAGACATTGTCCAAAGGTGTGACATATGCAAGCGATTTCAGAACTCAAATGCAAAGGAACCAATGATTAAAGCCGAATTACCATCGCGACCGTGGGAGAAAGTAGCCACAGACGTGTTTGATTTTAAAAACAGACAGTATTTATTAATTGTGGACTATTATTCAAAGTTTTTTGAAGTTAGTATCCTGAACAATTTGACCAGTGATACCGTCATGATGAACATGAAGTCCATATTTGCACGACATGGCATTCCAGAAGTACTTGTATCTGACAATGCAAGATATTATACAAGTTCAAAATTCCAAGAATTCGCGAAATCGTGGGAATTTAAACATATAACGTCGAGTCCGAGATACCAACAAAGCAATGGATTAGCGGAAAGGACAGTACAAACCGTTAAACAGCTACTTAAAAAAAGCTGATTATGAAGGAAAAGATCCGTATATGAGTATATTGAATTTCAGAAATACTCCGTTAGACAGTGACATGCCGTCGCCATCTCAACTATTGATGGGTCGCCGTTGTAAAACGAAATTACCTATAACGAAGAAGTTGTTGAGAACCGAAGTTCCGGAAAATGCAAAGAAAACATTTGTTAAAAAACAAGAGAAACAGAAACTGTATTATGATAAGAAAACAAAAGAATTATCAAAATTTAACGTTAATGACAATGTATATGTTCAAAGAGAAAAGCGTTGGGAACCAGCAGTCGTTGTTCAAAATACAGACAATTCGCGTTCGTATATTGTTAAAACAGAAAATGACAAACTGTACAGAAGAAATAGAAAACATTTGATGGAAAACAAAAACAATGTTGTAATTGAAAATGATGATTTAGACGATATAGTGCAACCTAATACTGTACGAAACGAAGTAAATGATTATAACCGTACGCGTAGTGGAAGAATGGTGAGAAAACCAGAGAGACTAATTGAAAACATGAACTAATGTGTAGGAGTTAGATTAATATTTAGATTAGGACAATTTAGCCTTAGAGACAATATTTTCATTAATTACGTACACATCATTTCAACATTTCATTATTACAATTTATTTGTTTAGTAAGGCAAAGTTTTACATGATGCCATTTCATTTCATTTAAGTAAAGAAGGGAGATGTCATATCTATCATCATGTCTATAAACATGATTAATATAATCCAATAGTTCTCACGGTACTCTGACCACACACAGACTCTTAACTGCTTTACACGTGTTATCTGTATAGTAATGTTTACTGATGTAATATAATATCCATGATGTGTAGCTTGTAATAAAGTGTAGTTTAATATAAGTCTTGAATGAATACAGACGTACATACATGCCCCATGCAGAATATAACATGCTATTCTGATCTGAGTTTGTATTCATTAACAGACTGGCATGGCTGGTGCTGCTCCAAAATGTCTTCTTTTTCTGCTTCTTAAGAAGTATTTGTTTAACCTGTTCAGTCACTATGGAGTGTTACAATTCGCAATAAGACGCGACATATAAATAGTGAACAAAAAGGTACCGCTTTCACATGAGAGAAGCTAGAAAAAAAATTAAATCTACACATTTTCAATATGTTTGTAGGACTATCATATAAAATTAAGGAGATATGTAGTTAGAGACTGCTGCTGAATAGAAATGTTTGAGGTCACCTGATACCTGTTTTCAAATTAGTCTAAATTAAAGTTTGAAGGGTCCAAAATTAGAATATGCTTGATTCCAACTGATATAAAAAATGGTGTTTTGTATATGCTAAATATACATCAGTGGTCGTATCAGGCTGTGCATGATGAAGCATTTTATTGCCTTTAGGTTTGTACTTTTTTTTATTTTGGTTATAAAAATAAATTTGTAGTTGTGAAGTTGGTAACATGAGAATACCCAAGTTGCACCTATGTTTTCAGTTTTTCACCAGCTTTTTTATTGAACTAGACAAAAGTCCATTCTGTGCTTATTTTGAAGACTATCCTTGTTTACAATATACATGTAGTTACACCAATTAAATTTTGAGTCCATCTATGTAGAGTCATAGAGAAATGGGTTTGAACTGACCTCCAAACAATCCATGATTCTGTAATGAGGTCAGTACCCAAATTCCATGCATCATTAATACATGTTTAATTTCAAATCCTTAAAACTGGAATATAAACAGATGTTTTGTTTTATTTCTTCAAATATTTGATCAATTTGACATTATTTCATACTAAATGTACTACTCAGACTATTATGATTAAACTTAACGAGAAAAAACAAAACAGTTTCCATATCCTGGGACTTAAAAGTAGATATCTGATATGTGGCATAATCAATGAAAACATTTGTTGAGAGTTTGCCAAAGGAAGTACGGAATTAGAAGATTGTGAATTATTGGAATATTTTTTTTATTCTGAACTATTGTTAAGTTTTGAAATAGTATGTGGGCTACCATAGACGAATCCAGGGGGTCCGCCCCACCCCCTTTTCGTGGGAAAAAGTTGTTGATTATTTAGGGAATCACTGTACCATGACTGGAGCCCTCCCTTTTTTTTTAGGTCAGTCAGCGGGCCCCCTTATCAAAAGTTCTGGATTCGCCAATGGCTACTAAATAACCGTGGTCACATTCAACAGTATAACCAACGTCATTATCACTGTTCCTTGATGTGGGGAATTATGTGGTAGATGAACATGAAAAGGCATGGTCAACCAGTAGTGCACTGGACTTAGTCTAGAGTTTACCCCGCATGCCGCATGGCCATTATAAAAAAATCAGAAATGTATTGCTTGCAGAGGTTTTTTCTGGGTTGAAGATTGAAGTTCCCATGGCTGGACGGAACTTTTACGCTACAGTACAGCCTGTGACATTCTCTTAGTTATGTCCACCCTCTTGCATGGTCAACATCCATTGGTGGCCATTTATTGGGGTATTCAATCTTGAGATGTTGATCATTTATTTGGGTCATAAAACATAGGTTGATGTTTTATCTAATAATGTTACCTGTTGTAATCAATCAGGGTTGAAGTTTTCAACTTGTGTGTTTCTTTAAAATTCACCTGTACAGGTACATTGTAACATAGGTTTCTTTCAAAATTGACATCTCACCTTTTTTTGAAAATGTAGAATAAGACATTGTTTTAGTCTTTGTCAATAAATATAATATTTTAGATTTTTCTGTCTTTTGAATTTATTCAAATTTATTTTTTTTATTTGCTTTTTTGTTTTTTCATGGTTTTTATTCATTTTCGTATGATTTTGTTTCTTATTCTTTTAATGTCTTCTTAGTAAGGATCTTGAGAAGCAAAAAGACAAAAATGTCAAAGATAAAGTTATTGACTAGCATTTGAAAGACAGCAGACTTTAATTTTTTTTTTAAGTAAAAAACAAAAAATTATATACATGATGTTCATTGTATTTAATTGTTTATGTGCATTATTTAATGAATTATTATTAATAATAACTAATAATCAAGCAAACTATATTTTTAAAGTAACCATGAAGGAAGTAATTTTTAGCAATCCTCTTTCTTAACAAAATAAAATGATCAGACAATATCAATCCTCTTATCATAAATTTTATTATTCAGGAAAGTTACAAATATCATTATACGGTTTTAATAGGAAAAAACTATTTTTGTCTATCTTTTTTTTTTTAAATCTGAAATCAGGAGTTAACATAATGGACTTGGTGAAGAGACTTATTTTCCAAAAAGATATTTAAAGAAAACACTGTCTTGATTTGCCTTTTTGAAACAAATGTGAACTTATTAAATATGACATCTTCAGTTTGGCTAATATCTGTCAGTTAAAAGCCAAAATTTGACAAAATACACTCATATAGATGGTTACACTTTTATGGCCTATTAATGAAATCATTTTTTTCTGTGTACATTTATATTGTTGGAAGTGCTGGACTGGTATGTTGCATATTATTGGTATACATTTGCAAATATTTCTCTTAACCCAGGCCTTTGAGATAAAGTTAACAATTTCAGGGGTTTGCATGAATTAAGACTTTAAAACCCTTGACGAAAAATCAATTTAAAGAAAAATATAAGAACATTTTTGAAAATAGATTTAAGGATAGAAACTTTGGTAAAAACTGTATACTCAAATGTGTCACATAGAGAGTTAGTGGTCATAATTTAGAAATAGAAAATAGTAGACAATATTAAATTCCTAGAAAAGATAGAACATGTAAACTGTGTCACATGCTGGACAATTTCTTTCCTTAATTGTAAAATTAACAAAACAACTTGAGATAATCTATTTGAAAATTGTTTACCTTCTCATAATATTGTCTCTTACCCAAGAACAAAAAGTGAAAGAAATGCTAAACCTTTATTGCATGAATATATTGAAAATATTGGCTCCCTTATAAAATAGTCATTATCAGAACTGAGGGCAGAAACCTAAAAAAATGCCATGTGATTTAACTTCTTATAGAATTTTTAATTCTTTGCATTATAATTGTTTTTGTTTGTTTGTTTTTTTGTCACAAGCTAAATACCATATGTTTGTATAACAATACAAATATTATCAAATTTTGTTGCATTAAGGAATATTTTGAATATATTTATTCAATAGAGAAATAAGAAATTGCCTAAATGTTATTTAGAATAAGTTCTAAAGACAATCTTTAACATTTGTAAAACAGTATTGAATGCAGATAAGTCTATCTACTATGATTTTAGAAAATTTATTTGAGAAACAACTTTTCAAGAGAAAAAGGCAGGCATTGGCATTTTGCATTATATTAGAAGATGATATTTATTTATTTTTCACTTTCCATAAAGTACATGTAAAAAATAACTTAAATTGATTAAAAAGGTAAATGTTAAAACAAATAATCATGAGTCAAATTAAAAAAAAAATCAGCTATTTATTCAACTAGTTATATTATTTCATTTTATTTTTGAATTATCTTGTCATAATCACAGTAATTAAATTTCACAAATACAAACATGTATATTATACTGATGGACATATAGGGCCACCATGGTGGACATAATTTTTATGGCCACCATAAATAAGATAATGTCACAGGTAGTACTGTAAATATGTTATCGTTAATTATAATTTTGTGACTTTTAAATGAAGTACCTGTGATTATTTAGGTCATTTGTTTTGAACTCACTGATACTGGAAAGTTGAAGCAGACGAAACATAGCGTCAGATGTTGTTGTATTAACTTCGGTGATTTCTGTGGTACAATACAATTTAAATAAACTACAAAAGTTACCAAAATTTCTGAATTCTTGTTTTTGTAAATAAATTCATGTCGTATTTAACATCGAAATTATTCCGATCTGTTCCATTTTTTTAAGTTCACGTTGAAACGTTAAATTCGGCCGCCATTAAAAAAATCGTACGAGTTTGTTGACTTAAAAACAATTCCTAAGGTTGTGGTCACAATGTATCGAGAAAACACAAGGGCAAATTTTAACATTTCTAGTGGTGAAGCTTACAATTAACGACAATTTAAATGTGATGAGATAATATCATACGACAAAAACATAAAACATTAACAATATTCAACTGACATGTACTGCAAATTTAAACCAGACCAAAATTATATGAGAGCACACTGATATAAGTACCCGAAACTACTGAAATGGCATTGTTTTTGTAATTTAACACAACATATAATATGGTTTACATAGAATAACAGGAAACACGATTGCATAGAGTGAGCAACAAAACTACATATTGACGTTAGTTATGTTTCGATAGTCAACGTTGACCGCACATCTTTTCGTAACCAATGTGAACAAGTTGACGGCGACAATAGCACCGCCCTTAACATAACTAATTTTCACTGCACGTTAATCGTTAACTAAAATTATACACAAACACATACACATTCGTTTAATTGATTATACGTTTTTTGCAGTTAATTTTTTAATAACATTTTATTGACACGGTGTTGTTTTATTCTCTTATTTGATATAATCTGCTATCGTTATCATTCAATGATATGTTAAAACTATTGTATGTCATTATGTATAGGATTGTAAAACTGCACTTCACGATGCTGCACGGCAAAGAAACACGGCAATCACCATGTTGCTAATTGATGCTGGTATTGTTCTCAATGCACGGGACAAGGTAAGTAAATGATCAACTAAACCGACACAAAACTATGTACTACGTGTTTATATATACAATGACAAATAACAATGTTTGTTAACATAGTATAACGTTTGATTTCTTCAAATTGAATTGACCTCACTCTTTTTATATTAATTTAGAGTTCTGTATTTTATTACTACTTATTAACCGCACCATATATACTTTGAAAAAATTAATCGAGCTATTTTGTGAGCATCTATTTTGTCATATACAAACACACGTTACACCTTTTGACGCATCCCTGTTTGTTGTATGTTATGTCTTAAGTGTTGCGGATGGAGGACATTTTAGAAAACGCTTCATCGACGGCGTCATCATCTCTGTGTTATAGTCGTCATCATTCGGGAAAGTCGTATAAGCCTTTAGCTTTGATAGATGTTCATAGTTCACATGCTTATATAGTTGTCGATGTCTGTTATATTGTGCCTATTCCTTCTATTTTATAAGACACAATATTTTTATATATCATTAAGGAAATATTATTTAGCACCGTTTTGAAAAAAAAAACACAACGGACAGCAATATGTAATGTTATTACGATTGTACAAGTAGGATTTATAGCTTCGACAATTGGCGCCAAATAAGAAATTATAAGCATAATACGTCGGACATTTTAAATATAAATACTGTTGCTTTGTCATCAAACCGATTCATAAGCTATTCATAAATCTGTAACATGTGTTTTTTTATGTTAACAGAGACAAGAGATGCATAAATAACACGTCCGCTATATATTTTTGTTAGGTGTTCTTCTTCAATCTGATGATTTAAGACTTTTTGAATTTATTAGTATAGTATGTTCATATACTGTACTGTTAAACAACCGTCCCATGATAGGAGGGTTGAGAGCTCATAAATACGTTTAACCCCGCCACGTGCTTTATGGTTTGTTTTCATTGTTGAAGACCTTAAGATTTCTTATAAATGTTTACATCCACTTCATTTAAACGTAGGTGGGTATGGGTCTCGATGTCAATCAAACCAAATTTCCTTTTATACTGTACACTGAAATAACAATATCAATGTCACCATTGGGTCCTCAACACAGCGAGAAAAACTCCCGCAGCTGTAGTCGGGCTTTAGCTGATTCCTAAACAATAATCAATCTATGTATATCCATTAAGCTGAAATGCATCCATGCACCATGCAATATTAACTAATGACAAATTCGTATAAAACTCTGATATCGGGTACCAGTTTGACTTTACGCTAAGTGCGAGTCTATGTTGTTTTACTTCCTTTAATGCAATAGGTTGATTCCTGTTTTATTTCATATTATGTAAAAATAGTGTTTTTGTCAATCCAGTTTTATGGCACTGCACTTCACGTTGCTGTAGATCACAGATACACAGATATCGTAAAGTTGCTGATTGATGGTGGCATTGATCTCAATATAAAGAATGAGGTCAGTTGATTATACGTTAAACTTTTGAAATATTGACAATACCAAAACATTCATTTACTGCATCACGTGTGATGTCAAACTAGACGCAATTAGCTTTCTTGTGTGTGTGTGTGTGTGGATACTCTTTAGTAAAGTAAGGTTGCAAAATTAGTGAAAAGTGACAAATTAGAATCTTCCATAACAAACATTGTAGAATGCAGAATATTGGAAAAGTTTGTTGACTTAAAAACAATTCCTAAGGTTGTGGTCACAATATATCGAGAAAACACAAGGGCAAATTTTAACATTTCTAGTGGTGAAGCTTACAATTAACGACAATTTAAATGTGATGAGATAATATCATACGACAAAAACATAAAACATTAACAATATTCAACTGACATGTACTGCAAATTTAAACCAGATCAAAATTATATGAGAGCACACTGATATAAGTACCCGAAACTACTGAAATTGCATTGTTTTTGTAATTTAACACAACATATGATATGGTTTACATAGAATAACAGGAAACACGATTGCATAGAGTGAGCAACAAAACTACATATTGAGGTTGGTTATGTTCCGATAGTCAACGTTGACCGAACATCTTTTCGTAACCAATTTGAACAAGATGACGGCGACAATAACACCGCCATTAACATAATTAATATTCACTGCATGTTAATCGTTAACTAAAATAATACACAAACACATACACATTCGTTTAAATGATTATAAGTTTTTTGCAGTTAATTTTGTTAATAACATTTTATTGACACGGTGTTGTTTTATTCTCTTATTTGTCATAATCTGCTATTGTTATCATTCAATGACATGTTAAAACTATTGTATGTCATTATGTATAGAATGGTGAAACTGCACTTCACAATGCTGCACGAGAAAGAAACCCGGAAATCACCATGTTGCTTATTTATGGTGGTATTGATCTAAATGCACAGAACAAGGTTAGTAAATGATCAACACAACCGACACAAAACTATGTACTACGTGTTTATATATACAATGACAAATACCAATGTTTGTTAACATAGTATAACGTTTGAATTCTTCAAATTGAATTGACCTCACTCTTTTTATATTAATTTAGAGTTCTGTATTTTATTACTACTTATTAACCGCACCATATATACTTTGAAAAAATTAATCGAGCTATTTTGTGAGCATCTATTTTGTCATATACAAACACACGTTACACCTTTTGACGCATCCCTGTTTGTTGTATGTTATGTCTTAAGTGTTGCGGATGGAGGACATTTTAGAAAACGCTTCATCGACGGCGTCATCATCTCTGTGTTATAGTCGTCATCATTCGGGAAAGTCGTATAAGCCTTTAGCTTTGATAGATGTTCATAGTTCACATGCTTATATAGTTGTCGATGTCTGTTATATTGTGCCTATTCCTTCTATTTTATAAGACACAATATTTTTATATATCATTAAGGAAATATTATTTAGCACGGTTTTGAAAAAAAAAACACAACGGACAGCAATATGTAGTGTTATTACGATTGTACAGATAGGAATTATAGCTTCGACAATTGGCGCAAAAAAAAAAAATTGAAGCATAATATGTCGGACTTAACATTTTAAAAATAAATACTGTTGCTTTGTCATCATTACGTTTGTATTCTTAGATAAGCTATTCGTGTATCTGTAATACGTGGTTTTTTTGTTAACAGAGACAAGAGATGCACAAAGAACACGTCAGTTATATATTTTTGTTTGGTATTTTTCTCCAATCTGATGATTTAAGCCTTTTTGAATTTGTTAGTATAGTATGTTCATAAGCTGTGCTGTTAAAGAACTGTCCCGAGTTAAGGGAGGGTTGAGATCATATAAATACGTTTAACCCTGACACGTGCTTTATGGTTTGTTTTCATTGTTGTAGAAAATGCACCTTCCCATATGAGCTCCCTTTGTGGCTAAAAATGTGCTATTTTTACTATAAAGTTTTGTAAAAAAAAAATTTTTCTAGATTGAAAAAAGTGATTTGCACTATTATTTCATTCAGGGTTAAAAAAATATGGCTGTGCGGTATATTTTCAATGTTTATAGGCCCGAGCTTGTAAGAGTTTTTAATTGCATGCTATAATAATTCTATACTACCCTTACCTTCACTTTGGACTTAGTTCAAATTTCAATTTCACCGCATTTACATGTAGTCATACTGGTGACATTCCAAGAATATGTCTTTATGAGATATCATATCTCGGAATCAGTAGGAAAACGAATTTTCTCTAACTATCATATATCTCCCGAATATAGGTGTGGTTGGTGAATCAGCTGAATTTACAAAGTTCAACCTGTAATGAATGATTTATCATAATCACATAAATCAAGAGGTTTTATATAGTTATCAATTGTGTTTAATATGTTGTGTACGAATTGCAATTTTGTACAGGTAATAACATGTACAAAATGTGTGTACAAGTTTGAATTTGTACAATGCAAAAATACAAGTTATAACATGAACAAAAGTACCTCATACATTTTATTACCTGTACAAAATATTGCTTTAAAATGGTTTTAACTTGTACAAAATTTGAAGATAAAAATATGTTTTTATCATTATAACCATTGATAACACACGCCATTAACATCAGTAACATTTTCAACATTGTTTTAATACTGTACATTCATGAATGTTCATGTTAGAATGATACCCTGCATTGCCTTTTTGATACAGTTAATGACCAAATAAATAGTTTTTAAAATTTCCGATTAAAGGCTTTTAAAAATGTAGTCAACACACATTATTCAGTATGCTCACCTGATGAATGACAATTGTGAGTTTCCACTGAAAAAGGCTATAGGAAGTTAAACTTGTATACTAGTTGAGCAGTAAGATACAAGTGGATAGCCAGTATATATTTTTATATGACATTCTAGATATGTCCCGGAAAATTTCCCCTGACAAAACGCCCAAAAAAAACCTCCCAAGGTGATACCATTATCATTTATATTCAATCCATTGATAAGGGCCCTGCAGATAAGAGAAACATAACTAAGTTGGAAAAAAGGAATAATTGAGTAGAAACCAGGTTCATTTTTTGACAAATGCAATTTTAAACGTGTCTGAAGTCACAATGAGTGATATGAGTGTAGGAAATTGTTTCCCATCATAATACATATTTCTAATTTATTAATTCAGCTTATATTCAAAGACACTTTTATAAGTCATATTATTTGCAAATATTATTTTTTTTATTATTAACTAGTCAATATTCTATTTAACTTCCCAGATACAATTTTTTTTTTAAATTGTGTACAGGTTAAAACCATTTTAAGCAATAGTTTGTACATGTTATAACATGTCCGAGGTAAATTTGTACAGGTTATAACTTGTATTGTTGCATTTAAACAAATTATAACATGCACACTATTTTTGTACATGTTATAATCTGTAACAAAATGCAACTTGTACACGTCATATACCTTTTCCTGAATTTAATTGATTCCTTATCTCTTAACATTCATCGTATTAAAGCTAAGTATACGTAATTGCACGCCCCTATCGGAATGAGGGATACAATACGTGCGTCGTTAGTTAGTTCCCCTACTCCAAATAAAGGGACAATGAATACACACAAAAAGGAAAGTATTCCTGAGTATTCCATCTCAAAGAAATGATCAAAGTGACTGCAATCAGAAATTTTAGTATCCTATTGTGAGTAAGTCTGAATACAGAACCACTGTCTTTTGTTTGTTTTAAACACGCAGGAGCAAGTGTACAATACGACTCATGTTTATTTCAACATAAAGTAAAATAAATCTAAAGAATTTAAATATAACCAATGTAATGTATAATATCAATTAAGAGTATAATGTGGGAGAAGACGGGGGAGGGGGGGGAGGGGGTAGAAAATAATGTTACAATGTCAGGGCCTTTTATAACAGACTATATGGTATAGAGTTTTCTCATGGTTTATGACCGTATAAATTCTATTATCCACTTCATTCAGTCAGGTAGCTGTTGTGTCTTATTGTTTGACGATCAATTATTCTTAAATTTCTGTAAAACACTTTTCAGTCAATGTAATTTCAAATTTCAATATAAAAACATGTGATCATGGACCTTGTTTTTATGAAATAATACATTGAAATTAATGACAAATCGCCTTGCATTAATTTAGTACATTCTAATAAAATAACAATAGATACATTTTGATAACATTGCACTCGGTACATTCTAATACAAGCATGATACGGGATGGATACATTCTCATAAATAAAGTTAACAGTAGTATACCGCTGTTTGAAAGTAAAAAAAAGATAGAGAGAAAACAAATCCGGGTTACAAATCGAAACCGGAGGAAACACATCAACTATAAGAGGACAACAACGAAACAACTGAAACACTAAAATTCAACAAAAAAACAAACGACAATGTATCAAACACAGAAACGAACTATAAATGCTTAGTATTTATTTTGCTATGTTGTGTCTTGCGTACTGTTATCTGTCTGTTTGCCTTTATATATCAAGCCATGGTGTTGTCGGTTGATTTTAAATTGATGAGTTTGAATGTTCCTCTTGTATCCTTTGCACTTTTTTTTTAGTCTATATTTTACAAATTTAAAGGGTTTATAAGAGTCATTTTCAGTTCTAAAAATAAAGATTGGAGAACAATGCTTCAAATGTGTTCACAAAGACACAAAAATCAAAATCACGAAGCTTAAATGAACTAGACATCATGTAGACGCATGTACAGTTATGTTTACTTTCTACAAAGCGCGTGTTATACTTAAAAATTATCAAAACTAACAAATGTTTACAGTAAATCATTTTTAAATTATCCTTTTTATAGATTCTTGCATTTTCGATTGTGTTTAAATCATCTTACTAAATGTGTTGTACGTTAATATTCATCCAACAAAATAATTAGATGTTGTTTGAAATAGTTATGTTGACAACATCATGAAATTTGAAATATAGTTAAAGGTTAATTTAAAACATGGGAACTAAAAACACAATGGAATCAATGAATCTGACCATGAATTGATGCTTAAGCAACGCATAAAATGCATTTTTCTTCAGACTCTTATCTAAGAAAAAACTGTTATGTATGGGAAATGTAAGAGCTTGTATGGCATCTTTAAACATATATTTACATGTTGGATTAATAACCCCTATTATTCTCTCGCAATTATCTATACACTTGCATCTATACGACTTAAAGAAGAGAACGATTTTATTGAACCGGTTCTCCTCTGAACCTTAGAAAGAAGGAACTATTTGTTGATTTATAAATTTATTGTTTTGTACTTTCTAAACTAGTACTTGAACCATTTTTACCACAGAAAACTTAAATTTCGGAGACCGTCATCGATCTGTGTCTAACATATCTTTTAAACTTTAGCTTAAGCTCAGTTGACTTACTGCCCATATATTTTAGAGCAACATGAAAATACTGTGAAAAATGATATTTGCATATGTCTGATAGTGACGGGCAAACACATAATCTGGAAGTAATATAGTTGCATCTTTCCCTTATATTTCTTATTTTAAAGAATTTTCTAGTAGGGGAAAGGGCAAATCCAACCGTTTATTTAAACACAGATCGGACTTCAATTTTAAAGCTCAATAGTGAAAATATAATTCTAACTGTATGTAAAACTTCACATTTCATGTTTTTTTTCAAGAAAGGACAGACTGCGTTACATATAGCTGCAGGGAATAATAACCAGGATATAGTTACCGTTTTGTTAAACAGAGACTGTGATCCAAATATAACAAATGCCAAAGTAAGTATCAGTTATCAAAGAATCCGAATATGTAAAGTTACTCGTGTACTGTATGATTTTTACTCAAACATTGCCAAACGGTGTGTTCTGTTATAGACATTACATGAAATGCGTCAGATAGAAATTGACCTTATGCAAGTGAATGTACACATGTATATTGACAATATTTTGATTGATTTTGGAACATTCAAATACGAAACAAAAGCTAATTGTTAGTATATTTTGTATAGGGTTCTTATATCATGTACGACTGTATATCGCCTCAATTTGCAAACAGCTACAGAGTTCCTATAAAATAAGTAAACAGTGTACTGATATTCATTTGCACAAGATTTATTTATATTCGACGCGTTTCAAATGTTACCCTCATCACCTACCATTTGACCAAAGATGTCTCACGAATACAATTTCCTAGGTTTGACTTGTGGTAATGGAAGGCTTTATATCATCTGAATAGTTGTTAAAATACGCATATTGATTTGGAAAATAGACCACATAGTAAAGTTACTCTTATTGTATGATTTCTACTGAAACGGTGTATTCTGCTATAGGCTTTTAATGTTACAATCATCGCCTACCCTTTCACCAAAGATGCCATACGAATAAAACTTCCTAGGTTTGACTTGTGGTAATAGAAGCTTTATATCATCTTACTAATTGTTACGCATAGTGATTAGGAAAAGAGACCAGAGAAGTCACATTATACAGTCGTCATGTGCAAAAAAAACATTTGATCGAGCAACTGTATTTTCTGTGTTTCGAAAGAGGGGTCTGATTGATGTGATGTGAACACAGTTTTATTTGTCTTATTCACCTTTTATTCGGGTGTACTACTGTTTATTTGTAAGACATTGTCATATATAAACTGACGAGGAAAGGTAACAACCGGCCACTGAAAGCTTTATTATGTGAAGCTTAGGTGGCCGAGTGGTCTAGCGTGTCGGATACAGTGAAAGGCGATTTGGTGTCACGATATCTCAGTAGCATGAGTTTGAATTCCGGCGAGGGAAGCACAAAAAATTTGCGCATGCAAATATACAGATCTAACACTGTTGGGCTGAAACAGTAGTTGGAAGGCCATATAATTTACCTCAATTTCGATAGACTCTTAAATTTTAAAGAGTCGAATAGGATGAACGGATTATATTAATTAGAGGGAAAATATAAAACAAGCCTATAAGAAATAAATATAAATAAGTCTAAATTGAAAACAAATTTCAAACCCATGATTGCGTTGGATAATAGACGGTGTCATCCGATCTATACTTTAAACCTACAGAAAAAACATCAGTACCTTTCTCCTGTCACCCAAAACACTATACAAAAAAGTATCCCGTACAGTCAAGCTCTCAGAGTAAAGCAGATTTACTCCTCTCAGGAGGCTGTTACAAAACGGTTACAGGAACTTAGTGTTTTTTTTTACCAAACGAGGTCATAAAAAAATGGACATAAATGAGGGGTTTGTGCGTGCCTATAACAACAGCCGCAATGACCTATTACAGTACAAACAGAAGAGGCGCAGCAAAATAGTTCCGTTTGTGTTAACATACAATCCAGCCTTTACTAACCTTTCACGTTTGACCCGTGCCAATTGGCAAATTATTGCCAAGCACTCAAAATTGTCCAAAATCTTTCCCAATCCTCCTGTCTTAGCTTTTCGGAGACCAGCAAGTATGTAAGACTTATTTGTGAGAGCTGACGTCTCCTTTAAGAAAAGCTGTTCAACTGCAGGATGGTGTAAGTCGCGTGGTAACAGACGTTGTCTGACTTGCCCAAGCCGATATAAAAAAAAACTACACTCACAATCAAAGACCACAACAAAGGTTGGTCAAGGGCCGAAAGACTTGTTCTGGAAAGTTTGTGGATAAGAAAGCTAAGACAGTTTTCCCAAAGGGCGTAAATAAAAAAAAAAACATAGAATGAGTCATTCCTTTTCCATACCATCACTCATTTTACTGACATCACTTCCTTACTTGACTTAATTTTTGAAATTTTACTAGTTTAAATACCAGGGTTCTTTAATTTTTACAAATGTACAAGTACGTATCCACGTTCAATTATTAACCTTAGCCAAAATTTACTATCATTTTTTCTTATCATTATCCAACAGCTATTTATTTGGGATGATAAATATGCAGCCTCTGTTTGACATATTTTACCAGCTCAGATCGATCAGTGCTGTTCATTTGGAATGTATTTACACGCAGTTGTTGTAACATCTCTTAACTGACGTCTTTCTGGAATTTATAATTACTATTTTATTTTATGCATGTCTTTGAGTCGTTTTTATGAAATTTCAAAATTTTACTAGCGTCTCAACATATGATGTTCGAGTGAAACTGTGTCACTTTTGTTATTGTATATAATTCAAGATTGTTATAGTTTAATAATAAGAATAGATTGATCTAATTCATTTTACATCGTTCTCATACTGATGAAGGATATCTGTTATCCGAAATATTTAACATTTGTTCATTTTATTGTTATTTTATGGTGATGCTGTACCCTTTCGGAATTGCTATATATTACATTTTGTAGTGTACTTTATCATAATTACATGATTCATCGTCCCGTAAGAATTATCGTTGGCTATTATTCAGTCATTTTATACATTGTATATTCCCTCGCCGGAATTAGGGAAGAACCAAACATTTGCGAGAGCACATTTACAGATCTAACATTGTTTTGCTGATGTTTAGACAAATGTTATATACAGAATGTATTTTCAGCCTTATATCACCATCACTGCTGGTGATCCGATGGATAACATCTGTTAAAGAGTCTTCACTAGTTCAGACGTACTTATACATATATTTTAACCCGGACCGACAGAAAGTATACGATTTTATTCACCCTATGTTCGAGTAGTATTTATACAAACATCATCAGCACTCAACAAATAACGAATTTCAGTCTGATAAACTCCCTTATGCCAAGTTTCAAATGTATGTAACGATATTTTTTACACGTATGAGTACATTTTAAATAGGCTTGTTATTATCCAGTTTAAACTGACTCCATCAGGTCGAACTAGGTTTTAGTTAAGTTTAGAACTGTATAGGGGAAGACAAGACCAATAAGAATGAGTTAAAATTGCAGCCACTGTATAATCCAACAGGTTACTTGATACATTGTATCGTGTAAAAGCAACATTGAGTCCCGTTAGTCTGCCACCTTATCAGGGAATCGATTTTAAAATGTTTAACTGTGGTACATTAACTATATATAACAACGAGATTTTCTTGCTGGATTGATGCATGTTTCTGCTTCTTGATCTGGTAGTTGTCGCTATGATATATTATTCGTTTACTTTCTCAATTTGTATGTGATGCATTGTTAAAAAAAACGAGAATGTCGTAAGAAAAATGTCACTAAATCCAAAATACCAGTGGAATAAAAGCATTGTGTTGCCTTTATATGGATACAATTTATTTGTTAAAGGATGTCTAAATATATAATTGTGCAAGAATATGTCTATTTTATGAATTTTGGATCCTCAATGCTCTTCAACTTTTTACTTGTTTGGCTTTATAAATATTTTGATATGAGCGTCACTGATGAGTCTTATGTAGACGAAACGCGCGTCTGGCGTACTAAATTGTAATCATGGTACCTTTGATAACTATGAGAAATATTGGTCTCATCCATGATTGATTGTTTTAAACGGCAGCCGAATGAGTGCATGCATTTTGATATGAAATATTATATCAATGTGTTCAATATTTCTTTGCTAACAAATGCTAAAGGACCAATCCAGATTAAGTATTTGTCATTTCAGAATTATTGTGTTTAATCTTTCAAAGGTTATAAACCAACAGGCAATAACTGTAAATTAAGTCAAATTTGGAGTGTAAATGTCAACAAAATATCTGTTTAAAATAAATATTTTACTGTTTTGAACGTTCCTTGTATATTTTACTCTTTTTTTCCAAATCTTTCCAAAGTATTTTCCTAAAGTGGACTGTCGTTCCTGCTCCTATTTTGCTATATTGTTCAGTATAAGTTGCCATAGTGTGATGTCCATACTTGAATGAATTAAGCTTCTTTGTTATTCATAGCATCCCAAAATATCTTATAGATTCTTGCACAACACAGTTTGACCTCCAAAACTCTGTCTCAGATTTTTCCTATTGTATTTCATTCTCTCATAAATCTACAATGAAATTTGCAACAATAATTCATAAGAGACCACTAAATTCAATTGGGTATAAAATTTGTTCTATTGAAAATCTGAAACACAGTTTTGGAGGTCAAGCTGTGTTGTACAAGAATCTATTAAATATTGTGGGATGCTATGAATAACAAAGACGATAAATTCATTCAAGTGTGGACATTACAATATAGCAACTTATGACATACTAATTAATTATGTAATAATTAAGTCATAATGAAATTATCACAATTTGAAAGATGAATCTTTCTTCTTTCTTTTGGTACCTCATTTATAATATATAAAGAAGGATTAAATGAATTATATCAGTTTAAAGGTGTCTGAATGGGAGTGAATTAATCTTTGTATTGTGCTACCTTAAGCTGACATCACTATAGCATAATGTTTTCTTGTGATTCAGGGGGAGAAGCCCTTAGATGTGACCTGGGATATGGCTTGTAAAACGTTATTTAAGGTAAAACTAAAACGTTTGATTGGTTTTTAGATGTTTCTAATATAAACAAAAAATCATATCCGTAGAGTCTTCATGTTTAAAAGATTGTGCAGCATAGAACTTATATATATCTAGTAAATATATGTCAATAGCACCTAATATAAGACGATGTTAAGTCTGAGTAATACCTTGACTTACACCTAGTAATTAAAAATCCGGAACGTGTGTGACCAACACTTTATTGCAACAGTATTAGATGCTTTCATATTCTGAAAGTTCATGCAACATTATTTCAGAATCGTTTAGTACATAAGATGTTCCTAAGCTGGTGTTTCATAGCAACATGTCACTGATAGAGGGTTACTGTTTACAAGGAAAGTTGTTCCACTGAGATATTAAAGTGCTCGAAATGCCTTAGAAACTTTTACCGGCATTATCATGGGTTTAATGACCTTACAGGAATCAAATATGCGTCCTTCAATATGTCCATCTGGAATGTTGACACTTAAAAAAGGATTGGTACTTACATGCACAGTACGATTGATGAAACGTGTGAAACTCTGACAGCAAATTTTCCTGGGCACTTAAGTTTGCATTATCAGAGAATAATATGAGGGCATATCTAAACTACAAGTATTATGTATACATTTTTTTTATTATTAATTATTGATTTAAAAAGAAAAATATTTATCTTATATCAGTTTTATTGCAGGAGTTTGAAAAGAATCGTTTACCTGGTATGTAACTTTTTATTTTGGCACACTGAATAGCATTTAATGTTGAATGAAACTGAATATTCCGTAACACAAACGCATCGCCACGACATATATATCAGAAGATGTGGTATGAATGCCAATGAGATAACTTTCCTTTCAAGTCACAATTAGAAAAATAAACTATTGTAGGTGAAAATACGACCTTCAATACGGTGCCTTGGCTCACACTGAGCTGCAAGTTATAAAGTGCCCGACACATGACTAGTGTAAACAATACAAATAAAACAACCAACGGTCAAATCTACATAAAAAAACGAGAAACGAGAAACATTTATGAACCACATCAACACATGACAACCTTTGCACAACAGGTACTTGATTTGGAAAAGGTGCAAACAAATGCACGAACAAAAGTGTGATTGTGTATACTCATCTGGGGGTGGTACTTCGTGACCAATATGCCTAAGTGGTCTAACTACTGTTTCCGTAAAATGTCAACACTGCGGTTGTGAGCACGAATCTCACACGTAAAAAGGTATGCTTGACTCGAATCTAAATTGACCAGGATTTTTAGTTGAACAGAAGAAGGTTGATGGTTCTCTCCGGCCTCTCCGACTTACTCCAGCAATAAATACTGATACTTATGTGTTCTTAACGGTTGTATCTATAAAAAAAACTATTTCAAACGGGATAGTACATCCTCAATTTTACTTTAAATAAACTTATCGATAGTTTAAATAAACTTATCGATACTTTAAATAAACTTATCGATACTTTAAATAAACTTATTCTATAAGGTTACCATTTCAACACTGTCGTTCGATCTTTGCATATTGTTTTTTTTTTGTTGTATTAATATTGATTTTGTTATCAGTAAATTAAAAGTAAAATAGATACTATTGTTATATACACTATGCACTTTCATGGATCTACAATCTATCGACTCCTGTATAGTGGCATATCAGAAATAAAGAAAAAGAAAAATATTTTTAATGGACATTGGTTATCTACGGCCAAAAACATTTAAATCATATTTTGTTTAATAAGGATACTTGTTGGCAACATCACGTCAAACAACCACTTTATAAATATAAGCATCACACGCATAGGTACATTGTTATGCGACTGTCTACAAACGAGAGGTTTAGATACATGAAGCTATAAATCCAGGTTAAGTCCACCATTTCTACTTAAAAAAGTGCCTGTATCAAATCAGGAATATGATAATTGTTATCCATTCGTTTGTTATGTTTGATCTTCTGATATTGCCATTTGATTAGGGACTTTCCGTTTTTAATTTTCCTCGGTTTTCAGTATTTTTGTGATTTCATTTTTTATTAGTAATCTTTAACAGGTTGTTTGAGAAAGTTTTTGCTTATAGACCATCTTGGCTGTATCCCATCTTATAATTCTTTGTTAAAACTGTTGATTAAGATTAAGTTAATATAATAGTTTTCATTGTCCCTTTTTAACGTTTTTATCTATTATGTTTGTTGGTTTGTTTTGCTCACGCAGTGTTGTCAATATAACGAAATCCAATGCCATTGTCATACAAAATGAAATTTAGCTAGCAGGTTTTATTCAAAAGTTTTACATAAGGAAATGTGTGTACCAAGTAAGGCGGATAATCTGTTTAAGCTTTTAATTGTTTTTTTCATTTTATAAAGGACTTCCCGTTTTTAAATTTCCTTGCAGTTCGTTTTTTTTCTTATTTTATTTTGTTGGTGTAAATATGAATATAATGAAAAACCGTTTAACATTATCGCTTATAAGAAAAACAATATTCGGATCTAACAACAAAGTGTTATTGTGTAGATATATCGTTGCTCAAACAAATTGCAGTCTATATAGTTTGGATTTCGTTTAAATCAGCATATTCTCCTGCAATAAAAAGAATAATCGCCGCACAAGAAGTCACGTGCTCTTATGTGCATAATTAATATAGGTAACAAATGGTAATTACATACATTTTCTCTCTTGGAATACGAAATATAGTAATGATTATTTGACGATGGCCTATGTGAAGATCAGTAGGTTTTTTTTAAACAAATGAAAACAATTTTCCTCATCAAGGCAAAATGAGTGTAAAGTATCTTCAAAACAAAATATAACATAAATAAATTTTGATATTAAAAGTCCATTTTAAACATCTCAAAAGTCTAATGATTAAGATATAGCAAAATTATTCATCACATATTTCCATAACTTTTATCAATCAATGAATATAGTGTTATAAACAAATCAGCTGGTTTTAGTTTTCACAAAAAGCATATTTTCAATACATACTGAGACTGAAAACAAAATAAAACAACGAGTATTCCAAAAAGAGCTTTATGTAAAAAAAAACAATCTGAAGATTCATTTTAAAATCTAGTTTATAAGGAAATATTAAAGTTAATTCAACTCTATGAGATTGATTGCCATGAATCAAGTTACACTTCAGATACGTTCCTTGCAAATTTCTATGAAATACGGACGACTACATAAACACTTTATATGCATTGCAAGATATGTAACGTAAATTAAAATTGCATCGTTCATAACCAATCATAATCTATTACAATGTATATAATGAAGACGTTGTTCGGACAATAAGCCAATTGATGAATTACATTGACAGCTAACCACGTAATATTTCTTAGAACTAAGAGACTATTAAGGACATACGATACAGTTACAGGGGAGGTAATGACGTTGCTAACGTAAAATGTTATTTTCGCGACGTCAAACTGTGACACATCGGGAAAAGATGCATTTTTCGACTGATTTAATTTGAAAACCAGTACATGGACCCCTATTTCCTAAAACGATATTTTGTTTCATTTTGCAGGGGGATTATGTGGACCAAATTTGATAAAACTGTAAATAGTGCAATTTTTTTTTTTCTCAATTCATGACCATTTGATAAATATGAGTTGTTTCTGAATAAAAAAATGCATAAATGTTTAGGATACTTATAAAATACAGAAATTACAAATTATTTAACAAACAACAATTTGTGTTTATCTTTTAAAACGAAAAAGTTATGTCTTTCTTTCGAAAGGGGAAATACGGCCACAAATCCGAATTTTGAGCAAATATACAAAATTTCGATCTCATTTAACTAAAAAAAGTAGCACATGAAGGTCTATTTTTTATTACATATTTGAATTAATCAGGCAAAAAATAGCCTATATGGAAATTTCTTCAAACTTTGAATATGGGATCAAAACTGTATCGTATGCCCTTAGGTACATCAGACGTGTGCTTCTGATACGAATCTTTAACTGCGATCAACAAGGATAATAGAAATTGGTTTTTGGACGATGTTAAAAATGTTAAAAACTATATAGCCATGTACATTATACAAATCGAAAAAAAAATAATGGTTCAATTGTATAATTTGTTGTATATGCTAACAGTGGAAAGATATAAAAAATAAAGTACAGTCACATTTTAAACTTTAAAAAAAATGTTACTAGTACTATATTATTTAGATCGCTTTCATGATAAACCAGTGTCAATTTAATCAAAACGAACAGGATTAAGGAAGATGACTTTATACACAAATATATCTAGATGAAGGATTACTTGTTTGTTATTTCAAAATTCGAATATTAAACGGACAGTATTATAGTCATAATGACAGTCCTATATATGTGTTGAGATAGTTGTATTTAAAATTATTAAGATTATGACACAATGTTGATTGCGCTACATATTATTTGGCATTTTGAAAATATTATGGATGTGTCGTATTCCTCACATATTGTAGTCAGTATCATATAATCTGATGCGACTGTTATACAATCAAACGATTTAACTAGCTAGAAAATCAGGTTTAATCCACCGTTTACTTTTGAAAGGGAATGCCAAAATCGGAAATATAACAGTTGTTTTCATTCGTTTGAGCTTTTGATATTATTCATTAGTTTCTGATTTCATTGGAATCCGATATTTTTTTTTTTTAAACTATCAATACTGCTATAGCTGCGAAATAAACAAATACACAAAATAGTAAAAAAAAAAGACAACACGAGAAAAAAATGAAGATACTGGGATATAACCCCGACCGTAGGAACATGAAATGCATTAAGGAATTATCCCTTTCTCAGGAAGAGGAAAAACATTTGAAAAAAAGAGACAGATAATTTCTTATGAGCTATTTGTTCTACATACGACTAATCACGGATGTTCTACTTACATATATATAGTCAAAATTCGTTTAAACTGGTCAAATCCGATTAAGTACGAACATAATTCAAAGAAATCCGCTCAAAAACTATGGATTTCGGATGAACTCTTAACAAAGGCAAATTGCATCGACAGGTAAATATCTCTGCTGTGCATCATTACACTCAGAAAACAGCAGTACGAAGACTAAACAATAGAATTTAACAACCTGTAAATTCGCATAGTCAAGACAATGATGTTTAATCTGTCTAGGGCACTAATTGCCACTGAAAAACAACAAAACATATCCTCTTTCAACATCGCTAGCAATCTGATCACTGTGCTAAAATTAAAATTGAGACTGTGCTAGTATGATACCTTTTGCATATTGATGTTGAATCTTTAAGGAAACAAAAGATAAAGTAAAACTACATACGGCGTTTCTTTATGTCACGGCTAGGTCTGTTCCCTAGTAGTTCAACGTTTATTTCTCTCAGTATGACTGATCATATACTATCTACTTTATCGAACTAGTACCTGTACATAGAGCCCGCATAGTAGTAATTAAAAAAATCAAGATTTGTGGAACTATCTTTTTTTCACTTACCCATCAACTGCACATTTATTTTAAAAGGGACATTGACTTATATGTACAATAATATACAATGTAACAATTGTTCATTTGACATTCAAATATTTTGATGTTAAGGTCTTCCAATTGAAGTTAAAAAATTCGATACGAAGTCGGCACAGGTATTTTCTAGTCTATTAGAGGAAGAAAGTTATCCACACTATGAGTCAAGAGTAATGTTTGCTGGCAAACAGGGAACAGGAAAGACAACTATAGCCAGGTATCTGGTTGGGAAACAGCCTACTAAATTTAGAATGTCTACAGATGGGATAGAACTATACAACGGTCTTTCTTATATGGACACCGAATCAAAACTCTGGCTTGGTGGACAGCAAGGTAAATTATCCAATTAATGCAAAACAGAACATGCGAATCATTAATCATCAATCAAATGATATTTTTATGAACTGAATTAACTTATCACATTATCATTAAAATTATTTTCTTAGAACCAGTATGAAAGCTACCCATGCAATAGGATCCACATGTAAAGCTGTTTTATTGACATGACATTTTGAATACATGGTAGCTTCAAAATAACTACTCTGCTCTGTGTGCAAACTATTCAAAATAAATATTATATGATTGTCTCTTTAAGGAGCCCATCTATGTAAAGCCACCTATGGTTAACATACAGCTTACAATTAGACAATTTTAGTAGTTTTAAGCTGACAAATATCAGAGTTTATAAACACACTACTGTTTTACTACTGTATTATTGGTAAGAATATGTTGTAATATTGGATCTTAACTTTTAAAGTCAAAACCTGTAAATATCTGAAGTTTAACGTAACTGCTGAAATGATGAAAATTGCTGAGTTTTTAAAGTATATTATCTGAAGTGGCAAAACTATTGCAATTTCTTAAACCCTGCTCATAAATCTATAATAAATAGAAACAAATCCCATTTCACAAATTGCTTAAATATTCAGTGTTACATTTCTTACTTTGAAAAAAAATGTGTTTGAGTAGATAGGCGTTATCCTATAACAACGATGTTTCTCCTTTCTGGACCCACCAATGATCGAACCTTGCATATAAATGTATGATACATAACTTGCATATTTTATTCGCGTGTTATACAGCTTTCAAATTCGATCATGTAGTGGTTGCGGAGGAGTTGCGGACCGCAAAAAGTTCTACTAAACCATCACAGGTCTCCTTTTTCATGTTTTGGTCTAATTGATCCTCCATAAACTCTCAAAAAAAACAACATACGGTGTATAAATTTACAGCCCAAACAATACAGATCATAAGTTGGATTCAAATAAATCGCGTACGTCGAGAAGACGCGTGGATTGTAGAAATGTCATAAACAAATAGACAGAAAGACTGACAGACCAACATTATGAAAATATATATTCCCAAGCTATCACAAGCATGGGTATTATATGTACCTTTATAATATATCAAGGACAGCCAATGTAGCCGTTCTAACTTGTTTCATAACTCTTTTAGGTAACGTTGCTCTCATATGCCTGTGGCTATTTTATGTGTGCTTTTATTCAGCTCTTCAACTGTTTCGGCTCTTATACACTCTAGGTTTTTAAATATTCGTTACTGACGTAGGTAAATCCAGGAAAGCGCTTTAGGCTCATTTCATTTATATCGTGTTGATTTCATTTATTTTCATATATCTATTGCACGCAAACTATTTTATCAAGTGTGAACTTACTATATAAGTTGACACGTTAAAAAAAACAAGAAAATATAGTTGCAAGGAGAATCAACTGTTGTTACATTTAACAAAGATTTCATTCTATTAACACGATGTGTTTTCTATATGAGACAATACGATGGTTGGAAATTGGCATAGAAAACACTAAATCTGAAGAAAATCACAAATATAGGTTAAAGTTTTAATTCTTCTGCCTAATTATAAATAAATAGAACGAAAATACTGCTTTGTTTTAATTGCTGGAAAATCGTCAAAATTAAACATGAATCTGGTATTATACTATTATATAATACTAGTCATTTTGTCTTATTTAAGATTTCTCATTGGAAGAAATAACCTTTAGCAGATCACTTTTAAAAGGAGTCAAATCAATGAAAACTATAAAGTCAGATGATACAACGCTAACAAGCAAAGATCTACCAGTCATGTCACAAGCTATATCATTGACGGCCAGCAAAGATAAACTAAGACGTCAATCAACGACAACGAGTCAAGATCTACCAGTCATGTCACAAGCTATATCGTTGTCGTCCAGCAAAGAAAAACTAAGACGTCAATCAAAAGAAAATCCAATGTCAGTTACAACACCAGAATGGTCAGAAGGGTCAAAATGTGATAGTTTGTTTTCCACTAAAAGTTTTAAAAAGGTATGGAACAGGTCTGAACATCAATTTGAAACCGTATCAGTTTATATTAGCAGTAAGGATGGGAATATGAGCCAACAACTAGTAGGTCAGTTATGTAAGCAAAACGCAAGAGCACAATGCAACGATGACAAGTATGAGACAGTCATACAAGATAGCACTTATAGTTCAGGAAACCAATCAGGATTACTAGTTTCGGACGGGGAAAAGTCAGAGGGATTTGACAATAGAAATATACAAGCGATACAGGATAGTCCAACCAGAAAAGATTATACGGATTTCTCAAAAGGCAAATATATAGGTGAAGATTTGCTATATACTGACATTTCAATGGATGACTCGGATCATGCGAAGTCAGGTAACGCTGGAGAGGTGCACATAGAAACTGTAACTAAACCTGGATTGATCAGAAAGTTAAAACAAATGTTTGGGGTTTCGAAAAAAGTTAAAGAAGTCAAAGTATCAATCACGAAAGACAACTTTCTCAAGAAGACCTCTAAAGTCGGGAAAAAGCAGTTACACAACAAAAAGATAGCACCAATAATTATTTGGGATTTTGGTGGCCAGGATGTCTTCTATTCAACACATCAGACATTTCTAACATACAGAGCTATTTACATAATTGTATTGGATGGAAGTAGAAAACTTGATGATCTATGTCCCTATGAACAATACCTCCCAGGTAAAAGTGGACATAAAACAGGTAGAGGTATGTATACATATACATTCATTTTCAATACAAGCTAGTGTGAAACACCTGTAGGAATCACATTAAAATCCTAATATTTCGTCAGAGCGACACATGGGAAGCTAACATATTCTCACTCTTTAGATTATAGGCGCAATAATTGGTAACTTACATCTATCTTTTTAATTCTTTCGGAACGTGACCATTTAATTTCATTATTTCTTTTCCCCTTATACGTTTTCTCTACTCTAACAGATTACCTGCTCTTTTGGATCAACACAATTGTAACATACTGCAGAGGAAGCGTACAGGGATTTCCTAAAATTCTGGTTGTGTTAACACACAAAGATCTGGTAACAGCTGTAAGTATGTTATAATGTATCAGTTAACTCTAGTCAATTGACTCTGATTAATATGAATGTTATGTAAAAATAATCGAGAATATTGTATGTATGTGTACTAATGTTTGTTATTATATATAATCACTGCAATAAGTTGAGGTTTACATCTTTGAAAACAATAATAGATGTTTTAAACATAACATATTCAAAAGTGGGAGACTATTATTAGTGATGATTAGTTTTAAACATCTTTGTTTATCTGAAAGAGGGACGAAAAATACCAGAGGGACAGCCAAACTCACGAATCGAAAATAAACTGAAAACGCCATGGCTGAAAATAAAAAAAAGACAACAATAGAACACATGACACAACATAGAAAACTGAAGAATAAGCAACACGAACCTTACTAACAACTAATGGTGATATCAGGTGCCCCGGAAGGGTAAGCAGATCCTGCCCCACATGTCACACCCGTCGTGTTACTTATGTTATATCCGGTAAATAGTATAATTGGTAGATCACATTCATGCAGGAGAAGGGGATAGTAGTTACGAAGGTAAGGAACATATCCGATAAACTCCACCTGAAAGCCTGAATAAGTAAAACACTTCTGGTTAAATATTTGTTTTTTTTTAAAGTAATTTCTCAAGCTTTGCCTGCTGGTCAATCTATGACTGGTTATCATTTGTTTAAATGTTGTTTTTTTTTAAATTTTTATGTATTTCAATAAAATATTGTAGTGTTCATGTATGTAACCACTCGTGACCCGTGACTTGACCGATCTTATTTGACTGCGCCAGTGAATTGTGTTAACAGTAAAGGGTTTGCCGCATTAAACACTTTCAATAAACTTATACTATTTCTTCTTTCTGGTATATTATATGTAATATAATGTCTCTTAAGATCAGTTCAGATAAGAAAGCATTGGCAAATGCTAATCGCATATTGCTTTTAACTAAATGGTATAGAAACTATATATAATATTAAACAATAAACTGCCAAGATATGGTCTTCTTTATGTTTTGTCTTAATTCCTTTTAGTAGTTGTCTTTCCGTGTTATGTGGTATATAGAATAGTCTTAAACTAACCTAACGTAGGAACTAGGCATATACAGTAGTACGCCAGACTTGTGTTTTGTCTATATAAGGCAGGCTTCTATACCTACCGGACGCAAGCATATAGGGTAAATATGTATTTTGCTCTAATTTCAAAACGATACCAGCCATAGTATCTTAGGTATCACAAGTGCTGAAATGTCACTGTTTATCTGTTATTACTTTGGGAATTGTCAACAGAATTGAGAGATTTGTTTGTATATTCTAGAGTATTGTTCGGTGTGAGCCAAGACTCCGTGTTGACCTATAATTGACTTTTATAAATTGTTATTTGGATGGAGAGTTGTTTCATTGGCACTCATACCACATCTTCCTATATCTATCTATGACTTCTGTCTTTATATAACCGTGTATCAAATTTTTTTATTTTTTTTTGTCATAGATTGTATGCTACAAAAATGCATTGAGTATACTATCTGTATACTTATTCTGTATCTGGTGTATTTGCTTTTATAATATACACACTTTACACTCCTTTTACCATAAACATGTCATTTCGATAAAGGTGATTGTTTCTTACTATAGATATTGTGTAAAAAAAAATGCATTTTCTTTCTTAGAATGAGGTTGAAAAAAGAAGACATGAAATATTTGCAGAAATCAACAAGATGTTTCACCAGACATCGTTAATGCAACATTTAGTGCTTGATGATAAAATATTTGTAAACGCACACGACAAATATGACCCAGAAATGACGAAGATCAAGGCTGCTATTATTAGCGAATCAGAGAGGCAACCAACATGGGGTGAACCACTTCCAAAGTGCTTTATCCCTTTAGAGTTAGAATTTGCAACGCTGATCAGAAAAGGCATTCCTCTGATTACACTAGAGCATCTTGGGAAAATAAACGCATTGCAACCTATTAGACCGTTATCAGAAACCGAGTTGAAGGTATTTCTGAAATTCCAACATTCCATTGGCAAGCTTTTGTACTTTGATGAACATAAATTAGACGACCGTATAATTTTGTCTCCCACTCTTCTCATTGATGCATTTAAATCAATTGTAACTGATAGAAGGTTCTGTCAAGGAGATGCACAGAGAGAGGAGTTGTGGGATGTAATGAGCAAGAAAGGAGTAGTCTCAAAACAAATAATCGAACAAATTTGGAAGAAACAGAAATATAAGAAATTCTACAAAGATAAAGATTATTTACTGGAAGTTATGACACACCTGGATATATTGGTAGAACCAAAAAGATACGACTTAGATCACAACCGTATACCTGCTGACTTCTACTATGTAGCAAGTATGGTACGAGCTAAAGATGATTCTGGATACCTCCAATCAGCTGGCTTTACAACCAGGAGTATTGCCATAGCCTTTCAATCGTCATCATTGATTATACCGCCTGCATTATCCTTTAGATTTATCAGTTACTGTCTATATGTCTGGGCGGTGAAAACATACGGAGATATCAACAAGGAAATGCTGTTCCATAGGTCAGGGGTCTTTACCATTGATTCGTCTTTAGATATGTACATTGCCTGCGAAGATGAAAGGATTGTTGTCCGTCTTGTTCATGCCACATCAAGCACACTTATAATGAGGGATGTAGCTTCCAGCATCTATGAATGCCTTACATCAGCCTTGGAGAAAATAAGTCAGCTCTATATCAGAACAAGTAGTGATCAGGCTCAAACCAGCGATGCATCCTTTATGACCAGGATATGTTGTAACTCACCAAATAACGCATGTGTTCTTCCTGACAACGATCTAGCTCACACAGACCAAATATGGATATGTCCTTCACATGGTATTGAACACAGCATACACACAATTACATCGTGGATTGAAGAAAAGGTAGTTTATGTTATGAATTGTTTCCTTGAGAGGGGATGGCAGGGAAAATTCAAAAATAAACACACATTAAGTTCGATTCGACATTCTAATTTGTTATCGATAAACTCGCTACTCATTTTGAATTGTATCAAATTTACCAATAAGATCCGAAAAAAATATGAACTGCCAAAGATGCAATGCTTTGTTTTTTAGTTAACCAAATTGTTATAATAAATAAACGATAAAAATAAAGATCAAACTAAATACCCTTTCTTTTATGAAATGCAAGGAATTGTGTTTTCTCGTTAATCAGCTGTCTTTTAAATGAATACACATTTAAAAATGGAAATTACTATTCAAATATATACTCTGACAATGGATTAAAGTTCACATATTGATAATTCTGTATTCAAATACATAAAAAGAAGTTGTGGTATGATTTCCAATGATACAACTCTCCATAAGCAAGAGACCAAGGGACACACAAATTAACAACTATAGGTCACCGTACGGTCTTTAACCATTAACAAAGCCCATCAAAAGTTGTATATACATGATATACGCTAATAGAAAAAGACAGTTTCTGACTTTTACAAACGGTTTTAAATTTCAACCCAATCAGTTTGATGACATATCTACTAATAATGTATAACAAATTGATTTACAAAATAAAATTAGTAACTTTCAATTAGTTTATAATTTCCTTTTTATTCTCAGGAAGACGAACAGTGTAAACCAGGGTGCACAGGTAATGTATAACAAATGTTGAATATTGTGTTATTTCAATTTTAAGTATTATGTTTTTGATCGCATCTTGTAGAGAACTACTTACTTTAATACAACAGGAACCTCTCAACTTTGTAAATTGCAATAGTTAAAATAAACAAAAACTAATTTCATATGACTCTTGTATTTATTTATTAACATACTTCTTGTTCAATTAAAATACGTAAATTCGTAATGTTTCGTTTAATAACATGATAATCCTTTAACAAATCATTTTTATAGTTAATATTTGTTCTTTTTTCTCAAGGCAAACGGCTGACATGTGAAGAAAAGCATTATATAATAACGTTTTCGAATCATAAACATATGACCCGTTACCTGAACAGTGTCTAGAATAATACCGTAGGCATTTGCTGCTTGACCTTCTTTCCATCTGATAGGGACTGACTTCTCACTGGTTTAGTTGAATGTTAAGAATATGTGAAAATTTCCCGGCGTTATGGTTTCGCCCGGTTTGAAGATATATTTATATATAAGTTTTAGTTTGCAATAATGTTGTGCGTATAATTTTCCTTGTTTTATTTTGTTTTTACACAAAATGAGCTCGTCCTTATTTTTTATAGCGTTGTGTATATCACAGTAGTATATACTTGTGAAATATCGTTTTATTAGGACCTATCTCTTTTAATATTTTAATGGCTATTTTGTGTTAATAAAAACACATTTGGCTGATGTGCTTTGTCTGTATTCCATTTTGCTTTTGTGCTTTGGCTATATGCCTTTTTATGTTTCTTTGTAACATATATACCGTGGCTCTGTACTTATACATCTTATCATTGAGTTATGTATTATTGCAAATTTGTGTATTCTTGTCTTTAGTTTGTGCTTATATTTTTGGTCTATATACCAGTGCGTGCTTATTTGTTACATATTTGTTTGTTTCTTTGATGATTAAGATTATAAAATGTTGACTGCTGTATATTTGACAATTTTACCTATTATACCTGTTGTTCATAAAATGGTATTTGATTCGACTGTCATACAAGTGAGAGGTTAAGCTAGCTCTAAAACCATGTTCATTCCACCATTTTTTACATACAAAAATGCATGTATCAAGTCATAAATAATACAATTGTTATCCATTCGTATCATATGTTTGAGCTTTTGATTTTAACATTTGATTGGGGACTTCTCGTTTTGAATTTTCCTCGGAGATAAGTATTTTTATGATTTTACTTTTTGGTATTTAAAAAAATATGCAATATTTCTGATACAGTTACCAAAGATGAATTTCTGAAAGCGACACCATCAGACATACATTTACGACGTCTGTCGTTATTGTACAGTCCATTCGAGGCTAAAGAACTGGCAATACATTTAGGATTTTCGAACAGGGAAGTTAATGTCATACTGGAAACTGAAGATGCCTTAACATCAAGCTTTGCAATTTTGCTACGATGTCGAGATAGCAGGATGGTGACATTTAAAGACATCAAAGAGGCGGTAGAAATTATTGGTAAAGAAAGTATTCATATACTTTGTAAGGTAAATATATAGTAATGAATCATCAAATAAAGTAACCTTGTTTTGCCTGTACTTGTAGTTAGTTTAATTTAATGCTATATGTTTATATAACAATGTTTACTACAACATATAAAGGCAACAGTAGTATACCGCTGTTCAAACTCATATTAACAAACACATCCAATAAAGTAACATTGTTTTGCCTGTAATTGTTGTTAGTTTAATTTAATGCTATATGTTTATATAACAATGTTTACTACAACATATACTCATATTAACAAACACATCCAATAACATTATGTATATCATGATGTATATCATGTAAATAGGATAACTATGAAAGTACAAAGAAAACACAATAAAAAAAGATACAACATGAAAGACAAAATTTGAAAAAAAAGAAAAAAGTCCTCATGATAATCCGTTTGAATACCGATATGTTTAGTAATCGAAATATACATTTCTATTGATATATAAAATTGAGAATGGAAATGGGGAATGTGCCAAAGAGACAACAACCCGACCATAGAAAACAAAACCAACAGCAGAAGGTCACCAACAGGTCTTCAATTCCCGCACCCGGAGGCGTCTTTCAGCTGGCCCCTAAACAAATATATACTAGTTCAGTGATAATGAACGCCATACTAATTTCCAAATTGTACACAAGAAACTAAAATCAAAATGATACGAGACTAACAAAGACCAGAGGCTCCTGACTTGGGACAGGCGCAAAAATGCGGCGGGGTTAAACATGTTTGTGAGATCTCAGCCCTCCCCCTATACCTCTAGCCAATGTAGAAAAGTAAACGCATAACAATACGCACATTAAAATTCAGATCAAGAGAAGTCCGAGTCTGATGTCAGAAGATGTAACCAAAGAAAATAAACAAAATGTCTTTATAACACAAATGAAGAAAATGAAGAGATTGATCATTATTGAATACAATACAATTCCTACTAAGTTCTTTAAAAAATATAACGAATGAAACAAACGTATGCAAACTGTTCTTTCTGTTAAAGTCAAGTTAATCTTTCAACGCAAAAAAAGTTAGCATTTAAGATAATATTATAACATATCTAACACATGTTTGGTTAACATAAATGGATTTACATAAATGCACTGAGAATAACAATTATAGTTAAAAGTAGATTTAGACTTGTTTCATTAGCACTTATACCACATCTTCTTATATCTATGATATCGAATACACTTGACCTGTATTGTACATCAATACAAATGCTTTCAATTATGACAGTTGTGACAATAATAGGTTTTTCTTTTTTGCAGCTTGTGAAAGGCGAAAATATTCATTTTGGTAAGTACAAATATACGTGAATCCATTATTTTCCAGAACATGTAGTAATATAAACGTGAAAACTGATTGTCTGTAAAATTAAGAAGTATTTTTAAGATATGCATGTGTTCTATTACATAGTATTGACTTCTATGAAAATGCTACGTAGGCAGTCAACAAGGTTTTATAAAACTTAGTTAAAAAGGGAATAGTGTATAAATTCAGCAATATTAAACGTACAGCAAGAAGTAAGTGGAATAGGGTTAGACATTAATACAACGTTCTGATTATTGTCAAATTACCTCTTTATGATATATCTGCTGGTATTTTTCATGATTATACAGATAAAAATGCAAACTACTCCTATAACATACAATGTAATGTAAAATATATGTCCTTTCGTCAATAGGAATTGAAAATATATACAGCATGTCAGCTTCCATTTAGATTGTTATCGGGTATGAAATAGAAACACACATAACATTCGCATGATATAAGTATTGCATTTCACAAAATAAGACCAATATTTGATATATTTTCTCCATTCAATTGCATATTTGTTTTCAATATTCTATTTGTCATTTTAATTATGTTGCAAACATTTCCCTATATTTTAACAACGCAGACATGGAACCTGAGAAGTGGGATCTGGTACCTACAGCAGAACACATAGACAGATTAGCTCCATTAGTAGGGAAATACTCCCTCCCGTTCCTTATCGAACTTGGAATGGATTTTAATACCTGGGAACAGATCAGCCACAGACAAAATGAAAGAGATTTGGTCAGACTGAACCAGGATATCTTAGAAGAATGGCGATTCAGGTTTTGTAGGAAGCACAATCTGAAACCAACTTTGCGAGAAATCGCACGTGCATTCAGTAACATTGGAAAAAATGTTAAAATCGTTGACAACACATTATCAGATTTATTTTAACTTTTTTTGTTTTTGTATTTAGCTTGATTTTCTCTTGAACGCATCTGAAATACGCTTTTCAAAACATTGTATAGAAATCATCTGAGAATGGATAAATTTAAATTAACTGCATGCAGTTCACCGACATCTTGGATTATATATAAAAAAAAAAAACAGTACGTTATCGGTCTAGTCCGTTTTAAATTGTAAGACAGATTTAAAACCAATGTAAGAACATTTAGTGATATATTTCATTTTTGTTTCAACAAATGCCAAATATTTCTGTTTCTTTAAATCAATTTTCAGCTTACCTATTTAAGCGGAGTTAACACAAACAGTATTAATTAAATTAGATGTATGTTTCATTATAATACGTTTTTTTTTTCTAATTGGCTTCACTGCAGTCTCGCGTTATTCCTTAACCAACTTCATTTCACAATAAAAATGATCATTCACGATGACACAAGGTCCCACAATAAAATTCATAGGTAAATAAAAATCGTGTTATCATGGTCCTAGCTAAAAAATGTAATTATAAGTATTGCATGCTTTTTTTGTACCTTCATAGGATTGTAAATTAACCAAAATGTACTTTGGTCAACGCTTTCACACCCCCAATGAAGTTACAAAACGACACATTCAATTTCTAAGTGAATGAAAGTTAAAGAAAAATGCATGGTTTACTTCTTATAAGAAAACAAGTTCGGTGGCACCATGTTTTTCTTAATAACTTCTTAACGTATACTATGATTAGTCATCATTGGTTCCAATATTATAATTTGATACACCAAACGCACGTTTCGTTTACATAACAATCATCAGTAATGCTCAGTTCAACATAGTTTCTATAAAACATTTTGTTCATCTTTTATTTGAAAATTCTTTTACATAGATTTCTTTTTATTAACATAACAGGTTTTTTTTGTTGTAAATAATGTTATTGACTTCCTCTTTTGGAATTGGCCTTGTTTATAATTTTTTCTGCATATTTTGTGATATTGTGGTCATCTTGTATACAGAAGTAAAGCCTTTTTATTATTTTCTTTACTTTTGAAAGACTAGTTTACTTATCATCATTGATATATTATATCATATATGCACATTTATTATTAATGACTTAATCAAAATGAACTGTGGCCATTCTCATTTCACGTGTAATATGATTTGTCAATCAAAGTGTCCAAGACGCAATGAGAGAGTCAAATGGTATGCGTTTATTATGATCCTAAACGTGTCTTTATGTAAAGTTCAAAATATTGTCGGTGGTAATACATTAAACAACGTCCATGTAAACGTGACTTTAATTATTTTTTAAAGCAATGAGCATGCAGGTACCTCGGATTTGAGAAGGAATTATAACCAACACTTTTGTGTAAATTTCAAGGTATTTGTACGTTGCCGTTCGTGTTCTTTTCATCCTTACATGTTCAAAGTAACTGTATAATGGTATATCAAAACAAGCTTTGAAACTTAAATTCAAGACAATCGTATTTGTCTTTGATGCTATGTTTGTTTTTTTTTTGTTTTTTTTTGTGCCAGGATTGGCAAAAACCCGGGTTTTAGGAGTATTACCCAGCCCAGTGGGAAATACTGGGAAAATCCTGGTTTTACTGGGTTTTAGTTGGTAATACTGGGCAATACTGGGTAATATAAAATACTAGTCTTAATTCTAAAGAGGATTCAGTGATTGTCTAGATTGGTCAAACTGTAAACAGCATAAAAATCTGGTTTTTTTTTCAAATAAGTATAACTCCTATTAAAAATTAACAATTACATGTAAGAAAAATAAAATTTAAATAATGTATATGTACTGTCTCTAATTATTAAGTAATTATTCAGATTAGAACACAGATTTGTTTATGTAACAATAGTCAGCCCTTTAATTTTTTTTTATCAAAGTTTGGATTGTTGAAACAATGCTTGGCAATTAACAAGGTTTCCATAAATGTGCAAATCTTGTTTTCTGCCTAAGTAACATATAGAATTAATGGAGAACCTGGGTTTTCCCACCCGGGAATTCCCATGCTGGTAATACTTTACCAACCCTGGTTTTTGCTTAATATTAGAATAATTATGGAATACTTAAATGATAGAAACAATAATTCAGCAATGTAGATGTATATACATTTTGTGTACAATTTGTATATTAAGCTTTGTATTTGTTAGTTGATATGTCAATTAATTTATCTCCTGTAGTAGCTCTTGTTCACATTATTTAGTTTTATATCCGTATATTTTTATCTTCTTATATATCGGCTCTAAGTTTGTTACGAAAATTAGTGTTTAACCAGGCAGCAAACAATCCATGTATCGTTGTTGTGAGGTTCATATGTATAAAACTTTATTTTTTTTCTGGACTATTTTTTATGCTGGGGAAAGTTCTAAACGAAAGATAGATTGCTGGTCTCACGCTGGTGACATCAATATGCTAGTGTTCAAATGAATAATCATAAAATGTTGCGTAAAACAAATCAAGGTCACAAAACCGAAGGCGTACCTAACGTCCAATGTTCCTCCCCTGGCAATCAACATCGCACCAGATTCATAATTTCAAGGACTCATCCTCCTAGCAGAGTCAAGTGATCAATCAGTTATTTCGAAATAATTAATTTTTACAAACGTCTTCATGCACGTTCTTATTATCTACACAGACTCATAAAACTATTGAATATTGTTTCAGATGAGTTGCGATGACAAACAGTTGCAGTAGTATGTCCAGGTCAAACATTACTAGTATATAGGCATAATTTATAAATGAAAATAAATGAACAGATATATACATCGAAAAAGGTTTCATGTAACTACAAGACTGCATTAAAATCTGTTGTGAGTTTTCAATGGAGTTTTCGTGACAAAAAAAGAGCTGACGGACTATGATAACGAAACACAGTTCCGTGGGGTATGATATAAACTGAGGGAAAGGATCCTGGTATTTCTTCTTTTTGTAGATTTGATGTGTAAATAGTTAGCATAGGTACCAGGCTGAATATTTAATACGCCAGACAAGCCTTCCGTCTACATAAGACTCATCAGTAACGCACACATCAAATAGATAGCAAGCCGACGAATAAAAAATTTAAAATTAAACATGTAAACATGTAAAACATATTGCTTTGATTGCAACAGACCCCATGATGTTGTAGCAGACCCAATGATAAGGTTTTGATTAATTCATTAAGACTGTTTTGTTTCTTTTTTGTGTATTCTGTCGAAATATTAAGAAATATAAACCATTTCATGTAAAATTATATTATTTTACTTATTATATAAATATCGCTTTTATTAATATCATATATATCTAATTGCTTTATAATAAACACTTTGAAATAAATGTTGGTGTTTCTTTGATTGCAAGCTTTTGGTTATTCATGATTTGTTAAAAAGATGTGGGCCGCCCAACAGTGATAAACGGACAAAGGCAATAAAAAGGAGAAAAGTGGAGATACCCTTGGTTTTCGTTTAAAATGTAACTACTACATCGGAATCTCTTTAGCTTGTTGTGTTGTTTCAAAGTTGTTTACATATTGAGGTGTATCTATCCTTAGCGTTTATGCAATGATGGTAATTTAAAGAGCAATGCTTGGCTAGCACATATTGTCTTGAATTGTAAACAAATCATTTCATTATGATTCATGGACCACCCTTTCAAGTATATATGTTTTGTTATACCTTTTAAAACGGGATTGTCTTAAATATCTACGAGCAATAATGTACTGCTAATAAAAGCTCTAAACAGAAATAACTAAAACAGTAAAAAGTTAAATTCCAAAAATATTGCCCCTAAATAGGTAATTTTAAGAATCGTTTGCACTTTTTCGTTATCATCTTGAATATTATAATAGATTTAGATACAATATAAGCAGCAAATGCTCGGCAAAGTAAGATCTACAAATAAATCAAAATGATCAAAAATGTCAATTGATCCCTCCAGGAGTAATTGGCCTTTAAAATCAATTTATCACAATTTTTTGTAAATTATTGTAATCTTTTTTCAAAAATCTTTTCCTCTGAAACTACTGGGACAAGTTAATTATACATAGAGATAACTGTAAACAGCAAGAATGGTCAGTAAAGTAAGATGTACCAACAAGTCACCATCAATAAAACAGATAGTTGTGTCGTGAATTCAACTCTTGTCTTTAATGTTGGAGAGTGTTTACTATGCACTGCAGCACATAGACCAAGGTTAGCGACACATGTACTTTAGAGCCTTTACTCTATATACCAGTATAATCGGCGTTTGCACTGCGGCACATCGAACACGGTTATTAATTAGCAAGCGCGACAAAGACTCTTTAGAACCTCTACTCTATATACCAGTACAGTCGTCTGATAAGTTAGTCGATTGAGTCCTAAAAATCTGATTGCGTTATTTTGACCGAGTTTGAATTTCCATGGCTGGTAATACATGCAAAGCAGAAAACACCAACACAACCACTATTCCTGCTGATGATACACCGACACAATCAGTATTGCTGCTGATGATACACCGAAACAACCAGTATACCTGCTGATGATACACCGACACAACCAGTATTCCTGCTGATGATACACCGACACAACCAGTATTCCTGCTGATGATACACCGAAACAACCAGTATACCTGCTGATGATACACCGACACAACCAGTATTCCTGCTGATGATATACCGACACAACCAGTATTCCTGCTGATGATACACCGACACAGCCAGTATTCCTGCTGATGATACACCGACACAACCAGTATACCTGCTGATGATACACCGACACAACCAGTATTCCTGCTGATGATACACCGACACAATCAGTATTCCTGCTGATGATACACCGACACAATCAGTATTCCTGCTGATGATACACCGACACAACCAGTATTCCTGCTGATGATACACCGACACAACCAGTATTCCTGCTGATGATACACCGACACAATCAGTATTCCTGTTGATGATACACCGACACAACCAGTATTCCTGTTGATGATATGCCGACACAACCAGTATTCCTGCTGATGATATACTGACACAGACAGTATTTTTGCTGATGATACACCGACACAACCAGTATTCCTGTTGATGATACACCGACACAGCCAGTATTCCTGTTGATGATATGCCGACACAGACAGTATTCTTGCTGATGGTACATGCACAGCAAGAAACACCAACACAACCAGTATTTCTGCTGATGATATTTCCCTGTTTGTAAATTACAAGAACGGACCTTGAATGGTCTCTCCCTAATCCACAAACCAAATATTAACTTTCGTAAAAAGTCGAATATCAAAAAATACTCTAATTAACAAAGGTAAAAAGTCATTATACTCCAAAACGCATTCTAAACTGAAACTCACTTATCAATTAACAAAGGCAAAAGATTAAACCTGATAAGTCGTCCAATCAAATTACTTGTATTAAACCGTACTTCACAGTGTAAACATGAAGTTTTATTTAATGCAACAATCCATGAATAGTTATCGCAAATCAGAAGGAATATATTTTTTTCCTCCCAGCAATGTTATGGAACAATTTTTTTACATGTTAAAATGTATTGTCGAAACCATAATGATCAGTTCAAAAGTTTCCATTGTGTATGACGTCACGTGTATGTGCAAACATCATCCATAAGTTTAACGGAATTTGTTTTATGTCGAATTGATACGTTTTTCGATATTTTTTTCCTTTAAGTAATGCAATATATTATTTCAATTTAGAATACGATTTTTTTTAAGCATTAATTAAATAAATGCTTTTCTATGCATAGGGACAAACACTGTTCTGTTTGTTAGCATGTTCTGATATTGTACGTTGCTATGTAACAAAGTAACGTTCAATCTCGGTTAAATCTCCAGGAAAAAAAAATTGCCCTACAATATAAGGCCTTACCGGTTATTCGAGTGTAGAGAAATGCATGCGTATTCCAGTAATGGAGCATCGTATGTTACAATTTGAACAGTAGCCAGTAGTTTGTGACTGCCACAAAAAAAAGGATATTATTTTATAAAACAGTAACTGTTTTCACATTTAGCAACACAAACAAAAACGAACTATAAGATTACAACTGCCATTTTGACTTGGTGCAGGACATTAAAAGAACAAATGATGGGTTGAACCTGGTTTTGCAGTTAGCCAAACCTCGCGCTTTTATGGCAATGTTAAATATAAATAAAGGCAACCGTAGTATACCGCTGTTCGAAATTCATAAGTCGATAGAGAAAAAAACAAAGCCGGTTTACAAACTAATATTAAATATAACACTAAAATGACAACATTACATGACAGGACTACAGTACAAATAAATGCAAGAACATTTAGAACAGAGAAATAAACAAATACACATTACAATAGGATATTTTCATACGCTGATAGTTATCAAAGGAAATATGCTTATAATTTAATAAACCATACGTGTGTTTCGTCTAAATAAGACACACCAGTGACGCTCTGATCAAAATAGTAATTAAGCCGAACAAGTACAAAGTCGAAGAACCAAAATTCCAAAATGTCATCAACGTTTGTATCATTATTTACTCCTTTGTAGAATAACATTAGAAGGACAGACTTAAACATTGTTTCTGTCACTTTTTAAAAACACGTGTGCACCACTTTTTTGACGGTCGCACAGAAGCACTTTTTTGACGGTCGCACAGAAGAGAGCGACGATTTGCAAACAGAAAAGAATCAACAATAAAAAGAATCAAAAAGTATATCAACCGGAAAGAACTGATAAAGCATACATATATTTATATAATATAAACAATTTATATATACACGAAATTTTAATATTGTAAACAATATCACATTATAAATGAACACATGATCTAAAGGAATATGTACACACACAAAAATGATTCAATGTAACTTGGTTTTTCAGTAATATATTTTTAATATATTCAAGATTATACTTGATATCTGTTTATCTTTTTAATCAGTTTAATTGAGGTCTGGAGCTGGCATGTCAGTAACTGCTAGTAGTCTGTTGAAATTTATGTAGGATTGTAATTTCATTTATTTCTTTTATTTCCCATTCTGACAAAATCAAATCAAATCAAATCAAATATTTTATTATAGTCTCACCTCTCTACATGTACAATACAAACATAAATACAATATATACAACATGTTTTAATTAAAAGTACAAAACAATCTTAAAAACATTCGAGAGCCACTCTCAAAAGAGTTATGAGAGACTTTTACATAAAAAAGGACAGATCGATAAAAATACAAAACATTTTTTATTTATATAAAACATTCTTCCTTTGAATTAAAATATCATGGCAGATTTTGGCAGAATAAAAGCACAAATTTTCATTTGTAAATAAAAATATAAATTTTTCATCATCATTTGAGACATCGGACTCGGACTTCTCGATCTTAAACTGACTTTGACTGTGTTTAACCCCGCTGCATATATGAGCCTGTTCCAAATGAAGAGCCTTTGGCCTTTGTTAGTCTTGCGTCGTTTTTAATTCTAGTTTCTCGTGTATAATTCGGAGTTTAGTATGACGTCCATTATCACTGAACTGGTTTACATATTTGTGTAGGGTCAAGCTGAAGGACACCTCCGGGTGTGGGAGTTTCCCGTTGCATTAAAGACCCATAGGTTCCCTTCGGCTGTTGTCTGCGTTATGGTCGGGTTGTTTTCACTTGAACACATTACCCGTTTCCATTCTCAATTTTATTATAATTATAAAAGTAATTCCTCAAAAATGTTGGCAAAAGACAAATACACACATATACAATAGTTGTTTAACCAGGAGGATTGACTTTCACAGAAGAACATTTAATAAGTCTTCAGAGTTTCTCAATTTCAACACAATTTCGGGTTGAATATACTTGTTCGAATTTTATAACATTTACATCAGATTTACAATATTGTGGTAAATATTTGTTTCTATCATCTTTGAAATATTTACATGGTATAATATACTAGTATTCGTCAACGATGTCAACTGATTCGCAAAGGTGGAACATTTTATCAGATATTGGTATACTGTGCAACCTTCCACTGTCTGGTGTTCTCCATCAATTGTTTTACAACTGTCATTTTGGATCTCTTTAATGCAGTACTGATTTGTTAATTAATGTACGCTAATTCTTGTATAGCAAAACTTAGTCAAAAAGAAAGAAAAAACAAAATACATCAGAGGAATTCAAACTGACAACCCAATGGCTAGAAAGAGAAAGACAATCAGACAAACAATAGTTCACAAAACACAAGAAAGAAAACTAAACACTGAGCAGCACAAACCCCATAAAAACAGGGCGATCTCAGGTGCTTATTCGATCTTGCTCCAACTGTGGCAACCGTCGTGTTAACATAGATGATGCTAAAACCGCAAGCTGTTTTATTGCTGTGTTTTCAATATTATTAATATTATGTTCTAATTACAATTATTATTATTGTTATCATCAGCTATATGTATCATAATTCCTTATACTGTCTTTTATATTTGACAAATAGCTCAGAAAATATTTTATGTAGGACTGTTTTTGTTTGCTTTCCACCGTAACAAAATAACAATTATAATACTCGGCATATATTTTATTGGTGTTCATCGAAACCTAAGTTATGTTAATGGTTTGCCTCTATTCAACATTACTTCTTTTTCCACTGGCATTTTAAATGTGCTGTACTCTATACCAGTTTGTTTTAATGAGAGCCGTGGTGTAATGGTTAGCGCATCGGACTACTGACGCAAAGGTTCCAGGTTCGATCCTAGTTCCGGTAAGAAAATTTCAGGGACCATAATACAGACCACTTAGTGAAGTTATTCAATGGAATGGAATGGTTAAAAATGGCTTCTGTTACCATGAAAACTGAGAAAATATATAAAAAAATAAAATTCTGAATCTTTTATTATAAGAGCCAACCTAATGAAAGTTTTGACAAATGTTGGAAGTAGTGCCCTGAGGTACTAACAGTACTTAGCAATTGAAAAATGGCTGTCATTGCCATGAAAAATGAAGATAATGTAAACATTGGGAAAAAACATCAAAGCAGCATTTTCTTAAGGAGTATTAGATAAAACTCAAAGAAAATTCATGAATATGTGACATGGCATAACTCAATATTGAAACTGTTGTTGGAATTTTCGAAATTGACACAGTAACCATGGAACAGCAAAAATATCAAAAAATTTAAAATGCCCAAAACTTATTGAAAATTGATATAAGTTTAAACAGGCAAGTATCGATTGGACTTTCCAAAATGGCCGCCGTTGCCATGGAAACTTCAACAATGTGAAACTTTGAAAAATGCCCCAAACAATCTTGAAAACATTCGAGAGCCACTCTCAAAGGAGTTATGAGAGACTTTTACATAAAAAAGGACTGCTCAATAAAAATTCAAAACATTTTTTATCTATATAAAACATTCTTCATTTGAATTAAAATATCATGGCAGATTTTGGCAGAATAAAAGCACAAATTTTCATTTGTAAATAAAAATATAATTTTTTCATCATCATTTAAGACATTGGACTCGGACTTCTCGATCTTAAACTGAGTTTGACTGTGTTTAACCCCGCTGCATTTATGAGCCTGTTCCAAATGAAGAGCCTTTGGCCTTTGTTAGTCTTGCGTCGTTTTTAATTCTAGTTTCTTGTGTATAATTCGGAGTTTAGTATGACGTCCATTTTCACTGAACTGGTTTACATATTTGTGTAGGGTCAAGCTGAAGGACACCTCCGGGTGTGGGAGTTTCCCGTTGCATTAGAGACCCATAGGTATGGAAAGCCAATGTGGTCAAAATTCTTAATTCGTAACTTGTATATTCGTAACTTGTAACTGTGTAATTTCTAAATTGTTAATTCGTAAATTATTAATTTGTAACTTGTTACTGTGAAATTCATAATGCTTAATTCGTAAATTGTCAATTTGTAACTTGCACCTTTGTAGTTTCAACATTCTTAATCGGTAAATTGTCAGTTTGATACTTGTAACTGTGCAATTTCATAATGCTTCATTCCGTAAATTGTCGATTTGTAACTTGTATCTTTGTATCAAAATTCAACATTCTTCATTTGTTATTTGTCAATTTGTAACTTGTAAATTTCAAAATTCTTTATTGGTAAATTGTCTTTTTGTATATTGATGTTTTGTAACTTGTAATATGTGACTTGTTGATTCGTGAATTGTCGATGTGTGAAATGTCGAAGTGTTTTAAAATGTCATCGTTGTATTATGCTAACGATCATTATGACGACAGATGGCGCTCGGGTTCTTCTTCGGTGTATAATCCTCCTGTAAGTCGGAGTACCTCCATGTGGAATACATACCTAAGTTATTTGAATCCATTAATTACAGAAAATGCGTCTAAAAAAAGCAAAACAAAAATTTCATGTTTACAGGATCCCAGTTTTATTTTGTTTATTGACGTTGACTTTCGTTCGAGAACGGAAACTATATAAAAAAACATCCCGATTAGTTCAGTCCCTCAACGTAATTGATCTCTCCTAAATACGGGGTTAATGAAATAGTCGTTGGTCAGTGGAATATTACGACTGGAGTATTCGGGTATATACAATAAGGAGATGTGGTAATAAATCGTATGATTGCCAATGAGACAACTACCCACCAACGCGAAGTACAAATAAAGTCAATGTAAGCAACTATAGGCAACCTATGGCCTTCATCGGTGACAAAACATAATACCATATAGTCGGCTTTGAAAGACTACATCATTACTGAAAACCCCAGGTACTAGTAATAAACGATTTCTATTCATCATAAAATGCTATTATCGGATCATTTTATTCTGACAGGAAAGGGCTTACATATATATTCTATTCTGCTGTTGTCGGTTATATGGTCGGGTTGTTGTCTCTTTGACACATTCCTCATTTCCATTTTCAATTTTATGTGATAATATATATGCCTACTGAATTTTTCTGGTCAAGAAGCTTAAAAATTGACGCTACCAGATTTCCTACAATAAAAATGTACAACCAAAAAGACCAAAATATTCACGACTCCCTCGATCTCAAAAGCTGCTAAATGCCCCGTACTCCCGATATGAACCCCATCTGGTGACACACACCTCCTTATAGCCCGGCAACCTTACTAAATCTAACATGTTGTCAATCGTTAATTAACTGAAATGATTCACGTTGTTAATCAATATACATTTGTACCTATTTTTTTTTAAATTTGCATGTCAAATATAAAATAAAAAATCATTTGCAATGAATTCGTAACAATATAATCCTAATATCCTATTGACAAACCAGGTTGTATTCCGCCTGGCTCTTCTGTCGAGCAGTCAGCCTGGATCCCAGGCTATCATTTTACTCTAAAAATGACAGAATACATACTCCTTTGGTCAAACCCCAAAATAAACTATTTTCGTGGAGAAATAAAATAAAAGAACCTTAGTGAGCGCGCTCACATGCCCCACGTCCCCACATTGTCACTGGAGAAATAAAATAACTGTAAGAAAAAAAAGTTGTATAAGAAAAAAAAATGAATCATAATTTCCTGTCGATATATACATCTACATAGTATGTCTTTATTATCTACAAGGTTTCCTGAAATTCTGTGGTGTGGTTTCAGAGGAGTTGCGACGATAAACTGTTGCAGAGGTATATCGAAGCAAATAAGTTCAAAGGGGCGTAACTTCTAGAAAAAAAAATTGAATTGTAATTTCATGTCGATATGCAAATCTACTTAGTATGTCCTTATTATCATGAAATTCTGTTGTGTGGTTTGAGAGGAGTTGCGATGACAAGAAACAAGACCGATGGACTGACGTACGGACGGAACGACAGACAGACAGACGGACGGGTCAAAACATTACACCCTCCGCAACTTCGTTGCGTGGGGTATAATTAGTGACAGCATATAAGAGATAATTGCCTCTTTTATTCAAATGGCGATATGGCAAGATCTTTTCTTTGACAAGTCAGAGGGAGAGGGCGTCAATTTGTTAAAAAAAAAGTGGGAGCATTAGGAAGGGGGGTTTGAGGTTTAAAAAAAAACACTGGCCTTTGTTAGTCTTGTATGATTTTTAATTTTTGTTTCTGGTGTATAATTCGGAGTTCAGTATGACGTCCGGTATCACTGAACTAGTATACATATTTGTTTATGGGCCAGCTGAAGGACTCATCCGGGTGCGGGAGTTTCTCGTTGCATTGAAGACCCATTGGTGGCCTTCGGTTGTTGTATGCTCTATGGTCGGGTTGTCTCTTTGACACATTCCCCATCTCCATTCTCAAATTTATGTAGGTGACGCGTGTAGTAAAGAATAAACAGTTTCATAGTTAAACGATCATGGTCATTAAAAAATATATAGAGGGGACACCTCCTAGTATATTTCGATCTTGTACCATGCATGATCATTTTAGATCTGTATCTGTAGGATAACGTTGTTAATACAACGGTAGAGAGAGCGCCGTTGATGTATTGACGATACACGAGAGTAGTTTCTGAACGGCTGTCAACGCTCGGTGTACGCACTACGGTTCTTCAATGTGGTTCTATTCGAATACTGTTTTTACGAAAAATGAGTTAGAATATTGTTGTATTTTACTCGTTGAGATCTCAAAACACTTCGTGTAGTTTTTTATCTGCATGTTTGTTCACAACATTTCTTGACTGATAATTGTTAAATCGGGCCCTTGACAGCAATTTAGTGTTCTCTTTGGACGAGCTTTTTTTTTTAAATTGTCTGGTTCTATAGCACTGCGACCACCTCGTACAGAAATATTAGCTTCTGACTTGAGCGTCTTGTCTGTATGTCTTGTAGTTTCAGTTTGGTGAGCGTGTTTGAGACGCAACCAACTTCTCTGGATTTGTACTCTCCTGTTATAAATCTCACAGGTTGTCGCTGTATTCTTTCAGGCTTATTGATGTTTGTACCCAGGTAGGACAAAAAAATGTTATTGATATTTTTTAAAATATATTGCAAAATGTCACCAAAATATCATTCAAAAACATGTTTTTGACGTGATATGTCTGGCTTTACTCATGTGAATAGCATATTTTCTGGAAATATTTGTTCTGAATGTTTAAAGAGCATTATTTTTTAATATCTTGATTTTATATTGAAATAACATAATTTTGATATTATTCAGTGTCAATTGAAAATATCCAGACAACATCTTTCAAACATATTGACAAAATATTCTTCTCATGTCTAGGATATGTTTTATGGATGTCTACCAAATGTTTTTTAAATACAGTCTGTCAACCATATACCCATATACCCATTTTCATGAAATGTTGATGCATTGTATAGAATGATTATAAGACAACTCATTAAGTCTACTGGTAGATATTATATTATATATATTCAGTAATTTCACAACTGTCAAGAAAATGCACTCCTGTCATTTGCAATAAGATGAAAAAAATGAAAGTATATACAAATTGTATTTGTTGTTTTGGGCTGGTTTTAAATATTTTATGTTTGTGCATGAAATTATTCAATCATTTAGGTAAATACATTTAAATGACTACACAGATTTGAAAATGTTAGATAAAGAGAATGAACGTTGGAATAATATAAAAAAAATTCAATTATATGGTATAAAGGGGGGGAGACAAGTACCTAATAAGTTGGCATATTGTTGGCACAATGTTGGCTTATATTTCTTTATTGGCATGAAATATCAATGATATTTTTTTTATAAACACTGTTTTAAAAACTTTGAATTAGGCAAAATACAAAGAATTTTCTAGATCTAGGCACAGATTATCGTATTCCTATTTGGTACGACTTTATCATTTGAATTTTTACTGAGTCCTCAATGCTCTTCAAATACAATCGCTATTCGCTAGATAATTTTTCTTTTGACTTAATTGGAATTTTCATCTAAGTTAGATTAGAACTGTTAAAACTCTTCTACCACAAATGAGGGGACATTCATGTTAATCTGATTAAAAAATTATATAAAAAAGTATTTCCTTTTTCATATCAAACATGGGCTTCACACAAATATCACTTACAAACATTAGAAAAACATTTGTCGTACATCTTACAAATATCAATTAGAAATATTATGTAAAAATGTTTATAAAATATTTCTTTTTTCATATCAAACATGTGCTTCACTCAAATATCACTAACAAACATTTGAAAAACATTTCTATCAAACATCTTACAAATAGTTATTAATCATATTATCTTAAAATGTTTATGAAACAGTCTTTAACTAATGTTTTCTAAATAAAATCGAACAAATATGTTGTTATGATATTATTGAAATATTCATTAGATATTACCATTTTTATATTTTTAATTAGGAAAAGAAAATTATATTGATGGTACATCAAAAAGATATTTTATTATACATCAAAAAGATATTTTATTATACATCAAACCTATGCTTTACATAGATATTAATCAAAAATGTTTTATAAATATTTCTTTTACACATCTAAAAAATATATATAATATATTAAATATATATATAAAAATGTCCATCAGATATTACTCGACATACAATTGTTCTCATTTATAAAACTGTCTATTTGACGTTTTAAAAACATCAGCAAAGAATATTTATTTATTTATTATAAAAAAATATTTACAAAAAATGTTTTTATATTAGCAATAAAACATTGGGATGAAATATTATTGTTAAAATATCTTTCATGTATAATTTCTGATGTAAAAAAAATGTCTATAAAATATTTTTTGGTAAATACTTTTGACAAACATACATATAACCAGTCAATAATATCATGAAAATTTTATGTGTTAGCTGGGTAGATGTGAACTGGTCCCATACTATTGACGATATGATATCCCATTATTGACCTGACTATTAAAATATATGCGGTTTTCTCGCATTCCGGTTGACAATATCTCAAATTTTAGGGCCTCGATTAGTTTTCTGGTTCCTTTAGATTTTATTACAAAATAGTGCATATTCAACACAGTTTTGATATATAGTATACATTAACTAAGTGACTCATTTAAAATAATTGTTCATTCAGATTGTTTTGCAAAGTACTTTTTAATAGATATAGGAAGATGTGGTATGAGCGCCAATGAGACAACTATCCATCCAAATAACAATTTATAAAAGTTACCCATTATAGGTCAAGATACGGCCTTCAACACGGAGCCTTGGCTCACACCGAGCAACAAGCTATAAAGGGCCCCAAAATTACTAGTGTAAAACCATTCAAACGGGAAAACCAACAGTCTAATCTATAATTAAAAAAACAAGAAACACGTATAAATTACATAAACAAACGACAACTACTGTACATCAGATTCCTGATTTATGTTCATTTATACTCAGGAGCCAAATAAATAAATGCCATTTGTTTCTTGTATTTAAACATATCATTAGATAATTACATTCTTTTCTGAAATTTTAATGTTGAGATTATAATATTAATGAATGATGGTTGTCAAACCATTTCTGCCATTATACATTGAGTCCAAAATTTGCGGGCCTAGGACAATATTAGTATTTTTCCAGCACCGTCTTATATTTCATGTTTTTAGTCTTGTTTTGACCCGGTTAAATATTAAGTAGGAATTTCTTTCCAAGTGACAGTAATATATTTGCGAAGTTGATAAGGAAGCCCGTTACAGCGACACATCTATATACCTTAATAAAGGAAATGACACACCTCATTGCAGGTTTGGTGGCCAGTACAGTAAACAAACATGTTTATATGAGGTTACATCAATATAAAACCGAGTCCCTTTTATACATACCCGTCATATAAAACAAACAATTTATTTATCAATTTGTCATCTTTTATATGTATGCGCTGTACATAATTGATTTAAACTCCTTTGGAATAAATTCCATATGGCGGTGATCCTACTTACAGGAGGTTTATACACAGAAGAAGAAGCCGAGCGCCATCTGTCGTCATAATGATCGTTAGCATAATACAACGATGACATGTAACACTTCGACATTTCACACATCGACAATTCACGAATCGACAAGTCACATGTTACAAGTTACAAAACATCAATATACAAAAAGACAATTAACCATTAAAAAAATTTGAAATCTAAAAGTTACAAATTAACACTTAACAAATGAAGAATGTTGAATTTTGATACAAAGTTACAAGTTACAAATCGACAATTTACGAATGAAGCATTATGAAATTGCACAGTTACAAGTAACAAACTGACAATTTACCGATTAAGAATGTTGAAACTACAAAGGTGCAAATTACAAATTGACAATTTACGATTTAAGCATTATGAATTTCACAGTAACAAGTTACAAATTAACAATTTACGAATTAACAATTTAGAAATTACACAGTTACAAGTTACGAATTAACAAGTTACGAATTAAGAATTTTGACCCCGTTGGCTTTCCATACATAGGTTCCCTTCGGCTGTTGTCTGCGTTATGGTCGGGTTGTTTTCACTTGAACACATTCCCCATTTCCATTCTCAATTTTATTATAATCATAAAAGTAATTCCTCAAAAATTTTGGCAAAAGACAAATACACACATATACAGTAGTTGTTTACCCAGGAGGATAGACTTTCACAGAAGTACATTTAATAAGTCTTCAGAGTTTCTCAATTTCAACACAATTTCGGGTTGAATATACTTGTTCGAATTTTATAACATTTTTATCAGATTTACAATATTGTGGTAAATATTTGTTTCTATCATCTTTGAAATATTTACAAGGTATAATATAATTGTATTCGTCACCGATGTCAACTGAGTCGCAAAGGTGAAACATTTTATCAGATCCTTGTATAATGTGCAACCTTCCAGTCTGGTGTTCTCGGTCAATTGTTTTACAACTGTCATTTCGGATCTCTTTAATGCAGTACTGATTTGTCAATTAATGTACGCTAAATCATGTATAGCGAAACTTAGTTTCGCAATAGGCAGTCAAAAAGAAAAAAACAAAATATATGAGAGGAATTCAAACTGACAAGTCAAAAACAAACTGACAACCCAATGGTTAGAAAGAGAAAGACAAACAGACAAACAATAGTTCACAAAACACAACAAAGAAAACTAAACACTGAGCAGCACAAACCCCATAAAAACAGAGCGATCTCAGATGCTTATCAGATCTTGCTCCAACTGTGGCACCCGTCGTGTTAACATAGATGATGCTAAAACCGCGAGTTGTTTTATTGCTGTGTTTTCAATATTATTAATATTATGTTCTAATTACAACTATTATTATTGTTATCATCAACTATATATATCATAATTCCTTCTACTGTCTTTTATATTTGACAAATAGCTCAGAAAATATTTTATGTAGGACTGTTTTTGTTTGCTTTCCACCGTAACAAAATAACAATGATACTCGGCATATATGTCATTGGTATTAATAGAAATCTAAGTTATGTTAATGGTTTGCCTCTATTCAACATTACTTCTTTTTCCACTGGCATTTTAAATGTGCTGTACTCTATTCCAGTTTGTTTTTAATTAGAGTCGTGGTGTAATGGTTAGCGCATCGGACTACTAACACAATGGTTCCAGGTTCGATCCTAGTTCCGCTAAGAAAATTTCAGGGACCATAATACAGACCACTTAGTGAAGTTGTGCAATGGAAAGGAATGGTTAAAAATGGCTTCTGTTACCATGGAAACTGAGAAAATATATAAACAAATAAAATTCTAAATCTTTTATTATAAGAGCCAACCTAATGAAAGTTTTTACAAATGTTGGAAGTAGTGCCCTGAGGTACTAACATTACTTAGCAATTGAAATATGGCTGCCATTGCCATGGACACTGAAGAAAATATAAACATTGGGAAAAAACATCAAAGCAGCATTGTTTTAAGGAATATAAGATAAAACTCAAAGAAAATTCATGAATATGTGACATGGCATAACTCAATGTTGAAACTGTTGTTGGAATTTTCGAAATTGACACAGTTACCATGGAAACAGCAAAAATATCAAAAATTTTAAAATGCTTAAAACTTATTGAAATTTGATTTAAATTTAAACAGGCAAGTAACGATTGGACTTTTGAACTTGGAATTTCCAAAATGGCCGCCGTTGCCATGAAACTTCAAAAATGTGAAACATTGAAAAATACCCCAAACTTCAGGAAATTTACAGGCAGATGGGTTGAGATGTTTTTTTTGTGTTTTGACTGGTTAAAAATTCTCAAAATAGTTGAAATTTAGTGACAATGTGGTTAGGGTGCCATCTGCTTCTGCTTGCAATGGCAAATCTAGTCATCTTTCTTATTGTTTCACAGTTTTTTGTCCAGAATATTTCTCGGAATTGTATGAACCAATGATGATTGAACTTCACCGTAATGTTAACACCCAAATATAAATGTGTAATCGGGGGTTTGCATTTCCAAGATGGCTGCCATTGTCATTGAAACAGATAGAATGTGAAAAATCGAAAAGTCCTTCAAATTGAGTGAAACTTTGTGTAAATGTTACTTGATATGTGAAGACATGACATCCATCTTTGGAATTTTCAAAATGGCCACAGTTGCCACAGAAGCACTTCAAATTAGAATTTTTTTAAATGATTTAAATTTGTTTTGATGCATATCATATTATTTTCATTCAATATAAACAGATTTCAAAATGGCTGCCGTTAAGTGGCAATTGGCAGACCAGGTGACGTCCGCTATTGCTCACAATGGCAATTCTAATTAAATTTGCTCTCCCCCTAAATATATGTGCAATATTTGCCACTTGACAGTAAACAAAAACAAGATCAACTCATATATGAAATAATTCATTAAACTAAATAAATTATGTTTAATTGATAAAATCTCCCTCAAAACATCTTTACTGAACCGCTTACATCAACACACTACGTTTTATACATTTATCAACTGGCTTTGTTCTGTAATAGTTTTCTTACAATCTTGTCCAGTCCAACATAACTAAGATTATTTATATCCCTACTACTAACACGTGGTTGTAACACGTAAAACAACACGGCTAATACACCTCCCATGAATATTATAAACTCCATCCGGGTGAACATCTCATGACTCGTGGACGATATATCTGAAATTAGAACATTAAATATGTATATTAAAGTTTCTCTTATTCTGCATCAGTTTATCCCTTTCTGAACCCATTGTATATTAAAACAAATATCAAGGTGTTGTTCGTTTGATCTCAGTTCTTCATTGGTCAACATCCGACTATGACGTCGAGTTTTCTTGCTTTCCTCTGAATTTCCTATTGTGACGGCATGAAAAAAGGCGACCATGCCTATTGACGTCACATAACAAGAACAGATCTATCGAAAAGAGGGAATAAGTTTGCTTGCATATTGTTAGAAAATCATTAGAGAAACAGATTCCACCACAAAACCTCGTGGAATCCGATATTTATCCAATCTCGACAGTTAAATTTTAAATATGTAAAACGCTCGGCGAGATTCGTGTTTTAAATTTACAAATATAACTGTCTCGAATGGATAAATATCGTTCACATTCGATGCAGTGGTAGAATCTATGAGTGCATTTCTTTCTAACACTAACGATGCAACTCTTTTTCTTTTAAGCCATGGCGTTGTCAGTTTATTTTGTTCTATGATAAAATTGATTATGGAAATTGGGAATATATATGTCAAAGAAACAACAACCCGACCAAAGAGCACACAAAACTTTGCCAATAAAAACAAAATAATATGACTGCATGTGCTCTCCAAGGACCATGGCAACATTATAAAAGCCAAAGAAAAACAAAATAATATGACTGCATGTGCTCTCCAATGACCATGGCAACATTATAAAAGCCAAAGAAAAACAAAATAATATGACTGCATGTGCTCTCCAAGGACCATGGCAACATTATAAAAGCCAAAGAAAAACAAAATAATATGACTGCATGTGCTCTCCAAGTACCATGGCAACATTATAAAAGCCAAAGAAAAACAAAATAATTTGACTGCATGTGCTCTCCAAGGACCATGGCAACATTATAAAAGCCAAAGAAAAACAAAATAATATGACTGCATGTGCTCTCCAAGGACCATGGCAACATTATTTATAAAAGCCAAAGAAAAACAAAATAATATGACTGCATGTGCTCTCCAAGGACCATGGCAACATTATAAAAGGCAAAGAAAAACAAAATAATATGACTGCATGTGCTCTCCAAGGACCATGGCACCATTATAAAAGCCAAAGAAAAACAAAATAATATGACTGCATGTGCTCTCCAAGGACCATGGCAACATTATAAAAGCCAAAGAAAAACAAAATAATATGACTGCATGTGCTCTCCAAGGACCATGGCAACATTATAAAAGCCAAAGAAAAACAAAATAATATGACTGCATGTGCTCTCCAAGGACCATGACAACATTATAAAAGCCAAAGAAAAACAAAATAATATGACTGCATGTGCTCTCCAAGGACCATGGCAACATTATTTATAAAAGCCAAAGAAAAACAAAATAATATGACTGCATGTGCTCTCCAAGGACCATGGCAACATTATAAAAGCCAAAGAAAAACAAAATAATATGACTGCATGTGCTCTCCAAGGACCATGGCAACATTATAAAAGCCAAAGAAAAACAAAATAATATGACTGCATGTGCTCTCCAAGAACCATGGCAACATTATAAAAGACAAAAAAAAACAAAAATACACAATGTTTGATTTTAGTCACAATTTATTTGGCAACACTCCTAGGATTTTTGGGTTCTCAATGCTCTTCGATTTCGTACTGTATTTAGGCTTTTTCAACTTTTTTTATTCAAGCGTCACTGGTGAGTATTTTGTAAACAAAACGCGCGTCTGGTGCAAATACAGAATTTCAATCCTGGTATCTATAATGAGTTTATTTTCAATGATATAACATAACTTTAATAATAAGAATTGCAAGCTTAATTTTTTTTATGTAATTGTCAATGTAAAAAGTAAAATCACAAAAATACTGAACTCCGAGGAAAATTGAAAACGGAAAGTCCCTAATCAAATGACACAATCAAAAACTCAAACACATCAAACGAATGGATAACAACTGTCATATTCCTGACTTGATATAGATGTAGAAAATGGTGGATTGAACTTGGTTTTATAGCTTCCTAAACCTCTCACTTGTATGACAGTCGTTATTATATATTCACTGATAATATTCTCTAGGGCCGAATGGCGATAATAAGAATGACAAATTAAAAAGCAGCCTGTTCATTTGTATTCCATAAGAATAATGATACAAATGATATATGGGGTTTTTATAAATCATATCAGACTGATATTAAAGGGAAGTAACTCAAAGAAAGTAAATCAAAGTACGGAAAGTACTACATAAGAATAATGTTTCAGTCAAGGAAATGTGTTGATCGTGTTTTCCTATTAACGGTGACAAACCTGAATTGTAGTTCTCTAAATGTTGCGTACTGTGCTTTATAAAGATTTTTTAGTTTTTTTGGGTTGTAGCTGAAAATTAAAAAACCAAAAAATTCAATAAACAAGCATACAAAAACTAGCAAGAATACAACATTTGAATAGTTTTGTTTCTAAATTCTGCAGCATCAATAATTTGTGGGGTTTTTTTTTTGTATATTATAGACGTTAGCAAACGATTTCTTGGAATTTTAATTTACATCGAAATATTTTCGATTTCTTTATCTTGGCAGGACAATCAATTTGAAATTAAAAGTTTTTTATTGTGGCAGGACAAGTGCCGTTTCTTACCTATAAATGGTGCTTTGGAATCGTCGTGTTGCTTCTGCACGTGCCAGATATATGTAGCAATCAAAACACAAGTACCAAATAAAACAGGAAGAATGTTTATAGATTCACTTTCTAGTATTTGATGCAATAGGTATCCCATCATAAGATACGCGGATGTCTCTAAAACTGTTTCTGTACACATCACGTGATTATATAATAAGTATAACACTGTCACAGAAGCTAAACCAGACATAGATGACACTAGCATAAACGTCCCTAAGTTAGATGTGTTCGTAAATTCTAAAACGGGTACAATCACAACAATAGTTCCGGCAAAGAATATACCTATAGCTCTCAGACGTAGTGTGACCTTGATGTTTTGATCTTTAAAATGTTTAAGGCATATCAGCTTCAACACAGTTGCAAAAACAGAGGAAAACGATAAGTAATCTATTCTATTCATGGTGAAATCTTTATTGACACCAAGCGATACAAACAATGCGCCTAAAGACAGCAGACCAGTGGTAACCATGTTGATATGTTGTATTCGAGCTCCTTTACAAATAACAAGACAGATCAGTACAATGATTGGTATAAGAGGTGGATATATGTCCGTCCCTCTGTCTACAAGAGGTACATTGTCGTAATATTTCAACAGACCACTTGATAGTACATGGAGGAAAAAGAAAATTGTAATCGCTTCGGAATTATCAACAATCATTCGGAACTCCTCTGTTTTGAACGCTACTAGAATGAATACCAGTTCAATGGCTGCTGAAGCCAGGAGACTTTTTACGGTCCATTTTTCCTCAAACAGATCCTCTCCTTCTATCAAACATTTAGTACCGTTCCATTGTAAAAATAAACTCCCAAATATTAGTCCGACTATTGCAAGTTGTTTCAATTTCGGTTCCAACTTCCTGAAAAACAATTGTAAAGAATATAGATTCATTAATTTGGAAACTAACCCTTGTAATGCATCGCCAAAACATGTGTTCGAAAAGAAGACTAAAAAACAAACAAGTCACCTAAACCCTATATACATAAGAAACTTAAGAATGTGTAACTACACGAGCCCCACCTCATCCTGACAAGCGGGTTTGGACAATTTATGCACAGGATTAATTAGTGTAGTAAGTTTAACTTAAAATTGACCATGACTTTCAATGTATATAAACATATACCCTGCCTCTAACACATGTAACAGTGACGAATATTCATACCAACATACATCTACTCTTTTGTCGGGTTGTTGTCTCTTCGACAAATTCACTATTTCCATTCTTCATTAATAATTATCAAGTTTCATATTCGAACTCCAAGGTGTTTTAAAGGTAGAAAACACATGTTTTGATGGATTGACTGACAGATGGACGGACGGATTCCTTAACGGAGACATGGGCGGATGAATAGACACGCTGATTAATGTAAACACTGACAGACGGACGGACGGATTCCTTAACGGAGACATGGACGGATGGATAGACACGCTGATTAATGTAAACACTGACAGACGGACGGACGGATTCCTTAACGGACACATGGACGAATGGACAGACACGCTGATTAATGTAAACACTGACAAAGTGACGGACGGATTCCTTAACAGACACATGGACGGATGGATAGAAACGCTGATTAATGTAAACACTGACAGACAGACGGACGGATTCCTTAACAGACACATGGACGGATGGATAGACACTGATTAATGTAAACACTGACAGACGGACGGACGGATTCCTTAACAGACACATGGACGGATACCTTAACAGACACATAGACGGATGGATAGACACGCTGATTAATGTAAACACTGACAGACGGACGGACGGATTCCTTAACAGACACATCGACGGATGGATAGACACTGATTAATGTAAACACTGACAGACGGTCGAGCGGATTCATTAAAAGACACATGGACGGATGGATAGACACGCTGATTAATGTAAACACTGACAGACGGACGGACGGATTCCTTAACGGAGACATGGACGGATGGATAGACACGCTGATTAATGTAAACACTGACAGACGGACGGACGGATTCCTTAACGGACATATGGACGGATGGATACACACGCTGATTTATGTAAGCACTGACAGACGGACGGACGGATTCCTTAACGGACACATGGACGGATGGATAGACACGCTGATTAATGTAAACACTGACAAAGTGACGGACGGATTCCTTAACAGACACATGGACGGATGGATAGACACGCTGATTAATGTAAACACTGACAGACAGACGGACGGATTCCTTAACAGACACATGGACGGATGGATAGACACTGATTAATGTAAACACTGACAGACGGACGGACGGATTCCTTAACAGACACATGGACGGATGGATAGACACGCTGATTAATGTAAACACTGACAGACGGACGGACGGATTCCTTAACAGACACATCGACGGATGGATAGACACTGATTAATGTAAACACTGACAGACGGTCGGGCGGATTCATTAAAAGACACATGGACGGATGGATAGACACGCTGATTAATGTAAACACTGACAGACGGACGGACGGATTTCTTAACGGACACATGGACGGATGGATAGACACGCTGATTAATGTAAACTCTGACATGCGACTACCAAACAAAACCAGATGTACATAAAGTAAAGGACATGTAGTAGTGGGGTTTTGTTTAACATGCAATTTAAGTACAAACATTTCGGGAATTATTAAACGATAAACATTCAATTTTTAAATTTGATAAAATCAGAAAGTATCTCCATTATATACTAGAACATTAATTCTGCCATGTCTAAAACCGGTAATTGGTTTTTTTTTCAAATTCAATTACATGTTTGTTAATTTTAAAAGCATGCTTTATTTCTATTTTTCGAGAAGTAAAAAAATCATCTAAGAAATATATCGCAAATCTAAGTAAAATAAGCCTATTATTGTAAGACGAAGATACAAACAGAACACAGCTCTATCATTAGTGAAACATTGTATACTAAAGAATTTTTTTTTTGAAGATCCTACTTACCATCAAAGTGGATTGTTGTACAGTGAATCTTAGTAATTTCGTACCAAAACCATTTCGTACCGTATGGAAGAATTAAAATGTATACTATTTCGTACCATATGGAAGAATTAAAATGTATACCATTTCGTACCATATGGAAGAATTAAAATGTGAACCATTTCGTACCATATAAAAGAATTAAAATGTATACCATTTCGTACCATATAGAAGAATCAAAATGTATACCATTTCGTACCATATGGAAGAATTAAAATGTAAACCATTTCGTACCATTAAAAGAATTAAAATGTAAACCATTGCGTACCATATAAAAGAATTAAAATGTAAACCATTTCGTACCATATAAAAGAATTCAAATGTAAACCATTTCGTACCATATCAAAGAATTAAAATGTAAACCATTGCGTACTATGCATATGAACATTATACCATTTCGTGCCAAATGGAAGAATTATAATGTTTACCCTTTCGTATCATTTTTGAGAATGTAAGGTATATCATTTCGTTGCATATGTAAGATGATAATGTTGAACATTTCATACCAAATGCATTGTAAGCTATTTTTGAAATTAGTTATACTTGTTGGTACGAAATGCTACAGCCATTTTTTCCATACGGTATGAAATTGGTCATTATGGTACGAAATAGTTTCTTACGCTACGAAATAATCTTTGGTCATGGAAGGAAATGACAAGTTCCTGGTGCGAAATTGTTATTTTCAGGTACGAAATGGCAGTGGTACGAAATGGTTATGGTACCAAATGAATTATTCTCATATCACGAATTTGTAAAAGTGTGCAAAATAGTCAACCTTCAAATCCACTATAATCAATCAATACTTGCACCACTATCATATTGCTGACCAATATCAGCTCTCTGTATACAAATTTAATTCTCGAATGTATACGCTATCGTTTATAGTTTGATACTTGCATAACTCCGGGCATCAAATATAGTTAACTTATAACAGTCCTCCATACATTTATCAAAAGCTGCGAATGAATACGATATCGTTTATAATTTAATACTTACATGATAAACGTTGGTTCTTGTTTCATACCGTTCCCTTATTTTCCACAAAAATGAATGCTTAAACCCATTGATCTCATATATCTACAATAAATAAAATACATACATTGACGTATATATAGCTACATGTATCAACAAAATCGTGGATATTATAATAAAGATCAATGCCTTTGGTAAAACACGGCTTTAAATATTTTATTTTATTTTATTTAAACATTACAACAGATTTACATGTAATGTATTTAATGGATTCACTTTGTAAAATGTTCAAGGATTTAAACTTGATTTATACATAACATCTTTTTATACCATACATTAACCAAATAAAACTCTTATGGTATTTTACAAGTATCAACAAAATTACGGATACAAATCTTTAAAAGTTTCGCTCATTCCCATATTTTGTATCATTCATAGCTTCTGGAGTTTTCTGTATTCTAACATAGTTCGTGATTCCCCATTTCCAAATATTTTGAAGCTTGTCCCCACTATCCCATTACAATTTTATGATACTAGTATGTAGCTGTTTACATAAGAACTATTAATCATATATCATATGCACAAAAAGAAATGTTATAAGATGTTAAAACGTTTCCGTGATTAATTCATCACCATATTTTCAACATATGCTATTACATATATAAGATAGACAGTGTTCAGTGTAAATATCAATCAACCACTCTCGCAGTTACGATTATTATCTTCTCAGTTTCTACTACCGAAATTACGATAATCACTTTTTGGAATTACGATTATCATCCCGAATTTTTCGACGGGAATATTTAGGTGCTTAGACAATTATAGTGCACCGTTACGATTCAAATATGATGTAATGGTATAGAAAAACCTTGCAACTGAGTAACTATTGACCAAAAACATGCTACATTTGAGAAAAATGACTGAAATATAATATCTATTTCTGCTGTCGCCATATTGGGATCGTCGTAATTCCAGTTACGGTTATCAGTTCAACACCAGTGATTATCATGTTGTTCAACTTGTCGTAAAATATTGTTGAACAACAGAAAATGAACGACTCGTTATGTCATTAAATGAAATCAATCGTTTAAATAATGACAAGATGAACAACAGAGCCCAGGTAGAACGTTTAAAAGATTTATTGAACGTTTGTTGCACAACGTCCAGTAGCAAATATTACATTATAATATATATAGTATAGGACAAGAACACATTAACTTAACATCCATTGCATAAGTAAGGTTGCACAGGGACAGAGATAAAGGAAGGTTAGGAAATGTGGACTGCTACTGAAAAATAAAGGTGCATGCATGTTATGGGGGAGGGGGGGGGGGGTGGAATTTGCCTTGACACATGGTATTTAGGAATATCAAATTTGTTGCAAAGGAATCATGTATTTTCAGGTGCATGAAGAGTAGCTTCATGTGACACCGTTTTATTGTGAAAAAAAACATGGATAGTACGGTCCAGACCAAATCCTCGGTCTGAAAGCAGCGCTCTTACAAAAAAAAAGCAAATGAAGAACTTTCGTGTTTCAACAAGTTAGACGATCTCGTCTGAAGCCTCGTACTAAATACAGTATTCTTACGGGATAAGCCAGGGGTTCAACTCGTTTTTAACGTCGATCTCATTCGTCCAGACGCTTAAGATGCACCGACCATTCATTTGTTGTGGGATGGGGAGGGGGAGACGCTTAAGATGCGCCGACCATTCATTTGTTTTGGGATGGGGGGAGACGCTAAAGATGTACCGACCATTCATTTGTTGTGGGATGGGAGACGCTTACGATGCACCGACCATTCATTTGTTGTGGGATGGGGGGGGAGACGCTAAAGATGCACCGACCATTCATTTGTTGTGGGATTGGCAGGGGGAGACGCTTACGATGCACCGACCATTCATTTGTTGTGGGATGGGAGGGGGAGACGCTTAAGATGCGCCGACCATTCATTTGTTTTGGGATGGGGGGAGACGCTAAAGATGTACCGACCATTCATTTGTTGTGGGATGGGGGGGAGACGCTAAAGATGCACCGACCATTCATTTGTTGTGGGATGGGGGGGGGAGACGCTTACGATGCACCGACCATTCATTTGTTGTGGGATTGGCAGGGGGAGACGCTTACGATGCACCGACCATTCATTTGTTGTGGGATTGGCAGTGGGAGACGCTTAAGATGCACCGATCATTCATTTTGTTGTGGGATGGTCAGGGGGAGACGCTTAAGATGCACCGACCGTTCATTTGTTGTGGGATGGGAGGAGGAGACGCTTAAGATGCACCGACCATTCATTTGTTGTGGGATTGGCAGGGGGAGACGCTTAAGATGCACCGACCGTTCATTTGTTGTGGGATGGGAGGAGGAGACGCTTAAGATGCACCGACCATTCATTTGTTGTGGGATGGGAGGAGGAGACGCTTAAGATGCACCGACCATTCATTTGTTGTGGGATGGGAGGGGGAGACGCTTAAGATGCACCGACCATTCATTTGTTGTGGGATTGGCAGGGGGAGACGCTTAAGATGCACCGACCATTCATTTGTTGTGGGATGGGAGGAGGAGACGCTTAAGATGCACCGACCATTCATTTGTTTTGGGATGCAGAGGGGGAAGCATGAAGAATTTTCTCGGAACAAAACAAAAATTTTATCTTTAATAAAAATAATAAAACAAAAAATTTCAATAAAGGACAAGACCAATAAAAAAAAAGATAAATAGCTGGACGGTGCCTAATTACTTAGGAAAATAGTAATTTAAAATTACTCACATGTTATAATCGAATCTTACACGTATTTATCCATGACAAACACAAATGATTGTGAAACATTATTTGATGTCACTGTAACAGATGATGAAGACGTCAATCTATGTCACGTGATTGTCGTGATGATTTATTTATAAAAGATTTGACGATCATCTTTAAAGAAAAAATCAATCGATCGAAAAAACGGAAATCTGTTGTTTAAATCTTTTTTTTTTTATTTATTTTAAATATCTAATATGATATCTATATAAGGGGCAGATCCTATTAATCGAAGTCTGTTCGTTTTTTAGACTCTAAATAAAATATGTTGAGTTGTCTATACGTGTGTGCTGTTACATTTTAAAACCATTGGAATGATAAAACTGTCACTGTAAAAACTAGTATATGATAGGGACAGAAATTAGCCTTGTAAAAGTTCATCTACAAACCCATGAGAGGTGTTACCTGGCCATAGTAGTGTGTATCCGAAATTAAAATAGACTCTCGGTTAATCTAACATGCTTATGAAACAACAAAAAGCATGTCATGTGAATTGACAAAATGTTATATACAGATATTTGTCAATGAAAGAGACAGGAAGGGATGGAAAGACATCAAAAAGGGGGATCGATGACAACAACTTGCAATATTCACGACTTATAGATTTAAACACGGCCTGAAAACACTGACTGGCAAGATTTCGAACAGACTGTAGTAAGTATACGGTCTGAAAATAATGACCAGATTTTGAACAGACTAATACAGACCATATTTCGAACATACTGTGAATACATACGGTTAAAGACTTGTATTAGTACGGTATTAGAATAAAATACTGGTAAGATTTCTAATAGACAGCAAAGGTACGGTTTAAGAGTATTGGTCCGATTATGAACAGACTGGTGAATAACCGTAACGGTACGGTCTGAGAATACGGACAAGATCTTTAACACACTGTTGTATAAGTACGGTCTGAGAATACTGACAAGATCTTTTACAGACTGGTGTATAAGTACGGTTTGAGAATACTGACAAGATCTTTTACAGACTGGTGTATAAGTACGGTTTGAGAATACTGACAAGATCTTTTACAGACTGGTGTATAAGTACGGTTTGAGAATACTGGTCAGATTTCTAACAGAGTGTTTACAAGATCTTAAAAGTACGGTTTAATGATACTGGCCGGATTTCTAAAGTGGTGGGTCCAGGTTTTTTTTTTTTTTTTTTTTTTTTTTTTGGGGGGGGGGGGGTCGGGTACGGTAGTTGGAAACCCCTCTTTCTCCTGGGTTTGGACCCCCTCTTAAGAATGGCTGGATCCGTCCCTGCAGACAGCGTATAAGTACGGGCTAAGAGTAAGAAATTGAATGACTGGATCCGTCCCTGCAGACAGCGTATAAGTACGGTCTAAGAGTAAGAATGACTGGATCCGTCCCTGCAGATAGCGTATAAGTACAGTCTCAGAGTAAGAATGGCTGGATCTGTCCCTACAGATAGCGTATAAGTACGGTCTAAGAGTAAGACTGGCTTGATCCGTCCCTACAGACAGCGTATAAGTACGGTCTAAGAGTATTGACCAGATTATGCTAAGTACGGTCTAAAAAGACTGACGAATATGTCTTAAAATATACTCTGTAAAAGTACGACCTGAAGATGGTGGCCATGCCTATACGCGACACTCGTTTTATTGTAGAGGGAAAGTCATTGTAAAAGTACGACCTGAGAATGGTGGCCATGTCTAGACACGAAACTCGATCTATTGTCAAATCCAAACAAAATAAATCTTACTTACCTTCTTTAGTACGTCACTATTGATCTGTTACGTATGTATTATCTCGATATTTAATGTTATTGAATAGAAGATATCTATGTATTGATTTTAACTATTAGTTTGTAAAGTTACTTGAGCGCAGTCAGTTGTAAAATGATTTAAAATATTACAAAACAAGGATATAAACACAATTATTGATGTTTCCGATATTTATAAAATATCTTATATACTTAGCTTCACATCCTATTTTAAGGTTTTATCTCTCTTCCGATATTTTTTTTTAAGTTGCGACATATTTTTGAGAGTGAATTTTGAGGCTGCATGTGTTAGTAGGTTCAATGTTGTATTAAAATCCATAAATTTACTCTTTAACAAAAATATTTGAGTTCCGCGAAGTCCTGTGTCTCGCTGCGACAACTCGTTGTTAGTGTAAACGTGTAGATTAAGGCCTCATTAAGGTCTAGTGCACACTGTCCGTCGGTCTAAATTACAGAAAAAAAAAATTAAAAAATATGTGTTTCCATTTTTTAACTGCAGCCAAGAAACTAAATCGTCACGGTAAGAATATCGAAAACAAACTAAATGAATATTGCTGCAGTACTACAAGTGGCAGATTCAGTTAGTGTAGAAGGCTTATAGTATCTTACATTTACCAATGAATACGTTCAAGGACAGATGAATCCTGCCAGACACCAAGAAAACATGTGCAATCATTCCACACATCTAACCAGTATTGTATCATATGTCTCTGATCAATTATTATAGATGACATCATAGTTTAAACATATTTATTTATAATAGTGGATTGGGAAACAAGTTTTGCAACTTATATTAATCCCTTTCCACTTTGTGGGTGCGAGTGCTGCCTTGTAGCGGCATTAGCCTGCTCTTTTTCGAAATCTACAAGGGTGTCTTTAACGTGCAAGAGATATGGCTCTCTCTTAACACGGGTCAGCCATTTATCGTCCCCTTCCGATGGACTATCACCGTTTACTCAAGACCATACTCGCAAATGGTGTCAAGGGAGAGCCGAAAATTCAGTTCCTGAAATTTTCATCCCAGACGGGAATCGAACCAGGAACATTTATGTTAGTAGTCCGATGCACTAACCACTACACCACGGGTCTATTGCTGAGAGTATCTGAGAAACATATAAAGTCAAGGACAGATGAATCCTGCCAGACACCATGAACACATGTGCAATCATTCCACACATCTAACCAGTATTGTATCATATGTCTCGGATCAAATATAGATGGCCTATTGCTTATAGTATCTGATAAATAATATAAAGTTACATTCACCAATGAAAAGGGTCAAGGTCAGATGAATCCTGTCGGACACCACCAAAACATGTGCAATCATTTCACACATCTAAACAGAATGGTATCATATGCCTCGGAACAAAAATAGATGACCTATTGCTTATAGTATCTTACATTTACCCATGAATAAGTTCAAGAACAGATGAATCCTGCCAGACACCATGAACATATGTGCAATCATTCCACACATCTAACCAGTATTGTATCATGTCTCGGATCAAATATAGATGGCCTATTGCTTATAGTGTCTATGAAACATATAAAGTTACATTTACTAATGAAAAAGGTCAAGGTCAAATGAATTCTGCCAGACATCATGGAAACATGTGCAATCATTTCACACATCTAACCAGAATGGTATCATATGCCTCGGAACAAAAATAGATGACCTATTGCTTATAGTATCTATAAAACATATAAAGTTACAAATGAAAAAGTGACTAATGAAAAAGGTCCAGGTCCAATGAATTCTGCCAGACATCATGGAAACATGTGCAATCATTACACACATCTAACCAGTATTGTATCATATGCCTCGGATCAAATATAGATGACCTATTGCTTATAGTATCTTACATTTACCAATGAATAAGTTCAAGGACAGATGAATCCTGCCAGACACCACGAAAACCTGTGCAATCATTCCACACATCTAACCAGTATTTTATCATATGTCTCTGGTCAGTTATAGATGACCTATTGCTTATAGTATCTGAGAAACATATAAAGTCAAGGTCAGGTGAATCCTGCCAGACACCACGTGGGCAATCTTTCCGATTACACACATTGAACCAGTGGGTATCATATGTCTCTGATCAAATATTTGACCTATTGCTTATAGCATCTGAGAAACATATAAAGTTACATTTACCAATGAAAAGGGTCAATGTCAGATGAAACCTATCTTACGGACATGTAGACCTTGCAAATGCTCTCATATACAAAATATAGCTATCACTCGTAAAAAGTGAGTATATCAGAAGACAAAGAAAACTAATTTTTTAAAGCAATTCCGAAACATTTCAATGAGGTCAAGGGTAATGGAAATATGACAGACAAGAAAATATATTTGTAAAATTAGGTATATGCATATAAGGTATAAACCAGCCAGGTCTTCTTCAATCTGAAATATTAAGCTTTACACAAACTAGAGGCTCTAAAGAGCCTGTGTCGCTCACCTTGGTCTATGTGCATTTTTATGCGTGACTGAGTTGTGGCTTTTTGAGCCGAAAGTAATAACTTTGTGTATAAATAGATTATATCTCTTTGTTTGATTAGTAAATTGTCAAAAAAATAATTTTATAAATATAACAAGATGTGGTATGAGTGCCAATGAGACAATACTCCGACAATCCAAGTCATAATTTGTAAAAGTAAACCATTATTGGTCAAAGTATTGTTATAACTGGGTTTTTTTAAAGTCATTTGCATTTTGATGATGGTGTCATAGCTGTTATTTTGTAATGTATTTATATTGTGTGTGTTGACATTCATTTTTACTTGATCCTGTTTGTTGGTTCAGATTTGCAAATATCATTTTCATAAGATAATAATCTTGTTTTCCATTTTTATTAAAGGATATATATTTCATAACATTACATTGTGTAGATAAAGTTGTTTACATTGATAGATAAGTTGCAGATCTAAATTAGTTTGTGATAATTGAAAGAAAAATATTGTGAACTGTTAATTTTATTTGATTATAATTTGTAAATATCATAATTATCTAATTTTTAGAGAAGTGGTTTCATCATAACTGGTTCAGGTAAATAAGTTTGAGTTATTTCCCTTTGAACAGAAATAGTTTAATTTAGAAGAAAAAAATTGAGGGTTCTTTGACATGCTGATTCTAACAATGTACTTTTAAGATTTTGAATATTAGACCATAATAGGTAAATGTAAAATTTCAATGTTTTCTGTCCTTTGACCACATTCATTTTGGGTCACAAATCTATGCTGCAAATATTCAATCACAAATCAAATTAAGAGCAAGAGCTGTTTTAGGCTAAAATGTTGTGTCCATCTTTGCTCAACTGTTCAAAGAGTTCGAACAAAAAAATCAATTTTGCTGTCATTTAACAGCCTCTTATCACTTCACATATAATATAGAATATTATTTACAATAAAGTTATTCCTTAATATTTCTTCTGTCAAGTAGGGGTTTAAAAAGCATCAGGACAAAATGTACCTATAGGTAAGTAAGTAAGTAAGTAATGACTTTATTAAAAGAGGGTGACTCAATTAGCTTTCACTAATCTACCTTGAGGCCCTCACAAAGAACAAACAGGACAAATATTACAAAGCTTACAGTTTCTAACATATTATGTAAATGCACTATTCATGCTATAAATTGTCTGTAGAACAAGAGAAAATGAATTCATATATATATATATATATATATATATCAGTCTAAAGATTTGCACAACGGTACTGATATAAGGTGTTATTAAACGAAAATGTTGTTATAAAATCGTGTTGACAAATATTTCGGCTCAACAAATGGCCTTCTTCTTGTGTCACAAGTTTTAACAATACTGATACATGAAACAATGTATTGTTAAAACTTGTGACACAAGAAGAAGGCCATTTGTTGAGCCGAAATATTTGTCAACACGATTTTATAACAACATTTTCGTTTAATAACACCTTATATCAGTACCGTTGTGCAAATCTTTAGACTGATATAATTTTTTCCTTATCTGCATAGTATCGCCTATTCTAGACGATCCGGTACATAGTAAATTTGCTGGTTGGTCCTTTTTATAGACTTTTATATATATATATATATATATTATATAAAGTACAGGTTCCAGCCCCGGCGCCGGGGGAGGAAGTTACGAATCAAATCTACTCTAACATCGTTAGGTTGATTTTCTAGGCACTTTATACATATTCTAACGCCTGGTATTTCTTAATCATAAGAAACCCGATGGACAAGGTATAATTTGCAGTTGTCACTACACATAGACAGAGATTACATATATGAATTTACAGTGATTGTATGCTTCTAAAAATAGATTAGCATCCTGTAATTATACTGAAGAGATGAGTAGATGATCATTTCTGTACACTTAAAAGAATACTTCGTGTATTGTATCAGAGATCCTTGTTTAATTCCTACGACAAGGTAACACCTCCCGAAACGAAAGCTTATTTTCATAAGCTAGAGTTAGAGGAGGGGATAAGGTCTCTGCGCAATGCTAGGCGGTGTTGTCGTAGAAGTTAGAAATAAAAAGTACAGGTTCCAGCCCCGGCACCGGGGAGGAAGTTACGAATCAAATCTACTCTAACATCGTTAGTTTGATTTTCTAGGCACTTTATATATTACTCGTCTAAACATCAACCCAACAATGTTAGATCTGTAAATTTGCTTTCGCAAATTTTTGGTTCTTCCCTCGCCGGGATTCGAACCCATGCTACTGTAATATCGTGACACCAAATCGCCTGCACTGCAGCCGTCCCGCTAGACCACACGACCACCTGGGCTCTCAAAAAAAGAGCTTTCGCTGGCCGTGTGTTACCTTTCCACGTCAGTTTTAATCTAGCGGCGTACTACAGTACATGATATATAAGGCATGAAGATGTTATTGTTACAGATCAGCTAAATTATCTATAGCAAAAGGATCCTACAAATTAATGTAATATACAGTCACAGAAAATAATTATATTTATAAGTACGTCTGAGTCAGTGACAACTCTACAACAGATGTGTCCATCGGATCGCCATCAATGATGGTGATACATGGCTGTGTACATAATGTATATACAACTCGTCTAAACATCAACCCAACAATGTTAGATCTGTAAATTTGCTTTCGCAAATTTTTGGTTCTTCCCTCGCCGGGATTCGAACCCATGCTACTGTAATATCGTGACACCAAATCGCCTGCACTGCAGCCGTCCCGCTAGACCACACGACCACCTGGGCTCTCAAAAAGAGCTTTCGCTGGCCGTGTGTTACCTTTCCACGTCAGTTTTAATCTAGCGGCGTACTACAGTACATGATATATAAGGCATGAAGATGTTATTGTTACAGATCAGCTAAATTATCTATAGTAAAGGATCCTACAAATTAATGTAATATACAGTCACAGAAAATAATTATATTTATAAGTACGTCTGAGTCAGTGACAACTCTACAACAGATGTGTCCATCGGATCGCCATCAATGATGGTGATACATGGCTGTGTACATAATGTATATACAACTCGTCTAAACATCAACCCAACAATGTTAGATCTGTAAATTTGCTTTCGCAAATTTTTGGTTCTTCCCTCGCCGGGATTCGAACCCATGCTACTGTAATATCGTGACACCAAATCGCCTGCACTGCAGCCGTCCCGCTAGACCACACGACCACCTGGGCTATATATATATATATAGATTTGATTTGTAACTTCCTCCCTGGTGCCGGGGCTGGAACCTGTACTTTTTATCGCCTAGCATTGCGCAGAGACCTTATCCCCTCCTCTAACTATACCTTATAAAAATAAGCTTTCGTTTCAGGAGGTGTTACCTTGCCGTAGGAATTAAACAACTTTTTTACAAGGATCTCTGATACAATACACGAAGTATTCTTTTTAGTGTACAGAAATGATCATCTGCTCATCTCTATATATATACATAAAATACAACTGAACTCACAATTTATAGATATAAGAAGATATGATATGAGTGCGAATGAGACAACACTCCATCCAAGTCACAATTTGTAAAAGTAAACCATTATAGGTCAAACTGCAGCCTTTAACACAGAGCCTTAGCTCACAACAGTAAGCTATAAAGAACCCTAACAAGAGGCTCTCAAGAGCCTGAATTGCTCACCTTAAATTTTTTGCTTAAATCTTCCATCAATGATTATTTTGGGTTTTCAATTTATATAAATGGTTCTTTGATTCTGTCATATCTTCTTCAAAAGCAACCAGATGCTCCGCAGGGCGCAGCTTTATACAACCGCAGAGGTTGAACCCTGAACGGTTGGGGCAAGTATGGACACAACATTCAAGCTAGATTCAGCTCTAAATTTGGATTGTGATTAAATAGTTGACACAGCATAGGTTTCTGACACAGAATGAATGTGGTCTAATGAACTTAAAATATTTTTATTGCCTTTGAGCAATTCACTATGCTGTTGAATATTAATCCTCTCAAAAAAATGTTTGAAGAAATTTTCTTTTTATTTATGAAATCTGAAATGAGAAAAATTTAACCCCCCACCCCCATTTGTTTTCACATCCCCCTTTCCCTTTTTCCAAAACTGATCTCAATTCAATTTCTAATGGAGTTTGCAACAATAACTACTCATTTAAATACATCATAAAAAATTAAAATGTAAAATAAAGTGCCTGTTATCACTGAATGGTAAAGATTATTTTAATTTGTCAGTTGGTAGAAAAAGTGAATATACATTTTATATTGTATATAACAATGATTCAACTACTATTCTGGACAAAGACTTTTAGATAACTCCAATTGAAATTGCAATTAGATATTTCTTGCTATTGCACAATACTGTGCAATTGAAGATTTCTTGCTATTGCGCAATACTGTGCAATTGAAAATTTCTTGCTATTGCACAATACTGTGCAATTGAAGATTTCTTGCTATTGGTGAATACTGTGCAATTGAAAATTTCTTGATATTGCACAAAACTTAATATAATAATTTTGGATCCTGATTTGAACCAACTTGAAAACTGGGCCCATAATCAAAAATCTAAGTACATGTTTAGATTCAGCATATTAAAAAAGCCCAAGAATTCAATTTTTGTTAAAATCAAACTTAGTTTAATTTTGGACCCTTTGGACTTTAATGTAGACCAATTTGATAACGGGACCAAAAATTAAGAATCTACATACACAGTTAGATTTGGCATATCAAAGAACCCGAATTATTCAATTTTTGATGAAATCAAACAAAGTTTAATTTTGGCCTCGATTTGGACCAACTTGAAAACTGGGCCAATAATAAAAAATCTGAGTACATTTTTAGATTCAGCATATCAAAGAACCCCAAGGATTCAATTTTTGTTAAAATTAAACTAAGTTTAATTTTGGATCCTTTGGACCTTAATGTAGACCAATTTGAAAACGGGACCAAAAATTAAGAATCTACATACACAGTTAGATTCGGCATATCAAAGAACCCCAATTATTCAATTTTTGATGAAATCAAACAAAGTTCAATTTTGGACCCTTTGGGCCCCTTATTCCTAAACTGTTGGGACCAAAACTGCCAAAATCAAACCCAACCTTCCCTTTATGGTCATAAACATTGTGTTTAAATTTCATAGATTTCTATTAACTTCTACTAAAGTTATTGTGCGAAAACCAAGAATAATGCTTATTTGGGCCCTTTTTTGGCCCCTAATTCTCAAACTGTAGGAACCAAAACTCCCAAAATCAATGCCAACCTTTCTTTTGTGGTCATAAACCTTGTGTCAAAATTTCATAGATTTCTATTCACTTAAACTAAAGTTATAGTGCGAAAACCAAGAAAATGCTTATTTGGGCCCTTTTTGGCCCCTAATTCCTAAAATGTTGGGACCAAAACTCCCAAAATCAAACCCAACCTTCCTTTTGTGTTGAAATTTCATTGATTTAATTCTATTCACTTTTACTAAAGTTAGAGTGCGAAAACTAAAAGTATTCGGACGACGACGACGACGACGACGATGCAAGACGACGCAGGGAGACGACGACGACGCCAACGTGATAGCAATATACGACGAAAAATTAACATTTTTGCGGTCGTATAAAAATAAGAGTGGACACACTGAAATGTCTCGTTTGTCTCGTGGTCATAATATAATTTATGATGAAAGTATAAAAAAACATTGTATACCCCAAGCATTACATTATTGCTGTTTACAGTTTGTCTACATCTATAATAATATTCAAGATAATAACCAAAAACAGCAAAATTTCCTTAAAATTACCAATTCAGGGGCGGCAACCCAACAACAGGTTGTCCGATTCATCTGAAAATTTCAGGGCAGATAGATCTTGACCTGATAAACAATTTTACCCCGGTCAGATTTGCTCTAAATGCTTTGGTTTTTGCGTTATAAGCTAAAAACTGCATTTTACCCCTATGTTCTATTTTTAGCCATGGCGGCCATCTTGGTTGGTAAGCCGGGTCACCAGACACAATTTTTAAACTAAATACCCTAATAGTGATTTTGGCCATGTTTGGTTAAATTTGGCCCAGTAGTTTCAGAGGAGAAGATTTTTGTAAAAGATAACTAAAATTTACAGAAAATGGTTAAAAATTGACTATAAAGGGCCATAACTCCTAAAGGGGTCAACTGACCATTTTGGTCATGTTGACTTATTTGTAAATCTTACTTTGCTGAACATTTTTGCTGTTTACAGCTTATCTCTATCTATAATAATATATATTCATGATAACCAAAAACAGCAAAATTTCCTTAAAATAACCAGTTCAGAGGCAGCAACCTAACAATCGGTTGTCTGATTCATCTGAAAATTTAAGGGCAGATAGATTTTGACCTGATTAACCATTTAACCCCATGTCAGATTTGCTCTAAATGCTTTAAAAAATTGGTTTTTGAGTTATAAGCCAAAAAAACTGATTTTACTCCTATGTTCTATTTTTAGCCATGGTGGCCATCTTGGTTGGTTGACCGGGTCACCTGACACAATTTTTTAACTACTTACCCCAATGATGCTTGTTGCCAAGTTTGGTTCAATTTGGCCCAGTAGTTTCAGAGGAGAAGATTTTTGTAAAAATTAAGATAACTAAGATTTACGGAAAATGGTTTAAAATTGACTATAAAGGGCCATAACTCCTAAAGGGGTCAACTGACCATTTCGGTCATGTTGACTTATTTGTAAATCTTACTTTGCTGAACATTTTTGCTGTTTACAGTTTATCTCTATCTATAATAATATTCATGATAATAACCAAAAACAGCAAAATTTCCTTAAAATTACCAATTCAGGGGCAGCAACCTATAAAACAACAAAGGGTTGTCCGATTCATCTGAAAATTTCAGGGCAGATAGATCTTGACCTGATAAACAATTTTACCCCCATGTCAGATTTGCTCTAAATGCTTTGGTTTTTGAGTTATAAGCTAACCAGATGCTCCGCAGGGCGTAGCTTTATACGACCGCAGAGGTTGAACCCTGAACGGTTGGGGCAAGTATGGACACAACATTCAAGCTGGATTCAGCTCTAAATTTGGATTGTGATTAAATAGTTGACACAGCATAGGTTTCTGACACAGAATGAATGTGTTCTAATGAACTTAAAATTTTTGTTTTCTCTTAGAGCAATTCACTATGCTGTTGAATATTAATCCTCTCAAAACAAGTATGTGTCCTCAGTACACGAATGCCCCACTCGCACTATCATTTTCCATGTTCAGTGGACCGTGAAATTGGGGTAAAAACTCTAATTTGGCATTAAAATTAGAAAGATCATATCATAGGGGACATGTGTACTAAGTTTGAAGTCGATTGGACTTAAACTTCATCAAAAACTACCTTGACCAAAAACTTTAACCTGAAGCGGGACAGACGGACGGACGAACGAACGGACAGATGGACGGACGGACAGACCAGAAAACATAATGCCCCTCTACTATCGTAGGTGGGGCATAAAAATGTTTGAAGAAATTTTCTTTTTTATTTATGAAATTTCAAATGAGAAAAATTGAACCCAATTTTTTTAATCACATCCCCCTTTCCCTTATTCCAAAACTAATCTCAATTAAAATTTCTAATGGAGTTTGCAACAATAACTACTCATTTAAATACATCATAAAATATTAAGATGTAAAAAAAAACTGCTTATTATCACTGAATGTTATTTATTATAATTTATCAGTTGGTAGTAAAAAGTGAATATACATTGTATATTGTATATAACAAAGATTTAAGTTGATTCTGGACAAAGAAAGATAACTCCAATTAAAAAAAAAATCTTGCTATTGCACAATATTTTGCAATTAGATATTTCTTGCTTACTATTCTGGACAAAGAAAGATAACTCTAATTAAAAAAAAATTTGCTATTTCACAATATTGTGCAATTAGATATTTCTTGCCATTGCGCAATACTGTGCAATTGAAAAGACTTGCTATTGCACAACACTTAATATAATAATTTTAGATCCTGATTTGGACCAACTTGAAAACTGGGCCCATAATAAAAAAATCTAAGTACATTTTTGGATTCAGCATATCAAAGAACCCCAAGATTTCAATTTTTGTTGAAATCAGACTAAGTTTAATTTTGGACCCTTTGGACTTTAGTGTAGACCAATTTGAAAACAGGACCAAAAATGAAGAATCTACATACACAGTTAGATTTGATATATCAAAGAACCCCATTTATTCAATTTTTGATGAAATCAAACAAAGTTTAATTTTGGACCCCGATTTGGACCAACTTGAAAACTGGGCCAATAATCAAGAATCTAAGTACATTTTTAGATTCAGCATATCAAAAAACCTAACTGATTCATTTTTTGTCAAAATCAAACTAAGTTTAATTTTGGACCCTTTGGATCTTAATGTAGACCAATTTGAAAACGGGACCAAAAGTTAAGAATCTACATACACAGTCATGACAGTTAGATTCGGCATATCAAAGAACCCCAATTATTCAATTTTGATGAAATCAAACAAAGTTTAATTTTGGACCCTTTGGGCCCCTTATTCTGTTGGGACCAAAACTCCCAAAATCAATACCAACCTTCCTTTTATGGTCATAAACCTTGTGTTTAAATTTCATAGATTTCTATTAACTTATACTAACGTTATGGTGCGAAAACCAAGAAAAATGCTTATTTGGGTCCCTTTTTGGTCCCTAATTCCTAAACTGTTGGGACCTAAACTCCCAAAATCAATATCAACCTTCCTTTTGTAGTCATTAACATTGTGTTTAAATTTCATTGATTTCTATTTACTTAAACTAAAGTTATTGTGCGAAAACCAAGAATAATGCTTATTTGGGCCCTTTTTTGGCCCCTAATTCCTAAACTGTTGAAACCTAAACTCCCAAAATCAATCCCAACCGTTCTTTTGTGGTCATAAACCTTGTGTCAAAATTTCATAGATTTCTATTAACTTAAACTAAAGTTATAGTGCGAAAACCAAGAAAATGCTTATTTGGGCCCTTTTTGGCCCCTAATTCCTAAAATGTTGGGACCAAAACTCCCAAAATCAATACCAACCTTCCTTTTGTGGTCATAAACCTTGTGTTAAAATTTCATAGATTTCCATTCACTTTTACTAAAGTTAGAGTGCGAAAACTAAAAGTATTCGGACGCCGGACGACGACGACGACGACGACGACGACGCCAACGTGATAGCAATATACGACGAAAAATTTTTCAAATTTTGCGGTCGTATAAAAACTGCATTTTACCCCATGTTCTATTTTTAGCCATGGCGGCCATGTTTTTTGATGAAATGGGAATTAAAACACAAACTTTATTCTAGATATCCTAGGAATCAATCAGATGAAGTTTGGTTTGAATTGGTTCAGTAGTTTCAGAGGAAAAGATCTTTGAAATAGTTTACGACGGACGGATGATGACAACGGACGGACGACGACGGACGCCAAGTGATGGCAAAAGCTCACATTTCCTTTTGGAAAGGTGAGCTAAAAATTACTGTTGTTAATCAATTCAAATGAAAAAAAAACTCTATCTATATATTAACACGAAACGAGAAACACTTTTGAACCACATCAACAAACGACAACTACTAAACATTAGATTCCTGAAAAACTACTGAACATCATATATCAAAGTTTCAACTGGTTTCAATGACAGACAAATATTATCAATATTTATCATATATTTAGTACAAAATACAGCTATTTTGTATATGTAATAAAGGTTCGTTTTTCCAGTCTGTATCACCTACCCTGTATCGCATGCCCCGTATCGCATAGCTAAACCCGTATCGCATACCCCGTATCGCATGGTAAAACCCGTATCGCATACCTTTTTTTTTTTTTTTTTTACATGAAGTCAGTTTTTTTGTTGTTTTTTTTTGGCTTAAGAAAAAATTTCCTCAAAATTTTTTTTTTTAATGACGTCATTGTTTTGTATGTAACGTCACGAACGTCAAGTTTTCATATTGTATGTGACGTCATGAACGTCAAGTTTTCATATTGTATGTGACGTCACGAACGTCAAGTTTTCATATTGTATGTGACGTCACGAACATCAAGTTTTCACAACATATTTTTGGGTACACTAAGTGCAACTATAAAAAATACAAAACACTCAAATAAATACAATAATAAACAAAATATTTTTAAAACAACAGATTGTTAGGTAACCCAGGTGCTTCGTATAATATTAACTGAGCAGTTATTTTAAGGCTTTGAAACAAGACAAAAGCAGGACTGATGGTAACCCAGTGCTATGGATCAGAAAACAGTTCATAAAATATAATACTCTTCTGTTGAAATATATGATAAAGCGTATAATACATGGCAAAATCCGTATCACATGCCGTATCACCCTCGACCAATATCATCCCTCGGGCCTAAAGGTCCTTGGGCTGATATTGATGTCTCGGGATGATACGATATATGATACAGATTTTGCCATGTATTATTCTCTATATATTTCTAGTAGTAGTAATATAATATAACAACAATGATGGTTACATAATGTTTAAAAATATTTTTGGAATTGGTACTAAAATGTGTGCACAAACGCATGAACAATGCACATAAAATATTTAAACGAGTCTGGTGCATGCTTAACATTTATTTATTTCACATCACAGTCTAATGGAATTCTAAGTATCTTTGGTAAAAACTTCAAAATAATCCATATGCTGATGTTTAAACACCTCATTACCATAGCAACACCAACCTGGCGTCAAGTTCCTGGCAAATATTTCTAAACAATTGGGAGTTTCTGGAAGATAAGGTTTCATGATATCTTGTAATGGAATTTTCATTGAATGAATACTACTAGGCACGCTCATCATTGTCATCTCTAACGGTAGGTTGTCATTGTTTAACGAAGCAGGTAAGATAGTTCTCTCGTTATAAATGCCATCTAAAGATTTAGAACTTATCTTTTCACTGAAGTTTTCTTTGCATTTCATATTTTTACAAATGTCATTTTTCGTATGTTCTTCTTCTGTGTTAGAGTCTATCTTTTCATCAGATACGTCCTTCATTTCTGTGTGTTTACATTTTCCTAATATAAGAATTTCATATGTTTTTTTATGTTCGGACATTATATCTAACACTGTACTGCCAGTCTTTGTGACTTTAATCCAATACCATGTTGTTATAAAATCTACATTCCAAAAGGGGAATAACTCTTGTATAACAAAATCCTTATGTTTCATTTTGTTTGTAACCCACATACCAATAACACAACCAGGGGCAGATAACTCAGGAACTGGGATTTTAAATAATTCTTCATTATCCAATGTCCAATATTGTTTCTTTCTTTTAACAGACTTATTCTCCCATGGTGGATCAAGTAAAATAAAGTCAAATTCATGTCTGCCTAAAATTGTAGAAAAATATTTTAAATTAACAGTGTCACCCATAATGAAGGAACATTCAGCAGGTAAAAGGTAAAAGTCATCCTTAATTTTAACTTTTATGGAAGAGTTGCTACAATTTTTCACAAGTTTATTACACAAATTATCATAAACACCATGAGATTTTAAAGTCACAGTTTCAATGTCAAGGTCATTGATATCAGAATAACACAATTCCCTAAGTTTGTCTCCTGGTCCAGAGTTGGTAGCAATCTTCCTTGCAGTAACATTATTATCTAATGATTTACCAAGATCTCTAAAAAGCTTCATATCTTTAGAACCATCGAGTAAAGTTTTATAGGCATGTAAAATAACTTCTATAATTTTATCATGATATGTTTTAGCTTTAATTTCACCGTCATTTAAAACAGATTTTCTTTTTCTCTTTCTCTTTTTACGATTGACAATTGTATCTTCAACCCTTTCTTGTACACAGATTTTACTTTCAAACTGGCTATCCATGATAAATTGGCTATTTATTTCAAACATGTCCTTTTTGTATGAGAAATCTGTTGTAGTACTGTCTTCAGAATCAACATCTTTAAAAGAGTCTGCAGTCAGTTGCCAATGATCAAGTATCCAGCCATACATATTCTGGTACATAATGGCCATCTTTTGAACTATTACAACTTGTGAGTCCTAAATTACATTGATTTCTGAAACTTCACTTCCATATCAGGTTTCTTTATCAAATTGTGCACATGAAAGTCATTTCATGTGTTTTAACATCAGAATGACAACCATATCTGGAAATAAATAAAACAAAATAATAAGAGTTAAAATCCAATTAGTTAGCAGCTCTGTCATACATGGGAATTTCTCGCTGCATTGAAGACCTGTTGGTGACCTTCTGATGTTGTCTGTTCTATGGGCGGGTTGTTGTCTCTTTGACACATTCCCCATTTCCATTCTCAATTTTATGTCACAGTGTCTGTCTGATAACATTAGATATAAAGATTATTGTAAATTCAGAATAAAAAAATTAGTGCATTATTTTCTTATTTATGTTTTAATATCTATGTTTGAAAATTATAATTGTAATTATTCTTCTCATTTTGGTTGATTTGATAGACAAATAAAGTACTTGGTTGTAAACATGATAAACACATATTAAGCAAGGGTCCAAAACAGTCACAATCATTTGCCAGTGAAGTCCTAAACTGAAAGCTATTTGTCCTAAACAAAAAATTGGGATTTAGAACAATCCTGAGGGCCCTGCTAATAAGAATACGCTGCCAAGGGCTAATGGTCGCTGATCACTTCACATGTTCATAGTACAAGCTAATTGAAAGAATGTCTATCTATACATTTATTCAAAACTCAGAATATGTATTGTTGGGTTCTCATTGGAAGTTATTTGCCTTTTTCTAGTCTTAAATGAGAAGTAAAATCTGTTTACTAATTAGATATAAGATGAAGTGGTATGCAGAGGCGGATTTAGAGGGGAGCCCCTCTTTTCTGTGAAAAATTTGGTTGCTTATATAGGGAATCACTGAAGCATGACCAGATCGGGCCCTCTCTTAGGCAGTCAGTGGGCCCCCACTTATGAAAAATTCTGATTCCACCACTGGTATGAGTGCCAATTAGACAACTCTCCAGCCAAGACAATTTGTACAAATAAACCATTATAGGTCAAAGTAAGGCCTTCAACACGGAGCCTTGGCTCACACCAAACAGCAAGCTATAATGAACCCCAAAAATGACTAGCTTAAAATTAAACCATTTAAACAGGAAAACCAAGGCTATAATTTATAAAAAAAACAACACAATAAACACTTACGAACCACATCAACAAACGACAACCACTGAATATCAATTAGATAGTCCAAATTGTCTTTTAACATTAACATGTTTAAGACGGTCTGAGTTTTCTTTGGGGTGATTTGTCTAGGAATCCACGTCTGTTTGCAAAAAAACATGTTTGTTGGAATTCTGAAAACATTTTTGTTTGAATCAATAAATCTTTCATGTTTTTCATTTACAGTCTTTACTGTCTTCACCATGTTTACTCACAGCACATGTACATGTACCAAGCCAACTACATGCATGATATACATGATCATCAAACAGGGGCGGATCCAGCCATTTTAAAAAGGGGAGGTCCCAACCCAGCTAAAGAGGGGGTTCCAACTATATGTCCCATTCCAATGCATTGATCGGCCAAAAAAACGGGGGGGGGGGTTCCAACCCCTGGAACCCCCACCTCTGGATCCGGCACTGATCAAATTAGTTATAACATCAATTATGATTTTCAAACACATGCCAATTTATATCATTTAATAGCTAATCATTAAAAATAAAAAAAATAAATCATATAATACTGATTTTTAATCGCCAAATTTTTATTCAGGAATACATAATATATATATATATATCTATACACATAAAAAATATCTATAAATTAATATAAATTGAATTTGGATTAAAATAGGGGCGAACGGACCAATGGGGTGAACGTTCAAGTGCAAAAGTGTTTAAAGGGCGAACGTGTAGCGTGCGAAAGTTTAAGGTGTCTCGCCCCCCAACTCTGAATGACGTACATTTTAGACTTCAGGGAGTTAACTCATTGACAAGAGTCGACAACTTAGAGTAAGACAGTGGTTCTATAAATTATGAGAACTATACGAAACATACAAGCATTTTGAAATTATGAGGGTCAGTATGCCGTGGACAGCTGGTGGAGCTCGTACCTCGTAGGGCACCTGTTAGTCTGAGTCTTTAAAGGTTTTTACCCTTACTATACAGCGGTTTTATTCAAACCCAGTTGTGACCATGATGTTTTGCGTTCATAGAAACAATATGGCGGACTAAGATTTCTCTACGATTAGAAGACCCCACCGTAAGAAAATGAGTTTATGTATTAAACTGGCAATTATTTTGTTCTTAAGTTAATTTGAGATAAGTTCTTTTTCACACACTAAGGAAGGACAAAATGTATTTGTTATAAAATATAATTTATTATTTGTTTTAATATTGCAATCTGAACTGGACAAATATTTCGAGCCACAGGCACTTTTTTCTAACCATGGGAAGCCCCACTATCAAGGTATCAGGTCCGTTTGTCCTACTTGTTCTTCTTTTTCCAGATTCAATGCTGAATATTCCACGCGAGTTTTGGGCAACACAGAAAGATTTATCTTGGCTATTTTCAAATTAGGGTAACACAAATGACTGAATAACATTGTTATTATCCGAATAACACTTTTAATTTTAATATTAACAACTATTGGTGACTTTTAAACATTCATTATTAAATAATAATATATTATCGATGTATTTTATAAGTTAAAATGATTTACAGAATTATTTACAGCTGGTTTTTCCTACTTCCTTTTAGAGCATGCCTTCAAGTTCAGGGCAGCTAGGAATCCCTCAACATTGTTGGTCCCTGTAACTGTTGTTGGTAGGTTGTTACAGTCCCTGATTGTCCTAATAACATGTTCGCCCTGGGTCCGATCGCACTACTTTTAAAAATATATATTAATGTTCATGGCATGGAAGTTGAATAAACTTATTCATGTTATTCAGATATTTATATGGTACATGTACAAATGTATATACATGTATTCTTGAAAATTATGAAAGCATTGAAATGTTTAAAACTTGTTACGGATCATAAATTGTTCTTTGACATAATTGTTGTAATACTTGTCCATTGTTGCCTTTTGATGGTTTAATTAACATGATTAATATAATTAAAAAAAACATTCTGTTATGATCCTTCATATGTGGCATTGTAGAACTTAACACTAGCAAGTTTTCATAGTTTATTAATAAATTATAGTTTAGCAAATTATATCAACAGTATTTGTTAAGATAAAAGTATTCAATTTCAAATGTAAATAAGTTAAAACTCACATAAAAGTGACAAAGTATGGTGAGGTTTGTGCAAGACCAGCAAGACTGAAGATGGACATTTTGTTCTATATGTCATTTTCAGTAAGGGAGCTACCATTTGATTTTTATACAGGGCTAGGATGAAATTTGAAAAAAATAGGCAGGACAGGAGTTTTGAGTAAAAAAAAAGGCAGGATGAGACAATTGCCAAAAAAAAGGTCAGGATAAACTTTAAAAAAAAAGCAGGACCAAACAGAGTGAAAAATAAAAAGGCAGGACAGAGATTACATCTAAAAAAAAATGCAGGACAAATTTTTTTATCCTAGCCCCCCCATAAAAATAAAATGGTAGCTCCCTAAGTTGTGAAGTCTGGTCTACATTAAAAGCTATGTAGTAAACTGTTAAAAAAAAGTATTGGGTATCATTTACAAAAATGCACATACCTTAAATAGTCTCTTTAGGAAGACTGTGGCTCTCTAAATTAAAAGGATTAAGCAATTTAACAAATGGAAGTTTTTAAAAACCTTGACTGGCTTAGTCTTAATTTAACTAATACTAGTCTCAGATCTTATTTAACAATAGCAAGATGAATAGAAAAGCTATATAAGTAAATGATCAGTTGCAAATTTATTGAAGTCTGTGAATATATTCAAATAATTTAATTTTGGATGTAACACGTCTTCTGATTGGCTGACGTTATTTTGTTATCAGCCCATAGACATAATTTAGTCATGTGACCGTGACGTCATCAACGTTTTTTTCAAGATTTTCTACGGTTTAAATAGAATTTAGAATTAAATTATAAGAAATGACTGTAATATTTTTTCTGTCTATTCGAAATAACATAAAAAATGTGGTGCACACTGTTAAATAACCCGCTACACGTGTTATTCAGTGTGCACCAAATTTTTTATGTTATTTCGAATAGACAGAAAAAATATTACAGTCATTCCTTAATGAATTAAAGACTAAAGCACAATAAAGTAAATATATATATCATGTACATGATGTATATTATGACATGTAAAACAATCATTTTTATCAATAATTTATATCAACAGTAACCATGGTAACATTGAAATGTTAATTTCACACAGTCCATTTTCAAGGGAAGTAATGACACATGAATGATGTTTCAAAAATAGACCTTCTGCCTCACTTATAATTATTTCAAATAAATATAAAAAAACATGCATTTAATTTTTTTTTAATATAAGGGCAGAAATAAATTGATTATTTTTTTGTGTTATTGTATTGATAGATGAAGAAATTTGTAAGGAAGATTATGGGATGATGAGGCCACAGGGACTTGTTTAGCAGATTAAAATTTTGTTAATCAATGTTTTTTAATTCTAATTTAGTATTTCCTGTCTATTTGTATTACTTTATTAACGTATTTGACGTTCACATCACTTTTTCTTTGTTTTCTAGCAATGTGCAGTTTACTATCCATATCCGTATACTGAAAAATCCTAATTTTCAGTATAACAACAACAACAACAATACTTTATTTTAAGAGGGTTACACAGTTAGCTATATATAGTATACAGTCAGGGGACTTACTTAAATGAGTGATTTTCTAAATCACTGATTCAAGTAGCATTATTTCCATAAAGGTTGGAATTAAGAGTTGTCTTTCTTTAATAATCACCTATTTAAGTAGTACAAAATAATCACTAGAAAAAGTGATTTAATTTTACTGTAGCTTTAAATATAGAATACTAATGTTCCAGGGACTAATTATGTTTCTAAACTTATCAGAACTAACATCTGTGTTGTCTAGGATGACCAGGTCATTTCAGGTGATGACCTTGTACTGAATCTAGGATAATGACATAAAAATCACTTGTTTAAGTATCATACCTTAATTTTCTTCCCAAAAATCACTTCTTTAAGTATCATTATTTTAATAACCCCAACTAATTTCAACACCCCAGAACAGTGAAATTTTTATCGCGAACAGTAGAATTTTATTACATAATCTGAAAGATGAAACCTTGAACTTTACAGGAAAAATACTCCCACTGCTGGGAAAAATCTGTCAAGAAAGTATCAGTTCATTATGTAAAGCCATTATTACAGCATTTTTTCAACTAAAATAGAATTTACAGCTAAATGATAGCATCAAAGGCATAAACCTTGCTACTTAAAAGAAGCAAAAAATACATTTTTTTCAATTTTAGTAATGAAAAGATATTATTTAAACCTATGTTTGAAATTTTGGTAAAACTACAAAATCACAATTTGAGACAAACTTCAAATTTGCTACTCAAATAAGAGATTTAAAAATCACTTATATCAGTAAGTCCCCTGACTGGTATACAGATATAGATAGTAATTATATAACTGTACATGAAAACAAAGAAATATAGCTATATAGTGATGAAGGAAAGTATCACCTTGTTGTCATATCAGAATGGGAGCAATTAATATTAACAGAACAGAACATATTTTATTTCCAATTAAGGGCCCACAAGGGGCATACAGAGTATACATGAATAAGGCAAAAGAATATTGATTTGCATAGATACATAGATACAAACAAATTTTTTTTTTTACATACAGTTACAATACAATTACTAACTCATATTCACTTTAATAAATTTACCAACAGTATTAAGGACCTGATTGTCTTCACAGTTTAATAAATAAATAAATTTATGCTGATTATTAAGTATAGAAAAATTTGGAATTCTTTGACAAACAAAGTCAAAGAGAGCATCTCTATCAGGGCCCACAAGGGGCATACAGAGTATACATGAATAAGGCAAAAGAATATTGATTTGCATAGATACATAGATACAAACAAATTTTTTTTTTTACATACAGTTACAATACAATTACTAACTCATATTCACTTTAATAAATTTACCAACAGCATTAAGGACCTGATTGTCTTCACAGTTTAATAAATAAATAAATTTATGCTGATTATTAAGTATAGAAAAATTTGGAATTCTTTGACAAACAAAGTCAAAGAGAGCATCTCTATCTGATTTAAAATTTTCACAGTTAGTTAAAAAATGGATTTCATCTTCAACACAGCCAGAGGAGCATTTTTTGCAAATTCTTTCATTTCGTGGAATATTTGAAAAACGACCAACTTCAATTTGAAGCTTATGAGCAGAAATACGTAATTTGCATATAGATCTTCTAAAATCAAAGTTCTTATAAATTAAAGAAAGATAATTTTCATAACCAAAATTCTGCTTAAATTTAATATGATTAAAGGATTAAATTTTAATTAGATTGAATTACTTCATTTTATTTTTTACGGACATCAATTTTCTTGTTGTAATTATTCTGCATTTTCGTGGTAGGGCTTCTTATAGCTGACTATATAATGATAAGGGATTTTCTGTGACCTACAATTGATTATGCAACCACCACTGACATGGTTTTTCATGTTTCATGAATTTTCAGATTGAAAAAAACAATTAATTTTCCCATAGGCGACAATGATAGCCTTTTTTGAGATACAGACTATAGAAAGTCGATTTTTTTAACGAAACCTTGCTAGAATTACAGAATAGTTATTCGGACAGGATTTTTGGGTCCAAAAAATATAGGTTCGCGTTGCTTTTCTTAGCGTATTTTGTACTTATGTCCCATGCCTATCAATTTTGCACTTAAAAATATGTGTCTCGTCCTAGCGTAGAAAATACGTCTCATTTCCGTTAGCGCTAAGGAAAATAATTTGTTTGGCATATGATATCATGCAGAATGCACAAAGTCTCTAATAATAAAAAATTACGGGCGCACTTATCAACCAATCAGGATTAGCCATACTCTTAATTCTGAATACCATGTTATGCTCATAAAATGGCTGTGCCCATACAATCTAATGGTGTATTGTTACCTTCATACTTTATTATAATTACATCTGAATCAGAGTTGTCTCTCTTTATCTGTCTTTCTTACTTTTTAGGTATGTCTTAACTAAAATCCTGAGTAAGAATAGGACAAAATTCTAACATAGATTTGGTTGCTCAAAGTAACTTGTTCTGTTCTCTTGCAAACAATTTATAATAACATGATAATCTAATACATGTATAATTCATGATCAATTGCAATATATTCAAATTGATATTTTCATAATTGTAACAAATTGTCCAACACAATATTATGTGTAAAAGAACGTATAGCTGATAATACAGTATGGGTTTTCTCATTGTTAATGGTGGTACTGTTGCCTATAATTGCTTACATCCAGTTCATTTGATGATGGTGGATAGTTGACTCATTGGCAATCATACAACATGTCCTTTATTTTTTTAATAAACTGTATATAAATCCATAAATGATCCATATTTGTAAATATGACAATAAACTGCAAACTGTAAGTTGTAGTTACTGTATGTGTATGTGAACACCTTTGATGAACTGCAGACAGATCAACTATAATTTCTTTTTTAAAACAAATAAATCGTAAATACATGTATGTAGCTATATTAAACACAGGGGAAATCCATTATTTCAAACGAAAAGGACTTCTCCTTTCAATTTTAGCAGGTAATTTCAAAGACTGATTTATTTTTATGTTTCAGAAATTTTAAGCTGAAGTCTACCATGTGACCATGGCAACAGCTATATTACAACAGAGATCAGTTGTGTGGTCAGATATGAGACCTAAATCTGCTTCTACAGACCAAATGGAGGATAGTAACCATGGTTTTAGACCTTCTAGGCCAAGACCAAAGTAAGCATTATTTTATAAAAAAAACTGAATTTTAACCTTTTTCAGAAAACCTTCATGCCCTTGTGAATAGATTGTTGTTCAGTGGCAAATATTTCATTCATATTTAGGTTGATACATATACAAATGTATATACCGTACACTAAATGAAAGACTGGGGTCATAGTAATATAGATCATGAAGAGGCCTAGACCAAAGTGAGCATTATACTCATTATTATAAGTATAAAAACCTAAATTTCAATCTTTATCAGAAATCTTTATTCACTTGATAGATATATTTTAGATAGGTTGTTGTTCAGTAGCAAATATTTCAATCATATTTAAGATGATACACTATTTTTATTGAAAGACTGGTAACCATAGTTACTGTAATGTTTTAGATATTCCTTATAGTGGCAGGTGTTTTGATGAAGAAGACCAGTCATGCCAGTCCAACTTATTAAAGTTCTGGTATTTTTTATGCTCAATTTTTCCTAGACAATAAAATATTACTAAAATATGACTGAGATATATAACAGAACTGCATCTTCAGACTATACAAAATACAGGTTGACATGGCTGATAACTTTCAGGTCAAATTATATCAGAGAAAATATTATGGAACAGAAACTGTCCACATTTATATTTAGCCATTTTTGACATAAATACTTCCTCATGTCTAAATGATTTGTTGTCAGCTATTATAATGATAGAATTCTAAAAAAAAAAGAGCCATATATTGATAAGCTTATTACTTGTATATATTATACAACAGCTATAGCATAATCAGATTTGATTCTTAAATGAAGAAGATCAATAGATGCTCTCATGTTTCTATCTAATGTCTGGTGTGATCAAAATGATGAGTAAATACAGTTTTACATTTAACTCTGTCAATAGTTGGCTGATCGATACAAAGTAAGAGTTTGTGATTGAGTTGTCCCCCTTTCCTGCAAAGATTTTATGTATAACATAATCCAATATAGTCATTGGCAGTATTATAAGAGAGTATTTGAAGTTTAATCAATTGATGTTTTTTAACCACTAAATGTACATTTTTATCCTTTTTCATTGACTGTGGAGAGTAAATTTGTTTGATTTTTTTTCTGCCATTTTTAGGGAAAATCTTGACAAAGTAAAAGAGAGTAGCAGATGTACATTTGTGTACATGAGAAGGGGAGGTGGTGTCTTTTGATTACTTTTTTAATATGGAATATTGATTATTTATCGTGAAAACTTTAATAGACATATGAACGATGGGTGATAAGGCATTTTAAACATGAAAATGATCAACACCACAAGATCTACAAAAAAGTCATAAAGACTGAACCATTGGATGATTCTTGGTAGTTTACCAGTTTTTGCATATTTTCTCAAAAAAATAAAATAGAAAGGCTAAGAAACTTATACAGCAAAAATGATCAATAATACAAGATCTAAAACAAGTCTTATAAACGGAAATTGAAATAAAAACTTGGACTATGATTTGGTTTTTTTTGTCTATCATTGCAAATGCTTTAATAGATTTATAGGTAGAATTTGTTACACATTTCAAGTTAGAGATTTTTTTTTTTCTCCAACAATTTTCTTGCAACCGTTAATAATTAAGAGATCTGGCAAGAATGCTGAATACATAGATTCCACAACTACATTTCAGTACTGCAACAAGTGTATTACAATATTTCTCCACTCGAGACAGTTAAATTTTAATATTTAATGCGCCATGCTTGCCAAGCTTTTTAAATAATTATAATTTGACTGTTGAGAGTGGAGAATTATCTTAATACAAGAGTTACAGTGGTGGAATCTGTGTCTCTAATGATTTTTATCCTTCCTTTTAAAAGATTTGAGGAAAGTTGTGTACTTTTGATGTGACGTCATCAGACATGGTCGCCTTTTTTCATGACGTCACAATAAGAAAATTCAGAAGAAAACAAGAAAATTTAACGTCACAATTAAAGTTCAACAAATCATTTGCCGAGAACAGATTTTTCTTTAGTGAGGAGAAATATTTTTCTCACACTGGTCAGGAAATGTGAAAATAGCACAAAAATTAGAGAAAGTTTATTATTTGGACAATAAACTGTATAAACAAGTTGGAACAAAATTTCTTTGAACTAATTATGATTTAAAAAAAAAATATATAAAATTTTTATCAGCCATTCAAACCAGTAAAAATCTCATTTCAAGACAGGCAGAAGGTTTACTTATTTTGACCACAGATTTGTTTCCAGTTTGTATTAAACTCGGGTACAGTTTGTATCCAACTGGTACCTTTAAAACACTTTAATATCAAACATGCTTTGCACAGTTATTTAAGTTGAATGCTATGATAAATATTCTTCTGTATGTAATCAATCTTTATCAAATGTTCTAAAGGTTTGGAATAAGATAACCTCCGCCAATATTTACAATGTGTGAAAGTTTCAGTCAATATTTAATCTCCCCTGATATATCTTTTTATAACAGGTAATCTATAAACCTTTCTGTTTTAATGCATTTATTTAAACAGTATTTTCTGCTGGAATTATAAATTGTATGCTTACTCTGCACAAATCAATATTTTTTGACAATTTATTGTAAGTTTTCGTGTAAGCCATATTTGTATACCTTCCCTACTAAAAATAATCAGTGGAATTCCACTGAAATCCCACATAAATCTCACTTGGGAATTCCACTGGTTCCCACTGGAATTCCACTGGACAATTTTGTCGGGATTTTTAGAAGATTCCAGTGGAATCTCAGTGGAATCTCAGTGATATTTTTAAAATCCCACTTGGATTCCAGTGGAATCTCAGTGATATTTTTTCAAAAATCCCACTTGGATTCCAGTGGAATCTCAGTGATATTTTTAAAATCCCAGTGTGATTCTGGGCAATTTCCACTGAAATTTCAATGGGATCCCAATGAAATTTCAATAATTCCAGTGGGATTTTAATGCAAACCCAGAGAAATTTAAATGGATTCTTCAACACTATGTGTAGTGAAATTATTTTAAATTCCAGTGAAAACAGCAGATCAATCACGTTATTTTTTCATGTCTTAAATAGTTTATTGTCTTTTTTTTGGAAATGCAAGTGAAGTGTATAGGTTATTCTTTACTTTGATGTGTATTGGTCTTTTATTTTACTCTAACATCATAGGCCCATATTAACATGTATGTCTTGCCATTTTTAAAATCTCAAATTTGATCCACAATCATGATAATTGAGTACATATGTACTAATTAAGTTTTAAAAGATAATACTTTTTGCTTTTTTGGAAAAGATGTCTCTATATATATTAAATTATTACAGTCATACTACAGATCTCCAATTTTGCGAAAACTAGCTACTATTGAATAATATTTTATTGAAGAGATTGTCTTAAAGATATATTAGTCATGTGTCATACTGTGACAATCCAATAGTAATTATGTATATGCAAAAAATGCATGGTCTTATAGTTATTTTCTTGATCCTGCATGGTCACAATTTATTTGAAGGAAATGATAGTTTCATAATTTTCAAAAAGGTTGAAATACTTATTCATAATTTGTACTTACCAGAAGATTTAATCCAAAAAATATGAAAACATCAATCTTCACAAATCCAATAGTCATGTCATCAAAAAAATACATCTTCACTTTTTAATATCAATAGAATATAACTTTTGCTCTTTTAAATTTTAGTCCACAACCTTACATCCATGGTAAAATTCATATTTTGGTCAAGATAAATAAGACATCTTTTCTTGTAATGGCTGCAAGTTCAAATTTTGAATCTGACCAGTGTTGGGGTTGTATCTATAGGGAGTTGTTTGATTCCTTGCAATGTTTTCCTAATCATACTATTAAATTTCCTAAATCTTAAATATCTGATATATATAATAATAAATAAATGATATTTACCAACTTTTATCTATTATTTTTATATTTTGAACTGTAGGAATTTAAGAGAAATATACAAAGACATGTGGTCTCCTTCATTGGGCCCCATTGAGTGTGTACATATCATTTCCTGTCCATTTCACAGAGGCAAATTGAAAACAGATTGGCACATAACATTTCTATTACTAATTGATAAGAAAGAGACTGCTTGGAAATAATATTTGTGTATAATCATGATATAATACTTAACTAAATATAGAGATAGACTTAATAATTAATTGTACTTGAAAATAAATAAATTTTAATTACCTGCAACTCCTTTGTTGAAAAATTCAAAATTAAATTGTCTTAAATACTGTTAGTGAAATAAGTATATATATTCTAGTCACTTTATACATGTTTAAATGTACATATATAAATAGCAACACATAACATTTTTCAGGTCCATCATCATTTAATTATCAGCTAAATTCATTGAAATTTTTTATAATAAAAATTCTACAAGTCCAACATCCCACTGGAATTATATATTTATAAAAGACACATGTCCAAATTCCAGTGGGATAATTAGGAATGACAAAGTACAAATTTCCACTGGAAAATATAGAAATAATCCAGTGGAAATGCCACTGAGATACCATCGGGATAAACTTCCCATTGGGATTCCACTGACACTCCAAAACATTCCAGTGGGATTCCACTGGATTTTTTTCCCCCACTGGGATTCGAGTGAATCCCAATGGTATCCCACTGGAATCCCAAGTACATTTTCAGTAGGGAATTGATCATTGTTTCTTGGTATTATCTCTTCTTTTAAATTCTTTACCTTTGAAATACATCCAAGAGAATCTTATTTTGTAATATTGAATAAAAAGCTCAGTCATTTAGCAATGGAAACATTTATCATTTCTACAATAAATTTCCTATTTAAAAAAAGGGAATTTCATAATTGTTGGCACTCAAAGTTTTGCTCAGAATTAAGTTGTACAGTAACCTATAGTTGCTTAAAGCCACCTCATTTGGACTTGTGGGTAAGTTGTCTTTTTGGTAGTCGTACTGCATCTCCTTATTAAGTTAGGTCTTTCTGGTAGTCGTAATGCATCTCCTTATTAAGTTAGGTGTGTTACAATTTATACCTTATAACTTATAAACTTAAGGTTGACTATTTTTTTAAGTGATGTATTGAATTTGAAATACCATTCTGGCATACTTATTCATAACAAAACTGGTAGACATTTTTTTCTGCTATAATAGAAAATTAATAATAAAAAAAAAACTTGTTAACTAATACTTTTTATACATCAGATATAATTATCAGCAGCGAAACTTAGTTGGTTTAAATCTGATATTTACTATTATCGCTATTTTACGAGTGATATAGATTTATTGCTAGAAACTAAGGGACACATGGTGTTATTGACAACGCCGTCATAGGTAAAATAAAGCGATAAACAGATTATCGTTGGTCACATAGGTAAAATAAAGCGATAAACAGATTATCGTTGGTCACATAGGTAAAATAAAGCGATAAACAGATTATCGTTGGTCACATAGGTAAAATAAAGCGATAAACAGATTATCGTTGGTCACATAGGTAAAATAAAGCGATAAACAGATTATCATTGGTCACATAGGTAAAATATAGCGATAAACAGATTATCATTGGTCACATAGGTAAAATATAGCGATAAACAGATTATCGTTGGTCACATAGGTAAAATAAAGCGATAAACAGATTATCGTTGGTCACATAGGTAAAATAAAGCGATAAACAGATTATCGTTTGGTCACATAGGTAAAATAAAGCGATAAACAGATTATCGTTGGTCACATAGGTAAAATAAAGCGATAAACAGATTATCGTTGGTCACATAGGTAAAATAAAGCGATAAACAGATTATCGTTGGTCACATAGGTAAAATAAAGCGATAAACAGATTATCGTTGGTCACATAGGTAAAATAAAGCGATAAACAGATTATCGTTGGTCACATAGGTAAAATAAAGCGATAAACAGATTATCATTGGTCACATAGGTAAAATATAGCGATAAACAGATTATCATTGGTCACATAGGTAAAATAATAGCAATAAACAGAAAGCGATAAACAGATTATCGTTGGTCACATAGGTAAAATAAAGCGATAAACAGATTATCGTTGGTCACATAGGTAAAATAAAGCGATAAACAGATTATCATTGGTCACATAGGTAAAATATAGCGATAAACAGATTATCATTGGTCACATAGGTAAAATATAGCGATAAACAGATTATCATTGGTCACATAGGTAAAATATAGCGATAAACAGATTATCATTGGTCACATAGGTAAAATAATAGCAATAAACAGATTATCATTGGTCACATATGTAAAATATAGCGATAAACAGATTATCATTGGTCACATAGGTAAAATATAGCGATAAACAGATTATCATTGGTCACATAGGTAAAATAAAGCGATAAACAGATTATCATCGGTCACATATGTAAAATATAGCGATAAACAGATTTTCATTGGTCACATATGTAAAATATAGCGATAAACAGATTTTCATTGGTCACATAGGTAAAATATAGCGATAAACAGATTATCATTGGTCACATAGGTAAAATATAACGATAAACAGATTATCATTGGTCACATAGGTAAAATATAGCGATAAACAGATTATCATTGGTCACATAGGTAAAATATAGCGATAAACAGATTATCATTGGTCACATAGGTAAAATATAGCGATAAACAGATTAATATTGGTCACATAGGTAAAATATAGTGATAAACAGATTATCATCATGATCATTGGTCATTTCTACTCGATTGCTGTTCTCACTTTCGTTGTAAGGACTCAAGTGAGAAATTTCCAAAATCAATCTCGTTGAGATGATCAACGATAATCTAATAAATCTAAAAAGTATAGACCCTTGTTAGTAATCAGGTGGAAGAGGTTAGCAGGAAATTAAACCTCTCTAACTACACAACTTTATATGGCAAAATCTGTAATTGGAAATTAATTATTTTTCATAAAGAGGTTGAACATATATTAGTCAATAAAATGACTTTTAATGACTCATGTAATCTTTTGACACCTACAATTATACACATTAAATGACATATATTGACATTTATTATTATGTGAGTTTTGTAAGGAAATGAATATCTCAGTTTAATAATTGCTGAAATTTTTTTAGTTTTTATGATTCTGTAAACAAATACAATGAGTGTAAATGCTTTGATGTTTTGTATATTATTTATGCTGATTTAATTCATTGTAAAAAATTATTGAATTTATAACTGGGCATATTTAAGATTCAAATAATTTCACAATTTAAAAGAACAATTTAAGAATTTAAAATGTAATTGACAGCACATTTTGCGGAATATTTTTTTCATTTAAAAAAAATGAATATGTTTCTCTCAAAAAAAGAGCTTGGATCTCACTCAGGCTTTGACAATGAGCTTGGCATTATCACTCGTGCTTTGACAATCTGAGATTAGTTCTCACACAAGCTTTCACTTTCTGACACGATATACAAGTTTGTGGACCCAAGTGTGGAACATTTTTTGTCAGTTTAATCAAAGTATCTCTGCATGTAAACATATCAACAATTAAGTTCACCTGGATTTTACCTGAAGTAAATTGATTAGTATACCTAGATTTCAGATAGAAATATTGATACTTGTTTTAAAATTCTAACCAAGATGAATTCTATATAAAATTCACAATAAAAGAAAGGAATTATTTATATTAATCTTGCCAAAATGAATTATTTGTTAGTATATACTAGTATCATTTATTTTGTGTTTAAGATAAATATGGGGAAAATATTTCTCTACTCAAATTTATATATAAACAACACATCAGAATTTCATGGAACATTTTAATAATAATGATACACTAGTATTTTGATGTGCATAAAAATAGAGACAGGAAATTATGATTCAATTTTCTTTCTAGGAGTTATGCACCTTTGAATTTAGAATAATGGCCTAAATAAAGTATGCAAAATTTTGTTATTGCAACCCCATTGAAACCACAAAACAGAATTTCATGAAACTGTGTAGTTAATGAGGACAAAATTACAATGTAGATGTGCATATTCTTATTATGTAGGAGTATTTTGAATCTGGTGAAAATTTTGAATGGTCTATAAGTAATCAGCTGTCAATGCTGAGGTTTTGAATTCAAAACCAATTTATGACGTCCATTATCACTGAACTAGTATGTATATATATATATATATATATATATTTGTTAAGGGGCCAGCTGCCTCCTTGGACGCCTCAAGGTGCGGAAGTTTCTCACTGCATTGAAGACCTGTTGGTGACCTTCTGCTGTTGTCTCTTTGACACATTCCCCATTTGCATTCTCAATTTTATTTTTATAATTTGTTCAACTTTTTTCTATATTAACTATGATATCCAATTTTCCTCTAGAAAGTATATACATTGTTTTGTATAGATACCCTCCCTGAGACTTCATCAATCAATATAAAAAAATTGCTACAGTACTAGTGGTAAAGAAAAAAGTAAAATCACAAAAATACTGAAATCAGAGGAAAAAATCAAAGTGGAAAGTCCCTTATCAAATGGCAAAATCAAAAGGGCAAACAAATGGATAATAGTTATCAAAAGTACCAGGATTATAATTTTATACGCCAGACGCGCGTTTCGTCTACATAAGACTCATCAGTGACGATCAGATCAAAATAGTGAAAAAGCCAAACAAATACAAAGTTGAAGAGCATTGAGGACCCAAAATTCCAAAAAGTTGTGCCAAATACGGCTAAGGTAATCTACTCCTGGGGTAAGAAAATCCTTAGTTTTTCGAAAAATTCAAAGTTTTGTAAACAGAAAATGTATAAAAACGATAACATTAACTGTCATATTCCTGACTTGGTGCAGGCATTTTCTTATAAAGACATTTTCTTATGTAGAAAATGTTGGATTAAACCTGGTTTATAGCTAGATTAAACTCATTCTTGTATGACAGCCGCATAAATTCATTATATTGACAATGATGTGTGTACAAAAGAAACAGACATTATAGGTCCTGATTTAAATGGCATTAAAGTCCAAGACCAATCAATCAAAAGTCATGTTTTACTTACTTACTCAGGCCCTTGGCTGCTTCGGGAACCACAGGCTATTGACGAACTCCTTCCATCTAACTTGATTTGGCGCCAGTATTAAGGACATATAATTAGTTTCTGTTTTTAACATTCCTTGCCCTAAATAAAATGATTATAATTACATAATATTTTAGGTCAAACTTGTATAAAGTTTTCCCCTTAAACATGACTAATTGATTATTTTTCTGTAAAAGTTGGAAGTTTTTCACAGTTTAATTGACTTGCATTTCAAACAAAGCATTCTTAGTTTTCTTCAGTTTATATAACTGTAGTAAGAACAATATCTGTTTGTTTAGTTTGTTAAAAGATTTTTATCTTGGTAAAGGTATAAATACAGAGAATTGATTATAATCCTTTAAAAATCTGGCAGTGCAGCTGCATGTCTTACATTTAAAACATTCTCTAGGTAAGTGTAATAATTTATTAAATTTGGAGAAAATCTTGGTTATATATTTTTTTCAATAGTATGTGTCATTTTGGTCTCTTGTGGAGAGTTGTCCCATTTGCAATCATACCACATCTTTTTTATAGTCAACAAAAAAGTTGCTCCTGGTTCTTTATAGAATTGAAACCTAAAAGTATATATATATATATATATATATTGATGATTTTTACTTATTCTCATAAATGTTGAAATTTATGTTAAATCTAAGGAAAACATTAGATTGTGTCTAAAATTGAGAAAGGAAATGGGGAATGTGTCAAAGAGACAACAACCCGACCATAGAGCAGACAACAGCCAAAGGCCACCAACAGGTCTTCAATGTAGCGAGAATTCCTGCACCCATAGGTGTCCTTCAGCTGGCCTGTATACTAGTACAGTGATAATGGACGTCATACTAAACTCCGAATTATACATTAGAAACTAAAATTAAAAATCATACAACACTAACAAAGGCCAGAGGCGGGGTTAAACATGTTTATGAAATCTCAACCCTCCCCTATACTTCTAGCCAATGAAGAAAAGTAAACGCAAGAGATTATACATAAAATATATAGAGGTATAGGGGGAGGGTTGAGATCTCATAAACATGTTTAACACCGCCGCATTTTGCGCCTGTCCCAAGTCAGAAGCCAGTAAGTGAGTGTGAGTCTGGCCTTTGTTAGTCTTGTATTATTTTTAATTTTAGTTTCTTGTCTACAATTTGGAGTTTAGTATGGCTTTCATTATCACTGCACTAGTATATATATTTGTTTAGGGGCCAGCTGAAGGACGCCTCCTGGTGCGGGAATTTCTTGCTGCATTGAAGACCTGTTGGTGACCTTCTGCTGTTGTCTGTTATGTGGTCAGGTTGTTGTCTCTTATACACATTCCCCATTTCCATTCTCAATTTTAATATTGATAGTCTAAAGAAATTGAATTCTGAAAATGTCAAAAAAAAAGTATTGATAATGTTTGATGTCTTATTTAAAGAAATTTTGTTTAAGGAAGTTCGCTGCTCAGTTTCAAAATAAATAGCTTTCCATAACACTAGTATATATTGATAGGGGATTAATTGAGGAATCAAAAAAGCAAAAAAAATATAGGGGTCAATGTGCTTGTTTTTGAGATATTAGCCATCAGAATTTTGGCGGGAAAATGTTCTCTCTTGATTTTTTGTAGCTTTATCATTGACAAGTTAAAGTTCTCAAAAACTATTAAAAAATAAATTAGATTTTGTAAGACTGTTACAAATGGCGTATAATTATACATGTAAAAGATTTATAAAAAGAAAAATGGGGGTCCATGGGCAAAATTTTTTAAGGCATTCAGATGGATGAAACCAGAGGATTTCAAAAATCTGACAAAAATTCCAAAACATGACAAGCAAACATCCTTAAGATAATGAAAATTTTAATTTTTATGCCCCCCCCCCCTGTCTGTCTGTCCCACTTTAGGTTAAATTTTTGGTCAAGGTAGTTTCAGTTGAAGTTGAAGCCCAATCAACTTGAACCTTAGTACACATGTTTCCTATGCTATTATCTTTCTAATTTTAAAGCCCAATTATAGTTATGACCCCAATTTGAAGGTAACATAGAAAATGGTTGTACTATGGACACATTCTTGTTATTATATACTATCGAAATTACATGCCAGGGGAGAGATATCTCTGTTTAACAGTTTATTTTATGTAGACAAGCACCCACAGTGCCCATTATACTATTAATTTTATTAATCACCATTTTCAAATTTACCAATTTTATTATTCATTACACAATTGCATGTATAAGACCTCTTTGTAGCAAATATTTAAAATTCTCTATAAGATCATTAAAGATGGTTAAGAAGAATAGCATTGATTTAAACAATTTACTAAACATGCTATAAATAATGAAACTTAAAAGAAAACCTCATTAAAAATCTCTGAGATTGAAAGTGTATTGATTTATATTAAAGTTTTATATCTAAAGACATTGTGAAATATACATGTATCATTTTGTAGCTAAGATTTCAATTTGATGTTCACATGCAGAGCTCTAGTGCACATGGGTACTAAAATTTGTATTCCTTAAAATATTTGAATTTGTGGTTTCCTCTAAACACAAAATCCATGACATTGGAATACCAGATACTTTACAATGTTGAAATGAATCCACAGTACATACTGTATCTTAAACGAAATAAAAATAACAGTTGCATTTTAAAGGTTTTTAAACAGATATATCATATTAAGGAGGGGTATTTGCGAAAAATACAAGCCGAGAGAATGTTAAATTTCGCGAGCCGTTAGGCGAGGGAAATTCATTCTATTAAGACTGGTATTTTTCGCAAATATCCCTCAAGAACATGCTATATTTGTTTAATTACACCGAGTGTTAATGTTCACAAACACATTGATGATGATGACGTTACAAGCGTCCAGTCTGATAGAGTATTTTTTGGCAAATACCATGGCAGAGAGGGTAAAAAAGGCAAATCCTTTTGGCAAATACCCTGGTGGCGTTAAAAAATGAACGATATTCATTTGATAACAGTAAATTGGTGAAAAATACAATGGCTATCAACCAATCAAAATCCAGGATTCTTACATAAGGTGTAATTATTTTATAAATAAATATACCTGCTGCATATATATTATAGGCAAACATGCAGGCTTTGCTCAGTGTTGAAGGCTGTTCAGTGCAGACCTATAGCTGTTTCTGTGTCATTTGGTCTCTTGTGGAGAGTCGTATTATTGGAAATCAGTCCACAGCTTTTAATTAATTTATTTCTAAGAAAAGAGTGATAATAGTCTTTATGTAAAATATGACTAATAAAATAAAGAGAGTTATCTCCCCTATTAAAACAAGAATGTGTCCATAGTACACGGATGCCCCACTCGCACTATCATTTTCTATGTTCAGTGGACCGTGAAATTGGGGTCAAAATTATAATTTGGAATTATAATTAGAAAGATCATATCATAGGGAACAATTTATTGTGTACTAAGTTTCAAGTTGATGTAACTTTAACTTCATCAAAAACTACCTTGACCAAAAACTTTAACCTGAACTTCGCACTATCATTTTCTATGTTCAGTGGACCATGAAATTGGGGTCAAAACTATAATTTGGCATTAAAATTAGAAAGATCATATCATGGGGAACATGTGTACTAAGTTTCAAGTTGATTGGACTTCAACTTCTTCAAAAACTACCTTGACCAAAAACTTTAACCTGAAGCGAACGGACGCACAGATGGACGAACGGATACAGACGGAGGCAGAGACCAGAAAACATAATGCCCCTCTACTATCGTAGGTGGGGCATAAAAAGAAGAGTTATCTCCCCTTATAAAAACAGATGAGTTATCTCCTCTTGATATGTGTCTATAACATGCATTCTGAAAAAGTTAAATCTCTTCAGAGTTGAAGTTTTATTAGTCATAGTTGTCTAACGAAATACTCGTACAAGTATGTGTAACATGTAGACATTGAATCAGAAGAATATTGATTTTAGAAGTTTTTTAAATGATATGATATAAATGATTTATTTAATTAAAGTTATGAAATTATTATTTTGTTAAAAATCATAAACTCTCATGCAATTGACAGTTAGAGATTAAGTTTCAGCTTAGTGACAAGTAGGAACAATACGTCAACCATAACTCACACTTATTCAATGTTATAGACTGTATTATAATGCTTTTAACAAATAATAAAGAACTAGAAACATTTACAAGTACTTTTTAATAAATTAAAAATATTAAAATTTTGATTTAATTTTCAAAATAATAGTCCAAAGAATTAATGTTTTTAAAAAAAAATGAGATTATAATTATGGATATAATATTGATATTATATGAAATATTAGTAATAAAAAAAACTTTCAAAGAAGTAATTGATTGTATTAAAGATGATTATAGTTATTTGAAGTTTAGATTTCAGATTGTTCAAGTTTGAACATTATCAAAATCATTATACATTTTATATTTGTAATTGCTACGTTGTTGATGGAGCGTTTTTAAAGATCATTTTGATTTTAATGAATTTATAATAACAATTCACAAATTGCTTTTCATAAAGAGTTTTAAATGAGACTGTTATAATAGATATAAACTGTTATGCTATTTAACCGGTAACCATAATTTGTTATTTAAGAATCTGATTTCTCAAGTGGAAATTCTTACAGAAATACAGTGAAACCAGGCTAAAACTGAACCTCTTTGGGACTTAAAATTTTGTTTGGTTTTTGCCAATGTTGGGTTTTATCAGGTTCACAATGCATACAATTTAATATGACAGTGCTTAAGTGTTTGGTTTCTACAGGTATTTGGTTTATGCAGTATTTGGTTCAGCCAGGTTTTACTGTAGTTATAGATACCTGTATAGGGGTATCCTAATTTTGGTTCAGATTTGTTTTTTATTGATTGAGGTCATTTTTTAGCTCACTGTTCCGAAGGAACGTTGAGCTTTAGCTATCACTTGGTGTCCGTCGTCGTCGTCCATCTGGTGTAAACTATTTCAAACATCTTCTCCTCTGAAACTACTGAACCAATTCCAACCAAACTTAAGCTGAATGATCCTTAGGGTATCTGGAATAAAGTTTGTGTTTCATTTTCTGTTTTGTCAAAAAACATGACCGCCATGCCTAAAAATAGAACATATAGGGGTAAAATGCAGTTTTTGGCTTATATCACAAAAACCAAAGCAGTAAGAGCAAATCTGACATGGGAATAAATGTTCTTAAGGTAACGATTCTATCAGCCCTGAAATTTTCAGATGAATCTAATAACCCATTGTTGGGTTGCTGCCAATGAATTGGTAATTTTAAGGAAAAATTGCAGTTTTTGGTTATTATCTTGAATATTATAAATGATAAAGATAAACTGTAAACAGCAAATATGTTCAGCAAAGTTAGATCTACAAATAAGTTACTATGACCAAAATTTTCCATTGACCCCTTAAAGAGTTATTGTCCTTTAAGGACAATTTTACACAATTTGTTTAAAAAACAAACTATGTTGTACGAGTAAATTGGACACTTACACAGTTAATTCACTGAGTCTTAAACGAAAGATAAATGCCAAAATATCAAGGTGAGCAACTTCAGGCTCTTGAGAGCCTCGATCGTGTTTTTTAAAGCTTTCTTTTATTGATTTTAACTCTAGTCAGTCTGAGCTTTTACAGAATTTTACAGGATAACTTCTAAAGTTGATTAAATTGTTTCATGAATTATTTAGTTTTATTCTTTTTTTGCCAATTTGACATCACGATGGACACAGGCATGGTTAAAAAATTGCCACTTTAATCTAGTTTGATATAGTCACATGATCTCAGTTTTTTATGAGAATCCGTAACATTACTAACAGTTAAAAAATTTATATTTTCATTGATTATGTGGAATCTTAACAAATTTGAAAAATTGTACTTTTAAGACTCACTCAGATCTCACTGTTTTTACTGTGTTTAAAAAAAAAAATCTGCTTTATTTGATGGAATAGTGACATTCGTGTAATAATTCTTTTGAACGATATATACTGACTCGAACTGTTTACTGTATTTAAAAAAAATTTCTGCTTTATTATTAGATGGAATTATAAGTGACATTCATGTAATGATTCTTTTGAACAATATCAACTCACTCAGAACCTTTCAGTGTATATTAAGGAAGCTGGCTCGTGATTTTTAAAGTAATTAACTTTTTTTCATATACATATTTTTGCAATCCTATGGGTGTCTAATTTCAATAAAATACAAATATGGACTCACTAAGAACTTTCCAGTGTATATTAATCTGTTTGACTATTTACTGGAGTTGTTACATTCACTGGATAATAACATTGAGCATGTGGATGTAGATCATGTAGAATTTTGGTATTCAACACAGATTTCTAATAGGAACTTTAAGTTCACAGATTTCTAACAGGAACTTTAAGTTCACAGATTTCTAATAGGAACTTAAGTTCACAGATTTCTAATAGGAACTTTAAGTTCACAGATTTCTAATAGGAACTTTAAGTTCACAGATTTCTAATAGGAACTTTAAGTTCACAGATTTCTAACAGGAACTTTAAGTTCACAGATTTATAATAGGAACTTTAAATTCACAAATTTCTAAAAGGAACTTAAGTTCACAGATTTCTAATAGGAACTTAAGTTCACAGATTTCTAATAGGAACTTTAAGTTCACATATTTCTAATAGGAACTTTAAGTCCACAGATTTCTAATAGAAACTTTAAGTTCACAGATTTCTAATAGGAACTTTAAGTTCACAGATTTCTAACAGGAACTTTAAGTTCACAAATTTCTAACAGGAACTTTAAGTTCACAGATTTATAATAGGAACTTTAAATTCACAGATTTCTAATAGGAACTTAAGTTCACAGATTTCTAATATGAACTTAAGTTCACAGATTTCTAATAGGAACTTTAAGTTCACAGATTTCTAACAGGAACTTTAAGTTCACAGATTTCTAATAGGAACTTAAGTTCACAGATTTCTAACAGGAACTTTAAGTTCACAGATATCTAATAGGATCTTAAGTTCACAGATTTCTATCAGGAACTTTAAGTTCACAGATTTCTAATAGGAACTTAAGTTCACAGATTTCTAACAGAAACTTTAAGTTCACAGATTTCTAATAGGAACTTTAAGTTCACAGATTTCTAACAGGAACTTTAAGTTCACAGATTTCTAACAGGAACTTTAAGTTCACAGATTTATAATAGGAACTTTAAATTCACAGATTTCTAATAGGAACTTAAGTTCACAGATTTCTAATATGAACTTAAGTTCACAGATTTCTAATAGGAACTTTAAGTTCACAGATTTCTAACAGGAACTTTAAGTTCACAGATTTCTAACAGGAACTTTAAGTTCACAGATTTCTAACAGGAATTTTAAGTTCACAGATTTCTAACAGGAACTTTAAGTTCACAGATTTCTAATAGGAACTTAAGTTCACAGATTTCTAACAGAAACTTTAAGTTCACAGATTTCTAATAGGAACTTTAAGTTCACAGATTTCTAACAGGAACTTTAAGTTCACAGATTTCTAACAGGAATTTTAAGTTCACAGATTTCTAACAGGAACTTTAAGTTCACAGATTTCTAACAGGAACTTAAAGTTCACAGATTTGTAACAGGAACTTTAAGTTCACAGATTTCTAACAGGAACTTTAAGTTCACATATTTCTAACAGGAACTTTAAGTTCACAGATTTCTAATAGGAACTTTAAGTTTTATTTAAGATTATATAAATGAAAACCAATACCGCAATAGCTATTGACTTTTAAAATACAGTTCAAACTACTTGTATATAATTTTTCCGTTTTATTTATTTATGATAAAGTATTCAGTGGATTTTAAATTTAGTGTTTTAGGTCAGAGAGTCGTATTGAAATTAATAAATGAATTTAAAAAGTGACGATTGTGTCAATATAGATTGGAAACAATATTTTAGATTATATCTGTGACATATAGAGACGTCAAATGAGATCAATACATTACATATTTAAATCACAAATATATTGTATTAACTAAAAGTGTTTATATATCATGTAGAAAATGCATGGATGATGTTTACAAGAAACATTGCATTTATATAGTAACATTTAAGTCATCTACTCGGAACTCTACAAGTTTTCATGGATATTTAAGTTTTGGAAACAACATTTTAGATAATATCTGAGACATATAGAGAGACTTAAAACCGTCAACTTTGATCATGATCAATATGTTAAATACTCAAATCAAAAATAATATTGTATCAACTAAAAGTGTTTACGTCATGTATGAAATGCACATGAATGATGTTTACACAAAATACTGCATTTAGTATAATTGAACAAGTTGAATTTAAGTGTTAATACTCTACAAGTCTCGTGGATATAAGTTTTGAGTTCAAATGATACTTGTAATTTGATTGGAATAAATATTTAAAAAAGTGTTTATATCATGTATAAAATGCATGAATGATGTTTACACAAAAAACTGCATTTAGTACATTGAACATGTTGAAGTGTTATACTCTACACGTTTTTTGTGGATATAAGTTTTGAATTCAAATACTACTTGTAGATAAATAGACATAAATATTTATGTTTTGACAGTTGGTTCAAGGATTAAACCAGTAGAAGTCAAATATGTTATGATTTATAGGAAGGAAAAAAAAACAAGTTTAAAATTCTTTTCAAGGATTTGAAGGATGTTAAGTTGATCGTTGTTAAAATTTATAATGGTGTGTTAAAAGGAATTCATAGGATGTGAAACTGTTTTAAATGAGATAACTTATTAATTTATTCATGTTGGGAAGCAAATGATTTTTTTCATGTTGAAAAGCAAATAACTTTTTCTGTATCATAATAGAATTTCATGACTGTTCTTATTCTGAATGAGATTTTGATAGAGCTAGTCCTTTGAGGAAAGACAGATTTTTGTTGTCAGATTTCTGTCTCAAAGCTCAGTGTTACCCCTGCAATATGTTCTGTTGTTAACTCAAATAAACTGTGTAATACGTACCACTTTATAATGAAGTCTGACATCAGATGTTACAAAGTTTAACATTTATAAACTGGAATATAGCAGTATTTCTAAGTTAAAGTGCAATTGTAAAAATGACTTCAGCTGCAGTGCTGCCATCTATTCACCTCCATAATTTAGGGAGGTCCCATACTATGTATGAGAGCAGTAACAGACATACAGTATTACAATACGTTACTGGAGTTCATATGTAAGTATCATGACAGACCCTGAGTGCACCCACCTAGTAGTCACCTCCATAATTTAAGGATGTGCCAATTACTATGTATTACGTAGGTTCAGTCTGTCTTAGCAGTTATCCACACTTTTTTCTTTGTTTTTGAAGATATTGATTTGATATTTAGTACATTGTTCTTAATTGGACTTAGAAAAATCACTGAAACATTCAGTTTTTCACACTTATTTCGTTGTGCTTAATATATTGATTTAATAATTGGTGTATAGTTCTATTACAACAAGTTACAGGTCAAATTTAAAGTTTGTTCCGGTCTGACTTTTGTGCAGAGTTATGGTCCTTGGTCTTCGAAAATTCACTCAAATAATTAGTTTTCCACATTTATTTGTGTGATAATTAAAGATATTGATTTGATAATTGGTATATAGTTTTATTATGATAAGTCACAGAGGAAATTTGAATTTTGTTTCGGTCTGATAATTTTGTGCAGAATTATGGTCCGTGGACTAAGAAAATTCACTAAAATAATCAGTTTTCCGCACTTTTCATCATGCTTAAAGATATTGACTTGATATTTGTTAAATACTTTAGACCAAATGACAAGTTATAGATCAAGTTAGCATTTTGTTTCAGTACAATTATTTTCTAACTAGTAGGGGACTATGTACGGCCATGCAATACTCTCAGAATGCTTGTTAAAGTATAGATTGAAAGTTAAAAATGTAGAGCATTTATAACTTTTAACAGTATAAAATAAAGAGATGTGGTAATTGATTACTAATGTGAGACAACTACAATCATGACAAGATAAATGGTAGAAGCAATTTTGGACCAATGAGAATCACTAGATTATCTCCCCTTTTATCATTTCAAATCCAATTCAAGTGCAACATGTGCAAGAGAAATGGTAATTTGACAAATGAGAATCAGTATAGTAGATTACCTCCACTTTTATCATTTCAAATCAAAGTCAACTGCAACATGTGCAAGAGAAATGATAATTTGACAAATGAGAATCAGTATAGTAGATTACCTCCCCTTTTATCATTTCAAATCAAAGTCAACTGCAACATGTGCAAGAGAAATGATAATTTGACAAATGAGAATCAGTATAGTAGATTACCTCCACTTTTATCATTTCAAATCAAAGTCAACTGCAACATGTGCAAGAGAAATGGTAATTTGACAAATGAGAATCAGTATAGTAGATTACCTCCCCTTTTATCATTTCAAATCAAAGTCAACTGCAACATGTGCAAGAGAAATGATAATTTGACAAATGAGAATCAGTATAGTAGATTACCTCCCCTTTTATCATTTCAAATCCAATTCAACTGCAACATGTGCAAGAGAAATGATAATTTGACAAATGAGAATCAGTATAGTAGATTACCTCCCCTTTTATCATTTCAAATCCAATTCAACTGCAACATGTGCAAGAGAAATAGTAATTTGACAAATGAGAATCAGTATAGTAGATTACCTCCACTTTTATCATTTCAAATCAAATTCAACTGCAAGAGAGTTGGTAATTCAATTTTTGTCTAATGAGAACCAGAAGATTACCTCCCTCTTATCATTTCAGATCCAATAACTGTGAGGTTATCTCTTCTTTTTATTCTTTATTTCAGATCCACGCCATCAAGCTATAACAGATCTTCCCGTAGTAGTTTAGGGGCTTCATCAAGAATTAACAGACCAAGAACAGCTGCTGCAGTTTTAACTAATAATGAGTATGTAGAATAGGTGTTACTAAAAGAGAGGCAAAGGGGCATTCAAAGTGGAAAATAACCTGACAACACAAAAAAACATGGCCCAAAATAATCAAACAAAAACAGCAGTATACACAACACAACACAGAAAATAACCTGACAACACAAAAAAACATGGCCCAAAATAATCAAACAAAAACAGCAGTATACACAACGCAACACAGAAAATAACCTGACAACACAAAAAAACATGGCCCAAAATAATCAAACAGAAACAGCAGTATACACAACACAACACAGAAAATAAACTGACAACACAAAAAAACATGGCCCAAAATAAGCAAACAAAAACAGCAGTATACACAACACAACACAGAAAATAAACTGACAACACCATGACTAAAAAAAGGCAAACAAACAGCAGTACAGACAACACAATTTAAAAACTAAACACTGCATGAGCAACACAAACCAAACCCCAATTAAACCTTGGGGTGATCACAGGTGCTCCGGAAAGTAAAGCAGATCCTGCTCCAAATGTGGCACCTGACGTGTTTCTTATATTATTACAACCCTGGTACATAGTCTAATAATTCGCTTGAATATGTTATTAAGTTACTAAAAGAGAGGTATAAGGATACCATAGGGACAGTCAAAGTGGAAAATAAACTGACAACACCACGGCTTAAAAAAAGGTAAACAAACAGCAGTACGTACAACACTATATAAAAACTAAACACTGAGCAACTTGAAGCCTACCAAAAACTGGGGGTGATATACAATAATATACTCCAACTCTTAAAGTTCAAGGGCTATATTGTAATTCCCTTGTCCGGCCATTTATCAGCCTTTTTTGTCACTTTACTTTTACAATGAATAGAATGAATCCTAAATCATCAATAAAAGATTGCTTATTGGGATTTTAGGAAATTCTGTATACAGTTATATGTATCTAATATCAAAATATGAGTTCACCTAGCATGCCTAGCATATTATACTACTACATGAAAGTTTGTTCCCCGCAAAATTCACACTCATCAGTTTTAAAAAACTCAATGCCTGAAATTCTAAAGTTTAATTCTACTGATTTATATTATGATTATTAACTGTAGAAACTTTTGACCCATTTTTTTTAGCAGTAACGTTATGTCTACAAGATTAAAAGTTAATATGGATTATACGGTTATACCTATTAATTTTTATAACAGAGTTAAATCCGTGAGAGAGTTATTGTAACCAGTTTTATCTGATTAAACGATTAACTATATAGGACAAGAGTAATAGTTTAAACCAGATGACTTAGTCCTTGTTAACTTAATTTGTCTTACATTTCTTTTAGTATGGCATTATGTTACTGTATATCTGAATCTTTACAGTTATTCATATAAATCTTTAGTATACATTTGTACTTAAGTATATTGAATTATTTTTTCGTGTAAGGTGTTTTCATGGTTTGGTTCTTCAGTCAGTGATATATTTATGTTTAGTCGAAATTCAAATTCAAATTAAATGATCGAAAAAATTTAGAGAAAACAAAAAGGGGAAGGAAGCCCCATTTTAGATTATATACTGGTTAACTAGAATCAGTCAATGAATATATCAGATGACAGTTAAAAGGAATAACATACTTATTGTTCACTCAAATGTATGTAATTTTTCAATCGAGCTTATCTCTATATTTACACACATGACAATACATACTATTATTATATCTCTTCCTCATTAAACTCTCCGTTAAACAGTCTTTTAAAGTTTAATCTTCAATATAAATTCAAAAAATGGCAGTTCGTTTTACTACCCAATGAGTTGGAACACTGATTTTGTATAAAAGAAGAGATTTATAAGCTAATATAAAACTTTTATAATTTTACATATTTGATCGGATTGGATTTCATTATTTGATGTATTTTCATGAATAAATATTTTGATTCATAGCAGACTAGAATATTACTGTTTATTGCTATTAAAAAATCTTAGTTAAGAAGTAGATATGTATGTACAAAGGATATTAAAACATAGTTGAAAGAAAATGTTTAAGTTTCAATGCAAATAAATTTAAGATATTAAAAAAAATTAGTTCATTTGAGAATCCACATGTTTACAAGATATGGATGAAATCATAAAATAAAATTTCAAACATTTATTTGAACAGAAGTTTCACTCCCTCACTGTGATCAACAAATGATTATTTGGAGTAAAATTTTAATTATAGTTGAATACTTGACATCTAGGTTTTGGCAGTCGATATTATACTTTTACACTAATCTAGTATCAATTACATGGTAGACATTGGTTTTTCATGGAAACATTACAAAAGTTGTGTTCTGTATATTTGTTATCCGACAACTGCTTATAAATTTTTATCCTCCACCACAGCGGAGGGGCATTCAGTTAAACTTTGTCATTCTGTACATATGTATGTTCCAAAGTTGGTTTTCGTTATCTAACTTAAGTTGTTCTAACCATCTTTTATGAAACTTATACATAATGCGTATTTTAAACCACAAGTTTTAATTTTGGTAGCGTAACTTAAACTGTTGTATAGTTTTATAAATGAAAAAATGCTGAAATTTTGTTTCCATTCTTTTAAGCTAATTGTCTCAATAAAATACAGAAAAAATGCATTCATTATTGCAATTTTGTCATTTACGACTAAAATGTGATTTAAATTTTTGCGATATTGAGAAAAAACTTTTTTAATTCATATAACAAATTTCAAAATGCGAGTTTAAATTATTGCGATTATAACCCTGTCGCATTTTTCACAATAGTTTATTAATTTACAGTATTATAAAACTTATACACAAAGCTTATTACCAGAAAACACAAATCATTTAACCATTTTAGAGATATGCCCCTTTACAATGGAAAAAATTGCTAAATTTTTGTTTCTGTTCTCTAATTATAAATTTAGTTTGTCTCAAACAAATGTTATGAAACTTATACAAAATGCTTATTACCACAAAACACAGATGAAGTTTGAATTTTTATGGTGTCACTTTAAATGTTCTAAAGTTATGCTCTTTTATAAATGGAAAAATTGCTAAACTTTTTCGTTTCTGTTCTCCAAATCAAGTTTGCTTCAACAAAATGTTATAGAATTAATACACAATACGTATTACCACAAAAACAGATCAAGTACAAATTTGGGTAGCATCAGTTTTACTGTTCTTCAGTTACGTCCCTTTATATAACTTTATATGATATGCAAACAGGGGCATCATCTGTGTCTCATGGACACATTCTCTCACATTTATTTTTACAAATGATAAGTATTAACAAACATTGTACAAAGATTTAATTGTGTTTCAGGTGTGACAGAGTTTCCCAGGTAGAACATGAACCAACCAGAAGACACAACCTAGAGAACCACATGCCTCTCAAGAGAGCAAGACCTCCCCCATGGCAGAAAAACTTAGATGTGGGTATAATATTTCACTCTACAACCAAAAAACACAAACATTTCCAGCTAAAAATATCTTTGTATTGAGATTAATAAGTTTGAAATTTGATAAAATGATTATCCGAGACATGACCAATTATCTCAGAAAGAAAACCAGCTTTAAAACTTGAATCTACAAACATGCATTTATTTTAACATTATTAAGACTTATCAGCGAGATAGAAAAAAGTTGTGTTGCATCTGGCTTATAGGCCATCAAAGTCTTTGGGTAGAAAAACTTATGTATTTCGATAGTTCTAAACATTTTATGAATTAACAGAGAATTATACAGTATTAATAAGATAAGATAAATAATAGTTTATTAAAGTGTCACATATTGATGTACATTAAAATACATAACAACATCATAGAAAAAAAAGGATCAATACCCAGCCTTAATGATACATTGTATTTAATGTGTGCTCAAGCAAAAATACCTACCAGTAAAATAACCAAGTTGTTTATAAGACTCATTCAAGACCCAAGGCTTATAATTTTGTATGTCAAATGCATTTAGTATATCATACCTTTTCATCAAACAGACAGACAGAAAAAACAGAGAAGTATAGATGGGCCATTTTTAAAAAAATGAAGCAAAAGTGTGACATGGGGGGTCCAATTTCAAACTCAATATTTTGTATTTCTTTTTGTCTTACCCTATTACCGATACTTTAAATTTTATAATTCCAAAGTTTCAGGCAGAATGAAGCAGACACATTGAATAATCTTAAATTTTAATAACATACATCTCAAAAAGTTTGAACAGAAACCATACTACTTATAAACAAGTTTGATAATAAAACAGTTAAAAAAACATTGCTCAAACCTTTTCCAAATGAAAGTCAATAGAAAAAGAAAAATTTTAAAACCAAAATTTCCATCTTTTCTGCTAAATTATATAATAACACTCAAATTGAATAGCTTAATTTGAAAAAAATAATAATAACTAGTGATTGAAGTTTTTGCCAATAAAAAGAATCTTAATATATTTCAGTTAAAATAGTAAACTTTGAAAGCCATGAGTTTTTGTGATCATTTGCTAAAAAAAAAATGTCATTTCATTGTACCGTTTTTATGTAATTGTATGTAGAAAAAGCCTCCTATTTTCAGTATTTTGTCACACTCCTGACATATGTTACAAAGATTGAAATATGCTTTAAACTTTCACAAAAGATCACTTAACGCATTGCTATATCATTGATTTCAATTACTTATATCTTTTGCCATAGAACAGGACTTTCTTTTTAGGGCCATTTAAAAAAAATACAAAGAGAGGCACCCAAAAATGTCAGGAGTGTGACAACTGTCTTTAAACATCTACCAAAGAATAGATAGGACTTAAATGTTTTCTTCTTCTTTTTTTTTCAGAAGTGGCTTTTCCAAAGAGAAGAAAAAAATTTATTACAACTGTGATATGTTTATATCATAGATGTGGGAGTGCATTATATATGTCAGGAGTGTGACACTTTTTTTAAGACATTTTCTGTCAATTCATAATTTCACAAGGACAAGTCTCACAAGTTTCTTTGTGTTAGAAATGTTGAAACCAAGTTATATTCCTATCATTTACCTCTTAAATGTGTTATTTATCATAATTGTTTTGGCACAATGAGTTTTAATTAGTTATTTTTCTATTTTTTGTGCACAGTAATGCAAATTTATCAAAGGAAATAAGTGTGTACAACTATAATATCATATAGGAAAATGAGGAAATGAATTTTGTACAAAATAGAACAATTATTTTGATTTAAAATGGTATATTTAAAGATGTTTCAAGGATTAACCATTCAGATGTAATTCGTCACACTCCTGACATGAATTTAATAATTAAAGAAAAATATGAAAATTAGATTATTTTTAGGACAGATAGTTGAAAGACAGCTAGTAAAATGAAGAAACTTTTGGTAAAACTTCCATTTCTTAAAACATCCACTAGACTTGGTGACATAAGCCAGGCAAAATTCTCTAGAAGAAATGATTCAAAGAAAGAGACTTGGAAAGGGAGAACCCGCTAATACTGGCTGATTATAAAATTGAAAAATGATCAGAGGAAGTTGGACAATCTTAAACAAAATAAAAAACTACAAAACCAAGCTAATAAAAAAAGGCTTAAAGAAAGAAGAACTTTGAATTCCAAATTTTATAAACAATATAAAGAAAAACAAAGGCAGTGGCAGAGAAACAGTAGAAAAAAAGGAAGAAAGATAAAAAAAAAAAAAGAAGTTGGGTTGAATAAGGACTTAGAATCAAACAAAAACAGCTCAAAAATTCAAATGAGAACAGATCTGTGACTGTGTCAGATTCCAGATCTACAGTGAGAAAACCTGCACAACACACAAGAAAACAACTGCCACAAAACCAAAATGCTTGGACGAATACTTTGAAACACATCATAAAAAATGCTACACCAAGAAGAAAGGGCCTTCTAGATGAGATCATTCATAAGCATTTGGGTTTTGTGGCAGTTGTTTTCTTGTGTGTTGTGGAGGTTTTCTCACTGTAGATTTGGAATCTGACACAGTCACAGATCTGTTCTCATTTGAATTTTTGAGCTGTTTTTGTTCGATTCTAAGTCCTTATTCAACCCAACTTCTTTTTCATCTTTCTTCCTTTTTTCTACTGTTTCTCTGCCACTGCCTTTGTTTTTCTTTATATTGTTTATCAAATTTGGAATTCAAAGTTCTTCTTTCTTTAAGCCTTTTTTTGTTAGCTTGGTTTTATAGGTTTTTATTTTGTTAAAGATGGTCCAACTTCCTCTGATCATCTTTTAATTTCAGATTCAGCCAGTATTTGCGGGTTCTCTCTTTCGAAATCTCTTTCTTTGATTGATTTTTTCTGGAGAATTTTGCCCTGCTTATTTCAGCAAATCTAGTAGATGTTTTAAGGAATGGAAGTTTTACCAAAAGTTTCATTTTACTAGCTGTCTTTCAATTATCTGTCCTAAAAATAAAGCTAATTTTCATATTTTTCTTAAATTGTTAAATTCATGTCAGGAGTGTGACGAATTACATCTGAATGGTTAATCCTTGAAACATCTTTAAATATACCATTTTAAATCAAAATAATTGTTCTATTTTGTACAAAATTCATTTCCTCACTTTCCTTTATGATATTATAGTTGTACACACTTATTTCCTTTGATAAATTTGCATTACTGTGCACAAAAAATAGAAAAATGACTAATTAAAACTTATTGTGCCAAAACAATCATGATAAATAACACATTTAAGAGGTAAATGATAGGAATATAACTTTGTTTTAACATTTCTAACACAAAGAAACTTGTGGAACTTGTCCTTGTGAAATTATGAATTGACAGAAAATGTCTTAAAAAAAGTGTCACACTCCTGACATATATAATGCACTCCCATATCTATGATATAAACATATCACAGTTGTAATAAATTTTTTTCTTCTCTTTGGAATAGCCATTTCTGAAAAATAAAGAAGAAGAAAATATTTAAGTCCTATGTATTCTTTGGTAGATGTTTAAAGACAGTTGTCACACTCCTGACATTTTTGGGTGCCTCTCTTTGGTGTCCATTAAAACAATAAAATATGTGATTTAGAGCACCAACATACCCTTAATTATAGTGCTAATATACCAATACAAACTTATTTCACATACTGACATTATTGGACTTTAAAACATGGTTACAAGGAAGCTTTAATTTTAAAAGTGTCATTTTTTGAAAGACTTTATTTTTTGTACATACCTTCACAATAAAGGTCAGTGTTTACTTATTTTAAAATTTTATTGGACAAAATTACAAAAATATTTAAGACTAATAATGTAGCAACTATCAGAAATATTTCAGTTTAGCATAAAAACGATCCATTTTTTTCAATACTACTTTGAAAATTTCTGATTTTTTAAATGTCACGCTAAAAGCGTCACACTCCTGATAAAAATGGCCTGTTTTTAAAACATTTCTCTGAAGTGGTTTGAGATATCTTCATGAAACTTAGCAGCAAGCTAGCCCTGACTATCCTGCATTTTATAACACCTGTGTTATAATTCTAAACTTTACTAATATAAAAATATACCACAAAAAGTAAAAATCCTCATTGTTTTTGAAATGGCCCAGATACTGTAGATTCATTTATTTTCATTGATTCCTTAATTATTCATGAATTCAGGGGAGGAAAACCACAGAAATCTGTATAAGGGACAGACGTAATAACATCCAACTCTTATAAACTATCATAGGGTTATTTATGATCTTAATACCCTATAGTTCTAAAATTGGCTGATTATATTCCTTATTTTTGTACCATTTGTTTATGGTCCAGGATATATCTTGTCTATAAGTATGTCATATTATATTCCTTATTTTATACTTGTAGCCACCCATGGTACCATTTGTTTGTGGACCTGGTTATATCTTGTCCAGAAGTAAATCTAAATTTGCCATGACAATCAAAGATGAGTTCTTTGAACCTCCGGAAGAAGAAAATGCCAGGTAACCATAACAACAGGTTTAGTGCCATCTTGTATTATTTACCTTTTGTTAAGCTTTAGTATCAAATATTGACTGTCCAATCTATCATATTTTCTATTTTGATAAATTTCATCAATGAGATTAGGAACACTTCAGATCACATTGTATGTGTGGGGATTATAATGGTATGCGTGGGGATTATAGTGGTATGTGTGGGGATTATAGTGGTATGTGTGGGGATTATAATGGTATGTGTGGGGATTATACTGGTATGTGTGGGGATTACAGTGGTATGTGTGGGGATTATAGTTGGATGTGTGGGGATTATAGCTGTATGTGTGGGGATTATAATGATTGAAGTTATCATTATCAGTAGATAAATAGCACACATACTTTACCCAGACTTATATACTCAGCTTTAACACTGACAATTTGTCCTTGTTTAATGTCTAAAGAATTTTGATCAGTTCATAATAAAAAAAAATAAGTGGATGTTGTAATTTTTGGCATATACAAGAGATGATTTAGAGTGGGGCCCAGGGGCCTGGTCTTCCCTTTTCTTGGGATTAATTTGGTTAATTATATGAGGAATCACTGAAGCATGTCTGGAGCAGGCCCCCTCTTAGGCAGTCAGTGGGCCACCACTTTTCTGGATCCACCACTCTATTCTTACCACTACTTCTTGACCACAAACAACATATTTTTTACAAAGTGTATTTTTGCATCCCAGAAAAATAAAAAATATTTTTATTAAGCTATAAAGAATATATCAATAGATAATCAGCTTCAGCCTACCTACTAGACCAGTATTTTATTTTACATAGTAGATACACGTATATTGGTACTAAGCGTAAAACACTTGTTCGGTGAGTTATCATATTGTAATTGTATTGTCCTTGAATTTGACCTTTGATTCTTAGTGTTTCTCCTTTCTTAGCTCACCTGGCCGTGTGAGCAATTCTCAATACTTGGCGTCTGTTGTCTGTCATTGTCTTTAGTTATCTTGTCCAATAACTTATACTCTGAAACTACTGGTCCAAATTTAGCTAAGACCTGGGTGTGTGACACATGCTCTTAAAATTAAAGATTAGATTCCTTAGAAAATAGAAAAAAAACATTTACTTTAGAATTAACAAAAATGATTTGATAAATTATTAGTTTGTATAGTTTTGTAGTTTTACTAAACAATCAAACAAACAAAAATTCCAATAATGTTTCAGTGGAAAAATATGTTCACGGCCAGTCTGATAAGGTGTGTGACTTTTTCATGGGTATTCACAAGCTCCAGCTGTATTTGTCTATATGTATTGTTATATACATGATACAGTACCAGCTCAGAGTTTGTTATTTTTACTCTTTTACTCCAGTTTCTTTAGAAATTATGTTCCTTAAGATGCCACCAAGGCTTGCTAGCACAACATGTTAACATAAATGAACTACACAGTAATTTATAGGTGTTGTTGTTTGTAATGTAATTTTCTCAATTGTCTTATGTAAATCATCGAAGAAACGATTATATTTTTTTGGGTGTCTGTTATGCATATTATATGTTAAATAACTTACAAACTTATTTATCATCTTTATTACTTTAGAAAATCACTGCTAGGATATTTTTTAAATTAGTGACAGTTTACATGTATTTAGTGGGGCAAAGCTTAAGGTACAAGGCAATACAACTTTAGTTAAAATCCTTTGGTTTTTACCCTAAAATGAAATTTAGGGCATTGAAAAATGCTTTTTAAAATATTACCCAGAATGCTTAAGATTTTTCAAACTCTGAATTACCCTGCCTGTTTTAGATCTCATATACTTACCAGATAATATTTGTCAAAAGCAGTCACTAACAACATCATAGACATTATTTATGAGGAAGAGTTATCTACCCTTTGATATGTTTAATTATTTTTAATGAATAATTTTCCTTTAATGCAGTTCAGGGCCCAGGTAAGTTATAGAAATGTTGATGTTTTCTTTTACTCTAACAAATTCTTCACAAACAATGATAACACTTGCCCTCGCACCAGTGTATACTTTATGACATATAGATATATAAAGTATACTATTCTCTATTACTTTAAATTATTTATGCATTGTTTAAGAAAACATTTATATGAGTTACAAGGATGAATGTCTGTTTAGTTCTTAATGTTCTTCAACTTCATACTTTGTTTCGTCTTTTTAACTCTTTTGATTCGAGTGTCAAGGATGCGTCTTTTTTAAACAATATGTGCATCAGCGTACAAAATTTTATCCTGGTATCTATAATGATATATAAAAAAGAAGATGTGGTATGATTACCAATGAGACAACTGTCCACAAGAGACCAGAATAACACAGACATTAACAACTATAGGTCACTGTACAGCCTTCAATTTAATGAGTTTATTTTCAAATAAATACAATTAAAGAGCAAAGAAAAGAAACATGAAAATAATCGTAAAGCCTAAAGCATAAATGGTAAAGAACATCATAGTAACCTATTTTAGTAGATCAGTGAAAAGTAAAACAACAAAAAAACTCCAAGGAAAATTCAAAACAGAAGGTCCTTTATTAAATGGCAAAATTAAAAGCTCAAACTATCGAACAAATGGTTAACAAACGTCATGGTACTTGGTACTTGATTTAAATTAAAGTGTTCATTATATATTTTTACATTTCTTAGTATCTTTCTTGGAAAATTCGCCACGCATACTCTATTAGTCCCAGTTTAGTCTGGCATATACTATAAAAAAAAGATGTGGTATTGTCATTATAATGATTGCCAACAAGACAACTATCCACCAAAGTACAAACGAAGTGGATGTAAACAATAATAGACAGCCATCAAACCTTCAACAATAAGACAAACCCAAATGTGTGGTTATGACTTTATAGACTGATTAAAATGTAGTGCTGTTAAATATATTTCTATTTATATATATAAATCTATATATACTTTTGAAATGGAAACTTTCTTTATTATGAATCTTATTTAATCAGAGACAATTTTGCTTATAGCCTGCTGTTGTTAATCTGAAAGGTGATTTAGTTAGTGTGTATAATAAATACATAATATATGAAATATCTAAGGCCAAGTGTAAAATAATATTTGTTTGCTGTATTTCACTAATCAGTTCGTTTATTATTGTATAGATGTCTTGGATTATTAAAATGTTATTATGATTTTAAATCATCAAATTTTTTTAGAAGATTAGAAAAAGAAACAATCAAAGAACCATATTTATAGGAAAACAGCTCACAAAACACATCACAGAAAAGTAATGTTTGAGTAGTTACCACATCAAAAGGAAAACGTAGCTCTCAAAACACATCACAGAAAAGTAATGTTTGAGTAGTTACCACATCAAAAGGAAAACGTAGCTCTCAAAACACATCACAGAAAAGTAATGTTTGAATAGTTACCACATCAAAAGGAAAACGTAGCTCTCAAAACACATCACAGAAAAGTAATGTTTGAGTAGTTACCACACCAAAAGGAAAAAGTAGCTCATAAAACACATCACAGAAAAGTAATGTTTGAGTAGTTACCACACCAAAAGGAAAACGTAGCTCTCAAAACACATCACAGAAAAGTAATGTTTGAGTAGTTACCACATCAAAAGGAAAACGTAGCTCTCAAAACACATCACAGAAAAGTAATGTTTGAATAGTTACCACATCAAAAGGAAAACGTAGCTCTCAAAACACATCACAGAAAAGTAATGTTTGAGTAGTTACCACACCAAAAGGAAAACGTAGCTCTCAAAACACATCACAGAAAAGTAATGTTTGAGTAGTTACCACATCAAAAAGAAAACGTAGCTCTCAAAACACATCACAGAAAAGTAATGTTTGAGTAGTTACCACATCAAAAGGAAAACGTAGCTCTAAAAACACATCACAGAAAAGTAATGTTTGAATAGTTACCACATCAAAAGGAAAACGTAGCTCTCAAAACACATCACAGAAAAGTAATGTTTGAGTAGTTACCACACCAAAAGGAAAACGTAGCTCTCAAAACACATCACAGAAAAGTAATGTTTGAGTAGTTACCACATCAAAAGGAAAACGTAGCTCTCAAAACACATCACAGAAAAGTAATGTTTGAGTAGTAACCACATCAAAAGGAAAACGTAGCTCTCAAAACACATCACAGAAAAGTAATGTTTGAGTAGTAACCACATCAAAAGGAAAACGTAGCTCTCAAAACACATCACAGAAAAGTAATGTTTGAGTAGTTACCACATCAAAAGGAAAACGTAGCTCTAAAAACACATCACAGAAAAGTAATGTTTGAGTAGTTACCACATCAAAAGGAAAACGTAGCTCTCAAAACACATCACAGAAAAGTAGTGTTTGAGTAGTAACCACATCAAAAGGAAAACGTAGCTCTCAAAACACATCACAGAAAAGTAATGTTTGAGTAGTAACCACATCAAAAGGAAAACACAACTCTCAAAACCCATCACAGAAAAGTAATGTTTGAATAGTTACCACATCAAAAGGAAAACGTAGCTCTCAAAACACATCACAGAAAAGTAATGTTTGAGTAGTTACCACATCAAAAGGAAAACGTAGCTCTCAAAACATTATACAGAAAAGTAATGTTTGAGTAGTTACCATATCAAAAGGAAAACGTAGCTCTCAAAACACATCACAGAAAAGTAATGTTTGAGTAGTTACCACATCAAAAGGAAAACGTAGCTCTCAAAACACATCACAGAAAAGTAGTGTTTGAGTAGTTACCACATCAAAAGGAAAACAGCTCACAAAACACATCACAGAAAAGTAATGTTTGAGTAGTTACCACACCAAAAGGAAAACGTAGCTCTCAAAACACATCACAGAAAAGTAATGTTTGAGTAGTTACCACATCAAAAGGAAAACAGCTCACAAAACACATCACAGAAAAGTAATGTTTGAGTAGTTACCACATCAAAAGGAAAACAGCTCACAAAACACATCACAGAAAAGTAATGTTTGAGTAGTTACCACATCAAAAGGAAAACGTAGCTCTCAAAACATTATACAGAAAAGTAATGTTTGAGTAGTTACCATATCAAAAGGAAAACGTAGCTCTCAAAACACATCACAGAAAAGTAATGTTTGAGTAGTTACCACATCAAAAGGAAAACAGCTCACAAAACACATCACAGAAAAGTAATGTTTGAGTAGTTACCACACCAAAAAGTAGTAACAATATCAAAAGGAAAACGTAGCTCTCAAAACACATCACAGAAAAGTAAAATTTGGGTTGTACGTTAAGCATATCAAAATGAAAACACAACTCACAAAACACTACTCAGAAAACTAAAATTTGGGTTAAGTGGTTACAAAACAGGTAGAGAGCTTTGAAAGATTTAGACGTTTTAGCTTCCCTAGTTCTATCTAGTGAAATTGTTTTCTGCAATTACAAACAAGCACATAGCATTAAGTGTAAGAAACAGAATCTAAAAATAAATATTGCACAGTACAAGGGACTACATCATTCATCAACACCCAACTCCTAAAAAACCAACAATGAATAGCACATGGTCTTATATAACCTTGGTATTGTAAAGCCACATTATAAGTTTATAAACATAAATGAAAGAAAATGGATTTATGATTATCTGCCAAATCGGAAGAAAATATTGTCCAGTAACTTTGTAGTATACAGCAAACAAATTTTATTGTTCGAAAGGCCTGATCAGTTTCTTATTAAAATTGTGATTTTTAATTTGTCAGCTTTTTATGAAAGCTAAATCTTAAAACTGCTTTGCTTTGTTTTATTTTCACAGACAATTTTAACCAAGTTAATTCACATGAGCTTTTTTTTCATATTCTCTCTCTTTGCATGCCGATCTTTATGAAATCTTTTTTTTTTAAGATTGTTCTCAAACATCATTTCTAAAAATTGAACCATGAATTGCCTTTGGTATCATATTAATACACATAAACAATTTTGCATGAACACTGTTATACAGAAATGAAGATATAAGTGTTATGTTTAAGAATAATTCAATGAGACAGCAGCTCTGTAACAAAAACATTCAAAAGTCATCCAGAGGTCAACACTAGACCAATTAATGTGTATAATCCAATCGAGCTCTATTTATTTTTCTGCTTACCAATTTTCACATTTCGTACATAAATGTTGACAATATAAAAGATTTTAAAATAATATATGTTTAATACCCTAAGAACTGATAAAACATGTATTTTATTTTCCAATTCATGTTGAAACGTCCTGAACATGCATGAAATATTTGCCACTGGACGTTAAACATCATTTAATCAATCAACCAGATATTGGAATACTGGTACCTTTTAATGTAAACATAGCCAAAGGAAGTTAGATGGGATTTTATCTTCAATTAAATATGAATGAATATAAGGGGTGGGGAAGAAATATTTGTTATATATGTCATAGCAACTGCAATCTACTGATACAAGTTATCAAAACACATTTAGAGTCAACTTAAGATTTTCAACAATAGAAATGACTTATTTAGGACTTTACCATTCAACACATTACTTATACTGGTTACTAAACATGACTCTTTCTCTTTTTTCAGAAAGAAGCTTGACAATGAAAGGTAATTATATATTACAATAAAATTAAAAATGTAAATGGAGAATGTGTCAAAGCGGCAACAACCTGACCAAAGAGCAGACTATAGCCGAAGGCCACCAATAGGTCTTCAATGCAGGGAGAAACTCCCTCACCTGGAGGCATGCTTCAGCTGGCTCCTAAACAAAAATTTATACTAGTTCAGTGATAATGGAGCTCATACTAAAGTCTAAACTCTGTCTGTCAAAGGTTTTCTTATAAAATTATAAAACAATTATTATGAAACTAATACACCTTATCCAGAATGACTTTTATGAATATATCTTTTCTCATCACTTTGCGTCTGTCGTCGTTAACTTTTACAAAAATCTTCTCCTCTGAAACTCCTGGGCCAAATTAAACCAAACTTGGCCACAATCATCATTAGGGTAATTGTGTCCAAAATGTGTCCAGTGACCCAGCCAACCAACCAAGATGGCTGCCATGGCTAAAAATAGAACATAGGGGTAAAATGTAGATTTTGGCTTATATCTCTGAAACCAAAGCATTTAGAGCAAATCTAACATGGGGGTAAAATTGTTTATGAGGTCAAGATCTATCTGCTCTGAAATTTTCAGATGAATCAGGGAACCCGTTGTTGGGTTGCTGCCCCTAAATTGGTAATTTTAAGGAAATTTTGCCATTTTTGGTTATTATCTTGAATATTATTATAGATAGAGCAATAATGTTCAGTAAAGTAAGATCTACAAATAAGTCAAATGCCCAAAATGTTCAGTTGATCCCTTGAGGAGTTATTGCCCTTTATAGTCAATTTTAGCAATTTTTTTTTTAATTTTTGTAATTTTTTACAAAAATCTTCTCCTTTGGAACTACTAAGACAAAATGTATCCAAAATGGTTAGTTGACTCCTTAAGGAGTTATTGTCCTTTATAGTCAGTTTTTATACGCCCGTCGTCTTTTAGACGGGACGTATTATGGTATACCGTTGTCCGTCCGTCCGTCCGTCTGTCCGTCGTCCACACTTCGGACAATAACTCAAAAACGCTTTCACCAATTTCCATGAAACTTAAGTGAATTGTTTATATCTATTGACGTAAGCTCCCTTTCGTTTTTTTTTAATTTCAGATTTTAAGTTTTGGATTTATGGGGCTTTATTCATAAAAAAGGGGGGATTTTCAACACTTCGGACAATAACTCAAAAAGGCTTTCACCAATGTCCATGAAACTTTGGTGAATTGTTTATATCTATTGATGTAAGCTCCCTTTCAATTTTTATAAATTTCAGATTTTAAGTTTTGGATTTATGGGGCTTTATTCATAAAAAATAGGGGGATTTTCAACACTTCGGACAATAACTCAAAAAGGCTTTCACCAATGTCCATGAAACTTTGGTGAATTGTTTATATCTATTAATGTAAGCTCCCTTTCAATTTTTATAAATTTCAGATTTTAAGTTTTGGATTTATGGGGCTTTATTCATAAATAAGGGGGATTTTCAACACTTCGGACAATAACTCAAAAAGGCTTTCACCAATGTCCATGAAACTTTGGTGAATTGTTTATATCTATTGATGTAAGCTCCCTTTCAATTTTTATAAATTTCAGATTTTAAGTTTTGGATTTATGGGGCTTTATTCATAAAAAAAAGGGGGATTTTCAACACTTCGGACAATAACTCAAAAAGGCTTTCACCAATGTCCATGAAACTTTGGTGAATTGTTTATATCTATTGATGTAAGCTCCCTTTCAATTTTTATAAATTTCAGATTTTACATTTCCGTGTTATGAATTTTTATGCTTAAAAAAGGGGGGATTTTCCAATTTTGGGACAATAACTAACACTTTCACAAAATTTTATGCAACTTTAATAAATTGTTTATATCTATTGACATAAGCTCCCTTTCCATTTTTATAAATTTTAGATTTTACGTTTTCTTAAGTAATGAATTTTTATACTTTAAAAAGGGGGATTTTATGAAACTTTGGTGAATATATTAATGTAACATCCCTTTTGATTTGTATATATATTTCTAGTTGATCATATAAATTCATTTAAAGCATAAAAGACAAGTTAAAAGAGCAACGGGCGTATCATGCGCTAAAGCGCAGCCCTTTATTAAAATTTTTCATGAATTTGGTTAATTTTTGTAAATTTTTACAAAATATTTTCCTCTAACTAAAGTGCCAAGTTTATTTTAGATACAGAAAATTTTAAGTATCAAGAATGTTCAGTAAAGTAAGATCTACAAACACATCACCAAAACACAATTTTCTCATAAATCTATCTGTGTCATTTGTTTAATATGCACATAGACCAAGGTGAGCGACACAGGCTCTTAAGAGCCTCTAATTTGTTATATAAGGTGGTACCCAACACCTTGACTAAATTTAATTTGGCTTGTTTAATTTTCATAAAATTTTGACAAAATATTTACTTTGACCCTTTGAAAAAAATATCAAAATATCAAAAAAAATTTAACCAATCACTTTCTTGGAAAAAAAATGGTTGGATACGCAGCAGTTTGACAAACACTCATTTTGGTCATTGAGAAGCTTAATATATCCTTAACAATAGACATCATTAAAACATTTAGCTGATTTTACAGAGTTATCACCCTGTAGTGTTAGGTACCACCTTAAAAGAAATCTCAACCTAAAAACAATCATATTTATAGGAAACATTAAAAATGAAAAAAAAACTGTTTCCCTCACAGCTTAAAATCCAGTATTTCTCAATTAATCTAAAATTTTCTGTAATATAAGACCACTGGACTTTGTTTATATGTTGGTGCTATCAGATCTGGAGAAGATCTACTAGATTATACGTTCTTCCTTAATTTAAGAAACTTCTAACTTAATGTCATGTTTACATGTTTTTGGAATGAAAGAAATGTAGAGTATGTATAAATGGGACAGCAACAAAACAATTACAAAATAACCTAAATTCTTTTGGTCCTTTCTAACTGTGGCATTTTATATGGTCTAGACCTTGATAAAACAGAGTGACACAATTACAACATAAGGTCAATACAATTTCACCATCATTGACAGATGTTTGCAAGATGAATTTTATTAATTTTACTGTTCTATTATTTTCAGAGATTCTTTAATATCACAGTTACAGCAACAGATTTCGGATCTGACATTGTACTTAGAAGAGGAACGACTCAACCATAAACAAACAAAACAAAGGGTATGGTTAGCTCTCTTTCACCTAGGAAATCATTTCAAAAAGGGGGGGAGTATAAACACAGTAGCCAAGACTACTTTATTTTTTACTGGGCATTTGATATTTAGCTAAAATATTCCAAAGCGCTTATATTAATCTTCCATATTGTGACAGGTTGGTCACTTAGATGGAAAATGGGTTATTCCCACGCAGTTATTTTACAATAACAAATCTTGGATCTTTTATTGAAAAAAAAAAAATCAGTAAATATGTTTGTGGGGTTCTTATTTTACAATTTCAATGCCTTAAATTTTTGTGAGGCATAAGTTTTGTTCGCCCTCCACTTCAAAAGTATATAATTACTCTACACATTTAACTGATCGACTGCCAAAGGTACAAAAACATACTGAATGAAACACAGATTCAGCAACAAATATTAAACCTTACAGTTACATAGTACTGAAAATGAAGTTATTATTTAAACTTAAGCCTTGACTTGAACATACTATATTTAAATTAGATATGTTTGTTTACTAACTGGTAACTTAAAGTCTTTGACATTAATTTTCTTAGGCTTAGTAAGCTCAAGTCTATCGCAATATATGTAAATGCAGATGCAATAAAAATGTGCTTTCATTTCTTACATTAAAGGTGTAATTTTATTTTATCCATTATTCTAACTGATTTTGTAGGCAGAAGAATTTTTGAGGGACCAGATTGATGAATTACACAAGAGACAAAGAGAACAGACAAGGTGGGAACCAGCTTACGTCCAGGTTCTACAAAATATACATCAAAAACATTTTTATAGAGTCAATATATATAGCAAAATGAAGCATTAGTTCATTAAAACAGATGGTGGTCTTGTAGGTTTATTGGTTGCCTTTACTCTTTAGTAGATATAGGAAGATGTGGTTTGAGTGCCAATGAGAAAACTCTCCATCCAAGTAACAATTTATAAAAGTAAACCATTATAGGTCAAGGTACAGCCTTCAACACGGAGCCTTGGCTCATGCCTAATAGCAAGCTATAAAAGGCCCCAAAAATTACTTGTGTAAAACCATTCAAACGGGAAAACTAACAATCTAATCTATATAAAAAACAAGAAACAACAAATACTTATGAACCAGATAAACAGACAACAACCACTGAACATCAGGTTCCTGTAAGAGACACCCACTGAACATCAGGTTCCTGTAAGAGACACCCACTGAACATCAGGTTCCTGTAAGAGACAACCACTGAACATCAGGTTCCTGTAAGAGACAACCACTGAACATCAGGTTCCTGTAAGAGACACCCACGGAACATCAGGTTCCTGTAAGAGACACCCACGGAACATCAGGTTCCTGTAAGAGACACCCACTGAACATCAGGTTCCTGTAAGAGACACCCACTGAACATCAGGTTCCTGTAAGAGACACCCACTGAACATCAGGTTCCTGTAAGAGACACCCACGGAACATCAGGTTCCTGTAAGAGACACCCACTGAACATCAGGTTCCTGTAAGAGACACCCACGGAACATCAGGTTCCTGTAAGAGACACCCACGGAACATCAGGTTCCTGTAAGAGACACCCACGGAACATCAGGTTCCTGTAAGAGACACCCACGGAACATCAGGTTCCTGTAAGAGACACCCACTGAACATCAGGTTCCTGTAAGAGACACCCACTGAACATCAGGTTCCTGTAAGAGACACCCACGGAACATCAGGTTCCTGTAAGAGACACCCACGGAACATCAGGTTCCTGTAAGAGCTGTTGGTAGTTTGAACCACAGAGTTTGAAATTGATATTTGCTGTGTCTGCTCTAAGCACTTAGACATTAAAGAGAGAGCACTAGTTGGCCTTGTGTCAGAATGTCAGTCTGGCAGCGTTCATATTAATAATCATAATACATCTAAATAACAAAATAACGTAGAAGTTAGATATTATTGGTAAGGGTACTTCTTCTTCTTCTTATGTTGTCTGTAAAACCTTCCATTTAAGAAAAACCAAGACATTTCTTGTATCAATAAAAGTATATACACCATTTATAGGTTCTCCATTCGTCTTCTCAGGAAAATATGTGCATGTATACATGATCCAAGAGACACACACACACATTTCCAAATTTGATCAATACTGTTCTTTCAAATCTTAAACTGGTCTCAAAGTTTATAGAATAAAAAAGGGAGACTACTTCCATCACTCTCTTAATACATAGCTTCTGACATAATTTACTAGATATTTTTCTAATGATTGTTATTTGTTCGGTACTGAAAGTTTTCACTGAAATATGAGCATCCAAAATCAGAAGCAAGATAGATTTTTGGTTTCCAAAGAAGCCTTCAACAATGGAAAAGAAAAAATATACAGTATATTATTTGGGTTTTTTTCCTGAAATAATTTGTAAACTATTTTTCTCCTTTCAGAGATTTAGAGGAAGATCATGAAGACGAGATGGACAAACTAAGAAATCAGCTAGAAGCTGACAAAACTCAAATGCAAACTGCTAAAGATAAAGATATAGGTAAAGTTTTAGTAATAGGGGAAGATAATTGTTAAATTAAAAACCAGTAAACTGAACCTTTGTTGTAGGAAAACAGAAAAAATTGGGATCTGCATAATCATAAAGAAAATAAATTTTATTGTAAAAGGGGAGATAACAAAAAATGTGATCTGCATAAAGGTATTAAAGGTGGCAGAAACCTGTTATTTACAATAAATCTTTAGAATTTCATGGATTTATGGTTTTATTTTCTCCAAAATTCATTCAAGCTTATATACAAATAATATGTATGATTTCAAGTTACTAAGATGTGTGCAAGCTAGCTTATGTAAATATATAGAAAACCTTTAAATTTGGGTGTCTGTCCAGCATGGAGATTTTAAAATTTAAAAATGCATTGCAAATAAAATTTTAAGTAATAGGGAAAATCATTGCAATAAGGAATTGACTTTTAGAAATGCAAAATATAAAGATAAGAAAATTGGTAGACTTGATTTTATTTTTGAACAGTCAATGGTCAATTTTTCCCATAAATTTCCCTATTGGTTCATTGTCATCTTTACTCCTGAAGTTTGTAAAACATGAAAGGGAAGATACCAATTTAAACTCTTAAACTCATTAGTCAAAATAACTGACAATTTCAGGAAAGAGAGACAAAATAAAAAGACAATCAAGTACATATACAAATAAAAACATTTACTGCTCTATATTTGGCATTCCATATTCCAATCCGTGATTGTTGAGTTTAAATAGAAATCAATAAGGATGATAACCCATAAAGGAATACTTACATATTTCCCTGTTTGAATTGTTTTACACTAGTAATTTTTGGGCCTTTATAGCTTGCTGTTGTTTGGTGTGAGCAAACAGCACCTTGTTGAAGGCTGTACTTTGATCTATAATGGTTTATTTTTACATATTATGACTTAGAGTTGTCTCATTGGCACTCATACCACATCTTCCTATATCTTAAAGTTTAACATACTAATAAATCTTCTAATATCTATATATGATATATTGCTGTTTTTATTTTTATTTTACTTGAATCAGGCAGCACTATTTTATTATCTGGATAAAACTTTTTATTTTAAGTTTGTTTTTATTTTCAGAAAAAATGAGAAAAGAAATAGAATTTTTGCAAGGTTCATTTGCCTCATATAAAACCACCGTCCATCTTGACCAGGATGAGAAATGGAATAAACGGGAACATGACATGACCATGTTGATGGAGGAGAATAAACAGACAGCAATGCATGAACTGAGTAAGGATATTATAATACTCCAACTCTTGTAGAACTCATGACTTCCAAAATGGTCATAATATTCAGGACATTTATGAATTAACTGGACATTGTCTGTTTTGGAAAAGCATGAAACAGAAATCTATTTTTAGTTTTCAAGGATCTTTTATGGGACTTGTCATTTTTACATAATTAAAAAAAACTGGAATCTTTTATTAGCTAAGACTGAGGGCTATTTTTCAATTCATGTGTCTGGCCATTTGTCCATCTGTCTTTCAAACACATATTTTCATCATATTTTTCTCAGACACAACTGAACCCTATTCAGTCAGCAGATTAACAGAGATAAGTTGTGATATATATATGTGATCACTTTTCAAATCTGTTAGACACCTATTTCCTGTTATAACATATTGTTATAAGCCAGTTTGAAGGACATTTTATAGTATACTGTTGTACATCCGTTCATTGTCGACACTTTGGACAATATTTCGGAATATGCTTCTTAATTTTCATAAAACTTGGATCACAAGTTCAAATCTGTTGACGTAAGCTATTTTGAATTTTATAAATTTGGGATTTGATGTTTTCCAGAAATTGAGATTTTATTCAAGTGATTTTCCTGTTTTCTGACTATGATAACTCAATAGAACAATTTGAACAATTTACCTTAAACTCTGGAGTCTGGTGAATTGTTTATATATATACTGACTTTATGTCCCTTTATGACATGCAAGCAGGGGAATCATCTGTGTCCCATGGACACATTCTCCCCTTTATTTTTGAAGATTCTTTGATATTTTAGTAAATCATAAACCTAACTTACAAAATATTATCATATTTGTTTTCAATAACTATTTATGTAATTGTATTTTTTCAGGAACTAAGTTTATACAAGAGAAAAATTCTGAGAGGATAAATGTCCAGAAAGACCATCAGAAAAATATAGACAATCTACGCAAAGATCATAAAAAAGAACTTGATGTATGTAACATAATTTATTATAATTAGATAAAAACAGTTGTCACAAAATCTATAATTATAATTATAATTATAATAATGAATATAGACAATCTAGGCTGTGATTCTACATAATTTATTTTTGTCTTATTTTTATACAAAAATTATCAATCTGTCATAAAATCAATGGGTGTTTACGCATGCAAGAAAAATCAGAAGTATGATTAGATAATAAAATATAGGATTTTCACTTAGATTAAAGTATGAAAAGTGTCAAACAAATAGACATAACCACCAAAGGATGACTCCAATCAGATTATAAGTACAATGATTAAATCCTTGTCATAATCTTTTTTTCTCCTCTTCACTAAACCCTCAACATCCTCCTCCATTCCCCCAAATGATGTATGGTTTATCTGTCATGTAATTAACAATTTCCATGTTTTCTTTAAGGACTGTGCTTACTTGTCCCTAGAATCCTACAAATCTCCAACAAGGCTGTCAGTCCTCTCCCAATTTCGATAACCAAGGGGGAACAGTACTGTGTTATTAACTTTTATATCAGAACTTACTGCTGAAATTTACTGAGATTATATACTATAATTGTCCCATTATATCAGTTTGTTTTTGACTTATGAATTTAACCCCCACCCCCACCCCCCCCCCCCCCCCACCCTTTTTGATATCTTTCCCCTCTCTTTTTAAATAAGACAGGCTCTGTGAATGTTATACTAAGAAACACATGTGTAGAGAATATTGATGTAAGATTGATATCTTTACAGGCACTAGTCAGAAGATTTTCTAATGTTGCTGCTGATCTAGAAAGGTTAAAAAGGACAACAGCAGAGTTAAAGGTAAGTTTTTCTCCTAATCTTGAAGATTATAGGTTAAAGAAAAATGGCTTAACTGAAAGTATTTTTCAGTCGAGGTTAAGAAAAATGGGTCAGAAAAATGAAGCCATATTAGATAAAAAAATAAAAGTAGATAAAGGATAAAGGTCAATCCAATAAAAAGACCAGAAAAGTGAACAGTTATCAGACTATCAACACCAAATACATAAATATAAAAAGTCAAGCAATAAACAGGTTTAAAAAAAAAAAGTAAAAACACAAAAATACTGAACTCCGAGGAAAATTCAAAAAGGAAAGTCCAAAATCAAAAGTCCAAACACATCAAACGAATGGATAACAATTGCCATATTCCTGACTTGGTTCAGGCATTTTCTAATGTAGAAAATGGTGGATTGAACCTGATTTTATAGCTAGCTAAACCTCTCACTTATATGACAGTCGCATAAAATTCCATTACATTGTCAACGTTGCGTGAACAAAACAAACATACTCAAAGAGTAAAAATGTCAAAAATAGGGGTACAGCAGTCAACATTGTGTTGTCATCTTTAATCACTATAAAAACAACAAATGTAACAAAGAAGCACAAAAGGCATACATCAAATTAACATCCTCATTTTGCTTATCTTATACGATTTTATTTATCTATGTAAAGTCTACCATTAAAGGATGGAAGGTTTTCATTACCAGTGTATAATTGCACGTTTGAAATTCGCACAGGTAGACATAAAATAATTTTGTCGTTTAAAGTATGACAACATACATAAATGCAGAGTCACGTGAAGTAGATATAACAAAAAACAGACTTAACAGCAAAAGTAATAATAATAAATTAAATAATTGTGTGGTTCAAAGTATGACGGGATACCTAAGTACAGAGTCACGTCAAATGTATATCATAAAAAACAGACTTAACAGAAAAAGTATTATTAAATGAAGTCTTTGTAGGTAATTATAGGCAACCTAACAGCCTTCAACAATGTGGGAAAAAAATACCAAAAGTCAGCTTTAAAAGGCCATGATATATGAAGATGTTGAAACAATTCAAACAGAAAAACACATTTTATGGTTCAATACATTTTTTTATGCCACATTTATGGGCATTATGTTTTCTTGTCTGTGCGTCCGTCTGTTCGTTCGTCCGTCTGTCCCGCTTTAGGTTAAAGTTTTTGGTTGAGGAAGTTTTTGATGAAGTTTAAGTTCAATCAACTTGAAACTTAGTATACATATTCCCTATTATATGATCTTTCTAATTTTAATACCAAATTATATGATTAGAGAGATTACCACATTTTCATGGTCCACTGAACATAGAAAATGATAGTGCAGATGGAGCATCAGTGTACTGGGGACACATTCTCTTTTTACAATTTTACCTCAATTATGTTTAGAACATTTTATTTATTCACATTCATCTTATTTTATGACATGGTATATGTAGCCTGAACCTTGTGAAAACATATAAATACATAAAATCACAATTTTAAAACTGTTGATTCTAAAATTAATAATTCACCTTTCATTTTATTCAGGAAGTAAAAAGCGAATTGGAAGAAGTTAAGAACAGTTATAATGAGACCTGTAAACTATTAGCAACAACAACTAGAGATTTAGCAGATACAGTAAGTTGTTATGTAACTGTAAATTCAAAAATTATTGTCAGGTTTTTATGTACACCAATAATGCAACTGGATGAAAGTTGCAATAATGAGAACTCACATTTAAATTTAGTCCTGGTATCTATAATGAGTTTATTTGACATCTGATACATTTTTTTGTGTGCAGATTCTCCTAAAATTGCATTTATTGTCCAGCCTTAGACTTTAGTCGAAAAAGCGAGACTAAGCGATCCTACATTCCGTCGGCGGCAGCGGCGTCCACAAATATTCACTCTGTGGTTAAAGTTTTTGAAATTTTAATAACTTTCTTAAACTATACTGGATTTCTACCAAGCTTGGAAAGAAGCTTGTTTATGATCATAGGATAGTATCCAGAAGTAAATTTTGTAAAAATAAAATTCCATTTTTTCCGTATTTTACTTTTAAATGGACTTAGTTTTTCTGCGGGGAAACATTACATTCACTCTGTGGTTAAAGTTTTTAAAATTTTAACAACTTTCTTAAACTATCCTGGGTTTGTACCAAACTTAGACAGAAGCTTGTTTATGATCATAAGATAGTATCCAGAAGTAAATTTTGTTAAAAAATAAATCCATTTTCTCCGTATTTTACTTTTAAATGGACTTAGTTTTTCTGCGGGGAAACATTACATTCACTCTGTGGTTAAAGTTTTTAAAATCTTAATAACTTTCTTAAACTATCCTTGGTTTGTACCAAACTTGGACAGAAGCTTGTTTATGATCATAAGATAGTATCCAGAAGTAAATTTTGTAAAAAAATAAATTCACTTTTTCCGTATTTTACTTATAAATGGACTTAGTTTTTCTTCCAGTTAACATTACTTACAGTCTGCAGTTAAAGTTTTTAAAACGTTTATTAGATTCAAAAAATATCCTGGATTTTTACCAAACTTGGACAGAAGCTTCTTACAATCAAAAGATAGTATAAAGAGGAATATTTTTATTGATTTTTTTCCTCACTTTTGTTGAGCCTGCGATTTACAGCAAAAGTAGGCGAGACACTGGGTTCCGTGGAACCCTTACAAATTTTTAATCTCACATTTTGCACAGTTTTAAAAATTCACAATTATAATAAATGAGCGAAATAATTAATGATATTATAATTATAAACAAAAAGGTGGAAGGTCCCAACGAATTGGGCATTAAAATCATAAGTCAAAGGAAAGCAATCAATAACTTGGTAGAAAAATAATTAAAAAAAAACATTCTAAAAAATGCTGATTAGAAAACTAAAGAACAAGTAAGATGAGGAAGGGTAAGCATTTTATGTTGTACATGTGGCCATAAAAAATATATATAGAGTTTGGTATGGAAGATTTGGCTCCCTCAGGGGATTGTTAAATTCCCTCAGTTTTGTTTGTTATCTTGAATTGTACCTTCTTAATCTATAAAATCTTGTTGCTTTACTTTATAAATAAATATCTCCTTATTAAACAAAGGAAATGCACAAATGTTAAAGTTAGAAAATAAGATAAGAATCAGAATGTTGTATCATTTAAAGGTTCAATATATTTGTTTTTCTTCACAATAATGCAAACTTAACCTTTTGGGTTTTTTTTATTTCAGAAAGTTAAACTAATGTCTTTTGAAGAACAGTTTGAAGAAAAAGTTCAACAGGTTGACGACAAATATAAAGATCAAATCAACAGTCTAATGACTAAAAATGTGGAATTACGGTAGGTAATATTTAAGGCTGTACCAATCAATAAAATAATCTGCAATTTTTATCATTGACAGGCCCTGTTAAAAAAATATTAGGAAATGGAATCACATATAAGTGCACCAATGTCACATATTCATGTCTGTATTATATTTAAGAATTGAATGCTTTTTTTTTGTACCTTATTGGGGTGTAAAAGCGTTGACCGAAGTACATTTTGTATAAAGCGCGAAATCACTTCATTCTAAAAATATGCGCACAGTCAATGCTTTTACAACCCTATGAAGTTACAAAAAGAAGCATTCAATACTTATAATTACATTTTTTAGCTAGGATCATGAAAACATGATTTTTATCTAGTTTTTATTTAATTTACTTGTGCACTTATTTGTGGGACCTCATGTCATCATGAATGATAATTTTTATTGTGTAATGAAGATGATTAACCCTTTCGCCGATGAATCCCGTTTTACCGGGATCAGAATACATCTTTTATATTTCCCGCTCAAAACAGTGCAAACATGAGTTATCTTTCTTTGATGAATACCCGGATGAAAGTGTAAATATGGCGCTTCTGTTTGTTGAAAACCGTGTCAAAATCAGAGGAAATTTACGGATTTTACGAGAATTTGAAATGAAAGAATTGAAGCCAAACTAGTATACTTTTTTGACATAAAATGTCGTTTTATGTACAAAACACTTGAAATGGACATCGTTCAGTGTGAGGAATTTGTACAGCCTCATAAAATTTTTCAAAATTTTGCCGTTTTGGGTTAAAAAATTACGATTTGGGGTCAAAGAGCCGAATTTTGAGAATTTCACCTACATAATGCCGAAAATTTGAAAATTTGAATATTTTATGAAGAAAAAATTATCAAAACATAAACAAAACTGTGAACATGGTGTTACTGAATGAAATAAATACACAAATAACTGCAAACAAGTTTTTATTGACATTTATTATGAAGATCTTCCACTTGAGTAAAAGTAGCCAGGGAAGCCATCGTCTCAGAGTAGCGTCTGTCTGGGCAGCAATCGGTGAAAGGGTTAAGGAATAATGTGATATTGCAGTGTAGCCAATCAGAATTACATATTATAATGAAACCTACATCTAATGTTATTGTTAATGACTGAAAATGGCTTACAATTTATAGATTCTGATAGGTGATCTTATACCTAATCTTAACTATTAATGTTGAAACTACTGACGTTAATCAGAATAATAACCAAATAACTTAAAAGATATCACAGACCAATAACTATTAGACATTTTTATAGAATGGCATTTAAAGGCACCTGGGGCCCTGTTGGCTGAGTGGTCTAAGTAGTTGACCTACTATATTTGTAGCCTGTCTACAGTCAGGTTGCGAGTTCAAACTCCGCACATGGCAGGTGTGTTTGAGTCTGATCTTAATTTAATATGATTGTCAGTTTGTTCGAAGAAGGTCTTTGGCACTACAGTATCATCTACTTATAAAAACTGACTGCCACCAGATAGCCAATAGGCCTGAAAATAGTGTTAAACATTCAATCAAGACACCTGGTAATCACTTTCTGGACGAGTCCTAACAGCATGTTGCCAGGTTAAAGTTTAATCATACATGGATTAGATAGATTGGATGATTACATATATAAAATGAGTGTATTGTCATTTGAAAAAAACATTTTTTAGGTTTACAGATGTAAAGGGGATTGTGTGTTCTGGTCTGCGTTTATTCGTTTGTTTGTTCGTCCATTTGTTCGTCTATCCCGCTTCAGGGTAAAGTTTTTAGTCAAGTTATTTTTTTATGAAGTTGAAATTCAATCAACTTGAAACTTAATACAAATGTTCCCTATGATATGATATTTCTAATTTTAATGGCAAATTAGATTTTTGACCTAAACTTCACGGTCCACTGAACATAGAAAATGATAGTGTGAGTACACGGTGGGTATGGTTGTCCTGCGAGAGAATGTTCTGTGCTGGTGATTCGGTCCTGACGGGTGCTGGTGATCAATGAAAAAAAGTAAACAAAGACGAAAATGATGATTTTTGACGTTTTCACTCATAAAAAATGGAAGAAAACAGTTGAGATTTTTCAATTTTGTTTCTTATGGGTTCATATGTAAACCATTAAAAAGTTGACCCTCTAAACTGTTTCAGTAAGCGTAACACAAAAATGCTCATTTTCAGAAAATCTAGAAATGAAAAAATAAAAAAAAAATGCTCATAGAGTCCGCTTTCTATACCGCAATCAACACGACAAAACTATTTTGTGAAAAAACATTGCAATTTATTAAAATTTAGCATTTTCTCAATTTATTCATGTCCTGATACTGTGCTGGTGGATCCTGTCATTTGCTGGTGGGTCCTGATACGGTGCTGGTGATTTTGGATAAAAAGTTGGTTATATTTGAAACAAATGTTACAAAATCAATAAAACTGGGCAGATAATTGTTTTCAATAGGATCTATGACTTCTATTTTAGCTCTTGTGCATCCATTTGGCTGTTTAATATGTGTTTTCAAATGATCGTAACTTGTATTACATAATTACATAAAAGGGCAACATCTTTCGTCCAATATCAGATAACAATATATAGTATCTAAAATAAGAATAGTTTTATTAAGATATTAAATGCCCCTTACATTGATGCTTCAACAATGATCAAAGCCCATGCCGCATAGACATGTTTGTTAGCGCTCCGCATACCCCTCCCCACTTCCACCCAACCAACCCTCCTCATTTCCTCCTTCATTATTACAGTGGTGTACCAACACAACAATTTATCACATAAAATAATAACACAAAGACACACATTATTGAACAACGAATGCTCGCAGGTACTGAAAGCTAGTTCAAAGTCACATTTTCAACTAATAGATAAACTATGTTCTCATCTACAAAAATTCCAATCGTGTCGATTAAAAAAGTCTCAAAACTTAAGTTCACATTTTAATGTTTGATGAAGCAGAACGTTAAAAGTGTGCAGTGAAGCTTCAATGTGCTAACAACATGCAGTTATTGTCATAATTATGTTTACATAAGACTTACAAAGGAATTAAGAAGGTACCAAGAAATATTTTACAGTTCAATTTAATGATCATGAATGGAAGGAAATGGTACGGAAGTTTACATAGGACAAAAAGAAATTGATAGTATTTTTTTGGCGAAAGACTTCTTTGCATTATATAGTAAAGCTCTTCTATAAAAGCATACAAAAAAAACTTTGATTGACTTGCTTGCTATGTTTGCTTGGATGTTTTCAAACAATAGGTAGGTGGAGTTTCAATACATACTGGGATTGATTGGACAAATGCAAACTGACAGGAATTGAAGTTAATGTTTATTGTCAAACAAATTCTAGTAATTTGATCAATGGTTTGCTTTGCATATATTTATAGAAAAGCTGTAAATTCTAAAAAATAATTCTTGTTGTCGTAGATGGTTAAATCCTCAACAAAATCTCAATAACTTTGTTGGAACGAATAAAGGCTTTAAATCAAATTTTCGTGGACTTTTTAGCTTCCACCCTGACAAGGCATGTTAGCTGTTCGTATGCTGTTGCACCTGACGCACGGAAACTTTCACATTTCCATCTTCTTTTCTGAAATATTTTTCCCAGCTCATACTTGACAGGATTGTCATCCTAGTAAAAGGTGTAACCAATGAATTGAATACAAGTTAAAAATTCCACAACACTATATAATTCATTTTATGTGTCAATTTGTTCGAAAAAAATCGAAAAGAAGAGAGTTTTTTTAATGTCATGATTATCTGTCGCTTTCTAGATCTATGCTTAGCATTTATTTCAGATGACATGGACTCCTCACCCTGGTGACCCTGCTGCCTTTCATAGCTTTATCCGTATACATATATTAATAGATAAACAAAAGGCTGCAACTGGTATTTTTGTATTTAAAATGATTCGTTGTAACGAGAATATTTGTGGTGAATGGAAACTGTGAGGTTCAAAATCTTAAATTGCTTATAAATGTTGCTGGACCCAGTTTCGTTATCTGATCTGAATTTTCTGAAAGGTGCAAGGTAGATAGACATTGGCCTTTTGATTTTTTTTACTCGGTAGGTTTTGCCCTAATTGCTTGAACTTTTGCAATATTAAAGCCGATTTCAATGAGTGTAAAGACAAAGGGAATATCTTTGGTTATCTTGCTTGCTGAACAGAAAAGTCATTGTTAGGTTATGTAAACTTTACGAGTAGACTAGTCCGACAAATGACACATCTTTCTGTATGTAGGACCAGGCTACTTCAAAAGGAGGGTAGTATACCTTACCTAACAATGGCTTCACGGTTTAGCTAACAAGCAAGCTAACCAAAGATATTACCTTTGCCTACATACTCAATGGAATCGGCTGTAACTAAAAACTTGAATACATTTTAACAGACAGTGGTCATGTTTGTTGATGAATATTGTTTTTCCTAGATTCACTCTAGAAAAATCATTTGGTAACATTTGGTCAAGTAATTTCAGAAAAGATCTTTTTGTAATTGCGGACGCCAAGACAATACATGAACCTCACACAACCCCTCGACACAGGTGAGCTTATATATGATCTTAAAGCGATCAGGGTTGATAACCAGTTGAAAGTAAGCCAGTTTTTTGTGTGTGTAGATTTGTATTGTTTTAAACTGTTATGACCTTTTAAAGTTAAATGTAGGTGTTTAATCTAAGAATTTCTTTTTTAAACTTATATACTTGTTTTATACTCAATTGGTAGTATGAAGCTACGAGATATTTGAAATATTTGAAATTGAAGGCACAATTAACAAAGCAAACAGTAGTTTCAAATACTTTTAAATAGATCTTTAAGGATAATGTACCCTTGTGTTGATCCCATGCTAAACATAACAAAAATCTCTGTACAAAGGTTATCTCGTCTTCATTCTCTGACATATTCTAGTCTGCCCTTTCATAAAATAGTGAATTTTTTTTGTGTTCTATCGAACTTTCGAAAAAACAATACCTGATAACCGTTCAGACAAAAAAATTATGTTGAAAAAATCTTACAGATACAGCAAGTGATTCTTAATAGCTATAAGATACATTTTTCTTTTAAAAAACGACTTTTAAATCTTACGAGAAACTATTCCAAGCTTAAAACTTTCACTGTAACCTCGCTCTAACATACCCCCCATCCCCCCCCCCCCCAAAAAAAAACCAAACAAACAAACCCGCAATACTATTGTCATTCTTATAGTCAGCACTAAATTGTTCTCAAACAAATGTGTTTTAAGCTGCTAAAGACATATGATTCAAACGCTCAAAAAGTCCTTTGTTCTATATTTTTGCTCTCCATTTTTATGCAAAACCTTTTACATTTTTTTTTATGGGTTATTGTTGAAGGTCGTACGATGACGTATGGTTGTTAACACATACTTCCTTTGGTTTCTTATGGAAATTTGTCCATTGACAACAAACATACCACATCATCTACTTTATATAAGTATTGTATAAATTACAACGTATTTTGGTGATCTTGCAAAATGATCGCAATCCCGAAAATCGTAAACATATTTTCTTATCTTAAAAGGGGACAAGAAGGGTTCCATTAACAGGCCAATAAATAAGATTACAGTTAATTTAAAAAAAAATTTAAAAAATAGGGCTATTTTTTCTCTCATAATAACAGTAAACAGATTCACAGCAATGTCAATTTCAAGAAAGCAGACAACAGTTAATTAGTCAATAACAGTATCAATGATCTTGAATATATGCCACTTTTAACTAAAATATAAAGGCACAGAACCAGGACATAGGAGCACAGAACCAGGACCGTTTTTCTTATCACCAGCACAGCGTCAGGACAATTCCGTTTAAGGAACTTGCATGACTTTTGCAATATAATATTGTTGTAATATACTTTGCATGGTACTTATGACGCATCAGAGAAAAATTAAGCAACAAAACAGTCATTTTATTGCCATCCTGATACAATGTAAACAAACCCACCAGCACAGAATCAGGACCCACCAGCACCTGACAGGACCAAATCACCAGCACAGAACGTTCTCTCGCAGGACAACCATACCCACTGTGGAGTAAGGCATCCGTGTACTATGGACACATTCTTTTTTGCAGATAAAAATGTTTCATTAGCCATATATGTATAATTGATTTACAATGTTTTACAGGAGATTATATGTTAAGAAATGTGGAGAATTATACGACGAGAAAGTATCAGCTGATGAGGAGAGAGTTGTTAGAGTGTCGTCTGCTAAAGAAGTCATGCATGTAAGTAAAGTCTAGAGAGTTGTCAGAGTGTCGTCTGCTAAAGAAGTCATGCATGTAAGTAAAGTCTAGAGAGTTGTTGGAGTGTCGTCTGCTAAAGAAGTCATGCATGTAAGTAAAGTCTAGAGAGTTGTCAGAGTGTTGTCTGCTAAAGATGTCATGCATGTAAGTAAAGTCTAGAGAGTTGTCAGAGTGTCGTCTGCTAAAGAAGTCATGCATGTAAGTAAAGTCTAGAGAGTTGTCAGGGTCTCGTCTGCTAAAGAAGTCATGCATGTAAGTAATGTCTAGAGAATTGTCAGAGTGTCGACTGCTAAAGAAGTCATGCATGTAAGTAAAGTCTAGAGAGTTGTCAGGATGTCGTCTGCTAAAGCAGTCATGCATGTAAGTAAAGTCTATGGATTACATTGGATTCATTTATTTTCGTGGGTACTAAATTTCATGTGTAGAGGAAAAATTGTATTTTCCTTGAAATTTGATCTTGTGGTTTTACAGTGATTTGTAAACAAGCCTTTTAAAATTTACCCATGAAATCAACCAACATTATTATGAATCAAGAGTAAATGTTTTATTATATAAAAATAAGAAGATGTGGAATGATTGCCAATGAACCAACTCTTCACAAGAGAATAATAATATATTATAAATGCAATGTTTTGTTTTATGAAAGAAGATGCTGAGTATACATGGATAAAACAGGAAAGTAAATACACAAAACAAGTCCACAAGACATCTGAAGGTCAAAAACAGGAAAGTAAATACACAAAACAAGTCCACAAGACATCTGAAGGTCAAAAACAGGAAACTAAATACACAAAACAAGTCCACAAGACATCTGAAGGTCAAAAACAGGAAAGTAAATACACAAAACAAGTCCACAAGACATCTGAAGGTCAAAAACAGGAAACTAAATACACAAAACAAGTCCACAAGACATCTGAAGGTCAAAAACAGGAAAGTAAATACACAAAACAAGTCCACAAGACATCTGAAGGTCAAAAACAGGAAACTAAATACACAAAACAAGTCCACAAGACATCTGAAGGTCAAAAACAGGAAACTATATGCACTAAACAAGTCCACAAGACATCTGAAGGTCAAAAACAGGAAACTGAATACACAAAACTAGTCCACAAGACATCTGAAGGTCAAAAACAGGAAACTAAATACACAAAACAAGTCCACAAGACATCTGAAGGTCAAAAACAGGAAACTAAATACACAAAACAAGTCCACAAGACATCTGAAGGTCAAAAACAGGAAACTATATGCACTAAACAAGTCCACAAGACATCTGAAGGTCAAAAACAGGAAACTAAATACACAAAACAAGTCCACAAGACATCTGAAGGTCAATGTCTAGTTATGTCACTACCTTGACAATATTACTGAACCCAATGTTAAACCTACCATTAGCCAATGTATTGGTGCCACATGTGGAGGTAGATCTGTTTACCATAGATCACTCATTAATAGTGTTCATGTTGCTCAGTCTTCAGTATTCTATGTAGTGTTTTCTAACAATTATTTAGTTTTATTCCATGCTATTTCTTTTTTTACCATGGTGTGTTTGGTTTGTCTTTGGCTTATGTTCTACCTCTTCTGATTTAAAAAACTCTGAATATAACATTATGTCTATATCTTACTTTTAAACATTTTACAGAGCATGTTAAAATCTAAGCATAAAGCTGACGTCAGTTTTACACCTGGAGAAATTCTGACACCTGAAGAAAAATCAATCAAGACATTAAAATATAGACGTTCTAGTGCACCAATCACTCAAGAAGAAGCAGAACTGGCATATCAAGGGTCGGGGAAACTAGATAATCATGTTGACGATGAGGACGATTTTATTCTAGCTGATCCCATAATTCCAGAGTCAAGACAGGAAATAGAAGAAATGAGAAAAGAACTGTTAGGAGAAATAGAACAGACAGTGTTAGATGAAAACGACGGAGACGAATTGTTTTAGTAAAGTTTTTAAAGTTTGTTTATTGAATACAATGCGGTTTAGCTGTCTTGTTTATTGAATACAATGTGGATTAGATGTAATGTTTATAAGTGTCTCTGAAGGGGCTCTTATAGCTGACTATGTTGTATGGGCTTTGCTCATTGTTGAAGGCTGTAAGGTGACCTATACTTGTTAATTTCTTTGTCATTTGGTAACTTGTGGAGAGTTGTCTAATTTGCAATCATATATACCACATCTTAACAAAGTGATACAGAAATTTGTCTGTTTTATGGCATTTGGATGAAGTCTTTGAAGAGTATCTATGAAATACTAGTCTTTCTAAATTGGCGTAGTTTTCCTTATTGTGGATTCATTTATTTTCGTGGGTACCAATTTTAGTGGTTTGAGGAAAACTTAGTTATTTGTGGATATTTAATTTTGTGGTTTTGGCAAAGTCTACACTCATTCCTTTAGAAAATTTGTAATTCGTAGAACATTTGAATTCGTAGTTCTCCTGTACCCACAAAATCCATGAAAAATTGGTTTCCAACGGCAATGAATATTAATGAATCCACGGTATTTGAAATAATGATAAATGTATTGAATAATATTTTTTGTGCCTAATGGTTTTATCATTTAGACATTCTAATTCACTTACTGTTCTAATTAATGTTGTTATTAAAAAAATATTACAACAAGAGTGATCTGTGTTGCCTTAGTAACAGTTATTACAGTTGCCTTAGTAATAGTAAAACATATACTGGTTACCTTAGAAACTGTCATGGCAATTAACTTTGAAAACCTTCTGATTTAACATTAATATTCCATTTTTTAATAGATTCTATTTAAGGAATCAGTTTTACATAGATTTTTTTGCATTATAGATTTATTGTTATTCAACTGTGATAATAATTTTAGACAATTTTATTTTTATATGTCATTTTATGTCTTAATATAAAAGAATATGAAACTTATATTTGTTCATTTTTAATTATAAAAAATGTTTACAAAAGAACAGAACTCCAAGGTATATAAAAGAAAATAAAAGTACATAAAAACTATCAAAATTAATTGTTGGACTTTAAATAATCGACCGTCAGAACAAATTATTCCTGGCTTTGTACAGGATTATATGGTAGAAAATAGCAGGTTAATTCTGGTTTTATATCTAACGAAACCTCCCACTTGTATGACATTAGTTTGTAGTTCTGTTATATTAAGGAAGCTGGCATGTCATGTTTAAGATTTTTTGTCAGATTTTCGGAATCCTCTGGTTTTATCCATTTGAATGCCTTGAAAAAATTTGCCCGGTTACCCCCATTTTTCTTTTTGTAAATCTTTTACATGTATAATGATAAGGCATCTGTAAAAGTCTTATGAAATTTTAATTACTTTTTAACAGTTTTTTGAGAACTTCAACTTGTCAATGATAAAGCTATGAAAAGTCAAGAGAGAATATTTTCCCGTCAAAATTTCAATGGCTGATATCTCGAAAACAAGCACGGTGACTTATATATTTTTTTTGCTCTTTGAATTTTTTTATCAATTCCCTATCTATATAAACTAGTGTTTTGAAAAGTTAATTACTTTGAAACTGAGAAGCGAGCTTCCTTAACAAGATTGGGTGAGTAACCCAAACAGACATAAGTAATTATTGCGACAGTAGTTTAGATCCAGCAGCCAAATACATGTAATATACATCGCAGACATAAAACTTCAAAATTTAAAAAATCATACAAAAAAATCCGACAAAGATGCAAAAAAAAATTGTTGTATTTGATAGTAGATACAGTGTACAGTATATATTTTCTGTAAAGTACAAGTAAAATACATATAAATAAAAGGGTAAAGGAAATGAAAACAACACTGTAAAAACCTGATGTGTTTGAATTTGTACCTGAGGAAGACCCAAAGCCAAAAACATGATGTGTGTAAATACTGAGTTATGTCAAGAGTCGTACAATCAAAAGGAACATCATAGCACAAACACTAATAAAAGCAAAACTAAAAAAATACAAATGTTCATCACTTAGAAGCTATAACTTAATATAAAAAAGAAGATGTGGTATGATTATCAATGAGACAACTCTCAACAAGAGCCCAAATGACACAGAAATTAAGAACTATAGGTCACCATATGTCCTTCAACAATGAGCAAAGCCCATACAACATAGTTAGCCCATCTTGCATTGTTTAAGAAGAAGACACAATATTTATATTAATTAGATCTTGTTACTTTCCAAATAAATTGCAAAGAAGAAGAACAGGACTTTCTTTTACTCACTAATTGTGTGCTCCAACTTCAATAATGTTTTACAAAGTCTAGTTGCAGCTGAAAGTTCTTGAATATTGTATGAGTTAAGACATGTATACTTCATATGTAACGAAATTGGTATTATGCTGCTATGGTGAGAAAAATATATGACAGTTGTTATCTACTTGTTTGATTTGTTTTGGTCTTTTGATTTGCTCTTTGATAAGGAACTTGGTATTTTATTATGTTTTTTTTTATTTTTCAAAATTGTCTTTTCTGTCATCAATTCTGTGACTGAGTTGACCACTGTCAAGTTTGGTTTACATGTCTAGAAATGTGGATCTAAGTTGAGTGTATATGTCTAGGAATGTGGATCTAAGTTTGGTGTATATGTCTAGGAAGGTGGATCTAAGTTTGGTGTATATGTCTAGGAATGTGGATCTAAGTTTGGTGTATATGTCTAGGAAGGTGGATCTAAGTTTGGTGTATATGTCTAGGAATGTGGATCTAAGTTTGGTGTATATGTCTAGGAATGTGGATATAAGTTTGGTGTATATGTCTAGGAATGTGGATCTAAGTTTAGTGTATATGTCTAGAAATGTGGATCTAAGTTCAGTGTATTATATGTCTAGCAATTTGGATCTAAGTTTGGTGTATATGTCTTGGAATGTTGAATTAAGTTTGGTGTATATGTCTAGGAATGTGGATCTAAGTTTGGTGTGTGTATGTCTAGGAAGGTGGATCTAAGTTTGGTGTGTATGTCTAGGAATGTGGATCTAAGATTGGTGTGTATGTCTAGGAAGGTGGATCTAAGTTTGGTGAATTTGTATAGGAATGTGGATCTAAGTTTGGTGTATATGTCTAGAAATGTCGAACTAAGTTTGGTGTGTATGTCTAGGAAGGTGGATCTAAGTTTGGTGTATATGTCTAGGAATGTGGATCTAAGTTTGGTGTATATGTCTAGGAATGTGGATCTAAGTTTGGTGTATATGTCTAGGAATGTGGATCTAAGTTTGGTGTATATGTCTAGAAATATGGATCTAAGTTTGGTGTATATGTCTAGGAATGTGGATCTAAGTTTGGTGCATATGTCTAGAAATGTTGATCTAAGTTTGGTGTGTATGTCAAGGAAGGTGGATCTAAAATTGGTGTATATGTCTAGGAATGTGGATCTAAATTTGGTGTATATGTCTAGGAATGTGGATCTTAGATTGGTGTATATGTCTAGAAATGTCGATCTAAGTTTGGTGTGTATGTCTAGGAAGGTGGATCTAAGTTTGGTGTTTATGTCTAGGAATGTGGATCTAAGTTTGGTGTATATGTCTAGAAATATGGATCTAAGTTTGGTGTATATGTCTAGGAATGTGGATCTAAGTTTGGTGTATATGTCTAGAAATGTTGATCTAAGTTTGGTGTGTATGTCAAGGAAGGTGGATCTAAGTTTGGTGTATATGTCTAGAAATGTGGATCTAAATTTGGTGTATATGTCTAGGAATGTGGATCTTAGATTGGTGTATATGTCTAGAAATGTCGATCTAAGTTTGGTGTGTATGTCTAGGAAAGTCGATCTAAGTTTGGTGTATATGTCTAGGAATGTGGATCTAAGTTTGGTGTATATGTCTAGGAATGTGGATCTTAGTTTAGTGTATATGTCTAGGAATGTGGATCCAAGTTTGGTGTATATGTCTAGGAAGGTGGATCTAAGTTTGGTGTGTATGTCTAGAAATGTCGACCTAAGTTTGGTGTATATGTCTAGAAATGTTGACTTAAGTTTGGTGTATATGTCTAGAAATGTGGATCCAAGTTTGGTGTATATGTCTAGGAAGGTGGATCCAAGTTTGGTGTGTATGTCTAGGAAGGTGGATCTAAGTTTGGTGTATATGTCTAGGAATGTGGATCTAAGTTTGGTGTATATGTCTAGAAAGGTGGATCTAAGTTTGGTGTGTATGTCTAGGAAGGTGGATCTAAGTTTGGTGTATATGTCTAGGAATGTGAATCTACGTTTGGTGTATATGTCTAGAAATGTCGACCTAAGTTTGGTGTATATGTCTAGGAATGTGGATCTAAGTTTGGTGTATATGTCTAGGAATGTGGATCTAAGTTTGGTGTGTATGTCTTGGAATGTGGATCTAAGTTTGGTGTATATGTCTAGGTATGTGGATCTAAGTTTGGTGTGTATGTCTAGGAATGTGGATCTAAGTTTGGTGTATATGTCTAGAAATGTGGATCTCAGTTTGGTGTATTTGTCTAGAAATGTTGATCTAAGTTTGGTGTATATGTCTAGGAATGTGGATCTAAGTTTGGTAAATTTGTATAGGAATGTGGATCTAAGTTTGGTGTATATGTCTAGGAATGTGGATCTAAGTTTGGTGTATATGTCTAGAAATGTGGATCTAAGTTTGGTGTGTATGTCTAGGAAAGTGGATCTAAGTTTGGTGTATTTGTCTAGGAATTTGGATCCAAGTTTTGTGTATATGTCTAGGAAGGTGGATCTAAGTTTGGTGTATATGTCTAGGAAAGTGGATCTTACTTTGGTGTATATGTCTAGGAAGGTGGATCTAAGTTTGGTGTATATGTCTAGGAAAGTGGATCTTACTTTGGTGTATATGTCTAGGAATGTGGATCTAAGTTTGGTGTATATGTCTAGGAATGTGGATCTAAGGTTGGTGTATATGTCTAGGAAAGTGGATCTTAGTTTGGTGTATATGTCTAGGAATGTGGATCTAAGTTTGGTGTATATGTCTAAATATGTGGATCTAAGTTTGGTGTGTATGTCTAGGAATGTGGATCCAAGTTTGGTGTATATGTCTAGGAATGTGGATCTAAGTTTGGTGTATATGTCTAGCAATGTGGATCTAAGTTTGGTGTATATGTCTAGGAATGTGGATCTAAGTTTGGTGTATATGTCTAGAAATATGGATCTTAATTTGGTGTATATGTCTAGGAATGTGGATCTAAGTTTGGTGTATATGTCTAGAAATGTTGATCTAAGTTTGGTGTATATGTCAAGGAAGGTGGATCTAAGTTTGGTGTATATGTCTAGGAATGTGGATCTAAGTTTGGTGTATATGTCTAGGAATGTGGATCTAAGTTTGGTGTATAAGTCTAGGAATTTGGATCTAAGTTTGGTGTATAAGTCTAGGAATTTGGATCTAAGTTTGGTGTATATGTCTAGGAATGTGGATCTAAATTTGGTGTATATGTCTAGAAATGTGGATCTCAGTTTGGTGTATTTGTCTAGAAATGTTGATCTAAGTTTGGTGTATATGTCTAGGAATGTGAATCTAAGTTTGGTGAATTTGTATAGGAATGTGGATCTAAGCTTGGTGTATATGTCTAGGAATGTGGATCTAAGTTTGGTGAATTTGTATAGGAATGTGGATCTAAGCTTGGTGTATTTGTCTAGGAATGTGGAGCTAAGTTTGGTGTATATGTCTAGGAATGTGGATATAAGTTTGGTGTATATGTCTAGAAATGTCGACTTAAGTTTGGTGTATATATCTAGGAATGTTGACCTAAGTTTGGTGTGTATGTCTAGAAATGTCGACTTAATTTTGGTGTATATGTCTAGAAATCTGGATCTCAGTTTGGTGTATTTGTCTAGAAATGTTGATCTACGTTTGGTGTATATGTCTAGGAATGTGGATATAAGTTTGGTGAATTTGTATAGGAATGTGGATCTAAGCTTGGTGTATTTGTATAGGAATGTGGATCTTAGTTTGATGTATATGTCTAGGAAGGTGGATCTAAGTTTGGTGTGTATGTCTAGAAATGTGGATCTACGTTTGGTGTATATGTCTAGAAATGTCGACTTAATTTTGGTGTATATGTCTAGAAATCTGGATCTAAGTTTGGTGTATGTGTCTAGGAATGTGGATCTAAGTTTGGTGTATATGTCTAGGAATGTGGATCTAAGTTTGGTGTATATGTCTAGGAATGTGGACCTAAATTTGGTGTATATGTCTAGGAATGTGGATCTAAATTTGGTGTATATGTCTAGGAATGTGGATCTTAGTTTGATGTATATGTCTTGGAAGGTGGATCTAAGTTTGGTGTGTATGTCTAGAAATGTGGATCTACGTTTGGTGTATATGTCTAGAAATGTCGACCTAAGTTTGGTGTGTATGTCTAGAAGTGGCGACCTCAGTTTGGTGTATATGTCTAGAAATGTGGGTCTAAGTTTGGTGTATATGTCTTGGAAGGTGGATCTAAGCTTGGTGTATATGTCTAGGAATGTGGATTTTAGTTTGGTGTATATGTCTAGAAATGTGGATCTAAATTTGGTGCATATGTCTAGAAATGTGGATCTAAATTTGGTGTATTTGTCTAGAAATGTTGATCTAAGTTTGGTGTATATGTCTTGGAATGTGGATCTAAGTTTGGTGAATTTGTATAGGAATGTGGATCTAAGCTTGGTGTATTTGTCTAGGAATGTGGAGCTAAGTTTGGTGTATATGTCTAGGAATATGGATATAAGTTTGGTGTATATGTCTAGAAATGTCGACCTAAGTTTGGTGTATATTTCTAGGAATGTTGACCTAAGTTTGGTGTATATGTCTAAAAATGTGGATCTAAGTTTGGTGTATATGTCTAGGAATGTGGACCTAAGTTTGGTGTATATGTCTAGAAATGTGGATCTAAATTTGGTGTATATGTCTAGGAACGTGGATCTTAGTTTGCTGTATATGTCTAGGAATGTGGATCTACGTTTGGTGTATATGTCTAGAAATGTTGACCTAAGTTTGGTGTATATGTCTACGAAGGTGGATCTAAGTTTGGTGTATATGTCTAGAAATCTGGATCTAAGTTTGGTGTATGTGTCTAGGAATGTGGATCTAAGTTTGGTGTATATGTCTAAAAATGTTGATCTAAGTTTGGTGTATATGTCTAGGAAGGTGGATCTAAGTTTGGTGTATTTGTATAGGAATGTGGACCTAAGTTTGGTGTATATGTCTAGGAATGTGGATCTTAGTTTGATGTATATTTCTAGGAAGGTGGATCTAAGTTTGGTGTGTATGTCTAGAAATGTGGATCTACGTTTGGTGTATATGTCTAGAAATGTCGACCTAAGTTTGGTGTGTATGTCTAGAAGTGGCGACCTCAGTTTGGTGTATATGTCTAGAAATGTGGATCTTAGTTTGGTGTATATGTCTTGGAAGGTGGATCTAAGTTTGGTGTATATGTCTAGAAATGTTGACCTAAGTTTGGTGTATATGCCTAGAAATGTCGGTCTAAGTTTGGTGTACATGTCTAGAAATGTCGGTCTAAGTTTGGTGTATATGCCTAGAAATGTGGACCTAAGTTTGGTGTATATGTCTTGGAAGGTGGATCTAAGTTTGGTGTATATGTCTAGGAATGTGGATCTAAGTTTGGTGTATTTGTCTAGAAATGTTGACCTTGGTTTGGTGTATATGTCTAGAAATGTAGACCTTGGTTTGGTGTATATGTCTAGAAATGTTGACCTCAGTTTGGTGTATATGTCTAGAAATGTCGGTCTAAGTTTGGTATATATGTCTAGAAATGTCGGTCTAAGTTTGGTGTATATGTCTAGAAATGTTGACCTACGTTTGGTGTACATGTCTAGAAATGTTGACCTAAGTTTGGTGTATATGTCTTGGAAGGTGGATCTAAGTTTGGTGTATATGTCTAGGAATGTGGATCTTAGTTTGGTGTATATGTCTAGAAATGTGGACCTAATTTTGGTGAATATGTCTAGAAATGTTGACCTAAGTTTGGTGTATATGCCTAGAAATGTCGGTCTAAGTTTGGTGTATATGTCTAGGAATGTGGACCTAAGTTTGGTGTATATGTCTAGGAATGTGGATCTAAATTTGGTGTATATGTCTAGGAAGGTGGATCTTAGTTTGATGTATATGTCTAGGAAGGTGGATCTAAGTTTGGTGTGTATGTCTAGAAATGTGGATCTACGTTTGGTGTATATGTCTAGAAATGTCGACTTAATTTTGGTGTATATGTCTAGAAATCTGGATCTAAGTTTGGTGTATTTGTCTAGGAATGTGGATCTTAGTTTGGTGTATATGTCTAGAAATGTGGACCTAAGCTTGGTGTATTTGTCTAGGAATGTGGAGCTAAGTTTGGTGTATATGTCTAGGAATGTGGATCTAAGTTTGGTGTATATGTCTTGGAATGTGGATCTAAGTTTGGTGAATTTGTATAGGAATGTGGATCTAAGCTTGGTGTATTTGTCTTGGAATGTGGAGCTAAGTTTGGTGCATATGTCTAGGAATATGGATATAAGTTTGGTGTATATCTCTAGAAATGTCGACCTAAGTTTGGTGTATATTTCTAGGAATGTTGACCTAAGTTTGGTGTATATGTCTAAAAATGTGGATCTAAGTTTGGTGTATATGTCTAGGAATGTGGACCTAAGTTTGGTGTATATGTCTAGAAATGTGGATCTAAATTTGGTGTATATGTCTAGGAATGTGGATCTTAGTTTGCTATATATGTCTAGGAATGTGGATCTACGTTTGGTGTATATGTCTAGAAATGTTGACCTAAGTTTGGTGTATATGTCTAGGAAGGTGGATCTAAGTTTGGTGTATATGTCTAGAAATCTGGATCTAAGTTTGGTGTATGTGTCTAGGAATGTGGATCTAAGTTTGGTGTATATGTCTAAAAATGTTGATCTAAGTTTGGTGTATATGTCTAGGAAGGTGGATCTAAGTTTGGTGTATTTGTATAGGAATGTGGACCTAAGTTTGGTGTATATGTCTAGGAATGTGGATCTTAGTTTGATGTATATTTCTAGGAAGGTGGATCTAAGTTTGGTGTGTATGTCTAGAAATGTGGATCTACGTTTGGTGTATATGTCTAGAAATGTCGACCTAAGTTTGGTGTGTATGTCTAGAAGTGGCGACCTCAGTTTGGTGTATATGTCTAGAAATGTGGATCTTAGTTTGGTGTATATGTCTTGGAAGGTGGATCTAAGTTTGGTGTATATGTCTAGAAATGTTGACCTAAGTTTGGTGTATATGCCTAGAAATGTCGGTCTAAGTTTGGTGTACATGTCTAGAAATGTCGGTCTAAGTTTGGTGTATATGCCTAGAAATGTGGACCTAAGTTTGGTGTATATGTCTTGGAAGGTGGATCTAAGTTTGGTGTATATGTCTAGGAATGTGGATCTAAGTTTGGTGTATTTGTCTAGAAATGTTGACCTTGGTTTGGTGTATATGTCTAGAAATGTAGACCTTGGTTTGGTGTATATGTCTAGAAATGTTGACCTCAGTTTGGTGTATATGTCTAGAAATGTCGGTCTAAGTTTGGTATATATGTCTAGAAATGTCGGTCTAAGTTTGGTGTATATGTCTAGAAATGTTGACCTACGTTTGGTGTACATGTCTAGAAATGTTGACCTAAGTTTGGTGTATATGTCTTGGAAGGTGGATCTAAGTTTGGTGTATATGTCTAGGAATGTGGATCTTAGTTTGGTGTATATGTCTAGAAATGTGGACCTAATTTTGGTGAATATGTCTAGAAATGTTGACCTAAGTTTGGTGTATATGCCTAGAAATGTCGGTCTAAGTTTGGTGTATATGTCTAGGAATGTGGACCTAAGTTTGGTGTATATGTCTAGGAATGTGGATCTAAATTTGGTGTATATGTCTAGGAAGGTGGATCTTAGTTTGATGTATATGTCAAGGAAGGTGGATCTAAGTTTGGTGTGTATGTCTAGAAATGTGGATCTACGTTTGGTGTATATGTCTAGAAATGTCGACTTAATTTTGGTGTATATGTCTAGAAATCTGGATCTAAGTTTGGTGTATTTGTCTAGGAATGTGGATCTTAGTTTGGTGTATATGTCTAGAAATGTGGACCTAATTTTGGTGAATATGTCTAGAAATGTTGACCTAAGTTTGGTGTATATGCCTAGAAATGTCGGTCTAAGTTTGGTGTATATGTCTAGGAATGTGGATCTTAGTTTGGTGTATATGTCTAGAAATGTGGACCTAATTTTGGTGAATATGTCTAGAAATGTTGACCTAAGTTTGGTGTATATGCCTAGAAATGTCGGTCTAAGTTTGGTGTATATGTCTAGGAATGTGGACCTAAGTTTGGTGTATATGTCTAGGAATGTGGATCTAAATTTGGTGTATATGTCTAGGAAGGTGGATCTTAGTTTGATGTATATGTCTAGGAAGGTGGATCTAAGTTTGGTGTGTATGTCTAGAAATGTGGATCTACGTTTGGTGTATATGTCTAGAAATGTCGACTTAATTTTGGTGTATATGTCTAGAAATCTGGATCTAAGTTTGGTGTATTTGTCTAGGAATGTTGACCTAAGTTTGGTGTATATGTCTTGGAAGGTGGATCTAAGTTTGGTGTATATGTCTAGGAAGGTGGATCTAAGTTTGGTATATATGTCTAGGAATGTGGATCTAAGTTTGGTGTATATGTCTTGGAAGGTGGATCTAAGTTTGGTGTATATGTCTAGGAATATCGGTCTAAGTTTGGTGTATATGTCTAGAACTGTCGACCTAAGTTTGGTGTATATGTCTAGGAATGTCGACCTAAGTTTGGTGTATATGTCTAGGAAGGTTGATCTAAGTTTGGTGTATATGACTAGAAATGTCGACCTAAGTTTGGTGTATGTGACTAGAACTGTCGACTTAAGTTTGGTGTATATGTCTAGGAATGTCGACCTAAGTTTGGTGTATATGTCTAGGAATGTCGACCTAAGTTTGGTGTATGTGTCTAGAAATGTCGACCTAAGTTTGGTGTATATGTCTAAAAATGTGGATCTAAGTTTGGTGTATATGTCTAGGAATGTGGATCTAAGTTTGGTGAATTTGTATAGGAATGTGGATCTACGTTTGGTGTATATGTCGAGAAATGTCGACATAAGTTTGGTGTGTATGTCTAGAAGTGGCGACCTCAGTTTGGTGTATATGTCTAGAAATGTGGGTCTAAGTTTGGTGTATATGTCTTGGAAGGTGGATCTAAGCTTGGTGTATATGTCTAGGAATGTGGATTTTAGTTTGGTGTATATGTCTAGAAATGTGGATCTAAATTTGGTGCATATGTCTAGAAATGTGGATCTAAATTTGGTGTATTTGTCTAGAAATGTTGATCTAAGTTTGGTGTATATGTCTTGGAATGTGGATCTAAGTTTGGTGAATTTGTATAGGAATGTGGATCTAAGCTTGGTGTATTTGTCTAGGAATGTGGAGCTAAGTTTGGTGTATATGTCTAGGAATATGGATATAAGTTTGGTGTATATGTCTAGAAATGTCGACCTAAGTTTGGTGTATATTTCTAGGAATGTTGACCTAAGTTTGGTGTATATGTCTAAAAATGTGGATCTAAGTTTGGTGTATATGTCTAGGAATGTGGACCTAAGTTTGGTGTATATGTCTAGAAATGTGGATCTAAATTTGGTGTATATGTCTAGGAATGTGGATCTTAGTTTGCTGTATATGTCTAGGAATGTGGATCTACGTTTGGTGTATATGTCTAGAAATGTTGACCTAAGTTTGGTGTATATGTCTAGGAAGGTGGATCTAAGTTTGGTGTATATGTCTAGAAATCTGGATCTAAGTTTGGTGTATGTGTCTAGGAATGTGGATCTAAGTTTGGTGTATATGTCTAAAAATGTTGATCTAAGTTTGGTGTATATGTCTAGGAAGGTGGATCTAAGTTTGGTGTATTTGTATAGGAATGTGGACCTATGTTTGGTGTATATGTCTAGGAATGTGGATCTTAGTTTGATGTATATTTCTAGGAAGGTGGATCTAAGTTTGGTGTGTATGTCTAGAAATGTGGATCTACGTTTGGTGTATATGTCTAGAAATGTCGACCTAAGTTTGGTGTGTATGTCTAGAAGTGGCGACCTCAGTTTGGTGTATATGTCTAGAAATGTGGATCTTAGTTTGGTGTATATGTCTTGGAAGGTGGATCTAAGTTTGGTGTATATGTCTAGAAATGTTGACCTAAGTTTGGTGTATATGCCTAGAAATGTCGGTCTAAGTTTGGTGTACATGTCTAGAAATGTCGGTCTAAGTTTGGTGTATATGCCTAGAAATGTGGACCTAAGTTTGGTGTATATGTCTTGGAAGGTGGATCTAAGTTTGGTGTATATGTCTAGGAATGTGGATCTAAGTTTGGTGTATTTGTCTAGAAATGTTGACCTTGGTTTGGTGTATATGTCTAGAAATGTAGACCTTGGTTTGGTGTATATGTCTAGAAATGTTGACCTCAGTTTGGTGTATATGTCTAGAAATGTCGGTCTAAGTTTGGTATATATGTCTAGAAATGTCGGTCTAAGTTTGGTGTATATGTCTAGAAATGTTGACCTACGTTTGGTGTACATGTCTAGAAATGTTGACCTAAGTTTGGTGTATATGTCTTGGAAGGTGGATCTAAGTTTGGTATATATGTCTAGGAATGTGGATCTTAGTTTGGTGTATATGTCTAGAAATGTGGACCTAATTTTGGTGAATATGTCTAGAAATGTTGACCTAAGTTTGGTGTATATGCCTAGAAATGTCGGTCTAAGTTTGGTGTATATGTCTAGGAATGTGGACCTAAGTTTGGTGTATATGTCTAGGAATGTGGATCTAAATTTGGTGTATATGTCTAGGAAGGTGGATCTTAGTTTGATGTATATGTCTAGGAAGGTGGATCTAAGTTTGGTGTGTATGTCTAGAAATGTGGATCTACGTTTGGTGTATATGTCTAGAAATGTCGACTTAATTTTGGTGTATATGTCTAGAAATCTGGATCTAAGTTTGGTGTATTTGTCTAGGAATGTTGACCTAAGTTTGGTGTATATGTCTTGGAAGGTGGATCTAAGTTTGGTGTATATGTCTAGGAAGGTGGATCTAAGTTTGGTATATATGTCTAGGAATGTGGATCTAAGTTTGGTGTATATGTCTTGGAAGGTGGATCTAAGTTTGGTGTATATGTCTAGGAATATCGGTCTAAGTTTGGTGTATATGTCTAGGAATGTGGATCTAAGTTTGGTGTATATGTCTAGGAATGTGGATCTAAGTTTGGTGTATATGTCTAGGAATGTCGGTCTAAGTTTGGTGTATATGTCTAGGAATGTGGATCTAAGTTTGGTGTATATGTCTTGGAAGGTGGATCTAAGTTTGGTGTATATGTCTAGGAATGTCGGTCTAAGTTTGGTGTATATGTCTAGGAATGTTGACCTAAGTTTGGTGTATATGTCTAGGAATGTGGATCTAAGTTTGGTGTATATGTCTAGGAATGTCGGTCTAAGTTTGGTGTATATGTCTAGGAATGTGGATCTAAGTTTGGTGTATATGTCTTGGAATGTGGATCTAAGTTTGGTGTATATGTCTAGGAATGTGGATCTAACTTTGGTGTGTATGTCTAAAAATGTGGATCTAAGTTTGATGTATATGTCTAGAAATGTCGACCTAAGTTTGGTGTATATGTCTAGGAATGTGGATCTAACATTGGTGTATATGTCTAGGAATGTGGATCTAACTTTGATGTATATGTCTAGGAATGTGGATCTAACTTTGGTATATGTGTCTAGAAATGTGGATCTAAGTTTGGTGTATATGTCTAGGAATGTGGATCTAACTTTGGTATATGTGTCTAGAAATGTGGATCTAAGTTTGGTGTATATGTCTAGGAATGTGGATCTAAGTTTGGTGTATATGTCTAGAAGTGTCGACCTAAGTTTGGTGTATATGTCTGGGAAGGTTGATCTAAGTTTGGTGTATATGACTAGAAATGTCGACCTAAGTTTGGTGTATGTGACTAGAACTGTCGACTTAAGTTTGGTGTGTATGTCTAGAAATGTCGACCTAAGTTTGGTGTATATGTCTAAAAATGTGGATCTAAGTTTGGTGTATATGTCTAAGAATGTGGATCTAAGTTTGGTGTATATGACTAGAACTGTCGACTTAAGTTTGGTGTATATGTCTAGAACTGTCGACCTAAGTTTGGTGTATATGTCTAGGAATGTCGACCTAAGTTTGGTGTATGTGTCTAGAAATGTCGACCTAAGTTTGGTGTATATGTCTAGAAATGTCGACCTAAGTTTGGTGTATATGTCTAGAAATGTCGGTCTAAGTTTGGTGTATATGTCTAGAACTGTCGACCTAAGTTTGGTGTATATGTCTAGGAATATCGACCTAAGTTTGGTGTATGTGTCTCGAAATGTCGACCTAAGTTTGGTGTATATGACTAGAAATGTCGACCTAAGTTTGGTGTATATGTCTAGAAATGTGGACCTAAGTTTGGTGTATATGTCTAGAAATGTCAACATAAGTTTGGTGTATATGTCTAGAAATGTCGACCTAAGTTTGGTGTATATGACTAGAAATGTCGATCTAAGTTTGGTGTATATGTATAGAAATGTCGATCTAAGTTTGGTGTATATGACTAGAAATGTCAACCTTAGTTTGGTGTATATGACTAGAAATGTCGACCTACGTTTGGTGTATATGTATAGAAATGTCAACCTAAGTTTGGTGTATATGTCTAGAAATGTCAACCTAAGTTTGGTGTATATGTCTAGAAATGTCGAATTAAGTTTGGTGTATATGACTAGAAATGTCGATCTAAGTTTGGTGTATATGTATAGAAATGTGGATCTAAGTTTGGTGTATATGACTAGAAATGTCAACCTTAGTTTGGTGTATATATCTAGAAATGTCGACCTAAGTTTGGTGTGTATGTCTAGAAATGTGGAACTAAGTTTGGTGTATATGTCTAGAAATGTGGATCTAAGTTTGGTGTATATGACTAGAAATGTCGACCTAAGTTTGGTGAATATGACTAGAAATGTCGATCTAAGTTTGGTGTATATGACTAGAAATGTCGACCTAAGTTTGGTGTATGTGACTAGAAATGTGGATCTAAGTTTGGTGTATATGACTAGAAATGTTGATCTAACTTTGGTGTGTATGTCTAGAAATGTCGACCTAAGTTTGTATATGTCTAGAAATGTCAACCTAAGTTTGGTGTATATGACTAGAACTGTCGACCTAAGTTTGGTGTATATGACTAGAAATGTCGACCTAAGTTTGGTGTATATGACTAGAAATGTCGACCTAAGTTTGGTGTATATGACTAGAAATGTCGACCTAAGTTTGGTGTATATGTCTAGAAATGTTGATCTAAGTTTGGTGTATATGTCTTGGAATGTGGACCTAAATTTGGTGTATATGTCTAGGAAGGTGGATTTAAGTTTGGTGTATATGTCTTGGAAGGTGGATCTAAGTTTGGTGTATATGTCTAGGAATGTGGATCTTAGTTTGGTGTATATGTCTAGTAATGTGGATCTAAGTTTGGTGTATATGTCTAGGAATGTGGATCTTAGTTTAGTGTACATGTCTAGGAATGTGGACCTAAATTTGGTGTATATGTCTAGGAAGGTGGATCTAAGTTTGGTGTATATGTCTTGGAAGGTGGATCTAAGTTTGGTGTATATGTCTAGGAATGTGGATCTTAGTTTGGTGTATATGTCTAGTAATGTGGATCTAAGTTTGGTGTATATGTCTAGGAATGTGGATCTTAGTTTAGTGTACATGTCTAGGAATGTGAATCTTAGTTTGGTGTACATGTCTAGGAATGTGGATCTAAGTTTGGTGTGTATGACTAGAAATGTCGACCTAAGTTTGGTGTATATGTCTAGGAATGTGGATCTAAGTTTGGTGTATATGTCTAGGAATGTGGATCTAAGTTTGGTGTGTATGTCTAGGAATGTCGACCTAAGTTTGGTGTATATGTCTAGGAATGTGGATCTAAGTTTGGTGTATATGTCTAGAAATGTCGGTCTAAGTTTGGTGTATATGTCTAGAAATGTTGACCTAAGTTTGGTGTATATGTCTAGAAATGTTGACCTAAGTTTGGTGTTTATGTCTAGAAATGTGGACCTAAGTTTGGTGTATATGCCTAGAAATGTCGGTCTAAGTTTGGTGTATATGTCTAGACATGTTGACCTAATTTTGGTATATATGTCTAGAAGTGGCGACCTAAGTTTGGTGTATATGTCTAAAATTGTCGATATAAGACAATCAATCATGCTATAAACAAGGAGCAGAAAGCAGCAGGTTTCTAGGGAAGAAGGGTAAATTTCTTCTTCTTCTTCTTCCCGTTACGATTCGAACTCTATAGTAAAATGTAATTGACTCGGGCGCATCTTAAACACAAAGGAGGCCACTCCTCTGGCCAAAAGTAAAAGTCCAGGGAAAACTGGATGGTATTTACAATAAAATATGATCTTAACTACATCTATGTGCGCTGGTTATCCTACTGTCTTTTTCAGATGTGGCTGGATCCAGGGGATGGTATTCACTCTGGCCCTGAAGTTTTCTAGTTATCCGGACACCACTTCAGATTCGGGGTGTTTGTTCCATTCTCTAGTTGTTATTGGGAAGAATGAGTGATAGTACACATACCTCTTCACTTTAGTTTGTCTGAGTTTGTGGTTGCCTCTGGTCCTACTGTCCCCTGTGTAGTATTTTGGCTGGATCAATGGCAATCAACTGTGTTGGGTCTTGTAACACGTACAGCACCAGACTCTGTGAATCACAGACTGAGTTCTGTTGGACAGACACTGTTTTATCCATTCAACCTGGAAACCTCTTACTCCATAGTAATCCATTTTACGAAGACGTCTGGCATGTGATACCTTATCAATATTAATGGCACAATTGGTCAATGGCATCATGTAATGTTGTCATTTTAATTATATTTAACATTGCTATAAAAGCGGGAGGTTTGGCTAGCCACAAAACCATTTGAAATTCAAATTATTTGAAACATAACAGGAAACATATATTGTGTGTCTGATGTTGCAATACCAATAACACATAGTATGTCTGATTAGGTGAAATGATTTGTTTTCTGAAATGCAACAGAAGTGATTGTCGGATTGTTAAATGAATTCAGATACTCAGAAAGGTCATTAGTCTTTGCTGTCACTAACGTCACTGTCTCAAATTAACAAAGAGTTTAGTTTATTAAGTGTAAAAAAAACCTCAACAACAAATACTATAATATCATCAACCACATCTATATACTCCTTTAAATATTGTCCCAGTCATTCTTAAGTGTAAACATATACTAGGTAATTGTTCTTTTTCAATGACGGAAACTGCCATCTTTAAATCTCTGTCACTGACATATCATTTATTAATGTGGTTTTTTTTAATAATAAAAATAAAGTTGTGTCTCACTTACACAAACGTTTGCCCTGTTGATATTTCAAACCAGTTACTTCATCATCTGAAGTGATATACAGAATGTAAAAAAGGAATGTTTCAAAGAGACAACCCGACCAGAAGAGCACAACACAGCACAAGACCACTAATAAAACGCAGCGGGAAAACTCCACACTCGGAAACAATATTCAGCTGTTCCCTAAAACAATTATATATACTAATTCAGTGCAGATGGACACAGCAATAAACTCCTAAACATCAACACCAAGTAAAATTTAAAAACACATATGACTTACAAAAACTAGGGGTACCTAACTTAGGACAGGTGATTGGACTTGTGGCGGGGTAACATATCTTTTGTGAGATCTCACCCCCCTCTTAAAACTGCCGTTATACAATAAGGAACAAACACCCACAAACAAAACGCAGAGTTCAAGTATATGAGCAGCATGGACAACATTTGCAAGTGAGTTATATATATTTTAAATGACCTTTACTATTTGTTTCATCTTTATTCATGTTAGATAATTAATGTTAGCTAAAAATTCCAACAGATATAATGTCAATGGCACAAACCACTTTATACTGATTTCGTAATAACGATGCATTGCGTAATTATCTAACAATAAATTAGTGCCTAGAAAACATGTTTGTTACAGTAACTTTACATTTGCAAGGCGATGGACATCAGAAGAAATATTTTAAAAGATTAAAAGTCATACTATAACCTAGAATATGATCGGAGTGGCAACTTTTGTAGAAGATGAAAGCACCTGTCACTAGCGGGATCAGAACTCAAAACCTCTGAGATTTTTTATATAAGACCACTAGACTACTGAGGCACCTATGTTGACTTAGGTTATCATCTTAATTGAAAAACAAACTCAAAGACACAAATATCAAATCAAGTGGTTCTGAAACTGAATAAGCTGAGATAAAACCTGATGACACCGGAAAACATATTCAGAGTCAGCAAAGAGTATTGTACAAAACGTTTGAATATAAAACATTTCTCTTTATGGATTCTGTAACACTGTAATTTTTTATCTGCAATATTCCTCCTACTATTTGATTTATACAAGCAGTAATTGTGTGCTCTTTGTGTTACTAATATTGTGTGATCTGACACTGAACTTCTCATACCATCGATCATATGTCTTTATTGACGTCTTGTAAATGTGATAAAATGGCTGTCCGACACGATGGCGTGATTGATGATCGTAGTTGTGTAGGGTTGATGATTAACTTTGTTCTGAACTTTGACGTATTTTGTCCGTTCCATTTCCTAATACAAACATCTCACTTAAGTCGATACTTTCGTTAATGGAATAGCAAAATACTTAAAGTTTGTATATAACAGAGATAGAGAGAGAGGGAAAGAGAGATATCACATATTTACATCATTTTACTTTGAATGTACAGCTTCTTCTGATTGGGTGACGTTGTTATGTCTATCAGCTCATAGACATAATTTTGTCTCGTGACCTTCACGTCCTTAACGTTTTTCATGGTTTACTCCGGTTTAAAATCGAATTTACAATGTGTCATAATTGTCTATAAAGATTAATAAAATTATGTTGGGTAAGAGGAATAGCGGTGACATACTGTTGCAGTTATGTATAAAGACCAAAATTCAAAGTCCAAATCGCATAATTTCAAGATAACAAAATTGTATCATGATTTTCTGACGATATACACGTCTTTTTAATATGATTTCATTGTCTACAAAGTTTCATGAAAGTCGGTTGTGTTTACTCAGATTATAGGAGGGGTAAAAAATGTTGTCTATACAATAGTAGAGTGTTTGTTATTCTTTTGAGAAAATTATGCATCAACTCTTTATGTTCAAGAACAAAATAAACGTTAGTCCTGTTGAACAGCGAAACTGACTAAACTGTTCACCTACAACCTTTTTGAACTTGGTGAACATAATGATGAACTAAGTCTTGATGCTGAATGGTGAGGCTTAAAGAAAAGATATATAACTTCCGAAATAACAGGCATATATGCGTTTAAGTTTTTGCAGCTTTCTTATTGATCTTGATTGGTAAACATTGAGAACAAAACAAACTGAAACTAAGGGAAACGCATGAAATATAAGAGGAAAACAACGGCACAACATAAACACAAAATTAAAATGTAACACACACAGAAACGAACTAAAATTTAGCAATGGCCGTTTTCCTGACTTCGTACAGGACAGTTTAAGAAAAAAATGTTTATATTGTAGCATAAATAATCAGTTCAAATTAAACGTTTTGTTTTTCATTTTTACCTTTTATTTAATTTATAATGAATGTCATTATTTGTTTTTCTTTAAAAAAAATTATACTAACTGTATAGTCGCAACATATGTTGATGACATCCATTTATCTAGTTATTGCTTTAATGTTTCTTTCTAAATCCCTTGTACTTTCACATTTTTACAACAAATGTAGGAAATGCTTTAAAAGAGGGACGAAAGATAACAAAGGGACAGTCAAACTCATAAATCTAAAACAAACTGACAACGCCATGGCTAAAAATGAAGAAGACAAACAGAAAAACAATAGTACACATGACACAACATAGAAAACTAAAGAACTTTAACTTTTACAGTTGTTTGAATCAAACACCAAATCCCAAATGACAAAAAGACAAAAGGAATCACGGATATCAAAATGATGGCTTTCCTTATTTAAGGACTGGTAGAAAACGGAATCTTGAATATAAATTTGTATCTTTTTACTTGGTTAGCGTCTGGTATACAAACTCTAAAGTCTGGATCCATTTCAAGCATTACTCCATTGTATAAAACATCTATAAATGTGTTAATCTGCATGGACAATTGTAAAGGTGTTAATCTATTGTTATGCTGTATACAATCGTTTTTTTTTAATTGGGTGCTGTAAGTACATAGGAGAAAATTATTCTTATATTAAAGAAGATTGAGTTGGGTTTCTTCAACCCTGGACAACTTAATATTTTAAGAGTATATGCATAGGTTATCCAAAGGGAAGTCATCCTTACAATATAAACTGATTTATTTTCCTCTCGAATGCACTGACTATTTGTGTTCTATTGTCTTGTATTTAGTTGTTGTGTCTGTGCCTTCAAAGCAAATCATTGCAATCATTGTCTGTAATGTAAACTCACATGGGTCGTTGATTGGTCAAATAAGGTGTTGTATTTCTATTTCTTTGAAGATTTTAATTAGATACAATTTGAAATAAAATTCTTTCTGTACAAGCGACCCAGATTGTATGGGTCTAATATATATGATAATCAAACATTTCTGAAGCATGTAGCAGTTTAGTTGTTTTGGTTATACCGTGTACAGTCATCATATGTATGTTATCTAATTAGTATCGTGACGTTCTAATTGATTGGCTGTGTCTACAATAGAATCATCAAACATTGTTATATTAAATATTGCGGCTGTGTCATCTCCCCAGTTTTGTAAGCGAGCTCCCCAGTAATGGTTCATTCTTAGTTCACTCACATCAGCATCCTTACTTCTCCCCTTCTTCAGTTTATTATGATGAATGGCAACATATTTTACACTTTTTGTACGACAAATTGGTTTATCTAATTTATTTGCAGGTTTTGGAGTACGACGCAAATATCTCTTTAAGATATGTTTTTCGTCTTTAGGTTTTCCTAAGAAGAGAAAGTTTTTAACAGACCATTCGTTTACATCCGGATGTTTTTGCGAATTCATATGAAGAAAACGAATCAGAAATCTTTGTTTTTTGTCATTTGGCATGAATGGATATTCGTCCATATCAAATTGTATTTGCCATGTTGAGATATTGCGATAAGTCTCCACTGCATGTCGATAGGCAGTCATCTGTGTGTCTTTAACTGAATAAGGAAAGTGAGCATGCCAGTCGTGATAACTTACAGTCTCCACTGCATGTCGATAGGCAGTCATCTGTGTGTCTTTAACTGAATAAGGAAAGTGAGCATGCCAGTCGTGATAACTTACAGCAAAAGGAAAATTTTCAAAACACCAATTAAGGCCTTAAAGATTCATTCTTAACTTTAAAATGATCATATAGATATATTCGCTCAACTCCCGCGTAAAGCATATAATCAATCCATTGTCTTAATTCTACTTTGGTCCATTTTGCTTTGTCATTGTCATATATTCTTACGAGAATCACTGCAGTTAAATAAAATGGAGGTTTACCTCTGTTCAAATGTCGAAGGCTGCCACTTTCTTTGTGGTTTTGTATTATGTCTGTTAACCTCACGTGAAAATAGTCCTGTTTATTATAAAACAGAAATCCTGATATTGATGAATATGCAAACACGAGAATACTCATGCACCCAATTAAGGTTAATAAAAGTTTAAAACACTTACACCATCTAATCATAATTTCCTCTTTTTAAACACTGTAAAGGAAAATACACACACAAAATATCATCTGTTGAATGCACGTATACCTGTTCTAATTTTCACAGACTTATCAAAACTCAGCATATAATTTTAAATCAAATTCTCACCAGTTATGGCAGATAAAATATACAACACATACAATCAAAGGTTACACACAAGTACCTCTATATATAGGGTTATTTATGACTTTAAAACATTATTATTCACAGATACAAGTCGCTTTCATTTGTATAAACATTTTATGTTACCAATAAGGACCTATAATATTCAAGATTTATGTTGATATAAACACATCTTTGCACCAATTTAACAATTCATTAAAGAAATGACATATAAAATAAAATATTTTGACCAGGCCAGTAGTGATAATTGACAACAGTGGAAGTACTTTTGAAGCTTTGTTCGTGGGGTACCAATTTTCGTGGGTTTCGTGGTTGTTTCCATTCACGAACTCAAGTGTCTAACGAACTTCAGCAAAGTCAAAACACGAAATGCAAACTGTAACGAACTTAGATATCAATAAAAAAAAACTTGGAGTGCCAGTACTTGTATTTTTCATATATAAATGCAGAGACAAAAATATATTTTTTTGAAAATATATAAAAGTTATATACAGTATCATGTTCATATTCCATGCCAATATAGTCCAGCTGGAGACCAATATATTTTTTTGAAAATATATAAAAGTTATATACAGTATCATGTTCATATTCCATGCCAATATAGTCCAGCTGGAGACCATTGCATTGTAAACAATAAACAACTGAGATAATGCTAGAAAAAGATCACAAATATCTAAGTTGTGAGCAGAAACTCTCTTTTAAAGAAATCATGATATGAAATACAAGCCCGGAAATATCGTATCAATTGGAGGATATATACACCGTAAGCAGACGCGTATGGTATGTTGCTACATAGAAATGGAAATATCTTAATTTGGAAGCTGAAATCATCTCTTCTGTCGTATAGTTTTGTTTTCAACCGACCCTCATTGCCAATTTCCAGATGTAGGTTTAGATATGAGGTAGACTTAACTGTATCTGTTATTTCATGTATCTCTAGTTCCATAGAATAGATGCGTTTAACATAGTCACCAAATTGTGAAAAATTAAGTTAAAGAACATCATCTATGTAACGGAAAGTAACGTTAATGAATATTGTAAATTTCTTATCTGTCTTTTTACAAAGTTCCTGTCTAACGTCAGCCTCACAATAATAAAGAAACAAGTCAGCAAGAAGAGGGACACAATTGATTCCTATTGGAATGCCGACAGTTTGTTGAAAAAATCGTCCTCCAAACGTAACAAGCATGTTGTCAATCAAGACATTAAGCTAGCATCTTGATAATGTAAGTTTCAGAGAATTTTTGTGGTTTGAATCAGAGTGATTTAGTCTTTTGGGATAAAGATAACAATCAAAACTCTATGGGACTGACTTGATACCAAAATATTCCAAGATGTATCGCTACCTTTATAATACACAAAATAAAGTGCATTGTTCGTAACATTTCATACATTCTATCTATGAAAATTTGCCAGAAAGTGGGAAATTTAGAAAGATAAAACAAAAACAGGTTTGATCAACAATTTCTACATAAGAAAATGCCTGTACCTAGTCAGGAATATGTAAGTTGTTATCTATTCGTTAGACTGTGTGTCGTTTGCCTACGGACTTTACGTTTTGAATGTTCCTTGGAGTTCAGTATTTTTGTTATTTTACTTTTTATCAATGAACGATATGCCCTATATTCAAACACAAAATGTTAGTTTAAACATATTTATTTATAGTGGATTGGGAAATAAGTTTTGCAACTTATATTAATCCCTTTCCACTTTGCGGGTGCGAGTGCTGCCTTGTAGCGGCATTAGCCTACTCTTTTTCGAAATCTACAAGGGTGTCTTTAACGTGCAAGAGATAAGGCTCTCTCTTAACACGGGTCAGCCATTTATCGTCCCCTTCCGACGGACTATCATCGTTTCCTCAAGACCATACTCGCAAATGGTGTCAAGGGAGAACCGAAAATTGAGTTCCTGAAATTTTCATCCCAGACGGGAATCGAAACAGGAACCTTTGTGCTACTAGTCCGATGCACTAACCACTACACCACGGTTATATTTGTTAAGAAATTTACATAACTTTTGCAAAGTGCTGGAAACTTATATATATTTTTAAAATCTACAATGCAAGAGATGTTATTCTGGTCGAACCATGAGATATCGCTCCGTTTATATCTTCCACGCCGTTATGTGTCGGGTTTTTATTTTGGTTTTTTGTGTACAAATGTTTATTCTAAGAATATTGGTAAACTACAGTTACTTCGAATTGCAACTCTTTCGGTTAGTTTGACACAATGTTGTTTTGGTTATTCATTTTATAATATGCTGATGAATTAGTATAGAATATTGAAGTGTGACGGTATTTACGGGGTGTCCTTTTATTGATATAGGGTAATTTTTTGTATGATCGGGGTAAATGTACTACATTTTGGCGAAATTTCTTATTGCTCAGTGGTAAATGATGAGAGAAGCCAGGAAAGACTTTTAGAAATATCAAATCACGATTCCAAAGCCCGCCTCTGGGTGCGGGAGTTTCAAGCTGTGTTGAATACCCGTTGGTGACCTTCAGCTGTGTTCTATCCTTTGGCCGGCTTCATTTCTCTTTGACACATTCCCAATATTTATTCTGAATTTCAAGTTCTGGTATATCTTAGCAACTGGGAGCTATAAACCACATATGCAGGAGCTGCTAGATATGTTGTTACATAGAAATAGTAATTTCACAATCGGGAATCATCACTTTTGACGGAAAGTTTTGTTCTCAATCGATCCTCATTTTAAATTTCTATATATAGTCAAGATATGAGACCACCTTCAATGTATCTTTTCCAATTCTGAAGGGTATATTGCGTTCAACACAATCACCAGTTATTTTATTTATTTTGTGAGAGGACATCATTTTTATAGCGGAAAGTGAAGTTTAAGAGTAATGCTACCCTATTTTCATTCTCCACAAGAAGCTCCTGTATAAAGTCAGTTTATTATGATGAATGCTAACAGCTTGTACAGTTGTAGTTCATTGGTTTATCTAATTAGGAAATATTTTTCTTTTTAAGTTTTGAGGGGTTCTTAAAAGGGAAAGATTTTCACAGACCATTCATTTATCACATTTTATTTTATATAATGATTCTATTGATCAATGTTCCTCTGCTTATACATATCTTATGAACTATATATGCTGCAGAAAAGAGAAAACATTTTAACATTAAAAAATACAAAATAGAGAGGGCAATTTAGTGTCGAAAATAGAAAAATATACAGAACAACGGAAATGTGTATAAAAGATAATGTAACGTGTAACCGGGCAATCAATGAACATGTTCTTGGATTAATTTGCACTTCTCATAAGTGCAAATTGGAACCACACTTTTTTTTGTCGTAGAATCATCAAATTTGGCAATAATGTACCTCTGGGGATAAATAACACAATACAAAAAAAAAATTGGTGTGGCTCGCCCGGTTCGGCAACTGGAGTGAAAATAGTGACAAAATCCTGTAGGATATTTTTTTCTCCCATAGGATTTTTAAAAATCCTACAGGATTTTGAGAAATCCTATAGGATAAAGTCATAATCCCATAGGATATTTTTTATATCCTACAGGATATTTAAATCCTAAGGGATTTATAATCCCTTAGGAGAATAAAAATATCCTATAGGATATAGTTTCGCCCTTAGGATTAAAAAAATCCCTTAGGAAAAATAAAAGCATTTCCTATAGGATATTTTTTATCCTACAGGATATTAGTCTAATAAAATAATCCCATGGGATTAAAAATATCCGATAGGATTAATAAATATCCTAAGGGATTTCATAACAGAAAAAATATCCTGTGGGATAAAAAAGAATCCTAAGGGTAATAAATAAATCCTAAGGGTAATAAATAAATCCTAAGGGAGATTAAAAATCCTAAGGGAGATTAAAAATCCTATGGGAGATCAAAGCAACTCATAAGAGAGAAAAAAATCCTATGGGAGAAAGAAATATCCTATAGGAGAAATAAATATCCTATAGGAGAAACAAATATCCTATGGGAGAATGAAATATCTTAGAGAAAAATCTATTTGTGAACTCAACCAAAGAACAGAGAATAGTTTTTGTAGTAGGTAAGGATATTATTTTATTGGAGCAGACCAAATATTCCCAGATATTATTGTTTAAGAATTGTTAATTTTTCTACCAATGACACAAATTACCGATAAGTGTACTTCAAACATGGAGCTTGCATTGAGTTACTGCTACTGGTCCGTTTGTTATTTTATGTTTATTATTGCCATTTGCGTAGTTTCTTCTGTTACCTATTTCTACATTTGACTCTGGCTTCTTTTAAATCGAGTTTTCTCTTGTTTAATGCATTGTGGTTGTTTATTCCTCATTTGCTAAAGGAATAGGGGCCGGTTGAGATATCAAAAGTCATGAGTATACATCCATCGCCTGTTTCAAAGCAGAAACCTTTATCCTTTGGTAATCTCATGTGCTTTTTTTCAATTTAAGTTCAAAAGTGCATTTTAGTGTTTAGTGTAGCAACCATTTCTCTGAACTATTATTCATTATTGTTTAGTGACCAAAAGAGGCCCGCCTCTATGTGCGGAATTTTCTTTCTGCATAGAGGACTCATCATTTTGAACTCATCAGGGTTCCTGTACTCAACCGACTTGTTGGGTACTGAGACATGACTGTGACACCATCTGAACAAAAACTGTGAATAAAATCAGAAGCAATTTTAAAACAACACATGGTGTTGGGGCTAAGAATACCACCAGCTTTTCATTGAAAGTAATGACAAGACAGAAACATGCGTCCAACGGGTATATCCAATACACTACAATTACTTAAACAACTTTGAAAATCGTACATAAGTGTTTTTTATTTTTTATTTAGTATAGCTTGCTTTCCGTGAAGATATTTTTATTGTGGAGATGCCTGGATAGATTTGCCAGTAACCATACTTCTTCTATTGTGTCCTCAATATGCATATAGTATTTGCAACTGAACATTTACATTAACTTTCACCAATAAATTCTTCAACAAAATTTGATAATAACTGAAATTTTATGGAACTAAACACTAGATGTAACTAAAGACAGTATTGTTCACCTAGGTCTATGTGCATCTCTGACAACAGACACATCAACACGTTACGCTAGAATATCACGGTACGTCTAAACACTGCTAAGGACTCCTTAGTGCACTAAGGACTATACAATGCCACTAAGGACTAGAAGGAGTGCTGTTGTGTGTATTATTTTTACATATTATGTTAGAGATTGATATTTCATGCATAAATTTCAAATTTTATAGAAAAATAATCATAAATAAACAAGATATTCAACATTATTTAGGCACGTGCCCGTTTTTCTTTGATATGCCGAAAATCAATGAACCGTTTGACACGTGCCAAATGACAAAACAATTCATTAAACAATCATAATCTTTTTATTTTAGGTAATAAACAATTGTATCTAAAAATATGTATGCTTAATATTTATAATTAAATGTATTGTTCTTATGAAAAATGATTACAGAACAAATAATTTTGTTTTTGTTTTACTTCTTTCCCGACAAAGTTATTTGCCACAGGTGCACGACTTTGATGTGCGCCTACTAAATGACTAATAAGTTAGAGTGTGGTCAGCTTGTTATGTAAGAGATATGAAGACAAAATAAATATATATATTGATAAGTGTTTTGTTTTTATTTTAATTTCGACAAAGATGCGTGTATATATACAAATGGTTTCACTAAAACAATACGATGGAATTGAGAGAGAGAAAATTATGTGTCGTTCTTGGGGTTTATCCAAACCACTAGTTTTCAACCAGCTTGATATTTGTTTACAAAGGCTCCATACGGCACTTATTTGTTTGTATATTTCGACATTTTATTATTCTTCTAAAAGTAAAAGAAGTTAAATAAATCATTTCCCGATTTTAAGTCAGATTAAGTTTCATTTTCAAATATATAAAAGAGACAAATGTTTTAAAAATGTTCCACAGTTTTTAGTACAGTATTCACGAATTTTTTTTCAGTATGTGTAAATTTAGAGCTAAAGATATAATTCTGACAGAGAAAGAGAATGCTTCGTATGAATGCCTTGAAAATATGCCTTTACCACATGATGTGTAAATAATTATTTTTTGTAATGCAATATAATCAGAATATTTAAACCTAAATATATCACGCGAAAAAAAGAAAAAGCCGACAGAAATATTTTCAACTATAATTTCTTTAAATCTACTTTTCTTAAAGAAGAACAAGTATCACAGGCACTTGTCTCAGAAAAGGATAAAGGAATTTTTTTTCTGAGACAAATGTCTGTGGCAAGTATGTCAGGAGGAAATCCGATTTGTATTGTTTTTAACAAATTCTCTGCTTAACATATCGTACGAAATAATTTATGAAATAATGACTATGTGCTATGCGCTTTACTCACTGTTGAAGGCCCGAAATATATTACTCAAACGGGTCATATATGAACTTAGTGTGTTGCATGTAGTAAAAATGCATTATCTTATTGGTTTCGTTTTGTCCAGTTATACATTTCTTAAAATGTCTTCATATATGAAAATAAATTTTGAACAGTGCACCATAAGAAACAAACTAAAGTGTTCCAGCTCCAAACCAGTCTATTGTTTAAACGCATGTTCGTCGTCGCCTGTCACCACATTAAAGCACGTTTGCAAGAAAAAATAAACAGAATAGAGATACGGGTACAAAACACATTATAGATAATGTGTCCGACCACCTGAAAAATAAAATTGGTTCAAGAGACAAAGAACGCTACGAAATATTAGATTAATTTTTCGGTACTACCGGGCTTATCACAGCCCAATAACAAGATGAATTTAATGAAAACGCAACAAGCATCTGCCGGTTATCCAAACTTCAACACGTACTTTAAAAAAAATATATATAAATGTGAATTAAATATCTATAAAAATTTGTATTTCAGTCACTTATTAATATGAACATCAAATAAAAATCCGACTTTAGATATATTTCTCTGGTGACAAATTTATTATCTACAAGAAATATACACTTGAGAAAATACTTCTTCATTCAGATTTTTTTGTTAATAAAATTTCAACAACAATTCATTTATTAGTATCCAACTTTACCAAAAGGATTCCCGTGTAATCAATTAATATGTAATTTGACACGTGTCAAACGGTTCATGGATTTTCGGCATATCAAAGAAAAACAGGCACGTGTCTAAATAATGTTGAATATCTCCTTAATTTATTATTATTTTTCTATAAAATTTGAAATTTATGCATTAAATATCAATTTCTACCGTAATATGAAAAGAAATTGCATGTAACAGCTCTCCATCTAGTTCTTAGTGGCATGTTATCAGTCCTTAGCGCTAAGGACTCCTTAGCAGTGTTTCGACACACCCAGAATATCATTCGTAACTAAAACTAATATTTTCGTGTGCATGGCTTTGATGGGCGCCAACTCTTAAATTAGAATATGGTGAGCTTGTTAAAATGTTTATACATGTATTAAAAAGTTTTATCAAGAAAATGTAATAGAAATGTCGACAATAACAAACTGAGATATTCTATGCTGAAAATATAGATATAAATATAATAAGTGGTATGAGTGCTAATATTACAGTTGATTTGGCAATGGAGAAAAATGTTCGTATCCATCAAAAATTTTAAAACTTTACACACTCTGTGTTCTCTTTGATTTTTTTTTTTTTATAAAAACCTATCTCCATTTCCAAGTTGTGGTCCCTTACGCGGAATTTTGTTGAAATTTGAAGACTATTAAAAATTTAATAGGTCAAAGAATAGCCTTCAACATTTGAGGCTTTTTATAGCCAAGGCTGCGTTTAGTTTAAACATATTTTATTTAAAAATTGAATAGGTCAAAGAACAGCCTTCAACATCGATCTTTGGAAATTAGAAAATTTGCAATTAGAGGCCGCAAGAATAGTAACAGGTCTACTAATATTTACAAAACCTGAAACTTTATATTCTGAGGTTGCCTGGGAATCTCTTTTTGAAAGAATAAGGATGTAGTCGTAATTGCGTGTCGATATCTTGTCAATCGTACTGTTGTTTTATTCGACTAACTAACTTTATACGGAAAATTTTTGCATTTTTTTTAAATTACCATGGTCTGTTGTTTTTAAACTGTTAATATTGGAATTAAGTAAAGAGTCAAAGTTGAAATCATGAATAAGTGTTCCGTGAAAATTGTTTTCGAAAATATAATTTGTTCATAATTCTTTAAAGTAATAAACTTTTTTCAAATAAATTCTGATCTTCCCTCATCTGATCACCAGCATGGCTTAAGGTATTACTTCCAAAGGTATTGTAAGGGGTGTGAGGTGACACTTCCAGGTATTCAAGCGATTTCCTGTCGGACTTGCAAGTTCATGCATCGTTTCACTTCTGCAGGTAATATTCAGTGTACACGGCCGATAACTATAACTTTCCATTTTGAACTATCAGATGTATAATATACAACTCTGTCTTACTTGTCATAACTAAACTCATACGCTTGTTTATAAATAACATTTCTGGTGTAAAATAAAAATATAAATAATACCCAAAAAATAGGTTTGAAGAAATTACAATCTATTTAAATATTTTTTCCAAGGTTGACTTTGGGAAAATGTAATATATACTCGATGTCAATAGTGAAGGACAGATTGGAACATACCAGAAATATTGATTTAAAAAAATGTACGCACTTGTCGATGATTCGTCTATACGACTGGGTAGAAAGTTACGGAACTATAGCGCAATTTAAAATATATACATGTATACATTAAACATAAGAAAAAAACATATATTTTTAATAAATTGGGGTAAAAGTTTTGTAAATAGACTAGTCCACGTATGCCAACAGTATGTAATCATCGAATGTCGATAGACTATTGTATACCAAAAGAAGAAGACGAAGAAGAAGAAGAAGAGAACCAATTTGATTTAGATACAGGTCGATGTTTAACTTGCTTTGGTTCATCGAAGTTGTGGACATAGTAAAATCACAGATTTATATTGACGTTACGCACGGTATTGGTGCCACTTAGCGTTACACGACGTTCCTAATAAAACAACGATTTTGACGTTGTTCCAAAAAATGTACGCACTTGTCGACGATTCGTTTATACGACTGGGTAGAAAGTTACGGAACAAGACTGAAAAATACGGAACAAGACGGAACAAGACTGAAAGTTATGGAACAAGACGGAACAAGACTGAAAAAGTTTCAAACGTTGACCTTATATTTTACTCATGTGAAAATGCCGCTTAAAGTACAGAGAATTTCGATGTTGCTTCTTTATATGTTTTTATTTTTTTCAAGCGGGTGCAAATGCAAAATTCCATTTAATTAAAATAATTTTTAATATTTGAAAAGAATTGTCTGCCCCGTCTGCAACAGTAACACAAAATAACAATTTGATGTCTTGTAAAATGATTTAAATATATAAAAAAGATGTGGTATGATTGCCAATGAGACCACATTTCACAAGAGACCAAATTGTCACAAAAATAAACAACTATAGGTCACTGTACGGCCTTCAACAATGAGCAAAGTCCATACCGCATAGTCTGTTTTACAAGGCCCCGAAATGACAATGTAAAACAATTCAGTCGAGAAAACTAACTGCCTCATTCATGTTACAAAATGAACGAAAAAGTCTGTTTTGTATATTTTTTTACTTCGAAATGTTTTAAAACTTTCAAATGTGAGGCTCTTATTTTATCAACACTTTAATTCTTGGACTATTATACTAACGTTAATATAATAGTCCCAGAATTTTATTTTTTATTTTTCTTAAACAGTGACTTATATATTGTAGGCAAAAAATTAAGAAAATTCAGGGTACCGTTTCACAAAGCCTTCGTAAGTCTACGTGTCATCGTAAATAAATCGTAGGATTTACAGCCGTTTCACAAAGCCGTCGTAAGTTAAGATGATCGTAAATAAAGCGTAAATCCTGTCGTAACTTACTACAGCTATACCCAGTCGTAACTCCATCGTAGTTTTTCTACGAAAATAAATTAATCCATCTAACATATATGGCTGCAGCGTTCTTTATTCTTTGTCAAGATGCCTCAAATGTTAGAAGACGAAGAAGAATCTTCAATATTATAGAACTACACTTGAAGTCTTTCGATCTTCGTTTGATTATTTGTATATTCAAGCAACTAACTTAATGCAAATCTAAGGTATTAATCATTGTTTACTAATCTTATTTCCTACCGGCGTACGTCTTCAAAATTTAATAAATAGGCTTTCTATCACGTCCGCGTTCTGAAATCTATTTATAATTATATCACTACAGGCACAGTGGTAATCGATAAAACGTTTAAAGAAGGATGTTTTATTCCCGTTTTTAAAGTTATGTGTACAATATAAATCTGAAATCAGTGTTTCACAGTCAAACCAGATAATAATTATTTTTTTTGTAATTTCGGCCAAAAAAGAAATGTATTTTAATAAGAATATCGAAATAAATATCTGACTGTAATTAGTTTCGTGGTTAATGGAACTTATTGCAACTATTTAGATATATATGCCTTTCGAGTGACTATTTTTGAATCGAATTTAATGTAGATCACATATACCAAAACTAATAGGGGTAAGCTGCAGATCAATAAGACTTTGTGTAGATGCGACATGTCTTCAAAAATTAATACAGTAGAAACAAATTTGGAAGCGGGAGGGGAAGTTAAAGATTGAAAAGTGAAGCATTTTTTTCTGTTTACTTTAAAAAATTTTTAGGGACATCGCCACATGCACCTGTTTCTATCAATGGGAAGGTCGACTATCAATATGTAATATATATATGGATTGTCGACCTTCCTATTGATAGATCGAAACAAGTGCCTGTGCACATCTCTCCTCGGTCCTTCTTCTTTTAGGCATATTATTTAGGGAAAGAAAGACAATTATTCTATACATTAGCCGTTTTAGCTATACAAAACTGTTGGAAATGTAGGTTACACGTTAATAAGACAGCAACCAAATGACAAAGACAAACTAAGGACATCCAGAAGGCAACATAGTATAGTATAGTTTTCAACAATATATATGTTCCAGACCATATGAGTATTTGTACCGTACGCGTACTTTTTCAAAATACGCGGCATACGTCGGACTGTTCGCGTACGGTCCGTCAGATTTTAAAATGTTGGTCAAGTTTTAATACAAATAAATATATAATTACAGATCAACATGACATAAATCTCGAATTGATATATAAAGAGTTCAATTGTAATTGGAATAAAAACTTATTGTTTTGACTATTTTAATAGGTCGCGTTAATTTAATCTGGTAAGCTTCTGTATTTAGCATGAAATTCAATATTACTCACTGAATTGAAGCCGACAAAATGTGGGTGAAAAGTTTTTAAAATATTTAGGATTTTTTTTTCTAGATAAAACGTCAAAACAGCTGTTTCCTTTTGAGACAACAGATCAATTTCTAGTTTTAATATAAAAATAAAATTTGATAGAACGATACAAAAAAAAATAACATTCAATCGCAATTCTCCAAATAATGTAACAATTTTGGAAAAAAAGGAAGAAGCCTAAATGTAAAAAAAGTTATCAATTTAAAATTACCAATTTTAACTACATAAACGCGTATTTCCCGCTTTACGTTACACTACAAGAAACTTTCCTAGGAGCCGTGGATTGCGAAATATCGTCTGTATATTTCCAAAATATTTACGTTAATTGATGGCGTCGTGTGTTAAAACATTTATTGGCCAATCAAATCGGTATATATTATTTAATATTCACGGTTGGGAACCCCTTTAACCCGAACTCCTGCGTCGTAAAAATTACATGCTTTGCATATTCTTTAGCTTTTATATACTTAGTAGGCAACCCTTTTTTGGTTGGTTGTAGCATAATATTCTCATGCACCGACTTTTATAAGAGACCATTAAAACTCTACTTGTGGATACTCTTATAGTATTAAGCATCCTATCTCATTAATAGGCGCTTGAATACCAGATATTTATTTGAAATAACTCAAGATATATGAGGTTGTGAATGAGGTTTACAGAATAGAGAATAATGCTCTCCCCCCCCCCCCCCCCCCCCCCCCCCCAAAAAAAAAAGAGAAAAAAGAGAGAGAATATAAAGTAAAGTTGACAAAATAACTAAACTCTGCGTTTTCTGCTTACCAAATTAAATATTGATATACGTATATCATTTGGAATGAAATGTTGAACTGGTCCTTTTCAGAACTGGTTCAATGATTTTAGCCATGCACATTATGTTCATTAATAAGCATCGGTATTTTCGTCCACTATTGCAGACTTAAGTTAACCTAACATCCTTCTCCTACATTGTGTCATTAATAGTTACAACAAGTTATATATATATATAGCACGCCTTTTACGAATTACCTTATGATTAAATATGTTAATGAGTAAGGCGTGTCTATATATGATTTGTAACATTAATGGGCTACAGGGTTAGGGTCCATGCCCGTAGCCAGGAATTTTTAAGGGGGGGGGGGGGGGGGGTTCGTTGGACTCACAAACTCGACTTTAACAGTCACAATTCGAACAGAACATTGACTTTAACAGTGCTTATTTGTTTTCAAGGGGGGTCGTCCGATCCCCCCGAACCCCCTCCCCCTGGCTACGGGTATGGGGTTTAACCTTTAACACATGTTAAAGGTTAAACCCTAACCAATTAAACATTTCTGCATTTTTAGATACGTCAATCAAATAGTGGCTTGATACTTTAACTGATTTCAGAAAATTAATGTTAGTTGGATTTGTTTGTACGATTCTAAAAGGTACGTTTAAAATTCAAAGAATTGTTGCCGTTTGATTCTTACTCGATAGTCATTTATTTTTTCCTCCCAAAAATTCTTGAAAAAGGGTGTGTGGAGAGAAAAAAAAGGAGGGGAAAAAGGGGGGGGGGGTAATGCAAAAATTTATTCTATGATTATTTGCCATCAAAACATAAAAAAAGACTTGTAGTTTAAAAGGACGTTGTGATAAAAAGGAAACATATCCCTAATACCAATTATAAAGGTAAATCAAAATGTTCTTTCGTTCCCCAAAACTGGGGAAGATCGGTTAATTGATTGCGTGTCGAATTCATGTAACGTAGGTCCAGGGACAAATGTTTGAAGCTTGTCCAATACACGAAAATAGAACTTTATGTGGGGCCCGGGGAGGGGGGGGGGTATGTTTCCTATTCTTCTAAAAAGATATTCTTATCCCAGATTTTATACAGTTTTTTTTATTCTGGTCAAGCAGATTACAAAAAATAAATTCTGAATCCAGATTTTCCCCATACCTTATAGTGTTAAATATTGGGAACACATTTTTGAAAGCGTTGAAAAACTAAATAAGATTGATCGCGCTTTTTGCGAAAACAAATTTCCGACTGAGACAAAAAAAAACATAGCCCCCATGAAGTTCAAATGGTTGCTCCCTAATTACTACCCCAAGGAGGCGGAGCTAGACTGTGCATTAACAAATTTTGAGATGGTAGTTAATGCACTGGTTTAAGCTCCTCCCATTCTTTGCTTTTCAAACGAGAAGTTCTCTACGGCGGGATTGGAGAGTGAAATAACTAAAAAAATCATTCAGTTAATGCACTCTGCTAAAAATAACCGAGTTAAGTCACCAGAAGATGAAAGGAAAATTTACCATCCATGTTACAATGAAATTTCGTGAAAGAGTTCCGACAACAATAACCATTGACAACAAAAAGCTCTGTACAGCTGGGAAAAAAAACATACAACTAGTCATACAATCAAAGAGCAAAAAACAGAAACAGTTGAAGAGCTATCAGACCAAATAGAACCGAATAAATAGCCAAATCATGCAGACGAAGATCAACTTTGTCTAATGGAGTTGAAACCTTAGTTTCTTTATAATTTCAAAATTTATGGATAATTTTAAGGGAGTTGCAGAATACAAACGTCTCTTTCGCCGGAATGATTCCTACGTCCTCAGTTTCATATTTGAGAGATCCATAATTCATTCCAATTTAACAAAAACAACAAATAAAAAACAATATATTTTTTATATAGGTCTGGAAGACGAATGCTCGAAGACGGATGACATTGTTTTTGATTTTTTGGGGGTTGGGGAAAACCTATTTTTCTCTCACCACGAATAAAAGTTAAAAAAAATTAAAATCCTCCAAAACGATTATATTGATAAGCATTTTTTTTCTATATTGGGCTATCAATAATAAATCTAACCTGTTCTGGTGATAAAATTTTTACTTTGTCAGATTCCAGATAACTCTTAATGTCGGATAACTAATAATGCTGTATATGTTATAAAACTTTATGCTCAGCGCTAGCTTCTCATTACTATTTCCTCATATATTACAAACTAGATAAGATCAAATATAACTAATTTCATCTAATCTACTGCTTAAATTGTTATCCCATATATCCCAAAATTATTACAAATAAGCTAAGTTACAATATTTATATTTTTCTGTGTTTCGTTTCAATCAGACATTTAACAAAATTGATAAATGGTTTCATTTGTGTAGTGCAAATTCTAAAGAGGCACATAATTTAAAGTATAAGCATATTTTAATGCTGAAAAGATAAGAATGGCTAAAAGAATTACAGAACAAAGAAAGAAATGCAACCCCCCCCCCCCCCTCGTTGCCCCTAATCTAGACCCTCACTGTGTCGGATAGTTTCGTTGAATATATTTGACTGTTTTTGTCTCCAAAAAGAATATTGGTACAAAGTGTTGTTAATATATGTATTTTAAATTACTGACGAGGTGAACACAAAGAAAAATATTGCTTGACTCACGGCAAAGTTTGCTATGTATTCTAACCAAATTAAAATCGTAAAAAAAATTCATTTGTGTTTAACCCATTCAATAATGAAAAAGAACCTCACTAAAAATATAGCCAAATAAACAATTAAACTTCAGACATTTCTGCATCTTATGGTATCTATTTTATAAAAATCCCTCATAGACTTACTTTGTAATATTTTTTTGAAAAATACCGATTTTAGTTGAAATGATCGGACAATTTTTGAGTGGGAACTCACTTTTGTCCTATGACTGTAAGCGTCATATATCTTGAATTAATATTGAAAACGGACTAAAATTCTTTAGTTGTATTAATTTTGATATAAAACTATCTCCATAATTCGCCTTCCATAATAATTATTTTTAAAAATGTTCATTTGGCATGCCATACTCGATAAAAGTGCGGACGTGAAAGAAAGCACTCTTCTCGGTTTACGATACACTTACGATGATACACACGACGTAACTTGCGATCAACTTAGTAGTTCTTTACGATGCCTTTGTGAAACACATGTAACGGGAACGTAGAACCACACGTAAACCGATCGAAAACTGATACGATCATCGTAAGTTAAGAAGGCTTTGTGAAACGGTGGCCAGGTTATCAAGGAATTTTCACATTTTGTACATAAATCAGGCCGTTAGTTTTCTCGTTTGAATTGTTTTTACATTTATCATTTCGGGTCTTTTATAAATGACTACAAGGTTAGGGTTTTGCTCATTGTTGATTGCATATAGAAATAAGATTGTTATGTATGCCACTGGACGAACACTAATTGTGAATATTTTGATGGGAAACTATTGAGTATCAAAGTTCCAAATTAATTTCGGGATTTATTTTCTTTCTCGATATTCAATAACAGAAAAAAAAAATTGCTTGTCCGCTAAATAGGGATTTTCTTGTTAAACATCGTTAAAAAGATGTGTGTCTAAGGTGAACGCCACAAGAACCCTGTAATACTAGTACGAGAGTATAGCATGTTAACATTCCTTCTTAATGATATGGTTGTTTTGGAAATCTTTTCTTACAACTCATGTCGGCGCTAACATGTCCTTTAGTAGTTATTTTTTTTTCCAAAAGTCCAATTTCACGTTTCCGCATTTTCGTGCATTACTTTTCCGAAATAAGTAGCGGCGTTTTTACGTTTCCGCAAATTGATATTACTTTTCCAGAAAAAAAAATTACTATTCCGGAAAAAAATTAATTAAGGTATACCTGTTGATTGAATAATAAAAAATAAATATTTATTAAGTTAAAGGTCATCATAACAAAGTCTTCAGTAGTACATATACATTCACCGTTTACTAGTTTTGTATTTTGGTCAAGAAAGAAGTCCATCTTTTCCTTTTCATATTTCTGAACGTTGTTTTTTTAAAGTTAGAGTTATCATCTTTATGCAAAATTGAATGATTTCGTATACTAGTAGTATTACGTTTTCTGTGTCTCTTAGATTTATTAAGAATACATTTTCGCATGCTTAAACATGATAAAGAAAGCACGTCAACTGTTGGACTCGTGAAAATATTTTTCAACTTTTTAAAGCTTCATCTGAGTGATCGAAATTGTCGAAAGATTCTTATGACAATTTTAATAAAAAGTGATGCAAGTACAAGGGACCAGACGATATGATATAATTGGTACTAGGGAATGAATTATAGAAGTAAACTATTTCAAAATAAATAATTCAATATTTTATATTAATAACATCTTTAAGAATTACAAAATTTAATGTTTTATCGACACATGCCACGTTCAATATTGATTGCAATCTGTGTAATCGATTGAAATTCATGATCATTCAACCATGGACTGCTAATCACGCACGTGTGTACAAACAGTTTGACTATGAATATGTTTTTTCGGCGACTGTTTTTTCGTCATGTGTTTGGTATTTCAATTGGTTTATAAAACAAATTATGGATATCAATAGGTCAATCGGGAAAAAAAATATTCCATTTATCATAAAAAGCTTCACAAGTTCCAAGAAATGGTTTGACACGAAATAAAGATATGTATCTGCTTTTAAGCTATTCTATAAAATATATATATTATAACGTTACTTAAAACTGCGAAAAAAACCTGAACCATTTGTCGATAAAAAACAAACGAACGAAATTGTAAAAAATATATATTATCTTTAATTTTTTTTAGTATATTTATTCTAGTTTATAAATCAAAGGTTGATCACCAGCAGTATGTGTGCCTTACTAGTTTATAATGTCGTGGACTGTGATGTATGCTGCCACCTTCGAGACGTATTTGCTAACGGTTCATTAAAAAAGAGGGCCAGGATGGGGTCGATGAATAGTGAATAATGGGTTAAAAGTGCCGAATAAAGGAAAATAAATAATGACTACAGAAATATAGAGAAAAAGATAAGGAATAGAGAATGACGAAGTGCTTATATATTTAAAGAACACAGAAAAAGACTAAACAATTATAGAATTAAGGACCCCCGTACAGGTCCTCATACAATTGACACATCTTATTTTCACACCTAGCAGTTTCTTGGTATATACACATAGTGGTCAGCGTACATCTGCAATGTTCAATTAGGTGTGAAATTTTAATCTGGTAATTGAGATTAAATATAAAAGATGAATATAATGATTATTTCATTATAGTGTCGCACATTGGTCTTACAGTTAAAACAAAGATCGATAGCCAGCCTTCATAAAATTACGAGACACTAAATTTACAATAAAATTAATTAAAATATATACAATTATGAATTAGTTACAACAAGGATTTGTATAGTTACACACACATCTTTATCAATGAAATCCAGGATTTGTTTAGTAAATCTTTGATGAAATTAAAATAATATCTACATTTGATATAAGCAGAGACATATAATACATATGTATTATATGTCCCTGATATAAGTAACAAAATAAACGAATAAAATCTTTATTAAAATGCTAATATTCTGATGATGGATAATTATTATAATAAAATTGTCAATTGAAATTATCTTTGCAAAAGAAAATAAAGGTAAATAAACTTGGGATTTTATTTGAAACACATCACAGTAACCTTTATGTAAGAAACAAATATGCACAAAGAAAGACAAAAATAATACTGAAGATATATTGTTTGTAAATCATAATTTCATAAAAACTTTTTTCTTCTAATAAAAAACTATTTATTGTACGAGCTAAAAACTTTTGTTTGTATTTACAGTTCATATGAGCAATACATCTTTTCTCTGTGTTCATTCTGTCAAAGTTAATATGTTCACGTGATGTTTTAAAAAGTTCATATCGGAAGTCTGTTTATAAAAGACAGACCATTAAAACATGTATTTCGTTTTCCACACAGTTCGAACTACAAAATTTACAACGTCTATCATTAAATGGTATCTGCGGTATGGAATATCGTTCCGTCTTAACGGCTAGCAAAGTTATGATTTCGCAGAAAAAAATATGAAGATGTTAAATAAAATTATTTAAACCTTTCTCACAGACTTTTTCCCAACGTGTACACTTTGATTACATTTTTGTGACTTTCGTCCTACTTATAAAAACATGTGCGACTTTTCCCTCAGCATACATGTAAATCATGGGATTCGTAGAAATACTACAAAGGACCTCCTTAGTGCACTAAGAACAAAATTGTACACTTATGACCTGATGGAAAGATACTATCACAACGGATATGGCATCTAGAAAAAGACTTTGTAAAAAATCATAAAATCAAATTTTATAATTATGTCATTTTTAATTAGAAAGTTATCTAATATTTTCTCGACACGTGCTTCAATCGGTTGATTGCCACCTTTAGTGTAATCAGTAGAAATTCATGTTCGCTCAACCCTGTCCCGTTTATATTCCGCTTGTATATACCGATTTTAACATGTATATGGTATTTCAAATTGTTCTCTTGGTTTTTTTCGTTTGTTTGTTTCTGCCATGTTTATTCTGTCTGGTAATTTTTTTACTTCTAAGGTAATAGCGTCTTCTCAAATATTTTCAGTTTTTGGAAATGTTTATCCTTTTTTTTATTTTATTTTAAAAATACAAATAATTGTAAACACTTCACGGAAAGGTGAGGTTTAATACTTGGTTGCTTAACGTCCAGTGGCCTATACTTCACTTTTTTTTCTGATGTCAGAAACGATGCCTCACCGCAAGGTTTTTAAAAGGATAGAACACAGGCAAATGCAAAAAGATTCTAATGACTATCTTTGCTGCCTAGGTCTCTATATAATGATTTATGTTTTATGGGATACTAAACTCCTGTTCTACAAAAACAAATATATTCAGTTTAAGTGAGGTTTTAGTCTGATCTAAGTTCTGATGTGATTTACTGAGAATGTTTCACTTATTTATAAGAGGCAGAACCAAACATGTTTATCTTTAACATGTGGTCAGGTTAAATACATATAGGGTTAAACACTTTCCTCGACATGTTTAGGAGAGGAACATATTTAGGGTACGAACTTGTTTACAAATGCATTACGAGTATAGATATATGTAATTTGATGTTCAGGCCCCGGCTAAACACATTTTTAGACTGTAAATATGACTTATTTATTTCTTACAGCTACTTCAATTTCAACGTTTGTGGATAGGTGTTTCATTGACAGCCATACCACATCTCCTTTTGCTTATTTTTGTTGTATATATTTTTTTTTCATTTTCCTTGTCTTTTAAAAAATATTCCATTATAAATTTTATTTGATGCCGAAAATAAGAATACGAAGAGTTATTTGTTAAATGCTATAACTAAGCGAAGTAAAACAACCATTAATAATTGTGTATAAGAGCATCATATATATTTATAAAAAAAAATCAAATACAAGCAGACATACCATTTGTGACACCAATTTCATTTATTTCCAAATCTTAAAGTCTTATATTTCCACAGTTGTCCAGTTCTTTAGCGTCTCTTAATAATGACAGAACGGGCTTTAGAGTCATATGATTAAGTTAACTAAATTACTTAGTTCTCCCATGCACATTGTGAATTATATTTCTTACATCACTGCTTATTACATTATACAATAAAATGGTATTCATCTTCAATTGTTGAATAAAGATGAATTGTTAAAAAGCATTGACATCAGTTTTAAAGTTATCGTTCATAGAAGACAGTTATGATTTATATTCTCTTTTAAAAACGTAATATAGTATTTACCCCTTGGAGTTTTTCTATATTACTTCTGTAATCGAATTTGAAGAACCCCACGGACGCCACATACTCTCATATGTCTCTCAAGGTATAATGATAGTCTGTAAACTCTAGTGTTGTAAATAAGGAAATGAAATCGCAAAAGCTTTGTTTCTCACTTTGTATCTCAAAATTGGCTTCTTTAAATAAACAAAGAAGCTTACATAGCAATTTCCTTAGAAACAAAATAAAACAAAGGCAAAGTAAACACAAAAATTTTGAATTGTGGTTCCATTTTGCAGTCTTTCCCTGAATCGTTTATTCCTTCTATAGTTCATGAGTGGAATAAACCTGATACAAAACATTGCAGTGTCAACTCTATATCTAAATTTGAGAAAGAATTGAAAACAAAAAACAATATCTTTTGGTAGGAAATTAAATATTAATTTTTAACGCAATTGCGATGCTCCGCTTTATTCTAAAACTATGAAATTTTTCCAGCTTATATTACAAATGACCTGTTTTGCAAATGTGTGTCAGATATTGTGGATCGGTACGTCTAAATAACAACACAGGACTTCCTGTACGAATAGGGACATAAAAAGTATACCCAAGGCAAGTTATAGATATAGGAATATGTGGTGTGAGTGTGAGATATAGGAAGATGTGGTATAGATATGCATTCGGCACTTTATTTATTTCAAAAAATATTCGTGTATTGAAAAATTTGTGTAAATTAATTAGAAATATCAATATAGACGTATGTTCTCCAGGTTGATCCCCAATCTCTCATTCTTGTTGCTCGTTTTGTGCAAACTTGTCATGCGCAAAATCTGTATGTTATTATATGTAAAAATATCGTTCCTTGTACCATTAAACTTGGTTTTATAAGAAATAAAGAATCTTGATAGAAAATTTAATTTTTGATCTTATACTTTTTGTTTCAAGTGATAAAATCAATTCAATATTTGAGAAGCTATTTACAAAAAACGTTAAATACACTTTTCGTTTTGATTCAACTTTATAATGAAACTCGTCCTCAATTTCACCTAATTTTACATAAAGTATATATAATAAATAAAATGTTCTCTTTAACTATTTTGCCATCTACCAATTTCAATAGACATTTTTTTAATTGTGTTCAAAGTTCTAAATCTACAAAAGAATAACTATTTTTGAAACATTGAATACCAAAGAAAGCTTCGCAAGTTAAACTGTTTTTTGGCATAATTGTTTTTATTCCCCCTTTTCTGAAACTCCTGATAGAATAGAACATCACAAAACAGCTTACACATGCACATTTGTTTAAAAAAATATTTTTCGCCATTAAAATACTAGTAAACAAAAGAAACGACACAAGGCAATACATTAATCATATAAAATAAAATTAGATACAAAAGCTTTGCTCATTGTGGGAAGCCGTAAGGTGAACTACATGTATAGTTGTTAATTTCTATGTCATTCGTCTCTTTGGCAATCATACCACATCTTCTTTTTTTATATAAATTTGCGTTCATCAGCTTCATGTGGACCTTGGTGGAAAGCAGTCGTTTGAAGTTGTCTCATTCACAATCGAACCACATCTACTTTTTATTCTGTCCAAAACCGGGAATGATAGCTGCAATAGGCAGCGATTAAAAAACAACAGCATAAAGCATCGTAGTGGCCATCTTAGTCTGTTAACTAATTTTCACGTTGGTAGGAATAGGGGGGGGGGGGGGGCTTTACTTTTTCAGCAAGGTTAAGTCGAAAGTCGAGCTGATGAAGTCAAGAGTGGACAATATTTCTGTGCTCAAGTCTACCCTTTGGGTTCGAAAAAAGGGATTAAGAGTAAATATTGATGAGACAACAACCCAACAACACAGACAATCAAGATATTGAAAGTTTTTTTTACAGTCTTTTGGTGTTTTTTTTTTTATTATAGAGAGATCCCTATACACCTTATCAAGCCAAACAAAAACGTTCCATGTATAAATAAAGTAAGGAGCTAATTTCATATTACCTGCCATTAAAAATATCACAAAAGGCACATACATATTTTGTGAAAAGTTTAACCATACCATTTTTATAATATCAATTCGTGGAAATCAAACCAAGTACATGAAATAAAAATCAGTACAAGAAAAATACTTCTCTATTTATTAACGATTTAGTAGATATATAATGAACGTTGAATATGCCTTATATCCAGACCTGTCCAGAGACAAATTCAAGTTCCAAATGTTATACTGAATATGAACCCTGTTCTAGACTGATAGTGTCGAGAAAGATTTGTAACGTGCTAGTTCACAAGGTAACACTCCGCATTTGGACATCATTTAGCCACTCGAGCATACCAGTCTTTTTTTTACAGATATATCATGTAACGGAGGAGAGGTGTAATTAAATTATTAATTCCACTTGCTTAGCGGAGGAACAGCAATTTTAAATGCTGACGTATTTGGATTGACCAGGCCGGGATTTGAACCCACGATTTCCCGCACTAAGTGCAAAAACATAACCAAGAGAAATCTGAAATATAGTATCATACCAAAAAAACTAAAGTGCTATAAATAATCCAATCTAAAAGAACTCTTTCTTTTATTTAAGCCATCAAAATGCATTTAACCAGTTGATATTATTAAAAACTGTACTTGAAAAACGATGGTCGATTTAAGCATAGATTTCGTGCACGGAAGACTTCTGCACATTTGGTACTCTTGCACAATTAGTTGAGGCAGCTCTGTTTTTTATTCAATATATCCTCATTTTGCATTACCATTCCAAGTTCCATGTCCATTCTCTCAGTCGACCTTTTATATTTGCTATGAAAAGCCTACCTATTGTGTTCTCGTTATGAACAAACATGTAATATTTGCCACAGGACGTAAAACAAACAACATTTATTAAACAGACTCATTAATAATTAATATCATGAGAACCATATACGAAGGCAAGATTTGCACAATCCTATAAAGTAATATTTCCATGTATCCGTTTCGATAATTATTGAAACTATAACGACCCTTTTCAGGGTTGCGTTCAATATCGTAGCAGCTACGTAGTGCGACGTAAATTTATGACTATTGAACGAGAAGCTAGCTTAGCTGCTATTAATATCTATGTAGCAGCTAGGCTAGCCACCCGTTCAAAAGTCATAAATCTACATAGCCCTATATAGCCGATAAGATATTGAACACAACCCAAGGTCGTGTTCAATATCGTAGCGGTTACGTAGATGGGTCGAGTTCAATATCGTAGCAGCTACGAAGTGCTACGTAGATTTTGACTATTGAATGTGTAGCTATAGACTAGTTGTTACATAAATATTGATAGCAGCTACGTAGCCGCTACGTAGCTGCTACGATATTGAACCCGACCCTGGGACGCGTTCAATATCATAGCAGCTACGTAGGGCTACGTAGATATTGACTATTGAACGTGTAGCTATAGACTAGTTATTACTTAGATTTTGATAGCAGCTACATAGTCGCTACGTAGCTGCTACGATATTGAACTGATCCCTGGTATCAATATCTATATAACTATATATCTATGTAACAGCTAGGCTAAATACAAAGGTTGAGTTCAATATCGTAGTAGCTACCTAGTGATCAATATCTATGTAGCAACAATTGTTAACGTTTGTAAGATACCAACAAAACTGACGAATCCATCTTAGATGACAAAACGTATCAAAATTTAATCCTATGGGAGAAAAAATAATCCTATAGGACAAAGTTAATCCTAAGGGAAAACAAAATATCTTACAGGACAAAATTTATCCTAAGGGAGAGAAAAAAATCCGGTAGGAGAAAAAAATATCCCATGGGAGAAAAAACATCCCACAGGACAAAATAAATCCCTTAGGAGAAAAAAATATCCTAAGGGACATTAGTTGCTGTCAAAAAGTCTTTCATGATAATCCTATAGGATAAAAAAAATCCTATCGGATTTAACACTTTTTTTGAAAATCCTACAGGATTTTAAATCCCATAGGATATTAATTTAATCCCATAGGAGATAAATTTTCCTATAGGATAAATAAATCCGATAGGATTTATATATCCCATAGGATATTTAAAATATCCTACGGGATTATGACTTTATCCTATAGGATTTCTCAAAATCCTGTAGGATTTTTAAAAATCCTATGGGAGAAAAAAATATCCTACAGGATTTTGTCACTGTTTTCGCTCCAGTTGCCGAACCGGGCGAGCCATATCAAAATTATTTTTGTATTGTGTTATTTATCCCCAGAGGTACATTATTGCCAAATGTGATGATTCTACGACAAAAAAAAGTGTGGTTCCAATTTGCACTTATGAGAAGTGCAAATTAATCCAAGAACATGTTAATGGATCCGTATCTGAATAAATCAGGATATCAAGTGTTCAACTTAATGTTTCATCACAACCAGATGTCCGATTCCAAACAATTAACACATCCTCAAATTGATTCACAACAAAAACTCTATACCGAAAATGCCGCATGACCCTATGTTTTCATGGTTGCAAAAAATGGGGCTATATTTGTACTTTAATGAATGAAATATGAACGCTTCTAATTTGTAAAGGTAAAAAAGTTATGAATTTAATTGAACATGTAGGTTTACATTGAAGTTAATGGGAGATTTTTTACTGAATTTACCTCTAAAGGTACACGTGTTTATGAAAACATTTCGATCTTCTCTGCGTTTATCACGTTGTCATATTTTTTCGAATTGCTCGGGATTTATCATAACATACAAAGTATTAAAATAAAAGTAAATGTCCGGTAAAAATATTGAATAGAAGGATGTTTTCAGCTTATTTTCGGTAGCTGAGGGAAAGTTATGATGATAACAAGACTCAGCTAGTGTTTAGGAAGCGTCAATTGAACGCACGGTCGTGTTTGCGTACCTTAACGAGAACATTGCTATCTAGAACGATAAACATGGGGTTTCGTCAAGAACGAAATCAGTTGGAAAAAGTGAAAAGCCAAATCAATTATGACATATCCTATGTTGTTGGAAAGCATCGGAAACCAAAAGTTCTAATAAGGGAGAACTTATTAAACCCAGATTTATGCTGATTAAATTAAACAAAAACATTCAAGTATAATTTTAGTTTATATTATTTTTTCATTTTAGTTGATGAATGAATACACATATCCGCTTTTTACGTCAATGCAGCTTGAAACTTTCTTTGTTTTGGTCTGATTGTTCGGTATGCTTAAGATTGTTGTCTTATTGGCAAGTGCAGTATAACGCTGTCATTTATTTATTTGATGTTGCAAAATTATTTGTAAATTTATGCAAGTTTAATGTGGTCTCCGTCATTTAACCACCCTATAAACCTGGTCATATGGGATCTAGAAAATTTATAGTTACTGTCCAAATAGTGATACCTAAGCTGCAGTTTATATAAGTTGTGAGAAAATACAAAACTGACAGAACGTTTAAAACGGGACACAAACTTAACGTACACTTTCTCGTCAGTGAATAAACCAAATAAAACAGCTTGCACATATACATAGAACATGTAGAAAGAAACGTATTTAAGGTGAAAAGACATCTGGGGTTGATATAATGTGATTATAACATGCCTAAATATTCAATATTGTGTTGATAAAAAACCCAATACTTTAAGAAGCTTGGTGGTGAAAAACCCAATTCGATATTTGCTTGAGGGGTGAACTGGAATTGATAATGCAATTTAAAAACTTTATCACCCAATTACAGAAAAAAATGGTGGGTAAAAACCCCAATTTGTGAATTCTTATCTGGAGCTCTGCTATACACAGCACAATGCACATAAATCAAAATGCAAGGTGAAGTGCCTCATTCACAATGCAGAAACACACTGTATCATAACAGAATATATATACACAATGTCACTTTGCAATCACTATGCAACATGTATCAGACCGATTTATTCACAATGTCACTTACATATTACCATGCAACATGCATACGGCCCTTTATAACACAATGTCACCAACATATTACTTTGCAACATGCATCAAGCACGTATCACACAAAACGTATGAACACAAAATTACATTTATACAACTCCTATTAACAACGTCCACCAATATATAGTATCATCTTGTTAGTCTGCAACTAACCACAATAACACAATGACACAATTACACTTGCACAATGTTTCAATTCACAAGGAATATACATATAAACACAGCTGAACTCACGAACTAACTATCCTTTTGAGTTCCCTCACAATGAATATTATCCGACTGGTAAGGTTTAACACAGTGCATTTTCACTAATACACTTCCACAATATAACAACTTGCAACACCAGCAAGTAAACACCTTGTATTCTGACTAATACAAATCTATGAAGTATTCACACTTCCACATAGTACAACTTGCAACACCAGCAAGTATACACCTTGTATTCTCATTTATACAATAAGCACTTATATATATCAGATTCACTTTATACATTGTATCACAATCACTATTGCAATATTCACATATAAATCCGAACACTATTTATATATCCTTTGGAATCACTTAATTCACTCTACTTACCAGTTGGGAAATAATCCCTGATGTTATCGCTTCAAGGGTCCACATATAACTAAAAAAGTTTCTCTGTCTTCAGCTGCCTTATATACTACGATATGGAACGGTCCATTATACTTGAAGGGGTGAAAATCAAGACTATACCAAAATTAGGGGTGTTTTAAGTAATAGATGGTGCTCCAACTATGGAGAAACTTATAAACATATAGAAACACAATAAACAGGGAAAGACAACTGGTGTTTCACATCAAAATAAATAAACTATGACCGATTTTCGTTACAATAAAAACAAAATACAGAAAAGTATCATATACCAAGGTCTATTCCTAGGTATAATACCGTGAAATTGTACCCCATTAATATAGATTTGAATTTCACATTCCAAAAAGGTGACATATACCAGCGACTATCTGTGAACTAGTAAAATTTAGAATGGAAATAATGAATATGTCTATTAAGAAACAACAACCCGAACAAATGGCAGAAACAGGCGACGGCCACCAATGGGTTGCCAACGCAGCAATAAAATCATCAGATTGTCTGCAGTTGGCTAATAAATAAAAATAGATACCAGGCTTACCAGTTGTGTTCGCCAGACTCACGTTTTTTTTTTCAAGAAGTCAACGATCAGTGACGCTCGAATAAAAAAAAGGCCAAATATTGACGGTATCATTTTGAAATGCCAAATATTAGAAAAGGTACGTTTTTTATTTAACCTGCTAAAATACGTGGTCTCCAGTTGAAAAAAAAAATCTAAAGCTCAAGTAATGTAACAATTATAAACGTTTAATTTCATTCCTCATTTGACGCCCATAATCTGATAATAATAAAACCCAAAAATAAGGTGGGCTAAAAAGGATAGGATCCTTCAATATGAGCCCCACAACGAATTTAATATTAGACCGTGAAAAAATCGACAGAAAAACATTTCTGCAACTTCATTCATCAAACTTATACTTAACGTAAATTTTGAGTTTTTAAAACACCCGCGTTTTTTACTTTGCTAGTTGGAATACCTCTGATTTTAACATCAGAAGATACCAAATAACCCGAAATTATTATCAGCCAATTGTAGACGCTGTTACAAACGACTTTGGTAGGATAAATGTCACAAATATTTCACAGGTGAAAACCGCGTCATTTTACTTAATATTTCTTGCTATTGGGTAAAACTGTGCACTGGAAAATTTCTTGCTTTTGCGCAATATTGTGCAATTAGATATTTCTTGCTATTGTGCAATACTGTGCAGTTGAAGATTTCTTGCTATTGCACAATACTGTGCAACTGAAGATTTCTTGCTATTTCCCAATACTGTGCAATAGAATATTTCTTGCTATTGCACAAGACTGTGCAATTGAAGATTTTTTGCTATTGCCCAATACTGTGGAATTTTAAATTATAATAAAAAATCTATAAGTTTATGTTCAGATTCAGCATATCAAAGAACCCCATGAATTCAATTTTTGTTAAAATCAAGCTAAGTTTAATTTTGAACCCTTTGGACTTTAATGTGTACCAATTGGAAAATAGGACCAAAAATTAAGAATCTGGATACATGGTTAGATGTGGCATATCAAAGAACCCCAATCATTCATTTTTTTATGAAATCAAACAAAGTTTAATTTTGGCCCCTTTTGGCCCCTTATTCCTGAACTGTTTAGACCACAACTCCCAAAATAAATCCAAACCTGTCTTTTGTGGTCATAAACCTTGTGTTAAAATTTTATAGATTTCTATTTACTTAAACTGAAGTGAGAGTGCAAAATCAAATGTCTTTGGACAACGACCCCAACATGATACCAATATACGACCAAAAAAAACTTTACGATTGTAAACAAATAATGAAGCCTTTATGATATACATTATATATTTTTTATCTTTTGAATAAATTCCAACATTAACTGTTTTCCCTTCCATTCTGTTTAATCTACAGATACAAGTTAAGAAAAAACACATACCATTTTCTTCCTCTGCAGCCTTGCTTGTTGATGGTACTTCTTGGTCTGTACATTTCTTTCCAACACTGGTACTTGCTGATTTAGCTATTGAAATAAGTTTTATTTTTTATTTTTTTTTAACTATAGGACTTCAGTTTGAAAAGAATGATATTGTTTCTTGTTATATATATATATATATATATATATTTGTTGTTGTAATATATATTGTTTCCTTGTTATATTTACATTTTTATTGTATGTACTGTACATATTGTTTCCTTGTTATATATGCATTTGTTGCTCAATATTCATCATTTTTCAATGAATGAAGAAGGACTGTGATAAAACCTCTTTTATTAATTCTACAATGATAATAAATTTCAAAAGGTATTTAGTAGTTTTATTTTAAAAGAGTTATATATTTGCTGAATATTCATAAATTTTCAATGAATGAAGAAGGACTGTGATAAAACTTGTTTTAAAGCATTTTTAATTTTACAAGGATAATAAATTACACAAGGTATATAGTATATAAATGTACAAGTGTATATATATATGTGAAAATGGATAGCAAACAACATGCAGGCATCAAACCAGCTACTTTTATTTTACCATTATATTGTAATGTTATTATTGTCAGTTTAAACAAAATGTACATGTATTGTGAGCATATTTTTATGTATAAATAGATTACAAATATATCAATATGTTTCTGAGTGATGGAATAGTTTATTACAGTGTTTACAGCTGTTTTGATATATCAGACGTAATGGACAAGTATGCCACTACCAATACCATGAATTAAATAAACAAATTAATAAAAAATACTATATATTAATATGTTTTAATAGGAATAAAAAGAACATGCTTGTGATACTTATGGTATATTTGGGTCATTACCAGTCCAATCATAGTAATACGAATTGCATGTGTATTAAGATGAATGTATGCCAATGTGTTAAAGCTCAGCTCATATATCATTGTATATAGTATTTAAAAGTGCTTTTGAATATAATTTATATTATATTATAATGATTAAAGATAAGCACATATTCATAGATCTTATTTGTCATTTACAAGGTTTTGTTTTAAGTTTCAGGGGAGTTGCTATGAATGAATATGATATACTGTTGTAATATTATATTTAAAAAAAAATAAAGGGTACAAGGGGTGCTACTCCTATAAATTTAAGTTGATCATTGTTGATATGCACATCTGCTTAGTATTTTCTTATTATATATTCATGAAATTTTGTTTTGGGTTTGACAGAAATTGCAACAACAAGAACAAGAATACAGATAAATAGAATTAAGAATCTCAAATAAGTCTCTCCATCAATGCTATACATACGTCTTGGTTCAATAACCAAAATTTTTTCTTGTTCTACAGAACTTTCTTGTTCTGTCAATATGTTGACTCCATCTTTATCCAAAAGATGCCCCTGCTCATTAATTAATTTTTGTAGATGCTCTGGATCTACAATGTAAGGATACATATTTTTAAATGTGAGGTGTTTTAGGTGAAACACATTAAAAATCAAAGAGCTGAAAGCTCTGAAGAAAAATGACGCCACTGTCTCTAATATTGGGATAGTTTTTATGCAAGTCTTGATTTTCACATACCGTAATTAGTTTAACAATGCAACATGTCTCGTAAGCATATAATTGATATTCGTATATGTGTGTGTGTGTGAAGTGAAGGTGACAACTGGCTGTTTTTTAAGACAAATGAATAGGTCAAGACTACCTGAATTGTACAAATAAATACTGTAGAAAGGCTTGTATATTTCTCACTGGTACATAGTCTGAATCCGGGTCCGTTCACGCCCACTCATGTTCGCCCCTTTCACTTTCACACCCTACATGTTCGCACCCAATCTTAATTGGTTTTGTGTTTAATAACTCTGTAAGCAAGTGTTTTCTTATTAGTATAATTGTTGTCATTGTCTCAAAATAAAGTGAGACAGCATTTTTTTTGGTGTTGAATAAATCTTAATCATGTTTTAGATAGCGTATTGTTAAAAATTATAATAATTCTTTCTAAATAAAGTGGTATTTGTCAACGTTTTATTTTGTGTTGAATAACTCTTAATCATGTTTTGGTTAGTGTATTGCTATAACTTTGTTTCATTGACTTCTTTAGAAATGAAGTGAGATTCTGACTATGTTTTTTTCTGTGTGTTGAATAGATTTTATCATGTTTTGGTTATAATAGTGGATTGCTATATTTTGGTTCCTATATTTTATTGTTTCATTGTTTCAGATCAAAGGGACCAAGCTGTTAAAAACAATTATCTTTTGTGTTTTTCCTTTAAAATCTTCAATGTTTTACTCATACCAAGCTATAAATACATTCAGTATTTACACCAAAGCAATTTAAAACAACAATCATGATTTTCCAATTATTCAACTTGAATTTGAATTAAAATTGGGCGCGAATGAGTAGAGTGCAAACGGACCTTGGGTGCGAACATGCGAGGTGCGAACGTGTAGGGTGCGAAAGTGTATTGGGCGCGAACAGACCTGATACCACATAGTCTGAACCCCCTTCTCCCACAAAATATTAAGTAAATAATCTTTTTGTTACTGTTATCAAAGGTCTAATGAAACTCAGGTAATTTCAAACATTTGTCAAAGAATTCAAGTCAAACTGGCACCTGTACAAATCAGCACCTGGTTAAATCCACACCTGATATAGTCAATTCATCACCCATGTTAAATATCAATTTTAACAGTATTTTAAGCAAAAAGAGTAAAAATAAGTAAGGAGTTGCCAGAATTTTCTTCAGTATTTAAGCAAAAAGAGTTAAATACTAACTTTCACATTTTTGGGTGTTCATGTACATTTTGTATATATTTATTTTTCTCAACTTAATGACTTTTTTGGTGTATTTTTAATGATATATATATATGAGTAGTCAAAATAATTATTACGTCTGGCAAGGCTTTTTTATTTTATTCTGGGACAACTTTCTATGACCGCAAGGCTATGTTAATTTTTTTCTGGGACGCCTTCCTACGAACTTCGTAGAAGACATCACAGAAAAAAAAAAATAGCCTTGCCAGACGTCATAATTATTTGGACTAATACATGAGATATTGGATATTTTTATGCATTATTTAAACCAGTTGAGAGCATTTTACAGGATTGTTTGTTTAATGCTTTTTAAACTTTACTGAAAAAAGACACCTTAAATTTGCTTATTATTTGGCATGAAAGTTTGATTTATTGAAAGGGACTCATAGTTTTCCATTTTATTTTAATAATTGTCTAATTGTTAAAACAACAGCTTGGGTAAGGGCTTCGTTGTTTACCTTTACCTTTATACACAACAACATAATTTCACTTTGGTTTCGTTGTTTACCTAAATACACAACAACATATTCACTATGTACTTGGTAACAGTTATTAATTAATTGAATAGAAAATATTATAACAAATATTATTGGATGCCGAATTGACGTCAAATAGGTGCCGATTTGACTAGATGCCAATTTAACCAGGTGCCGACTTGACTTGTATGTTTCAATTCCTCTGCGATCGTTTGCGGTATTTTCTTGAGAAAACCCTATTTTCCACCATCAAGGAGAAGAAGAAACTGCTTGAAAATGATTCTGGAACGCTTCATGATTGTTAAAATAAGTTAAATTCACTCAAAAAACAATTTTAAAACTTGCGATGGTTAAACAGGAAGTTTCAAAAGCACGTGTAAAAGAAGAAATTAACCGGTGAGAGTGGAAATCCGTACATAACAGATATCACTATAGTACGACTTTGAAAGCAAAACAGTTCCATCCTTTTGTAAAACAGTCTTTAATATACCTATCACATTAATGTTTGAAGGGTCTTAAGCTTATTAAAACCATAAAAGTCGGTATGAAACACCAAAACGGAATGAACAATAACCGATTACGTTTTGTAGTTTACAAATTTTAAACTGGTTCCCGTCAAACTACAACACTTTGTTCGAGTGTAGTGGAATACAAGCAGAAACCAGTTAGTTTGTAAACTGGTTCCTGGCTGATTACTACACAATGACCTCTCATGCATAATGATAACACAAGCAAATTCCAGTTTGTATAGAAAATAGTAAATACGAAACCAAGCGCGGTAGGCAGAGAAATGTAATGAAGTTCAGGTCGCCAGTAATGGAACAATGACTGCGTCATTTTCCAAAAATTGTTTATTATAACAATAAAAAATGGAATTCAAATATGTCAGAAAAATGTCTATTTTTTCTCGCATACGTAAAATTACATTACATTATGGCAAGTTATTGTGATTGGCTTACATTTACAACAACATCATGTCATTTTAAAATCAACCTTCATTTAATTTCCAATCAAAAATGTAACATTAATGATGAAAATACATGGAGCTACAATGTACTACAGTAAAATGCATACAGTACATATAGTTAAATAAAATAAAAACTCGATAGGAATTGTATTTTCATTATTCTATCAAAGAAATGTTATTATAGGAATTGAATATGGTGAATACATGTAAATTTGTTTTTTCCTGTTACTGACGTTCAGTGGTTATCATTTGTTGATGTTTTTTTTAAGGATTTCTGTTTGTTATATATAGACCGGATCTAGGCCATTGGTTGACCTCTTTGGATTGTTCATTGTTGTTTGGCACAGTCAATTTTTGGGATTTTAATAGCTTTGTGTTTAGTTTAAGCCAAGACTCTGTGTTGAAGACCATAATTAAATCTTTATTTGTTTTTACAAATTGTGACTTAAATGGAGAGTTTGGCCTTCGGGCTAGGGTCGAATTTACTTTTCAGTTAACCCCTAAAAGGGTTCGTTTAATATGGCTGTGTATGGGTTTGAAATTAAAAAAATTTGAAAAAATAAACCAACAAGTTACATGCTACACAATTAGCCCGATCTCCGGACTGGTTTAATTTTATTCAAACTTTCAGTTGGTTTGTTTTTACAAAATCTTATCATTTGCTTTTCATGTTTATGACAATGTTAGTCCGAGATTACTCTGACGTCCGACGGCTGTTTTGCCAGGCAAGCTGGGGCTGTGGGACGTCAGAGTAATCTCGGACTATGACAATGTATGATCTGACAATATCATCTAATCATGTTATTAGACAAACAGTTGGTTAATAATATTTTTCTGGGAGACAGCTTGCTCATTCATTTCATTGTTTAAAAAATTGTCAATATGAAGGTAAATCATTTATATAAACATGATTTTCCTTATTAATACTTACTGTCATGGGAAAAACTCATCATACTATATGTAGATTGAAACCTGTAATTTTGAAATTCATAGTTTAATATGGCCTCTGCTTGCATTGTCTGTTAGTGATGGATACCTTATATATTTAAAGAAATGAATTGACTTCAGTCTACTGTACCGGAGGCAGATGTCAGATGAGAAGAGTGCAGACGACAATGAAACAATTAGAATTCAAACGACGAAAAAATTAATCTATCCTTACATATCAAATGGCACCTCAAATTTATAACAAAAAGGTGAACAAACGATATAAAAAGACGATTTTTATTGCATCTCAAGCAGACGAGAATACTGTTACTTTCATTCAACTATTCAGACATTTGAAAGCCGCCTATAGATAAATATTGGACAAATAGTGAAATGAAATATATAACAGGTTTTCATGTGTCAATACTTGTGTTTATGTGCCTTCATCTAGTACTTTTACTTGTTTATGAACTCAGAATCTACAGAAAAGAAGGTTATTTCAGATAATATGTACAAAATGTGTTGTATAAATGACCCTTGTCTAACGCCCTGTTTGGATGAAGTCAAAAGTGGGGTTCTTGGTACATAAAATTTGAAGTCTACAATAAAGACCTCACTAAATTTGTATCAAAAGCACTTTACAATGTCTAATGTACCTGTTCCATTTCACATAATATCTTTCTTTTCTTCTGTAGGATAGCAAGTGGTTTAAATATAAGCCTGGTGAGACTAAAATTGCATTCAAGTTTTTATTAAAAAGGCAAAAATCTTTGTATCAGACCATACTGTCTGTAAGAAAAGTTAATTGCAAGAGCCTTTTTGTGCTCAGATTTGTTGTATCATGTCACATGAGTATAGAAATGATAAAAAGGACACAATTTTTTATTTCTTATAGCCTCAATATGCATTTTTTAATGTAAATATGTGGCACGGCTTAAATTGACCCTTATTTTTTTCCAGTCTTGCTTGGCTTAAGACCCTTTTAAAGTAATATGATATGCTATTTGTAACTTTTCTTTCTATTTAAAGTACATTCAATACATATGTAAGGATTGTTTATAACCAAAAAGCTTCACAAATTTAAAATTGCTGGAATATATTACATCTTCATGTAAGGCCCCCTTTCATTGAAAAACCTCAATTTTTAGGCCCAGGCTGATATAAATTTGACTTTTGAATAATTATGCTAAGTCTGATAAATCAAATGAGTACTCTATTGCTTTAAGTACATAATAAATGATATATTAGGGCATTTGAAAAGTATTTTTTTGCAACATTTTAATTTTCAAAGCCCAAAATGTTGATAGTTGAAATTTTTCAATTTTAACGTCAAAATTTAACACGCAAAGATGAGTATAGAATTTAACATAGTGTCTATAATATATATCCTATTGTTATGCAACTTTGCAAGCAGTGTTATAATTTATTAAGCTTTGGTCATACCAAGTTTTTTTAAGATTTGTCAACTCTTTCTATCCTATTAGGTCCGAGACCACAATTGTCGTCCCTTGATTTTCGTTGTTCACGAATATAGTCCCTAGTGTTAACAGTGGGTTACTTGCCAATAATTTTTATACCCCTTCCAAATTTATTTCTCCGAGTTTAATGCCTCAAATTGTAAGTAGGGGGGTGAAATTACACTGTAAAAAAATTTGGGTCCAGAATTTTACAGGAAAGTAGTGATTTGGTCCAGCTGAAAAAGGTTAAAAATTAGCACTTCGGAAGCTGTCAAAAGATTTCAAGACACCCTAAACACAAAATTGTCCATATTTTGAGTTAGAGGCGATGAAGTTTTCTATAATTTTGATATAATTTGTCCCAAAAGTAGTACAACACACTGTAAAAGTTTCATTGGGAAAGCGCAGGTGGGATTTTTTTTATTTTCATTTATGTTCTAAAAGAAATGCACTACGAATTAATTGTGTTCTCGGACCTAAGAGGTGAAGTCTGTAAATATAGAATCTGAACTTTGGCAACTTCCCTAAATGATTTGGTGGTGTCACTTTGTCAAATAGCATGAAACTAAAGGATTTAAACTTTTATTTTATAGAATTTCTGCAAAAATGACCAATTTTGGCATTTTATGGTCAAAATAGGCATTTCAAGGCTTTTTCAATATTGATGCATTCATGGCATCCTGACTTTCTATCTGACAGGTTTTCATGTGTCAATACTTGTGTTTATGTGCCTTCATCTAGTACTTTTACTTGTTTATGAACTCAGAATCTACAGAAAAGAAGGTTATTTCAGATAATATGTACAAAATGTGTTGTATAAATGACCCTTGTCTAACGCCCTGTTTGGATGAAGTCAAAAGTGGGGTTCTTGGTACATAAAATTTGAAGTCTACAATAAAGACCTCACTAAATTTGTATCAAAAGCACTTTACAATGTCTAATGTACCTGTTCCATTTCACATAATATCTTTCTTTTCTTCTGTAGGATAGCAAGTGGTTTAAATATAAGCCTGGTGAGACTAAAATTGCATTCAAGTTTTTATTAAAAAGGCAAAAATCTTTGTATCAGACCATACTGTCTGTAAGAAAAGTTAATTGCAAGAGCCTTTTTGTGCTCAGATTTGTTGTATCATGTCACATGAGTATAGAAATGATAAAAAGGACACAATTTTTTATTTCTTATAGCCTCAATATGCATTTTTTAATGTAAATATGTGGCACGGCTTAAATTGACCCTTATTTTTTTCCAGTCTTGCTTGGCTTAAGACCCTTTTAAAGTAATATGATATGCTATTTGTAACTTTTCTTTCTATTTAAAGTACATTCAATACATATGTAAGGATTGTTTATAACCAAAAAGCTTCACAAATTTAAAATTGCTGGAATATATTACATCTTCATGTAAGGCCCCCTTTCATTGAAAAACCTCAATTTTTAGGCCCAGGCTGATATAAATTTGACTTTTGAATAATTATGCTAAGTCTGATAAATCAAATGAGTACTCTATTGCTTTAAGTACATAATAAATGATATATTAGGGCATTTGAAAAGTATTTTTTTGCAACATTTTAATTTTCAAAGCCCAAAATGTTGATAGTTGAAATTTTTCAATTTTAACGTCAAAATTTAACACGCAAAGATGAGTATAGAATTTAACATAGTGTCTATAATATATATCCTATTGTTATGCAACTTTGCAAGCAGTGTTATAATTTATTAAGCTTTGGTCATACCAAGTTTTTTTAAGATTTGTCAACTCTTTCTATCCTATTAGGTCCGAGACCACAATTGTCGTCCCTTGATTTTCGTTGTTCACGAATATAGTCCCTAGTGTTAACAGTGGGTTACTTGCCAATAATTTTTATACCCCTTCCAAATTTATTTCTCCGAGTTTAATGCCTCAAATTGTAAGTAGGGGGGTGAAATTACACTGTAAAAAAATTTGGGTCCAGAATTTTACAGGAAAGTAGTGATTTGGTCCAGCTGAAAAAGGTTAAAAATTAGCACTTCGGAAGCTGTCAAAAGATTTCAAGACACCCTAAACACAAAATTGTCCATATTTTGAGTTAGAGGCGATGAAGTTTTCTATAATTTTGATATAATTTGTCCCAAAAGTAGTACAACACACTGTAAAAGTTTCATTGGGAAAGCGCAGGTGGGATTTTTTTTATTTTCATTTATGTTCTAAAAGAAATGCACTACGAATTAATTGTGTTCTCGGACCTAAGAGGTGAAGTCTGTAAATATAGAATCTGAACTTTGGCAACTTCCCTAAATGATTTGGTGGTGTCACTTTGTCAAATAGCATGAAACTAAAGGATTTAAACTTTTATTTTATAGAATTTCTGCAAAAATGACCAATTTTGGCATTTTATGGTCAAAATAGGCATTTCAAGGCTTTTTCAATATTGATGCATTCATGGCATCCTGACTTTCTATCTGACAGGTTTTCATGTGTCAATACTTGTGTTTATGTGCCTTCATCTAGTACTTTTACTTGTTTATGAACTCAGAATCTACAGAAAAGAAGGTTATTTCAGATAATATGTACAAAATGTGTTGTATAAATGACCCTTGTCTAACGCCCTGTTTGGATGAAGTCAAAAGTGGGGTTCTTGGTACATAAAATTTGAAGTCTACAATAAAGACCTCACTAAATTTGTATCAAAAGCACTTTACAATGTCTAATATACCTGTTCCATTTCACATAATATCTTTCTTTTCTTCTGTAGGATAGCAAGTGGTTTAAATATAAGCCTGGTGAGACTAAAATTGCATTCAAGTTTTTATTAAAAAGGCAAAAATCTTTGTATCAGACCATACTGTCTGTAAGAAAAGTTAATTGCAAGAGCCTTTTTGTGCTCAGATTTGTTGTATCATGTCACATGAGTATAGAAATGATAAAAAGGACACAATTTTTTATTTCTTATAGCCTCAATATGCATTTTTTAATGTAAATATGTGGCACGGCTTAAATTGACCCTTATTTTTTTCCAGTCTTGCTTGGCTTAAGACCCTTTTAAAGTAATATGATATGCTATTTGTAACTTTTCTTTCTATTTAAAGTACATTCAATACATATGTAAGGATTGTTTATAACCAAAAAGCTTCACAAATTTAAAATTGCTGGAATATATTACATCTTCATGTAAGGCCCCCTTTCATTGAAAAACCTCAATTTTTAGGCCCAGGCTGATATAAATTTGACTTTTGAATAATTATGCTAAGTCTGATAAATCAAATGAGTACTCTATTGCTTTAAGTACATAATAAATGATATATTAGGGCATTTGAAAAGTATTTTTTTGCAACATTTTAATTTTCAAAGCCCAAAATGTTGATAGTTGAAATTTTTCAATTTTAACGTCAAAATTTAACACGCAAAGATGAGTATAGAATTTAACATAGTGTCTATAATATATATCCTATTGTTATGCAACTTTGCAAGCAGTGTTATAATTTATTAAGCTTTGGTCATACCAAGTTTTTTTAAGATTTGTCAACTCTTTCTATCCTATTAGGTCCGAGACCACAATTGTCGTCCCTTGATTTTCGTTGTTCACGAATATAGTCCCTAGTGTTAACAGTGGGTTACTTGCCAATAATTTTTATACCCCTTCCAAATTTATTTCTCCGAGTTTAATGCCTCAAATTGTAAGTAGGGGGGTGAAATTACACTGTAAAAAAATTTGGGTCCAGAATTTTACAGGAAAGTAGTGATTTGGTCCAGCTGAAAAAGGTTAAAAATTAGCACTTCGGAAGCTGTCAAAAGATTTCAAGACACCCTAAACACAAAATTGTCCATATTTTGAGTTAGAGGCGATGAAGTTTTCTATAATTTTGATATAATTTGTCCCAAAAGTAGTACAACACACTGTAAAAGTTTCATTGGGAAAGCGCAGGTGGGATTTTTTTTATTTTCATTTATGTTCTAAAAGAAATGCACTACGAATTAATTGTGTTCTCGGACCTAAGAGGTGAAGTCTGTAAATATAGAATCTGAACTTTGGCAACTTCCCTAAATGATTTGGTGGTGTCACTTTGTCAAATAGCATGAAACTAAAGGATTTAAACTTTTATTTTATAGAATTTCTGCAAAAATGACCAATTTTGGCATTTTATGGTCAAAATAGGCATTTCAAGGCTTTTTCAATATTGATGCATTCATGGCATCCTGACTTTCTATCTGACAGGTTTTCATGTGTCAATACTTGTGTTTATGTGCCTTCATCTAGTACTTTTACTTGTTTATGAACTCAGAATCTACAGAAAAGAAGGTTATTTCAGATAATATGTACAAAATGTGTTGTATAAATGACCCTTGTCTAACGCCCTGTTTGGATGAAGTCAAAAGTGGGGTTCTTGGTACATAAAATTTGAAGTCTACAATAAAGACCTCACTAAATTTGTATCAAAAGCACTTTACAATGTCTAATGTACCTGTTCCATTTCACATAATATCTTTCTTTTCTTCTGTAGGATAGCAAGTGGTTTAAATATAAGCCTGGTGAGACTAAAATTGCATTCAAGTTTTTATTAAAAAGGCAAAAATCTTTGTATCAGACCATACTGTCTGTAAGAAAAGTTAATTGCAAGAGCCTTTTTGTGCTCAGATTTGTTGTATCATGTCACATGAGTATAGAAATGATAAAAAGGACACAATTTTTTATTTCTTATAGCCTCAATATGCATTTTTTAATGTAAATATGTGGCACGGCTTAAATTGACCCTTATTTTTTTCCAGTCTTGCTTGGCTTAAGACCCTTTTAAAGTAATATGATATGCTATTTGTAACTTTTCTTTCTATTTAAAGTACATTCAATACATATGTAAGGATTGTTTATAACCAAAAAGCTTCACAAATTTAAAATTGCTGGAATATATTACATCTTCATGTAAGGCCCCCTTTCATTGAAAAACCTCAATTTTTAGGCCCAGGCTGATATAAATTTGACTTTTGAATAATTATGCTAAGTCTGATAAATCAAATGAGTACTCTATTGCTTTAAGTACATAATAAATGATATATTAGGGCATTTGAAAAGTATTTTTTTGCAACATTTTAATTTTCAAAGCCCAAAATGTTGATAGTTGAAATTTTTCAATTTTAACGTCAAAATTTAACACGCAAAGATGAGTATAGAATTTAACATAGTGTCTATAATATATATCCTATTGTTATGCAACTTTGCAAGCAGTGTTATAATTTATTAAGCTTTGGTCATACCAAGTTTTTTTAAGATTTGTCAACTCTTTCTATCCTATTAGGTCCGAGACCACAATTGTCGTCCCTTGATTTTCGTTGTTCACGAATATAGTCCCTAGTGTTAACAGTGGGTTACTTGCCAATAATTTTTATACCCCTTCCAAATTTATTTCTCCGAGTTTAATGCCTCAAATTGTAAGTAGGGGGGTGAAATTACACTGTAAAAAAATTTGGGTCCAGAATTTTACAGGAAAGTAGTGATTTGGTCCAGCTGAAAAAGGTTAAAAATTAGCACTTCGGAAGCTGTCAAAAGATTTCAAGACACCCTAAACACAAAATTGTCCATATTTTGAGTTAGAGGCGATGAAGTTTTCTATAATTTTGATATAATTTGTCCCAAAAGTAGTACAACACACTGTAAAAGTTTCATTGGGAAAGCGCAGGTGGGATTTTTTTTATTTTCATTTATGTTCTAAAAGAAATGCACTACGAATTAATTGTGTTCTCGGACCTAAGAGGTGAAGTCTGTAAATATAGAATCTGAACTTTGGCAACTTCCCTAAATGATTTGGTGGTGTCACTTTGTCAAATAGCATGAAACTAAAGGATTTAAACTTTTATTTTATAGAATTTCTGCAAAAATGACCAATTTTGGCATTTTATGGTCAAAATAGGCATTTCAAGGCTTTTTCAATATTGATGCATTCATGGCATCCTGACTTTCTATCTGACAGGTTTTCATGTGTCAATACTTGTGTTTATGTGCCTTCATCTAGTACTTTTACTTGTTTATGAACTCAGAATCTACAGAAAAGAAGGTTATTTCAGATAATATGTACAAAATGTGTTGTATAAATGACCCTTGTCTAACGCCCTGTTTGGATGAAGTCAAAAGTGGGGTTCTTGGTACATAAAATTTGAAGTCTACAATAAAGACCTCACTAAATTTGTATCAAAAGCACTTTACAATGTCTAATGTACCTGTTCCATTTCACATAATATCTTTCTTTTCTTCTGTAGGATAGCAAGTGGTTTAAATATAAGCCTGGTGAGACTAAAATTGCATTCAAGTTTTTATTAAAAAGGCAAAAATCTTTGTATCAGACCATACTGTCTGTAAGAAAAGTTAATTGCAAGAGCCTTTTTGTGCTCAGATTTGTTGTATCATGTCACATGAGTATAGAAATGATAAAAAGGACACAATTTTTTATTTCTTATAGCCTCAATATGCATTTTTTAATGTAAATATGTGGCACGGCTTAAATTGACCCTTATTTTTTTCCAGTCTTGCTTGGCTTAAGACCCTTTTAAAGTAATATGATATGCTATTTGTAACTTTTCTTTCTATTTAAAGTACATTCAATACATATGTAAGGATTGTTTATAACCAAAAAGCTTCACAAATTTAAAATTGCTGGAATATATTACATCTTCATGTAAGGCCCCCTTTCATTGAAAAACCTCAATTTTTAGGCCCAGGCTGATATAAATTTGACTTTTGAATAATTATGCTAAGTCTGATAAATCAAATGAGTACTCTATTGCTTTAAGTACATAATAAATGATATATTAGGGCATTTGAAAAGTATTTTTTTGCAACATTTTAATTTTCAAAGCCCAAAATGTTGATAGTTGAAATTTTTCAATTTTAACGTCAAAATTTAACACGCAAAGATGAGTATAGAATTTAACATAGTGTCTATAATATATATCCTATTGTTATGCAACTTTGCAAGCAGTGTTATAATTTATTAAGCTTTGGTCATACCAAGTTTTTTTAAGATTTGTCAACTCTTTCTATCCTATTAGGTCCGAGACCACAATTGTCGTCCCTTGATTTTCGTTGTTCACGAATATAGTCCCTAGTGTTAACAGTGGGTTACTTGCCAATAATTTTTATACCCCTTCCAAATTTATTTCTCCGAGTTTAATGCCTCAAATTGTAAGTAGGGGGGTGAAATTACACTGTAAAAAAATTTGGGTCCAGAATTTTACAGGAAAGTAGTGATTTGGTCCAGCTGAAAAAGGTTAAAAATTAGCACTTCGGAAGCTGTCAAAAGATTTCAAGACACCCTAAACACAAAATTGTCCATATTTTGAGTTAGAGGCGATGAAGTTTTCTATAATTTTGATATAATTTGTCCCAAAAGTAGTACAACACACTGTAAAAGTTTCATTGGGAAAGCGCAGGTGGGATTTTTTTTATTTTCATTTATGTTCTAAAAGAAATGCACTACGAATTAATTGTGTTCTCGGACCTAAGAGGTGAAGTCTGTAAATATAGAATCTGAACTTTGGCAACTTCCCTAAATGATTTGGTGGTGTCACTTTGTCAAATAGCATGAAACTAAAGGATTTAAACTTTTATTTTATAGAATTTCTGCAAAAATGACCAATTTTGGCATTTTATGGTCAAAATAGGCATTTCAAGGCTTTTTCAATATTGATGCATTCATGGCATCCTGACTTTCTATCTGACAGGTTTTCATGTGTCAATACTTGTGTTTATGTGCCTTCATCTAGTACTTTTACTTGTTTATGAACTCAGAATCTACAGAAAAGAAGGTTATTTCAGATAATATGTACAAAATGTGTTGTATAAATGACCCTTGTCTAACGCCCTGTTTGGATGAAGTCAAAAGTGGGGTTCTTGGTACATAAAATTTGAAGTCTACAATAAAGACCTCACTAAATTTGTATCAAAAGCACTTTACAATGTCTAATGTACCTGTTCCATTTCACATAATATCTTTCTTTTCTTCTGTAGGATAGCAAGTGGTTTAAATATAAGCCTGGTGAGACTAAAATTGCATTCAAGTTTTTATTAAAAAGGCAAAAATCTTTGTATCAGACCATACTGTCTGTAAGAAAAGTTAATTGCAAGAGCCTTTTTGTGCTCAGATTTGTTGTATCATGTCACATGAGTATAGAAATGATAAAAAGGACACAATTTTTTATTTCTTATAGCCTCAATATGCATTTTTTAATGTAAATATGTGGCACGGCTTAAATTGACCCTTATTTTTTTCCAGTCTTGCTTGGCTTAAGACCCTTTTAAAGTAATATGATATGCTATTTGTAACTTTTCTTTCTATTTAAAGTACATTCAATACATATGTAAGGATTGTTTATAACCAAAAAGCTTCACAAATTTAAAATTGCTGGAATATATTACATCTTCATGTAAGGCCCCCTTTCATTGAAAAACCTCAATTTTTAGGCCCAGGCTGATATAAATTTGACTTTTGAATAATTATGCTAAGTCTGATAAATCAAATGAGTACTCTATTGCTTTAAGTACATAATAAATGATATATTAGGGCATTTGAAAAGTATTTTTTTGCAACATTTTAATTTTCAAAGCCCAAAATGTTGATAGTTGAAATTTTTCAATTTTAACGTCAAAATTTAACACGCAAAGATGAGTATAGAATTTAACATAGTGTCTATAATATATATCCTATTGTTATGCAACTTTGCAAGCAGTGTTATAATTTATTAAGCTTTGGTCATACCAAGTTTTTTTAAGATTTGTCAACTCTTTCTATCCTATTAGGTCCGAGACCACAATTGTCGTCCCTTGATTTTCGTTGTTCACGAATATAGTCCCTAGTGTTAACAGTGGGTTACTTGCCAATAATTTTTATACCCCTTCCAAATTTATTTCTCCGAGTTTAATGCCTCAAATTGTAAGTAGGGGGGTGAAATTACACTGTAAAAAAATTTGGGTCCAGAATTTTACAGGAAAGTAGTGATTTGGTCCAGCTGAAAAAGGTTAAAAATTAGCACTTCGGAAGCTGTCAAAAGATTTCAAGACACCCTAAACACAAAATTGTCCATATTTTGAGTTAGAGGCGATGAAGTTTTCTATAATTTTGATATAATTTGTCCCAAAAGTAGTACAACACACTGTAAAAGTTTCATTGGGAAAGCGCAGGTGGGATTTTTTTTATTTTCATTTATGTTCTAAAAGAAATGCACTACGAATTAATTGTGTTCTCGGACCTAAGAGGTGAAGTCTGTAAATATAGAATCTGAACTTTGGCAACTTCCCTAAATGATTTGGTGGTGTCACTTTGTCAAATAGCATGAAACTAAAGGATTTAAACTTTTATTTTATAGAATTTCTGCAAAAATGACCAATTTTGGCATTTTATGGTCAAAATAGGCATTTCAAGGCTTTTTCAATATTGATGCATTCATGGCATCCTGACTTTCTATCTGACAGGTTTTCATGTGTCAATACTTGTGTTTATGTGCCTTCATCTAGTACTTTTACTTGTTTATGAACTCAGAATCTACAGAAAAGAAGGTTATTTCAGATAATATGTACAAAATGTGTTGTATAAATGACCCTTGTCTAACGCCCTGTTTGGATGAAGTCAAAAGTGGGGTTCTTGGTACATAAAATTTGAAGTCTACAATAAAGACCTCACTAAATTTGTATCAAAAGCACTTTACAATGTCTAATGTACCTGTTCCATTTCACATAATATCTTTCTTTTCTTCTGTAGGATAGCAAGTGGTTTAAATATAAGCCTGGTGAGACTAAAATTGCATTCAAGTTTTTATTAAAAAGGCAAAAATCTTTGTATCAGACCATACTGTCTGTAAGAAAAGTTAATTGCAAGAGCCTTTTTGTGCTCAGATTTGTTGTATCATGTCACATGAGTATAGAAATGATAAAAAGGACACAATTTTTTATTTCTTATAGCCTCAATATGCATTTTTTAATGTAAATATGTGGCACGGCTTAAATTGACCCTTATTTTTTTCCAGTCTTGCTTGGCTTAAGACCCTTTTAAAGTAATATGATATGCTATTTGTAACTTTTCTTTCTATTTAAAGTACATTCAATACATATGTAAGGATTGTTTATAACCAAAAAGCTTCACAAATTTAAAATTGCTGGAATATATTACATCTTCATGTAAGGCCCCCTTTCATTGAAAAACCTCAATTTTTAGGCCCAGGCTGATATAAATTTGACTTTTGAATAATTATGCTAAGTCTGATAAATCAAATGAGTACTCTATTGCTTTAAGTACATAATAAATGATATATTAGGGCATTTGAAAAGTATTTTTTTGCAACATTTTAATTTTCAAAGCCCAAAATGTTGATAGTTGAAATTTTTCAATTTTAACGTCAAAATTTAACACGCAAAGATGAGTATAGAATTTAACATAGTGTCTATAATATATATCCTATTGTTATGCAACTTTGCAAGCAGTGTTATAATTTATTAAGCTTTGGTCATACCAAGTTTTTTTAAGATTTGTCAACTCTTTCTATCCTATTAGGTCCGAGACCACAATTGTCGTCCCTTGATTTTCGTTGTTCACGAATATAGTCCCTAGTGTTAACAGTGGGTTACTTGCCAATAATTTTTATACCCCTTCCAAATTTATTTCTCCGAGTTTAATGCCTCAAATTGTAAGTAGGGGGGTGAAATTACACTGTAAAAAAATTTGGGTCCAGAATTTTACAGGAAAGTAGTGATTTGGTCCAGCTGAAAAAGGTTAAAAATTAGCACTTCGGAAGCTGTCAAAAGATTTCAAGACACCCTAAACACAAAATTGTCCATATTTTGAGTTAGAGGCGATGAAGTTTTCTATAATTTTGATATAATTTGTCCCAAAAGTAGTACAACACACTGTAAAAGTTTCATTGGGAAAGCGCAGGTGGGATTTTTTTTATTTTCATTTATGTTCTAAAAGAAATGCACTACGAATTAATTGTGTTCTCGGACCTAAGAGGTGAAGTCTGTAAATATAGAATCTGAACTTTGGCAACTTCCCTAAATGATTTGGTGGTGTCACTTTGTCAAATAGCATGAAACTAAAGGATTTAAACTTTTATTTTATAGAATTTCTGCAAAAATGACCAATTTTGGCATTTTATGGTCAAAATAGGCATTTCAAGGCTTTTTCAATATTGATGCATTCATGGCATCCTGACTTTCTATCTGACAGGTTTTCATGTGTCAATACTTGTGTTTATGTGCCTTCATCTAGTACTTTTACTTGTTTATGAACTCAGAATCTACAGAAAAGAAGGTTATTTCAGATAATATGTACAAAATGTGTTGTATAAATGACCCTTGTCTAACGCCCTGTTTGGATGAAGTCAAAAGTGGGGTTCTTGGTACATAAAATTTGAAGTCTACAATAAAGACCTCACTAAATTTGTATCAAAAGCACTTTACAATGTCTAATATACCTGTTCCATTTCACATAATATCTTTCTTTTCTTCTGTAGGATAGCAAGTGGTTTAAATATAAGCCTGGTGAGACTAAAATTGCATTCAAGTTTTTATTAAAAAGGCAAAAATCTTTGTATCAGACCATACTGTCTGTAAGAAAAGTTAATTGCAAGAGCCTTTTTGTGCTCAGATTTGTTGTATCATGTCACATGAGTATAGAAATGATAAAAAGGACACAATTTTTTATTTCTTATAGCCTCAATATGCATTTTTTAATGTAAATATGTGGCACGGCTTAAATTGACCCTTATTTTTTTCCAGTCTTGCTTGGCTTAAGACCCTTTTAAAGTAATATGATATGCTATTTGTAACTTTTCTTTCTATTTAAAGTACATTCAATACATATGTAAGGATTGTTTATAACCAAAAAGCTTCACAAATTTAAAATTGCTGGAATATATTACATCTTCATGTAAGGCCCCCTTTCATTGAAAAACCTCAATTTTTAGGCCCAGGCTGATATAAATTTGACTTTTGAATAATTATGCTAAGTCTGATAAATCAAATGAGTACTCTATTGCTTTAAGTACATAATAAATGATATATTAGGGCATTTGAAAAGTATTTTTTTGCAACATTTTAATTTTCAAAGCCCAAAATGTTGATAGTTGAAATTTTTCAATTTTAACGTCAAAATTTAACACGCAAAGATGAGTATAGAATTTAACATAGTGTCTATAATATATATCCTATTGTTATGCAACTTTGCAAGCAGTGTTATAATTTATTAAGCTTTGGTCATACCAAGTTTTTTTAAGATTTGTCAACTCTTTCTATCCTATTAGGTCCGAGACCACAATTGTCGTCCCTTGATTTTCGTTGTTCACGAATATAGTCCCTAGTGTTAACAGTGGGTTACTTGCCAATAATTTTTATACCCCTTCCAAATTTATTTCTCCGAGTTTAATGCCTCAAATTGTAAGTAGGGGGGTGAAATTACACTGTAAAAAAATTTGGGTCCAGAATTTTACAGGAAAGTAGTGATTTGGTCCAGCTGAAAAAGGTTAAAAATTAGCACTTCGGAAGCTGTCAAAAGATTTCAAGACACCCTAAACACAAAATTGTCCATATTTTGAGTTAGAGGCGATGAAGTTTTCTATAATTTTGATATAATTTGTCCCAAAAGTAGTACAACACACTGTAAAAGTTTCATTGGGAAAGCGCAGGTGGGATTTTTTTTATTTTCATTTATGTTCTAAAAGAAATGCACTACGAATTAATTGTGTTCTCGGACCTAAGAGGTGAAGTCTGTAAATATAGAATCTGAACTTTGGCAACTTCCCTAAATGATTTGGTGGTGTCACTTTGTCAAATAGCATGAAACTAAAGGATTTAAACTTTTATTTTATAGAATTTCTGCAAAAATGACCAATTTTGGCATTTTATGGTCAAAATAGGCATTTCAAGGCTTTTTCAATATTGATGCATTCATGGCATCCTGACTTTCTATCTGACAGGTTTTCATGTGTCAATACTTGTGTTTATGTGCCTTCATCTAGTACTTTTACTTGTTTATGAACTCAGAATCTACAGAAAAGAAGGTTATTTCAGATAATATGTACAAAATGTGTTGTATAAATGACCCTTGTCTAACGCCCTGTTTGGATGAAGTCAAAAGTGGGGTTCTTGGTACATAAAATTTGAAGTCTACAATAAAGACCTCACTAAATTTGTATCAAAAGCACTTTACAATGTCTAATGTACCTGTTCCATTTCACATAATATCTTTCTTTTCTTCTGTAGGATAGCAAGTGGTTTAAATATAAGCCTGGTGAGACTAAAATTGCATTCAAGTTTTTATTAAAAAGGCAAAAATCTTTGTATCAGACCATACTGTCTGTAAGAAAAGTTAATTGCAAGAGCCTTTTTGTGCTCAGATTTGTTGTATCATGTCACATGAGTATAGAAATGATAAAAAGGACACAATTTTTTATTTCTTATAGCCTCAATATGCATTTTTTAATGTAAATATGTGGCACGGCTTAAATTGACCCTTATTTTTTTCCAGTCTTGCTTGGCTTAAGACCCTTTTAAAGTAATATGATATGCTATTTGTAACTTTTCTTTCTATTTAAAGTACATTCAATACATATGTAAGGATTGTTTATAACCAAAAAGCTTCACAAATTTAAAATTGCTGGAATATATTACATCTTCATGTAAGGCCCCCTTTCATTGAAAAACCTCAATTTTTAGGCCCAGGCTGATATAAATTTGACTTTTGAATAATTATGCTAAGTCTGATAAATCAAATGAGTACTCTATTGCTTTAAGTACATAATAAATGATATATTAGGGCATTTGAAAAGTATTTTTTTGCAACATTTTAATTTTCAAAGCCCAAAATGTTGATAGTTGAAATTTTTCAATTTTAACGTCAAAATTTAACACGCAAAGATGAGTATAGAATTTAACATAGTGTCTATAATATATATCCTATTGTTATGCAACTTTGCAAGCAGTGTTATAATTTATTAAGCTTTGGTCATACCAAGTTTTTTTAAGATTTGTCAACTCTTTCTATCCTATTAGGTCCGAGACCACAATTGTCGTCCCTTGATTTTCGTTGTTCACGAATATAGTCCCTAGTGTTAACAGTGGGTTACTTGCCAATAATTTTTATACCCCTTCCAAATTTATTTCTCCGAGTTTAATGCCTCAAATTGTAAGTAGGGGGGTGAAATTACACTGTAAAAAAATTTGGGTCCAGAATTTTACAGGAAAGTAGTGATTTGGTCCAGCTGAAAAAGGTTAAAAATTAGCACTTCGGAAGCTGTCAAAAGATTTCAAGACACCCTAAACACAAAATTGTCCATATTTTGAGTTAGAGGCGATGAAGTTTTCTATAATTTTGATATAATTTGTCCCAAAAGTAGTACAACACACTGTAAAAGTTTCATTGGGAAAGCGCAGGTGGGATTTTTTTTATTTTCATTTATGTTCTAAAAGAAATGCACTACGAATTAATTGTGTTCTCGGACCTAAGAGGTGAAGTCTGTAAATATAGAATCTGAACTTTGGCAACTTCCCTAAATGATTTGGTGGTGTCACTTTGTCAAATAGCATGAAACTAAAGGATTTAAACTTTTATTTTATAGAATTTCTGCAAAAATGACCAATTTTGGCATTTTATGGTCAAAATAGGCATTTCAAGGCTTTTTCAATATTGATGCATTCATGGCATCCTGACTTTCTATCTGACAGGTTTTCATGTGTCAATACTTGTGTTTATGTGCCTTCATCTAGTACTTTTACTTGTTTATGAACTCAGAATCTACAGAAAAGAAGGTTATTTCAGATAATATGTACAAAATGTGTTGTATAAATGACCCTTGTCTAACGCCCTGTTTGGATGAAGTCAAAAGTGGGGTTCTTGGTACATAAAATTTGAAGTCTACAATAAAGACCTCACTAAATTTGTATCAAAAGCACTTTACAATGTCTAATGTACCTGTTCCATTTCACATAATATCTTTCTTTTCTTCTGTAGGATAGCAAGTGGTTTAAATATAAGCCTGGTGAGACTAAAATTGCATTCAAGTTTTTATTAAAAAGGCAAAAATCTTTGTATCAGACCATACTGTCTGTAAGAAAAGTTAATTGCAAGAGCCTTTTTGTGCTCAGATTTGTTGTATCATGTCACATGAGTATAGAAATGATAAAAAGGACACAATTTTTTATTTCTTATAGCCTCAATATGCATTTTTTAATGTAAATATGTGGCACGGCTTAAATTGACCCTTATTTTTTTCCAGTCTTGCTTGGCTTAAGACCCTTTTAAAGTAATATGATATGCTATTTGTAACTTTTCTTTCTATTTAAAGTACATTCAATACATATGTAAGGATTGTTTATAACCAAAAAGCTTCACAAATTTAAAATTGCTGGAATATATTACATCTTCATGTAAGGCCCCCTTTCATTGAAAAACCTCAATTTTTAGGCCCAGGCTGATATAAATTTGACTTTTGAATAATTATGCTAAGTCTGATAAATCAAATGAGTACTCTATTGCTTTAAGTACATAATAAATGATATATTAGGGCATTTGAAAAGTATTTTTTTGCAACATTTTAATTTTCAAAGCCCAAAATGTTGATAGTTGAAATTTTTCAATTTTAACGTCAAAATTTAACACGCAAAGATGAGTATAGAATTTAACATAGTGTCTATAATATATATCCTATTGTTATGCAACTTTGCAAGCAGTGTTATAATTTATTAAGCTTTGGTCATACCAAGTTTTTTTAAGATTTGTCAACTCTTTCTATCCTATTAGGTCCGAGACCACAATTGTCGTCCCTTGATTTTCGTTGTTCACGAATATAGTCCCTAGTGTTAACAGTGGGTTACTTGCCAATAATTTTTATACCCCTTCCAAATTTATTTCTCCGAGTTTAATGCCTCAAATTGTAAGTAGGGGGGTGAAATTACACTGTAAAAAAATTTGGGTCCAGAATTTTACAGGAAAGTAGTGATTTGGTCCAGCTGAAAAAGGTTAAAAATTAGCACTTCGGAAGCTGTCAAAAGATTTCAAGACACCCTAAACACAAAATTGTCCATATTTTGAGTTAGAGGCGATGAAGTTTTCTATAATTTTGATATAATTTGTCCCAAAAGTAGTACAACACACTGTAAAAGTTTCATTGGGAAAGCGCAGGTGGGATTTTTTTTATTTTCATTTATGTTCTAAAAGAAATGCACTACGAATTAATTGTGTTCTCGGACCTAAGAGGTGAAGTCTGTAAATATAGAATCTGAACTTTGGCAACTTCCCTAAATGATTTGGTGGTGTCACTTTGTCAAATAGCATGAAACTAAAGGATTTAAACTTTTATTTTATAGAATTTCTGCAAAAATGACCAATTTTGGCATTTTATGGTCAAAATAGGCATTTCAAGGCTTTTTCAATATTGATGCATTCATGGCATCCTGACTTTCTATCTGACAGGTTTTCATGTGTCAATACTTGTGTTTATGTGCCTTCATCTAGTACTTTTACTTGTTTATGAACTCAGAATCTACAGAAAAGAAGGTTATTTCAGATAATATGTACAAAATGTGTTGTATAAATGACCCTTGTCTAACGCCCTGTTTGGATGAAGTCAAAAGTGGGGTTCTTGGTACATAAAATTTGAAGTCTACAATAAAGACCTCACTAAATTTGTATCAAAAGCACTTTACAATGTCTAATGTACCTGTTCCATTTCACATAATATCTTTCTTTTCTTCTGTAGGATAGCAAGTGGTTTAAATATAAGCCTGGTGAGACTAAAATTGCATTCAAGTTTTTATTAAAAAGGCAAAAATCTTTGTATCAGACCATACTGTCTGTAAGAAAAGTTAATTGCAAGAGCCTTTTTGTGCTCAGATTTGTTGTATCATGTCACATGAGTATAGAAATGATAAAAAGGACACAATTTTTTATTTCTTATAGCCTCAATATGCATTTTTTAATGTAAATATGTGGCACGGCTTAAATTGACCCTTATTTTTTTCCAGTCTTGCTTGGCTTAAGACCCTTTTAAAGTAATATGATATGCTATTTGTAACTTTTCTTTCTATTTAAAGTACATTCAATACATATGTAAGGATTGTTTATAACCAAAAAGCTTCACAAATTTAAAATTGCTGGAATATATTACATCTTCATGTAAGGCCCCCTTTCATTGAAAAACCTCAATTTTTAGGCCCAGGCTGATATAAATTTGACTTTTGAATAATTATGCTAAGTCTGATAAATCAAATGAGTACTCTATTGCTTTAAGTACATAATAAATGATATATTAGGGCATTTGAAAAGTATTTTTTTGCAACATTTTAATTTTCAAAGCCCAAAATGTTGATAGTTGAAATTTTTCAATTTTAACGTCAAAATTTAACACGCAAAGATGAGTATAGAATTTAACATAGTGTCTATAATATATATCCTATTGTTATGCAACTTTGCAAGCAGTGTTATAATTTATTAAGCTTTGGTCATACCAAGTTTTTTTAAGATTTGTCAACTCTTTCTATCCTATTAGGTCCGAGACCACAATTGTCGTCCCTTGATTTTCGTTGTTCACGAATATAGTCCCTAGTGTTAACAGTGGGTTACTTGCCAATAATTTTTATACCCCTTCCAAATTTATTTCTCCGAGTTTAATGCCTCAAATTGTAAGTAGGGGGGTGAAATTACACTGTAAAAAAATTTGGGTCCAGAATTTTACAGGAAAGTAGTGATTTGGTCCAGCTGAAAAAGGTTAAAAATTAGCACTTCGGAAGCTGTCAAAAGATTTCAAGACACCCTAAACACAAAATTGTCCATATTTTGAGTTAGAGGCGATGAAGTTTTCTATAATTTTGATATAATTTGTCCCAAAAGTAGTACAACACACTGTAAAAGTTTCATTGGGAAAGCGCAGGTGGGATTTTTTTTATTTTCATTTATGTTCTAAAAGAAATGCACTACGAATTAATTGTGTTCTCGGACCTAAGAGGTGAAGTCTGTAAATATAGAATCTGAACTTTGGCAACTTCCCTAAATGATTTGGTGGTGTCACTTTGTCAAATAGCATGAAACTAAAGGATTTAAACTTTTATTTTATAGAATTTCTGCAAAAATGACCAATTTTGGCATTTTATGGTCAAAATAGGCATTTCAAGGCTTTTTCAATATTGATGCATTCATGGCATCCTGACTTTCTATCTGACAGGTTTTCATGTGTCAATACTTGTGTTTATGTGCCTTCATCTAGTACTTTTACTTGTTTATGAACTCAGAATCTACAGAAAAGAAGGTTATTTCAGATAATATGTACAAAATGTGTTGTATAAATGACCCTTGTCTAACGCCCTGTTTGGATGAAGTCAAAAGTGGGGTTCTTGGTACATAAAATTTGAAGTCTACAATAAAGACCTCACTAAATTTGTATCAAAAGCACTTTACAATGTCTAATGTACCTGTTCCATTTCACATAATATCTTTCTTTTCTTCTGTAGGATAGCAAGTGGTTTAAATATAAGCCTGGTGAGACTAAAATTGCATTCAAGTTTTTATTAAAAAGGCAAAAATCTTTGTATCAGACCATACTGTCTGTAAGAAAAGTTAATTGCAAGAGCCTTTTTGTGCTCAGATTTGTTGTATCATGTCACATGAGTATAGAAATGATAAAAAGGACACAATTTTTTATTTCTTATAGCCTCAATATGCATTTTTTAATGTAAATATGTGGCACGGCTTAAATTGACCCTTATTTTTTTCCAGTCTTGCTTGGCTTAAGACCCTTTTAAAGTAATATGATATGCTATTTGTAACTTTTCTTTCTATTTAAAGTACATTCAATACATATGTAAGGATTGTTTATAACCAAAAAGCTTCACAAATTTAAAATTGCTGGAATATATTACATCTTCATGTAAGGCCCCCTTTCATTGAAAAACCTCAATTTTTAGGCCCAGGCTGATATAAATTTGACTTTTGAATAATTATGCTAAGTCTGATAAATCAAATGAGTACTCTATTGCTTTAAGTACATAATAAATGATATATTAGGGCATTTGAAAAGTATTTTTTTGCAACATTTTAATTTTCAAAGCCCAAAATGTTGATAGTTGAAATTTTTCAATTTTAACGTCAAAATTTAACACGCAAAGATGAGTATAGAATTTAACATAGTGTCTATAATATATATCCTATTGTTATGCAACTTTGCAAGCAGTGTTATAATTTATTAAGCTTTGGTCATACCAAGTTTTTTTAAGATTTGTCAACTCTTTCTATCCTATTAGGTCCGAGACCACAATTGTCGTCCCTTGATTTTCGTTGTTCACGAATATAGTCCCTAGTGTTAACAGTGGGTTACTTGCCAATAATTTTTATACCCCTTCCAAATTTATTTCTCCGAGTTTAATGCCTCAAATTGTAAGTAGGGGGGTGAAATTACACTGTAAAAAAATTTGGGTCCAGAATTTTACAGGAAAGTAGTGATTTGGTCCAGCTGAAAAAGGTTAAAAATTAGCACTTCGGAAGCTGTCAAAAGATTTCAAGACACCCTAAACACAAAATTGTCCATATTTTGAGTTAGAGGCGATGAAGTTTTCTATAATTTTGATATAATTTGTCCCAAAAGTAGTACAACACACTGTAAAAGTTTCATTGGGAAAGCGCAGGTGGGATTTTTTTTATTTTCATTTATGTTCTAAAAGAAATGCACTACGAATTAATTGTGTTCTCGGACCTAAGAGGTGAAGTCTGTAAATATAGAATCTGAACTTTGGCAACTTCCCTAAATGATTTGGTGGTGTCACTTTGTCAAATAGCATGAAACTAAAGGATTTAAACTTTTATTTTATAGAATTTCTGCAAAAATGACCAATTTTGGCATTTTATGGTCAAAATAGGCATTTCAAGGCTTTTTCAATATTGATGCATTCATGGCATCCTGACTTTCTATCTGACAGGTTTTCATGTGTCAATACTTGTGTTTATGTGCCTTCATCTAGTACTTTTACTTGTTTATGAACTCAGAATCTACAGAAAAGAAGGTTATTTCAGATAATATGTACAAAATGTGTTGTATAAATGACCCTTGTCTAACGCCCTGTTTGGATGAAGTCAAAAGTGGGGTTCTTGGTACATAAAATTTGAAGTCTACAATAAAGACCTCACTAAATTTGTATCAAAAGCACTTTACAATGTCTAATGTACCTGTTCCATTTCACATAATATCTTTCTTTTCTTCTGTAGGATAGCAAGTGGTTTAAATATAAGCCTGGTGAGACTAAAATTGCATTCAAGTTTTTATTAAAAAGGCAAAAATCTTTGTATCAGACCATACTGTCTGTAAGAAAAGTTAATTGCAAGAGCCTTTTTGTGCTCAGATTTGTTGTATCATGTCACATGAGTATAGAAATGATAAAAAGGACACAATTTTTTATTTCTTATAGCCTCAATATGCATTTTTTAATGTAAATATGTGGCACGGCTTAAATTGACCCTTATTTTTTTCCAGTCTTGCTTGGCTTAAGACCCTTTTAAAGTAATATGATATGCTATTTGTAACTTTTCTTTCTATTTAAAGTACATTCAATACATATGTAAGGATTGTTTATAACCAAAAAGCTTCACAAATTTAAAATTGCTGGAATATATTACATCTTCATGTAAGGCCCCCTTTCATTGAAAAACCTCAATTTTTAGGCCCAGGCTGATATAAATTTGACTTTTGAATAATTATGCTAAGTCTGATAAATCAAATGAGTACTCTATTGCTTTAAGTACATAATAAATGATATATTAGGGCATTTGAAAAGTATTTTTTTGCAACATTTTAATTTTCAAAGCCCAAAATGTTGATAGTTGAAATTTTTCAATTTTAACGTCAAAATTTAACACGCAAAGATGAGTATAGAATTTAACATAGTGTCTATAATATATATCCTATTGTTATGCAACTTTGCAAGCAGTGTTATAATTTATTAAGCTTTGGTCATACCAAGTTTTTTTAAGATTTGTCAACTCTTTCTATCCTATTAGGTCCGAGACCACAATTGTCGTCCCTTGATTTTCGTTGTTCACGAATATAGTCCCTAGTGTTAACAGTGGGTTACTTGCCAATAATTTTTATACCCCTTCCAAATTTATTTCTCCGAGTTTAATGCCTCAAATTGTAAGTAGGGGGGTGAAATTACACTGTAAAAAAATTTGGGTCCAGAATTTTACAGGAAAGTAGTGATTTGGTCCAGCTGAAAAAGGTTAAAAATTAGCACTTCGGAAGCTGTCAAAAGATTTCAAGACACCCTAAACACAAAATTGTCCATATTTTGAGTTAGAGGCGATGAAGTTTTCTATAATTTTGATATAATTTGTCCCAAAAGTAGTACAACACACTGTAAAAGTTTCATTGGGAAAGCGCAGGTGGGATTTTTTTTATTTTCATTTATGTTCTAAAAGAAATGCACTACGAATTAATTGTGTTCTCGGACCTAAGAGGTGAAGTCTGTAAATATAGAATCTGAACTTTGGCAACTTCCCTAAATGATTTGGTGGTGTCACTTTGTCAAATAGCATGAAACTAAAGGATTTAAACTTTTATTTTATAGAATTTCTGCAAAAATGACCAATTTTGGCATTTTATGGTCAAAATAGGCATTTCAAGGCTTTTTCAATATTGATGCATTCATGGCATCCTGACTTTCTATCTGACAGGTTTTCATGTGTCAATACTTGTGTTTATGTGCCTTCATCTAGTACTTTTACTTGTTTATGAACTCAGAATCTACAGAAAAGAAGGTTATTTCAGATAATATGTACAAAATGTGTTGTATAAATGACCCTTGTCTAACGCCCTGTTTGGATGAAGTCAAAAGTGGGGTTCTTGGTACATAAAATTTGAAGTCTACAATAAAGACCTCACTAAATTTGTATCAAAAGCACTTTACAATGTCTAATGTACCTGTTCCATTTCACATAATATCTTTCTTTTCTTCTGTAGGATAGCAAGTGGTTTAAATATAAGCCTGGTGAGACTAAAATTGCATTCAAGTTTTTATTAAAAAGGCAAAAATCTTTGTATCAGACCATACTGTCTGTAAGAAAAGTTAATTGCAAGAGCCTTTTTGTGCTCAGATTTGTTGTATCATGTCACATGAGTATAGAAATGATAAAAAGGACACAATTTTTTATTTCTTATAGCCTCAATATGCATTTTTTAATGTAAATATGTGGCACGGCTTAAATTGACCCTTATTTTTTTCCAGTCTTGCTTGGCTTAAGACCCTTTTAAAGTAATATGATATGCTATTTGTAACTTTTCTTTCTATTTAAAGTACATTCAATACATATGTAAGGATTGTTTATAACCAAAAAGCTTCACAAATTTAAAATTGCTGGAATATATTACATCTTCATGTAAGGCCCCCTTTCATTGAAAAACCTCAATTTTTAGGCCCAGGCTGATATAAATTTGACTTTTGAATAATTATGCTAAGTCTGATAAATCAAATGAGTACTCTATTGCTTTAAGTACATAATAAATGATATATTAGGGCATTTGAAAAGTATTTTTTTGCAACATTTTAATTTTCAAAGCCCAAAATGTTGATAGTTGAAATTTTTCAATTTTAACGTCAAAATTTAACACGCAAAGATGAGTATAGAATTTAACATAGTGTCTATAATATATATCCTATTGTTATGCAACTTTGCAAGCAGTGTTATAATTTATTAAGCTTTGGTCATACCAAGTTTTTTTAAGATTTGTCAACTCTTTCTATCCTATTAGGTCCGAGACCACAATTGTCGTCCCTTGATTTTCGTTGTTCACGAATATAGTCCCTAGTGTTAACAGTGGGTTACTTGCCAATAATTTTTATACCCCTTCCAAATTTATTTCTCCGAGTTTAATGCCTCAAATTGTAAGTAGGGGGGTGAAATTACACTGTAAAAAAATTTGGGTCCAGAATTTTACAGGAAAGTAGTGATTTGGTCCAGCTGAAAAAGGTTAAAAATTAGCACTTCGGAAGCTGTCAAAAGATTTCAAGACACCCTAAACACAAAATTGTCCATATTTTGAGTTAGAGGCGATGAAGTTTTCTATAATTTTGATATAATTTGTCCCAAAAGTAGTACAACACACTGTAAAAGTTTCATTGGGAAAGCGCAGGTGGGATTTTTTTTATTTTCATTTATGTTCTAAAAGAAATGCACTACGAATTAATTGTGTTCTCGGACCTAAGAGGTGAAGTCTGTAAATATAGAATCTGAACTTTGGCAACTTCCCTAAATGATTTGGTGGTGTCACTTTGTCAAATAGCATGAAACTAAAGGATTTAAACTTTTATTTTATAGAATTTCTGCAAAAATGACCAATTTTGGCATTTTATGGTCAAAATAGGCATTTCAAGGCTTTTTCAATATTGATGCATTCATGGCATCCTGACTTTCTATCTGACAGGTTTTCATGTGTCAATACTTGTGTTTATGTGCCTTCATCTAGTACTTTTACTTGTTTATGAACTCAGAATCTACAGAAAAGAAGGTTATTTCAGATAATATGTACAAAATGTGTTGTATAAATGACCCTTGTCTAACGCCCTGTTTGGATGAAGTCAAAAGTGGGGTTCTTGGTACATAAAATTTGAAGTCTACAATAAAGACCTCACTAAATTTGTATCAAAAGCACTTTACAATGTCTAATGTACCTGTTCCATTTCACATAATATCTTTCTTTTCTTCTGTAGGATAGCAAGTGGTTTAAATATAAGCCTGGTGAGACTAAAATTGCATTCAAGTTTTTATTAAAAAGGCAAAAATCTTTGTATCAGACCATACTGTCTGTAAGAAAAGTTAATTGCAAGAGCCTTTTTGTGCTCAGATTTGTTGTATCATGTCACATGAGTATAGAAATGATAAAAAGGACACAATTTTTTATTTCTTATAGCCTCAATATGCATTTTTTAATGTAAATATGTGGCACGGCTTAAATTGACCCTTATTTTTTTCCAGTCTTGCTTGGCTTAAGACCCTTTTAAAGTAATATGATATGCTATTTGTAACTTTTCTTTCTATTTAAAGTACATTCAATACATATGTAAGGATTGTTTATAACCAAAAAGCTTCACAAATTTAAAATTGCTGGAATATATTACATCTTCATGTAAGGCCCCCTTTCATTGAAAAACCTCAATTTTTAGGCCCAGGCTGATATAAATTTGACTTTTGAATAATTATGCTAAGTCTGATAAATCAAATGAGTACTCTATTGCTTTAAGTACATAATAAATGATATATTAGGGCATTTGAAAAGTATTTTTTTGCAACATTTTAATTTTCAAAGCCCAAAATGTTGATAGTTGAAATTTTTCAATTTTAACGTCAAAATTTAACACGCAAAGATGAGTATAGAATTTAACATAGTGTCTATAATATATATCCTATTGTTATGCAACTTTGCAAGCAGTGTTATAATTTATTAAGCTTTGGTCATACCAAGTTTTTTTAAGATTTGTCAACTCTTTCTATCCTATTAGGTCCGAGACCACAATTGTCGTCCCTTGATTTTCGTTGTTCACGAATATAGTCCCTAGTGTTAACAGTGGGTTACTTGCCAATAATTTTTATACCCCTTCCAAATTTATTTCTCCGAGTTTAATGCCTCAAATTGTAAGTAGGGGGGTGAAATTACACTGTAAAAAAATTTGGGTCCAGAATTTTACAGGAAAGTAGTGATTTGGTCCAGCTGAAAAAGGTTAAAAATTAGCACTTCGGAAGCTGTCAAAAGATTTCAAGACACCCTAAACACAAAATTGTCCATATTTTGAGTTAGAGGCGATGAAGTTTTCTATAATTTTGATATAATTTGTCCCAAAAGTAGTACAACACACTGTAAAAGTTTCATTGGGAAAGCGCAGGTGGGATTTTTTTTATTTTCATTTATGTTCTAAAAGAAATGCACTACGAATTAATTGTGTTCTCGGACCAGCTGACACAGGAACCGGAACCGAAACAAGTCAGCAAATAACTGAAGATCTGAGCATAGTGGAGTGATCCAGCGCTCAGTTACAGACTATGTAAGACTATGTAAGATTCATGTATTTGGATGAGCTTTTATGAATAGAATAGAATAGAATATTTTTATTTACCAAATTAGGGCCCCAGGAGGGCATATGATACAGACAATATTATTATAAACAATAACATATGCAATACACACACAGTAAAAGATATGTAACAAGTGTTATAAAAATAATAAAATAAAATAATATAACACAGAAAATACACTCAACAAATAGTAGCAATGTATTATTATTCAATGAATAGTATGTTGAAAATGACTCAAGTGCACCCGGTAAGTGCATGTATCTTCACTTTGAGAAGACAAACATGAGGCATTAGTAGTTTGTGCGGAGAAATGTCAATATATACAAAAAGAACCCAGTAAAAAACAAAGCAATTAAGCACTCCCACATTTGACTATGAGGTATACTGCAAATAACAAAGTTTATTTAATAAAGGATATTTAATATGACTTATCTGCAGAAAGCACCAAGAGTCGGTGCTTAAAGGGGAGTCCCTACTTGTACTTTATGAATGGGCTGGAAAATCACAAATATGCGGCATTTTCACAAATGAAAACCCCCCAAAATAACTCGGTTGTGTAATTATATGTTTCCTTTAAAATCGTAAGTGTTCTATGCCGTTGAAACATCATCATATATCTTTCCTTTTCTGTAATCTGTAATTGCAAATTGTTTACATTCTTCTTAAACTCTATTTTCCGCCATCTTGGATCTGTATTGGATCGGGGAAATCGACGAATCAGACGAACCGTATGGTACGGCGCGTTCCATTTCCAAGGCCGTAGGGCAGGTCTGTTTAAAGTGAGGCAATTCGCCGAGCGGAGCGACGCGAAAAATTTTTGGGCTTTTTTTCAGGGTGGTTCGGGTGCCTGACATGTACGGGAGAAGCTTTTTCCAGCATTACCATCTATAATAAAAAATAAAAAAAATATAACAGAAATGCGTTTTTTGTTATTAACTAGCCTAGTAAGTAACAAATCAAGTTTCAATATTAAAGTTAATCTCTGTTGGTCAACTAAAACTTTCCTTTTCTCCTGTGACCTCAGTGGCGGATCCAGAGGGGGGGTTCCGGGGGTCCGCACCCCCCCTTTATTTTGGCCGATCAATGCATTTGAATCGGGACATATGTTTTGCACCCCCCTGCACCCCCCCTTTGCCCTGGGCTAGCACCCCCCCTTTCGAAAATTCCTGCATCCGCCACTGGACCTGTACTGCTTCAACACACGTTCTTGACTTATGTATATATATATATATATATATATTATGTATATATATATATGTATGTCCAACATCAAGTTATAAGCTTCTATAAGACGAGCATCAATAAGAATATATTTATTATACATAATCATTAACCATAAGAATAGGTACAGAGAAAAATAGACCAAAATTGTTACTTAACCGGATTTTTGACGTTCTAATGTCACAAGTGATCACAAGTTATCTGTAAACATTCCGCTGGAAGACCTATCTGAACACATTATTCTGATGGAAGACCTTTACTTGGACACATTATTCTATCATTTTTTAAGTCATTGGTTTGACCATGGAAGTATTATATTGACAGGAACTCCAACGAAAAATTAGCACATTCGCACCCCACTGATTTCTTTAGGAAAATAAAAGGTTCCGACTCAGTATGTCAAGTATGTGATAACTCCTTTGTGGGGTATCTGCGATGCCGCCCTCGCGTGTGTAGTTTACAGAAACTGATCTTATCACGTGATCTGTTATCGAGGGTCTAATCTACCTACCAATGTAAATAAACACGGAAACTCCCGTGGCTAATTGCGAATCGCTACATGAATAACGACACCTGTTTCTATTCAATAATTAAAGACTACAGCTGAAACAATCTTAAAAATCGGTCCATATTTAACAGAATGACAAAAGAAAAATAACTGTATTTGGAAAGAAGATAAGATTATTTTTAGTTTTGTCTAATATGTTTTTATCACTAGAACTAGGAAATCGGGAAATATCGGATTATGCAGATTACATGACTCTGAAGTAGAGTGTTTGCAGAAAATAATTTGATGTCCGTGTAGTGTGCCTGATGGCGCCTGATAACTCAAATTTTAAGTTAAAGATTGTAAATTTTAATCGAGTGTAACACAAATATTAATAGTTTCTCGATCGTAAAATGTAACTTAACATATTTATAGAAATTGTTTTAAGCACTAAGAGGTGGATAATTATACGCCCGTGATTGTCTCTAGTATGTATCAAGTTAAAACACAGATTACATGTACACCTTCTTTTTTTTTTTTAAATTCAACCTGGTCCGAGATTGCTCTGGCGTCTGACGGATTTGCTTTGGGAAATTTATAAAATTTTCTTTTTGTTGAAATGAATGAAACATTTGACACCGGACTTTCAGTAAACAATTCAACAAGTGATTTGTTAGCAGTAAACCTCAATTATACATGCAGATTACAACTATTTGTTTCCTTACACAAGACATTTATTATAATTCAATATAAAAATAAGAAGATGTGATTGCCAATAAGACTACTCTCCACCAGAGATCAAATGAAACAGAAGTTTTCAACTATAGGTCACCTTACAGCCTTAAACATATTTTAGCAAATCCATTTCATATATGAAAAAAATTCTATTGGCCTGATTATGCACAAAACAAATAACAGAGAAACAAATAAGCGAATATAAAGAATAAATAGATATTTGCGATTGAAAATGATGTCCATGCAAACGATTATGTTTTTTTTTCTGTTTTGTTTTTTTTTTTGGGGGGGGGGGGGGGGGGGGATCATATGGCATCTGTTTGAAATTAATCAGTTAGTTGTCAGTAATGATTTTGTTTCACATTGGTAGCGCAAAAGGGGGATGGTTAATTTTTCACTACAACTGAATCAAATGAAGAATAGCATTACTTTTTTTTTTCAGTAAACTGATATGGCGGAACTGTGGTGGAAAAATTTTGTTTTCCAGTCGGGTCCTTCACACGGAATCATCTTTTCTATTGAACATGTTTCAGATTTACAAAAGCAATAAAACTCTTCAATTTCTTCTCCGATAATTTTGTCAAATTCTTCATCATCAAAATCGTGCATGTCCATATTGATTAGTGAAATATTTGTAAATGTTGATAGTTTATTAACATAGAAAACCTAAAAACTATAAATTGTCAACTGTCAATTATTGGCATGGTCGTTAAATGTCATATCCTTGACATTTATGTATACATCCGGTTACTTCGGTAAATTCCGTAATTACGAGTATCCCGAAAACGTCGTTGAACCCATGCATCGATACAACGAATTGAAAGATGTCAAATTAATTAACAGATACTTAACGATTTTGCGGCATCGCACTATAAACGTTTGAAGTCGGTTTGTTGGAGTTCCTGTCAATATAATACTTCCATGGTTTGACCTACCGCGGTTCGAACCCACGACCTACCGCACTAGAAGCAATGGAACACGCTTGCATACAACCAGACAATGCTGATCATAAACAGAAAAAGAAACACGAAAAAAATTATTTTCAAACAATACCAAAAATATAGCATTCCTACTTTTACTAAAGATAAATAAAAATCAAGAATTGCCTTATACATTTTTAAGACTTCCATAGAAAAGGCGCTTCATGATTTTGTTTAAATTAATTATGAATAATTATTATATTTTTGGCCAATGAATTATTTTACTGTAAAGATTAATAACTATAATCGATTTAAAAATAAACCAAGGAAAGTATTAAGCCAGCATATTTATAGGGGTGTTTTTATACTCATGAGTTACCTTTTTCATATTTTTTCTCTTTAAAATACCCATCTTCAACCAGTTTTGTAACGACATTAAGATTTGTTTCAATTTTTTTTTATTTTGATTTGTATTCGGAACACTTATTTTTTTACCGTCATCGATTCGCTATGGTAAAAGCTGCAATCGCTGCTGCAGATTGAACATATTGGATGTAGTTAAGTGTGCTGGTAGATAATTTGAAACGCGAAACTTGCATATTGATAATGTAAAATCTATAATTAAAAAAAAATGACACTTTAAAAGTTTGGTCGTCGTTTCAAAAGTGAGGCATTTGCCTCCATTACGCTACGGCCCTGATTTCAGGTTCGAGGGGTTCAGCTGGTACGTACCGCATAATGGAAAGCACCCCAGGTTCAACCCACTATTTTTTTTCTTAAAATGTCCTACACCAAGTCAGGAAAATGGCCATTTTTATCATGTTTATATTATATATATATATATATAATTCGTTTCTGTGTGTGTTACTTTTTAGCGTTGTGTTTCTGTTGTGTCAAAGTTTTCCTCTTATATTAATTTGATGTGTTTCCCTCAGTTTTAGCTTGTAACCCGGATTTGTTTTTTTCTCAATCGATTTACGAATTTCAAATAGCGGTATATTGGCTACTGTTGCCTTTATTTAAGACACGGCTAGTGGATGCATGATAGATGCAACTGAAGAGGTGATACAGCAATTGCAAAACGGGTAGATACGATCTGTAATTAAATAATTTCAAAAGTTTATTTAAAGTAACCATATGCCGGATGATCAAAAAGTGTGCCATTTATTCATTTATTGAAAAACATACAGTATGGTTTGGTAAACTGACAAGAAAACTTCTCTTGTGTTCAAAAACATTTCGTATGAATTTTCAATGCTCCACTTTACATGACTTGTTCATAGGCGGATCCAGGAGACCTGGAATGCCCGGACCCCTTTCGTGGGAAAAGTTTGGTTGATTAGATAGGGAATCACTGAAGCATGCTGGAGCACACCCCCCTCCCCCACCTTTTATGAAAATTTCTCGGGATCCGCAGAGATCTAAACCCCATCATTTGAAACCTTATTTCTCCAAATAAGATCTTTTAACTGTGGACACGATTTCATATTAACATTATTCGGTGGACACAATTTACTGTGAAATAATGTCCGGTGGACAACAATGAATCATATTACTATTAGATAATTAAATTGGTCAGAATAAATTCGGGGCAATTTTTTAAACCCTTGAAATTGAATTTTACATTTTTTCTAATATCTGTCAAAATGTTAGCATGTTGCTTATTCCGAATGCAAAGAAAATCCATCTCGAATAAAAAAATGTTTTCCTATCGGTCGGGACGTTAGTCAGGGGATTGGTCACGGCTTTACGGTCTCACTAATTAGCGACAACAAGAATTTTAGCGACAACAAGCGACAAGAAGCGACAAGAAGCGACAACAAGAATTATTTTAGCGACAACAAGCGACAAGAAACTATTTAGCGACAAGAAAACATATTTTTTTTAATTAAAGTTAATTATTGCAATAAATATTAAAAGAATGTGCAAAAGAAAATAATTTTAGCGACAAGAAAGCTAAAATTGATAGAAAAAAAATATTTTAATATGTATAACAGCCAGTATTACGTTTATTTATTGTGTTATGAGATTACTTTTCCTTGTGTTTTAGAACATATTATTTATCTTATAATTTTTTTTTAATTTTCTTTTCGTGCAATATATATTAAGCTCGCAAAATGAATTATTTGTGCATCATTGTCCTGAAAATATTGACACAAATTGTGACTGAAATCAAACAAGAGGAAAAGAAAATTGAAATGTGAATGTTTTCATCTTTTTATTTGCTTAATTATTGCCTCATTAAACGATATTTATCATGTTTATGCATATTGATTAAAGATGAAAGGAAATTAATGACAATCTTGAGTTTTCACAAATATTTAATTTCTTCATCTACCAATATACTAATATAAACTTTACAATCTCTTTCTTCCTCACAAATGTTTCCTTTCTTCGTCTATCTATATAATAAAACATTTTAATTAGACATATCTGCTCATATATTTAAAAAAAAAACATTAAATACAAATTTCTTTATATCTAATAAAAAAAATGTTTTCTTGTCGCTAAATAGTCTTCTTGTCGCTTGTTGTCGCTAAAATAATTCTTGTTGTCGCTTGTTGTCGCTTCTTGACGCTTGTTGTCGCTAATTAGTGAGACCCCGGCTTTAGGATAACCCAAATTTATTTCCCCGCCAAATTGAAACGTAAACAAGAAATTTTATCACGGACCCCGATTGTTATTTTGCGATTTTAAACAGCACACGTAAGTATTTCTTTCTCTTATGTAGTTAGGCTGTATCATTTCTTATGTGGAAGGCTTTCAAGATTTGTCCCACGGCCCCAGCTTGTCTGGCAATACAGCCGTTGGTCGTCAGAGACGGTCAGAGTACAGTGGCGGATCCAGAGGGGGGGTGGGGGGGGGGGGTTCCGTGGGTTGGAACCCCCCTTTTTTTGGCCGATCTATGCATTTGAATTGGGACATATAGTTGGAACCCCCCCCCCCCCTTTATCCTGGGTTGGGAACCCCCCCCCCCCCTTTTTTAAATGGCTGGATCCGCACCTGGAGTAATCTCTGACTAGTTTTGGCCATGTACTAGCGCACACTTGGTTGTTTCGGCCATATACATTAACATTTACATTGAATTAAAAGACTTTTTCTTATCGTATATTTTTGTATCTTTTAACAGTCGAAAAAAATTTGTTTCTAACACTTTTAGAATAGACAAATTATTATGATAGAAATGATGTTTTATTTTTTGTCGAGCCTTCGACTTTTGTCGAAAAAGCGAGACGAAGCGATCCTACATTCCGGCGGCACAATATTCCCTCCGTGGTTAAAGTTTTTGAAATTTTACTAACTTTCTTAAAATATACTGAATTACTTCCAAACGTGGACAGAAGCTTGTTTATGATCACAAGATAGTATCCAGAAGTTAATTTTGTAAAAATGAAATTCCATTTTTTCCGTATTTTACTTATAAATGGACTTAGTTTTTCTGCGTGGAAACATTACATTCACTCTGTGGTTAAAGTTTTTGAAATTTTAATAACTTTCTTAAATCATACTGGATTTTTACCAAACTTGGACAGAAGCTTGTTTATGATCATAAGATAGTATCTAGAAGTAAATTTTGTAAATATGAAATTCCATTTTTTCGGTATTTTACTTATAAATGGACTTAGTTTTCTGCGTGGAAACATTACATTCACTCTGTGGTTAAAGTTTTTGAAATTTTAATAACTTTCTTAAACCATACTGGATTTTTACCAAACTTGGACAGAAGCTTGTTTATGATCATAAGATAGTATCCAGAAGTAAATTTTGCTAAAATAAAATTCCATTTTTTCCGTATTTTACATATGAATGGACTTTGTTTTTCTACGGGGAAACATTACATTCACTCTGTGGTCAAAGTTTTTGAAATTTTAATAACTTTTAAACTATCCTGGGTTTGTACCAAACTTGGACAGAAGCTTGTTTTTGATCAAAAGCTAGTAACTAGATCAAATTTTTATTCAAATTTTGTACCGGTTTATCTGTTTTTTACTTATAAATGGACTTAGTTTTTCTTCCAGTTAACATTACATACAGTCTGCAGTTAAAGTTTTTAAAACATTTATTAGATTCATAAACTATCCTGGATGTTTAAACTTGGACAGAAGCTTCTTACAATTAAAAGATAGTATCAAGCGGAATATTTTTATTGATTTTTACCCTCATTTTTGTTGAGCCTGCAATTCACAGCAAAAGTAGGCGAGACACTGGGTTCCGCGGAACCCTTACGAATTTTTGTTTAAAATAGATTGTTATTTTTATCATTTTATAACATGAATATACATGATATATGGTCAAATCATATGATTTCGTATGAATATATGATCAAATCATATGATTTCGTATGAATATATGGTCAGATTATATATTTTTGTCCAGCCTTCGACTTTAGTCGAAAAAGCATACTAAGCGATCCTACATTCTGTCGTCGTCGGCGGTGTCCACAAATATGGACCATAATTTGCTATTTGGCTCCGTTTCCTATAACTATAGAAAAGTGATAAAATGTGAATTACTGTAAGAAAAGTTGTAACTACATCTAAAGATGCCATTATTTTTATCAACATACAAGTGTGTGCTACTCTTCCCTAGAAAAATAATTGAAATTAACAAATTTCAAAGATTATACGACCGTATTTGTGTGTCGTTTCTCGCGTTACTTTTCGCGTCCGAAGTGCATAACGCTGACTAATTTATAGATAATCGTCACCGACAAATTCGTAATTTTTGCTTTAAAATAACTAAGAACATCGACCAATAAGAATAGTGAGAAGAAAATGACGAGATTTATAAGTATTTCTGTAGCAGGTGTAAGAACACTGTCGTTATTTTGGTTTCCCATTTCGTAACGCACATTTTAGATGGTTTAATCTGCTTTGTTGTAAAAGAATTCTTTGCAACAATATGCAAATACGAACTCTCGCGAGATGTTCAAACAGGTAAATCAGAGATGATTTACATTCTTGTTTTGTCCTTCGTAATAATTAAGTTAGAAAATGACGTTATCGTTATGCGTTACATTTCACACGAAACAGAAGTCCATTTATTTATTAAAATTGTTTTTGTCGTTAAGTTCTAATCATTTCCGGTCATACGTGAAACATGTGACTAACATGTGATCACGCCCTTACAGCCGGATATACCAAATACTAGGTCTAAACATTGTATTTGTTTCCAACGGGATGTAAGCAAACATAATCTGTAGGCTTGTTTCCTCTGGTTTAAAAAAGGAAAATACAATTTTCAAAGAGATTGCGGCGGGGGTCTATTATTTTTCCTACATGTATGTGCATAATGTTACATACGATCTTGTGTGAAAATAAATGCCCAATGACTTGACAAAATCGATTTCAGATTTGACCGACGTTTTAACACACTTCGTTTCCCAATAATGATGTAAAGGGTCCTTGGAAAATTCAATCGAAATTATGTCTCCTATCATGGTGCCGATGTTCGTTGGATTGATTTAGCTTCAGCAGTAAATATTACTGGATATTTTAGGTGAATAAAGATAATTTAATAAAAAATACATGTTAATGTACCGTTACACTTGGAATGAACAAAGTTGGTATCTTTGTCACAATTTTTAATTAATTTTTTTTATTCATGTTCTGCAAACACTTATCAGAAACGCAATAAACTTGTCAAAGGAAAAGTAAACTTTTACCATGCATGACTTGAAAGGAAGTACTTTATTGATTTTAGCCCACTAAAGTAGGTTAAAATGTGGAAACCATGTAGATGGTGTACAGGTCACAAATATCACATGGTGCCTATTTTAAAGATGCTAATTCCAAGTTAAAAGTTGTTTTCTTTACTGGATTTAAAGAATTTTACATTACCAATGATTTGGAATAAATTGTATATAACTGGAATTTCAAAACCAAATATAAATACATTTTTTTGGCTAAAACATCAAGATACAACGATTATGGTATCCTGTATCAATGAAGAAAATACGGAAATTCCTGAATAAATTGTACTAATTCTTTTCAAAACAAGCACATATTTAGGAGTTTTATAATACTGTTACATTTAAGATGGATTTTAAGAAAAAGTATACTGTTCAGATCATTTTAAGCAGATTTTGCAATAAAATAAAACTAAAAAAATGCTTTCGGTTTCTTATGGTTTCCTGTCGCGTTTAAAAAAAACTTTAATTTAACATTGAAAATAGATTTTAAATATTAACATGAAGCAAGTAACACTAGTAATGGTGTTCATTTATGTCTTTTGAAATATATTGTGCAAAATAAAGAAAATATAGATTGGTTTCCTGTTTTGTTTCCTGTCACCTAAACGGTGAATCAAAATGTATTAATTTTTTCTCGAAAAACTCAATTGTTCCATTAATACTATTCTAACATCAACACAACCCACAGAATAAAAGTTAAAGTTTTAGAACTTATAAAAAAGGATAAAAAAAGAAACCAAAGGCCGAATACCAAATTATGGTCCATATTCACTCTGTGGTTAAAGTTTTTGAAATTTTAATAACTTTCTTAAACCATACTGGATTTCTACCAAACTTGGACACAAGCTTGTTTATGATCATAAGATAGTATCCAGAAGTAAATTTTGTGAAAATAAAATTCTATTTTTTCCGTATTTTACTTATAAATGGACTTAGTTTTTCTTCGGGAAAACATTACATTCACTCTGTGGTTAAAGTTTTTAGAATTTAGTAACATTCTTAAACTATCCTTGGTTTGTACCAAAGTTGGACAGAAGCTTGTTTATGATCATAAGATAGTATCCAGAAATAAATTTTGTAAAACAATAAATCCATTTTTCCGTATTCTACTTTAAATGGACTTAGATTTTCTGCCAGCAACACATTCACTCTGTGGTTATACTATTTTTAATTTGTACCAAACTTAGACAGAAGCTCAAAAGCTAGTATCTAGAAGGAAATTTTGTTAATATTTTGTACCTGTGTATCTGTATTTTACTTATAAATGGACTTAGTTTTTCTTCCAGTTAACATTTAATACATCCAGTCTGCATTTAAAGTTTTTAAAACATTTATTAGATTCTGGAAACTAGCCTGGATTTTTACCAAACTTGGACAGAAGCTTCTTACAATCAAAAGATAGTATCAAGCGGAATATTTTTATTGATTTTTTCCCTCGATTTTGTTGAGCCTGCAATTTACAGCAAAAGTAGGTGACACTGGGTTCCGCGGAACCCTTACAAATTTTTATACTAGAAAATGAATTTGTTCTATGCATGCTTTTCCAATGGAAATTGGGATGTCATGATAGTGGGTCTCATTGGGGTCTAAGCGTGAAGCGGGGTTCAGATATTTTTGTAAGCGTGACATGTGAAAGTCAAATTATTGTGCTGTGAAAACGGGAAATGAAGTATAGCGTGACACGAGAAATAACAAAAAAAAAAAGAATTGCTGACATACTTGATACTGGAATCTGACAAAACAATGTATCAACATCTACAACATAGAGCTATGTAGTCACTTGAAAAGGGTACTTCAACCTATCACTCAAGTATAAAGTTTTACTTTGACATCTTCCAACATGACAAAACTTTGTTAATAACATTTAATACAAAAAGTTCCAAATTGTGCTCATAATTTATGTACAGGTGCTGGTTAAAACATCATCTACATGTATCTTTTGATTGCGTTGGTTAGCCACTACAGAGGAGCTTGATTACAATGTACATGTAGCTTGGTCTTGAATTCCTCACTGCTCTCAATCTGTAATACATGTAGCTCGTCTGGTAGTTTATTCCAGTCTCTGATGGTCCGATAAATAAAGCTGTAAAAATCTTTGTTTGGCCTGATTTGAACATATCTTTTAGTATTTGGTTGATGGAGTCTCGAAGTTCTTCTTAGTTTTAAAATGTTTGATAGCAACCTTTTCATGGATGGCTTTGTTTTTCTGGTTTCTAAAGGTGTCAGGTTCAATTCTTCTAGAAGAGTTGTAACTGTTCCAGGCTCTCTTGAGTAGTTGCTTTAGATAAAGCTTGCTGCACAGCACTGGACCATCTGATTCTCAATCAGTAAGCAGGATCAGGGATCAGAACCCCCCAATGAGACCCCCATGTCATGCATGATGCATTTTTACAATGTAATGAACAGATTGAAAACCCATGAGACAAGGATACCCAGAACATAATTATAGTCCGCAATTCAAATTTTTTTTAAATGTCACCTGTTCAAATTGTATTTCACATTTGAGTTAAATATCATTTTCTGCGGCCCCAGAATGTTTAGAACATGTAGAAATGCACAAACATTAAATATACCCTTTTTATGGTGTGACATTGCGCTATTGTGATACCATTACATTTTTTGAAAAGAAAGGTGTAATGCAAGATATACATTTTATTTATATCTATAATTATAACGCCTTAGTCAAGCTTACAATCACAATACACAACGCAACCCAAATTAATCTACAGATGTCATCTTTAAAATTTAGAGTTATCTTTCTTTGTTCAGAATTGTAAATGAATCAACTTCAACCAATACAATACTTAATTTTACTTCTGATAAATTAAAGCAATCTTTACCCTTCAGTGCTAACATCTACAAGCACTTTGATTTTCTCAGAGAGCACTCTTAGTGCAATTGACCATGTTGGCAGCACTTGAAGAGGCATCCTTAGGTAAGATAACTCCATGTACACTTTAAACTAAAGGAGCAATTGGCAGCACTTGAAGAGGCACCCTCAGGTAAGATGACAACATGTACACTTTAAAGGTGTGATTGGCAGTACTTGAAGAGGCACCCTCAGGTAAGATGACTCCAGGTACACTTTTAAGACCTGTGATTGGCAGCACTTGAAGAGGCACTCTTAGGTTATGGTACAATGTAAGATGACTACATGTACACTTTAAAGGTACAAATGTACATGTACCTCAATAAGGCACTGCTACTGATAGTGATTTAATCGAGTTATGCATATAAATACTATTTTACATATGGATTAACAGTTTGTTTATATGTTAAATTAAGTATATGTATAATATCAGTCTGCCTTTTGCTTTCAGAATGGCAAGAAAAAGAAGAAAGCCGACTGTTTGCCAAACAAAGAAGTACTCTTACATGAACCAACAAAAGCTAGATATAATCAAAGAAAACCAACTTTCTTGCTCCAAACCAGCAGTTAATAAACATCATAAAGGGAATGAGAGGTTATCTGAGAGTGAAGGTAAAGTTGTCAACTTCCTGTTTACCGAACACTTGCATATTTTTACACTATTAATATTATCCACTTGCGGCGGGGGTATCATCCGTGAGCAGTAGCTCGCAGTTTCACTTGTTTTCTCTGTTATATGGTCGGGTTGTTGTCTCTTTGACACATTTCCCATTTTCATTCTCAATTTTATTTTTAACAATGACTTGACAAAAAAACAAAATACAATGAAAAGATAATTCACTGGCGCACAAAATAGAAAATAAAAAAGTGAAGACTAAACAAGACAATTAGTTGCTCTTTAAGGGTAAACAGATCCTGCTTTACATATGGAGATGCTTTTCGAATTTTATAACTAAAAATGGGTCAATGTATTTGTTTTAATCTTTTCGATATATGAATTTATGATTTTTAGCTCACCTGGCCCGAATGTAAAGTTGGCAATGATATAAGTGGCTTAACACCATCTGTTAATAAATGTAATACATGTATATAGTAGATAATATTCAGTATCAAGAATTTATACAAATGAACAGTCCAAATCAACATGTGCAATATGAGGTTATTAATAATGATTGATTTTCTTAGTATGTTAGTTGAGGACCTAATATAAAATTTAGAAGCTGTGAAACTGATGTCACCATATCTGTGTTCCCGCTCTTATTCCTGATATTCATTAAGGTGGCTCGGGACTATTTGACTGCGCATAATTTCAAGCATGAATTACAAAAGTATTTGTCGTAAATTCGATATAATTTTTTAAAATATTTTGATTGATTAGAAATGTTAAATCATTGTAGTTATGTGACTAATAAAATGTTTTTGTTATTATCCATATTTTTTTAAGGGTCAATATGACATTTCACCCATTTTCACCATTTTCTCGCAAAATTTGGGTTTAAAGGCAAAATATTTATTTTTCCTTATCTGTGACGTATGTTTTTTATTTGCTCATTCTTTGAAGCTATATTTGAGCTTTTTATATTGCAGTTTTGGCCCAAGTGTCATAGAAAGTTTTTTTGATATTCCGATAAAAATATGTCAACACCTCTATTTTTCCTATCATTTCATTGAAAAATGGTCCCTTTTACATACCTGTTTAAAAGTAAAATTATGTGCTTAAATGGTCCTTGACCCCTATTTTTTTTTTTTGACCAATGTAATTCACTTTGTGTAAAGAATAAAATAACAAAAAATACAGCACTTCTGATAGAAACTTCGAATAGGCCCGAGCCACCTTAATCATATTAAATGGGGAGTGTAAGTCACAGTGACTCACATGGGAGATAACTCTGTAAGGGTTAACTTCCACTTAATGTTCAGAACTTCAGAAATTAATGATTATTTGACTTTTTCAGATGAGATGCCTTTAAATTATCCAACACGTCTGATGTGCAGAGGTAAAGTCAATGATAGCGGACTCTGTAATGAGGATGGAGAATACACTTGGAAGAATGGTAGAATTATACTCCAGCTTGTAAATGGATCATGGACAATCAGCGTAGAATATGAAGCTATACAGAAATATGTAGCAGTAGGTAGATTTTATGGCTCATACTATAGATATAAGAAGATGTGTTATGAGTGGCAATGAGACAACTCTCTATTCAAGTCACTTGGCTCACATCATACAGCAAGCGTTAAAGGGCCCCCAAAAAAGACTAGTGTAAAACCATTCAAATGGGTCTAGATCTATATAAAGATAAAAACAAGTTGAGCTTTAGGTAAAGTTTTACAGTACCACCCATAGTCAACTCACTGTAATGCTACCAAACCTTCTCCCTTTTTCTGAAACAGTAGTATAACATCACAACATAGAAAGACACACTATAAAATATCAATTGGAATGACTTAACTCGTTCAAAAAACAAAGTGACACAAATAAACACACACTCATGACAATGAACGAATGAATTTTGTTTTTAAAAATAAGGGATGAATTTTTAAAGTAAAACTAGAAATATAAAAATGCTGTGAAATGTGAAACATCTTTGAAAAATATTATGTCATGCCATGCATATACATGATATAGAGTGTTATTTTCGTGGATGTAAAATTTTGCAATTTTCAGTAAATAATGTATACAAAATATTTTGGCAGTTATTATTTTGGCGAATTCAAAACTTTTATCAATACCTTTGCATGTGCCATTTTATATTGGAGGAATTTATTTTGGCGATTTTGTTCAGTACATAATCTTTACTTAATTACACTGTTCTCGTTTTAGCTATCTTCAAACATTATATGTGACCTCTCCTGTAACTCTGAACTAAAGATACAGTTACGTCCAAATGGAGGCTCTACACAACATTGTATGACCTTCAACTTTAAACCACACGCCAATAAAGGGGAAGGTGATATGAGGAAGGTGTATAAGAAACTGTTACAGATACAAAAGGGGAATGGTAGGTTCACAGATGAAGTATGAATTTATTTCTAGATCAAGCTTTACTACTTAGAAAAATAAGTGCCTGATTTATGTACAAACATTAGAAACAAACAACTAAATTATAGGCTTCTGACTTTGGACAAGTATAAGTCTCACTATTGCAATGTATTGAGAAAAATAAGTGCCTGATTTATGCACAAACAAGAAAGTAACACCAACTAAATTAAAGGGTCCTGACATTGGACAGGCACAAGCTTTACAAATGAGAAAAAACACTGCCGGATTTATGATCAAATAAGCAACAAACGGCCACTAAATAACAGAACCTGACTATGGACAAGCACAAACAGAATGCAGCGTGCTTAAACCTATTTATCAAATACTCAAATATCAGTATGGTCATATCAAATAGATTAAGCAAAAATAAAATCATAAAATGTCAGAAAAAACATGTGTAATGCCTAAAAGAAAAGATAAACAGACATATTCATAGATGTGTAGCTTAAATATTTAGTTCTGTTTTAGTTTATTTATACAAAATTATTTTGTTTTATATATATAAGGAACAGACTTAAGGTAGCACAATAAAAAGATTTTTTTACTTCCAATCTCCAATATAAAAGAGGTATATATAGATAGATAAAAGATTAAACTTTTATTGCGAAAATATACAGTCTATCAGAAATCTGAGACACTCTTTTGTAGATAATGGCTCTAGGAACAAGAATTTATAAAATCAACCCAATGCTAATATTGCATTAAATTGAAAGAGTAATCTGTTAGCTATCCATGAATACCACTTTTATAAATGTTCAAGCGTTATAAAGAAAGTTACAGGCTCTAGGAACAAGAAGTTATAAAATCAACCCTCTCAGGGTAACCATGAAGAAGCTAATTTCAATTGGAACATGTTGAAAGTGGAAATTTCTTGTAAAATTTTGTAGACATAGTTAACATTATAATTGATTACATAATTGTTGTATAATACTAATATTGCATTAAATTTATAGAGTAATCTGTTAGCTATCCATAAATACCACTTTTATAAATGTTCAAGCGTTATAAAGAAAGTTACAGCACTTTAAAACTAGGAAATGGAAGGTATAAACATTGATAAAACCTTTGTATTGTGCTACCTTAGCAAGTCTAATTTTGGAAACAATTCTAGATTTTGTGCTTTTTATGCCCCACCTACGATAGTATGGGGGCATTATGTTTTCTGGTCTGCGTCCGTTCGTTCTTTCATCCTTCTGTCTGTTCCTCCTGCCTCAGGTTAAAGTTTTTGATGAAGGTAGTTTTAGATGAAGTTGAAGTCCAATCAACTTGAAACTTAGTACACATGTTCCCTATGATATGATCTTTCTAATTTTAATGTCAAATTAAAGTATTGACCCCAATTTCATTATCCACTGAACATATAAAATAACAGTGTGAGTGGGGCATCCTTGTACTATGGACACATTGTTATTTTTTTAGGACAGCCAGATCAGAATAAAACCTTGACCAACAAACCACCATTAAAACAGACAGACTTATGCCATGGTAAACCACAAGACAATCAGAATAAAACACTGACCAACAGACCACCATTTAAACAGATTGATGAAAACCGTGATAAACTACGAGACAATCAATATAAACAACTACCATCAAGTACAAGGTAAAATGGCAAATGTACACGGGTGTTTATAGTTCTAATCGTTTTCATTTTTGTTGTCTACAAATACAGTCCCTAGTGTTGACAGAGTAGTACTTGCAAATTTTAGTTACACCACTTCACAATTTATTATATCATAAAATTGAGAGTGGAAATGGGGAATGTGTCAAAGAGACAACAACCCAACCATAGAAAAGACAACAGAAGAAAGTCACCAACAGGTCTTCAATGCAGCGAGAAATGTCTGCACCGGGAGGCGTGCTTCAGCTGGCCCCTAAACAAATATATATACTAGTTCAGTGATAATGAACGCCATACTAAACTCCAAATTGTACACAAGAAACTAAAATTAAAAATAATTCATATTCAGCCTAAAAACTGTAAGATGGGGATCAAAAAGGTAAAAATAGTATGTTTGAAGCTCTCATACTGAATTTGAGACCCTCTTTAACACAAATTTGGCCAATACGTGTTAAGAGCTCATGTATTTTTGATAGTCTTGATATGATTTGTTCCAAAAATAGTACCACACTGGAAATATTATTTAAAAAGCTATTGCACAATGGATGAATTTTAAACCATGTTTTGGCAATTATCTTGAAAACTATAATTTTAGATAGATAAAAACTTTAAAAAGTAAAAATGTTTGGCTGGACATGATTTTCTTATATAAATGTCAACATGGCTAATTGTAAGTTAGCTTTTTATAGAGTTATTGACTGTAATGATGATCATTGTGTACGATAAACACATTCTTGTTTTAGATACTAATTATAACTTTTTATGCCCCACCTACGATAGTAGAGGGGCATTATGTTTTCTGGTCTGTGCGTCCGTTCGTTCGTCCGTCCGTCCGTCTGTCCCGCTTCAGGTTAAAGTTTTTGGTCAAGGTAGTTTTTGATGAAGTTGAAGTCCAATCAACTTGAAACTTAGTACACATGTTCCTTATGATATGATCTTTCTAATTTTAAAGCCAAATTAAACTTTTGACCCCAATTTCACGGTCCACTGAACATAGAAAATGAAAGTGCATGTTTCAGGTTAAAGTTTTTGGTCAAGGTAGTTTTTGATGAAGTTGAAGTCCAATCAACATGAAACTTAGTACACATGTTCCTTATGATATGATCTTTCTAATTTTAAAGCCAAATTAAACTTTTGACCCCTATTTCACGGTCCACTGAACATAGAAAATGAAAGTGCATGTTTCAGGTTAAAGTTTTTGGTCAAGGTAGTTTTTGATGAAGTTGAAGTCCAATCAACTTGAAACTTAGTACACATGTTCCCTATGATAGTATCTTTCTAATTTTAATGCCTAATTATATTTTTATCCAATTTCGTCGTCCATTGAACATGGAAAATGATAGTGCGAGTGGGGCATCCGTGTACTTTGGACACATTCTTGTTTCTTCTTCAGCCAAATGCAAAAACCAAAAAACAATCTATCAGCATTGGCTTGTAGAGGGAAAATTAAATGTTTTAGAAGTGACCCTACCAAGTTACCATGGAGAAGTGGGTCACTCAGTGTAGAACTTTATCAAGGCAAATGGACCTTGACCTTGGACTATGACATCAGACAAAGTATCACACAAAAATGTTATGAGGTAATTTTAATATTTTGCTTTAATAGAAATATTTGCCATTAGTCATACATTAATCTGTCAACCAGTTGTTAAAATCATTCCAAATGTGAAAAAATTATGGCCTTATTAATTTACACACACAAAATATAAATAAACAACAAATATGTAATAAGCAACAAATGACGACATAGATATAGACATTGTCTAGGATAAAGATGTATCTTAAGCTGGGAAAGTGATGTAACTGTACATTATTAATCAGTTGAAAAAGGTTAACTCTTTCGATGGATACAAATAGAAATTTAATACATCTAACAAAAACACAGAGTGGCCAGGTTCCTGTACATCCCAATAATAAAAAGACATTAAGAACAGATCTGAGAGTACTTGCACTTACTGACTGCTAGTTCAAAGCCAATAACAACTAATTAAAAAAAGTATACATCTAACACTAAACTATCAATGATTATGCATCCATACATAACAATATTTAGTTTGCTTTCAATTTTCTGATAACCAAATCAAAAGGATTACCAATGAAAACAAAATTCAAAGACCTATTTACAGTGTTGGATTGATAACCTTTTAGAATAAGTTTATTTAAAGGATCCATAAGTTTAGCAGATTGTTCATGTTGTTCTAAATTTTTGGGCACGGTAAACAATACCTTAAAAAGTAGGATGTGCTATCCTGTTTGAAATAATTTTTCTACAGGTTCAACCAAATTTTGTAGCCAAATTCTTACATCTATTGAAGAAATTTGTAACGGTTTCATGTAATTTATGGTAACGAAATCCTTGATTTAATACTTGACCAGTAATACATAGATTACGTTCATTTAAATAAAAATAGCACAGAAGTCACGGGTACTATACAGTCGGATTATTACAGAAAATAACTTGAGTGTGTAGATACTTTCATGAGTTGTCTACTCTTTATTCTTGGTATATGGAACAAGTTTCCATAATCTATTGATTATTCAATTGTTTTTAAATGTTAATGCCAAATTCGCCATTTCAGACTCTAATGCATCCTGTGTAATATTTCCAAAAGCACTAAATCGTTGTGATTGGTTTAAAACGTTTTAAACAATAGTAATTCAACCAATGACGTAACGATATTTTCATTTTGGTGTACGAACAATGAGATTACCCATAGTCCTTTAGATTCTGAAAAGGTGAATTGTGTACATGATTTAACTTGAATTTAATTTAATAATATAATATGTTTACACTTATGTTATTTTTCTTCTCTTCCAGCTCAGACCAGATACTGTTAAAACAGTTGACTGTTTAACACAACTTAGGTTAACTTTAGAACTTGGCAAAAATTGTTTGTTATATTTCCATTTTATTCCAATGAAATCTGTGGAGGAAGAGAAAATGAAGAATATTTATGAAAAGTTGTTGGAAATTCAGAAGATGAACGCTGTTCCTACAGGTGAGAACTTCATTGTTTCCTTAGAAAAATAAGGATACTGTTAATTCAGAAATTATTGTGAAAAATGAGATAGGGTTATAATTGCATAAATTAAAACTGTATTTTAGTCTTTTTGATGAATTTTTATCCCCCTACTGGAGCCAAATGTTCCTTTTAACTGTCTTTCTTTCTGAATTTTGGTTCCCTGCTCAACTTTATGTTGTCTTAGGAATAGAATTTGAATTCATACACAATATTAGAACCACAACACACAGAGTGAGTTCAAATTAGTGTTACGAGTCATTTACTGTTCAAGAGTTATGCCCCTTTTAATTTAGAAAATTTCAAAGCTTGAATGGGGGCAATTATGTCCTCAGACACTTTCTTTTTAATTTTTATGTGGGAACCCCCTTAAAGACAAATCCTTCTATTTAGATCTACCAATAATATCTCCTTTAAATTTTGTCTACACTTTGGCCTATGTTAAAGCTTCAAAATAAACTAAAAAAAAAATGGGGTCACCGACCTCGTTTTCGATTTGGAACGCCATCTTTTTTAAAGAATTTGAAAATCGTGACTTGTAGTTCTTTGCCATGTAAAATTTTATAAAAAGTCCGAATCACTTGAAATTTTCTTTTTTTGTTAACCTTATTGTTTGCAGAAACTACATTATTCGTATTTTTATTTTCTGAAGAACGAATGATATCGATAATTTGCTATAACTATTTTCCCGCTTTTTTGTGGTGCAATGTTGAGGTTAAATATAGTAATTTAAAAAAAATTGACCAATGTTTTTTTCATAAAAATTCAACACAATATTCATTTTTATCTATTAAACAAAATAAAAAAATAAAAAAGTAGGGTCACCGTACTCTAAAAAAAGATATTCAGACATATTGTAAATAAAATTGAAATGGCGGGAACAAATTGCGGCAATTCTGAAAGCAGTGTTGTTTTAAACAGTTATTTGTTTGATCGTTGTTATTGATATGGTTTTACACACAGCATTAAGTTTTCTCCACAGAAGTGTTATATATATATATATATATATATTAAGGAATATGAAATTGAACCAACCCAGTGTATATATATATATATATATATATATAATACCTCAATGACAGTGTTTTTCTGTTTTTTAATTTATTTTTGGTGCTTTGTGATCATTCGTACACATCGAAAAAAAAAATCATTAAATTACTTTTGAGGGCATATCTACATCAAAAGATAGGGATTTAATAACAAGAGTTTACTATAATCACTTCTAGAGGTCACATATATATAATGATTTCCGACATCTTCTTCTTTTTACTCATAACGCATTGTTTAAAGAATTAGGTTTTATAAAAATAAAGAGATGTGGTCTTGAGTGCAAATGAAAAAAAAAAACTATTGTTTTAATTATTAAGTGTTCAAAATATTTATTTCTTTTAAGAATAAAATCTTAATGTCGATCCAACTGCTAGCAGCTTTTATATCTCTAGATAGATTATAATTGATCATTAAACAAGGAATAATTAACCAGTCAATTAATCCGAACACCTTATTTTCAAAAACTCTTCGTTCGCACAATTTTATTTTGAAAATTGGAACAGTAATTAATTTATTAACGATACTATAATTTAACATTTTACACTATTCAGGTACTTGCTTACTGTGACGTCACTGAAAGCACTCTTTTTGATGACGTCACATACAAAACGTTACATGTTCAAAATAAAATGACATTGTTGCTTATTTAAATACAGTTGTGTTTAATGTTGTTTTTAACATGTAAATATTTATACAAAGAATAAAAGTACATTTCTCGATGAAAACGATTAGAAGTGTTATCATAGATAATATTGCCTACTGCTTTACGTTTGTTGCTTCAACGGTTACATTTTATATAAGAATAAAATATAGCCACATCAAAATGTGCACGCCGTTATTTATTTTTGCAATTCTGAATTCGATGCAGAAACAATATGGTTTTATGTGAATTATATTGGATATGTTATATGTGTGTAGGCATGAACACTATAAACTTACCAATTGCAGCTTTAGAATTAATATCAAAGATGGGTCTGGTTTTAAACTTTGCAGCATCATGATGGACTTTTCCTGATTTGATAGCATTCATACTTCCACATTCGCAAAGAATATACATAATAAAACCTAAACCACAATTTATCTTAGTCACTATGTCTGTAATATGCAAGGTGCTCCCACAGTCGGTGCATCCTGCTTTCAAATCTTTTGAAACTTGGTATGGCTCAAATATCCGTCTTTCTCCTGGTAGCCAGATAGACTGGTATGTGTCCGTAGCATCTGTGTTTTTTGTATGATCGGCAACATTTCTATCGGAAACGAGTTCAGATAACTGTACACGTCTGTCTTTCTCCTGTTGTCGTACAAAGCGACCCTTAAATCGAGCCATCATGGCCGCTATAGTATATCGGCGCCGACGTCTTTTAAAATGTTTCGCGGAAAAATTGACGCACGTCATAGAAAAAAACGAAACAAAGGCGTCGCAAGGCGGAATGTGCAGAAACAATAGAGGGATTTGTCTTTAAGTAGAATTGTTTTTATTTTGGCATTATAGAGAATATGAATACCGGGTAAAACAAGTTGTGAGTTGTACATTTGAAGTCATTATGACAATGAGCAGAGACAAGGGGGAAACTTATTTGTGTAGCCAACTCCTCTACAGTTTTCTATCTTGAAACATGACAGGAAAATTGCACACATGTTGAAATTCAGATTCAGACAAGCACCTTCCATTTTGGAATAGTTTGAGGATTTATTTCTCATTTTTCCAGACTTGGGAAGTTTTTTTTAAATATTCAAATGTTCAGTACTATATACATGATATAAAGCATTCTGCATTGTTTAAGAAACAGTCTTTTAAATCTGATGTATTTGATAATTCTATGTTTTCATTTTCAGTAATAAAGAATATGTCTGATTCTGAAGATGAAAATTTTAAGGAATATGAAATTGAACCAACCCAGTGTAAAGTTCAGCCAGGGAGAATATCTCCAAGACAACCAAAGGTTACACTAATTCCAGGGAGAACATTTCCAAGACAACCAAAAGTTACAACAATGCCAGAAAGAACATCTCCAATGGAAATTACATTAAATCAGAATCTTGATAAAGAAGCACTAGAACATGTTGAAATTCCACCATATGAAACTGAAGTAACAGCTGACACAGAGAGATCTTATATCCCAACATGCCACAATCTCATTACAACGGACACAGAGATATCTTATATCCCAACATGCCAAAATCTCATTTCAACGGACACAGAGATATCTTATATCCCAACATGCCAAAATCTCATTTCAACTGACACAGAATCTAGGTATAATTTATTAATATATGTAAAGATATACATGTCTAAACATGTGACTTCTGTTAATTCAGAAACTATTGCAAGGTTTTTAATGTAGCTGAGTATCCCAATAATAAGAACTGGCATTCTGAAATCTGATATGTACATATCTGTATGCTGATTTTTAGCAATAAGTAATCTCACATTGTTATGCGTTTACTTTTTTCTACATTGGCTAGAGGTATAGGGAGAGGGTTGAGATTTCATAAACATGTTTGTTTTTCGTTCATTTTTTTACATAAATAAGGCCGTTAGTTTTCTCGTTTGAATTGTTTTACATTGTCTTATCGGGCCTATTATAGCTGACTATGCGGTATGGGCTTTGCTCATTGTTGAAGGCCATACGGTGACCTATAGTTGTTAATGTCTGTGTCATTTTGGTCTTTTGTGGATAGTTGTCTCATTGGCAATCCTACCACATCTTCTTTTTTATATTAACCGCCCGCATTTTTGCGCCTGTCCCAAGTCAGGAGCCTCTAGCCTTTGTTGGTCTTGTATTATTTTTAATTTTAGTTTCTTGTGTATACAATTTGGAGTTTAGTATGAGGTTCATTATCACTGAACTAGTATATATATTTGTTTACGGGCCAGCTGAAGGACACTTCGGTGTGGGAATTTCTCGCTGCATTGAAGACCTATTGGTGACCTTCTGCTGTTGTCTGTTCTATGGTCGGGTTGTTGTTTCTTTTGACACATTCCCCATTTCCATTCTCAATTTCATTGTCTCACTTGAAGCAGTCAAAAAGCGAGACATGGATACGCTGTTTCCAGCGTCGGCGATGGCGGCATCAACATAAACAACTTGAAAATTATTCTCAATATCGCAAAAGTCGAAATCGCATTTTAGTCTAAAATAACAAGGTATACATAGTGGCTCTCAGCTGTTATTTTTATGATATCAACATGTAGAAAATCTGAGAATTGACAATAGTAATATTATTTAAGTGTTATGAGTTACACTTTAAGAAAATTGTAGGCAATAGTAACACTAACCATGAAATTGTGGTCATCTGGCATGTTCATTACGATAAATTTGGATTTACATTGACGTTTAATTCTTCATTTGAAATTTTCATTTTCATTACTGTAGCAAGGTGCCCCTTACACAGACAACCCAACTGAAATGTAGTGGAAAGATGAAGCTGGTTGGAGAAGAGTTATGTTTGCCTAAATGGAGGGATGATGTAACGCTAAAAATGAAGTGTGTAGATGGATCATGGGAAATGGATTTAAACTACTATGTTATAGGAGATGGAATGATAACAATGAATTATAATGTAGGTGGTTCAAAAGTGTACCATGTTTTTATTCCACACCTACGATAGTAGAGGGGCATGATGTGTTCTGGTCTGTGCCTCTGTCTGTCTGTTCGTTCGTTCATCCGTCCGTCCATCCCACTTCAGGTTAAAGTTTTTGGTCAAGGTAGTTTTTGATGAAGTTGAAGCCCAATCAACTTGAAACTTAATATACATGTTCTCCATGATATGATCTTTCTAATTTTAATGCCAGGGGTCACCACACTTCAAAATGATAGAGAGAAGTCACTTCTCCCTGGCAGCCAAACAGGGAGAAGTGAAGACCCAACAGGGAGAAGTGAAGGCCCAACAGGGAGACTTCAGGGGAAATCGACAGATCGCGGTTATACTTTTTATGAATAAAATATTCTAAGAATCTACACCTTTTTGTTACTTTTCTAATCATTTTTGCATGACAATTGCTAAGGAAGTTCATTTTGTAAGTCCTTGTCTTGCCATGCTTGTAGTCTGAAATACTTTTTTATTTACATGTACATGTGTACCTATACAAATTGTCAAAAAAATCATGACATAAGGACCATAAGTTAATGGCACAAGAGCTATGTTTATTCTGGTAGGTCTAAATGAATTAAAGATTTGACATGGATCAAATTATGCTGCATTTCAAAGACTTTAACATTAAACCATGATTTCACCAAGTCCAAGAACCTTTTGAAACAAAAATAATAATCAATTAAGAAAAGTTAAAATACGGTTTCACTGTCTTTCAAAGCTAATATCATGATTCAAAAATGTATTTGTTCTTAAAATAATATTTTATAAGAATTCAGAGAGAAAACTGTTTGACATGTGTTGAAAACGTAAAGTAAAACTGTTAATTTCAAATCGTGTACATGTAATCGCACACGTTTGCGGTATTTTCATGGTAATGCTGATTTCCAAAATCAATTTGCCGTTAGAAATGTATGTAATTGATTCTAAAACACTACACGAGTGTTTACATATGACTAAATCACAAAAAGTAACATTGGAAAAGTCGTATTTTTCATAACCGGAATTGAATTGGTACTTGTAAATTAAAAACAAATACGGTGCGATCCGCGTCAAAAATTCTTACTTTATATTTTTCAAAAATATACGACTTTGAAAGTAAATATTGCCGTTCCATTAAATGCCAAATTAAAGTTTTTACCCCAATTTCACGGTCCACTAAACATAGAAAATGATAGTGCTAAGTTCAGGTTAAAGTTTTGGTTAAAGTTTTTGGTCAAGGTAGTTTTTGATGAAGTTGAAGTCCAATCAACTTGAAACTTAGTACACATGTTCTCCATTATATGATCTTTCTAATTGTAATGCCAAATTAAAGTTTTGACCCCAATTCCATGGTCAAAATGATAGTGCAAGTGGGGCATCCGTGTACTATTGACACATTCTTGTTTTATATAGATTCTACCGTTGGTTTACCTGTTTGAATGTTTTAACACTAGTCATTTTGGTACCCTTTACAACTTGCTGTTTGGTGTGAACTAGACTGTTCTTATACCTACAATGGTTAACTTTTATAAATTGTGACTTTGATGGAGAGTTGTCTCATTTGCACTCATGCCACATCTTCTTATATCTATGTATGTGTGATTTAAAAAGTAACATATATTACGGATTCGTTTTTGAGTTCATGGGTACTAATTTTTTGTGGATTAAGGAAATATTAAAATTGAGAATGGAAACGTGGACTGTGTTATATTGGAGGTCATGATTCTTCAAATCCCCAATTCAACAGTTATTGAAATTGTTCACAAATTTTTAAAATCAGGTTCTGTTAAAAATAAACAGAGAAGTGACAGACTATTATTTGTAAAACCATGCGAATACCTCAAAGGAAATCAAGTTGTAGATTGAAGTTCTTTGTGTTATATCACAAACAAGTTTTAACATGAAGAAAATAGTTATCTTTATCTATTAAAACATTCCATTTTATACCATTTACAAAAAATTGGTACCACAGTGGTATTTTTAAGAAAAAAGTTTGTCATCAGAGAGGTCAATCCTTACCAAAAGACTTTCATGGTGCAGAGAAAAAAAGGCGATAGGCTGTTAATGGCAACTGAAAAAGGTCATTTTCTCAAAAATGAGTAAACTATGATTTCAAAGGATGACAACACCTCTGTCCATTTCACTATGATGAAATTTTAGCTGAGACAATCCTTGTTTTCAAAACCGTAGATAATCTGTTATAGTAATGGAGCATTGTTTCTTTTCAGATTTCTACAGGAATTATCATTAAGGTTACATGTAAAAGTCAACTGACAGTACAGTTTAAACCTGCCGACAGCCTGCCTGTTATACTTTATCTGAGGCCTCATACAGTCAATGACAGAAATAATATGATAAAAGTGTTTCATAAACTACTGGAGATTCAGAGGAATGAGAGTGAGTTTTAGGGGGAATTTAGTGTCTGATCCAAAGAAAAAAACTGACAAATTTCAAAACAGGAGTAAGAGAAAACTCTTTATTTAGTAGAGGTGAAAGATAACAAAATCATAAGACGAAAACATGCTAACCATAGCAAAACAATGAAAAATGATGAAAAGATAATCTACCATCTCACACCATTGTAACGTAAGACTGAGCAAGACCATTATGTACTCTTAAAGGGTAAACAGATCCTGCTCCACATTTAGAGATTCTTTCTGGTAAATCAAAAAGAAAAAAAAGGGATCAATGTTCTAGTTATGATCTTTTAAATTTATGAATTTTTCTTAATTATCTCCCCTTCAAAAGCATATTCATTTATTTTCTAATTTTTTTTTGTTGATAGATTGAAAATTTATTTGACCGTTATTTAAACAAAGCTATTTCTGAGAGATAGAAATTTGATATTTTGTTCATTTGGATGTTTGGTTTTAAAACAAATTCATTTCTGCACTAAAATCTACTATCAAATCATTGTAATCCAAGATGGAAAAAAATACCTTATCATTGTTGAGAACTATTTTTTGTGATGAAATGTTTGCTACATATATATTGTACTAAAGTCCACTTTCCTGTAGTGAGTTATGTAAATAACAAGAGTGTTTTGTATTGTTTTAATGTTTTAACTATTATTCGTAGTAAACCAGCCAGCTGTGATCAGTAATAAAAGATCTGTCTCTAATCTTTCACATCAAGAATCCAGGGAGGAGGACACCAGGTAAAGTCTTAAAAATAGTTCTGACTAATAAAAGAGGATGAAATGAAAACCTCAAAATCAAATGTTAAAGAAGCAAGTATTCCTCTATCCATGAAATGGTTTCCAGGGAAAATGTTTTTAATTTTTACAAGAGGCTTTATTTTTTAAACAGAAAATAGTAATTATTTAGTTCTAATTTATATCTTAAGAAAAATGTCTTTATATTATAAATTATTAAGACATACATTGTATATTTATTTATATTCAGTGGGAAAAGAATGAAAATTTTGCCTGATTCAAGTGAGGGCCTGACAGTGATTCAAGCAGGAGGTAAACTGACACTTAAAAACTTATTTTGGGGGGATACAACATGTGTCTGTGCTTCCACGGAGTAAAAGATTAAAAGACAAAAATTGATTTATACTACTACACATTATAGCTGATAAGTTGACCTTTCGGTTGTATGAAAATTTATTTCATGTAATGATGAATCCTACCAAATATGTTTTTATACCTCTTGCAATGTTTGTGGTATATAAAAGAATAAGCCTGTGTGTCTGTTCAACAATTATTTTCATTGCACTTTACTCAGGTATAGTAGAATAACTCGCATAATAGAGTGAATTTGTAAAAGGTTATAGCTTCCAATTTCTATGTCATTTGGTCTCTTGTGGAGAGTTGTCTTTATTGGCAATCATGCCACATCTTCTTTTTTTTTATAACACTTATGATTTGAAATATCTTGAGGAAACTTTGAATTATAGGGATATGCTTAACACAACAGTGCATGCCTTTTTGTTGATATTATTGCCCTTGGACATAACATCTGAACATATGAATGCTGCACTTTTATTTGAATTAAGGTTTGCATTTAAGGAAAGTTTTAATGTCAAATAAAACTTGTGCGCTTTTGACTTTCATGGTTAAAAATAAATAGAAATAACATTCCTATAATGGTTTACTTTTACAAATTATGACTTGGATGTAGTTGTCTCATTGGCACTCATACCACATTTTTTATATCTTTATATTCCAACTTCTTTACAAATAAACCACTGTTTATTGTTACGTCACTTGGTTGCTTGTGGAGAGTTGTCTCATTGTCAATCAAACCAATCTTCTTATTTTTACACATACATAAAAAAGATGAGTTATGATTTCTAATGAGACAACTTTTACTAAAGTTCACACAAAGTAGATGGAAGCAGTTAAAGGTCACTGTATGACCTTCTACAATGAGCCAAAAAACATACATGTATATATTTAACAGCAGATATAAAAACAATGACAACCAGTCAGCTACAAACTTGGGACAGTTACATAAAGAATATGGCGGATTTGAAGCAATTTATACTCTATTTCTAATATTTTAGCAACACTGAATGAGGAATTGATCAGAGTTCTTGAAAGAGCCGCCACAAAACCAACAATAATCCAAGCTTGCAGTCAGAATGCTCAGGACTTAAATGAGAATGATATGTAAGTTTTTAATTTCCTGATGTCCAAATCATATAAAACTTGCTTAGGTTTAGACTTTACAATTCACTAATTTAGTTTTCTTAATTAGATTAATCCAATGATCAATATTTATCGCCAATTTGTAAATTTATTCTTTGATCTTACTGCCTACTATTCTCCGTTCCAATTGTTATATAAACAATTTTAAATTAACCCTGGATTATCAGGCAAACTTTTTTTTCTTTCATGATTAAAAAGAAAGATTTCAATATTTGAATTAATATTTTTAATTGAAAATGTGTCTCTTCCAAGAAAAGTTAACATTAGTTTACTCACATATGTCAAATAATTTGGAAGGGGAAAATTTTAAGTATTATAAGTAAAATTACCCACCTTCCATATATATGCTCAAGTAAACCAATATTTTGAATCAACTCAGTTTGACCCATCACAGTTGGGAATGCATTAAACAAATGGAAATTTTCTCAAGGCTCAATAGAGGTTTGACAGTACATTAAAAAAAGTTGTCATAATATCTGCAATAATTTTGAGGGTACTTACACCATACTCATTTTGTCCAAATATGTTTTTTTGATATTTACATGGTTTATATATTGTTTAATTTCAGGAAGAGCATTGCTGATTTGTGTAGAAACTGTAAACATGATAAAATACTTGTAACACATAGGACTGCTAAAGTGGCAACATTTGCTGAATTTCTTGCCAAACAGGATTTACATAAAACTATCTTACTAGTTCCAGATAACCTTAAACTTACGGCTGATTTTAATGTTGGATTCACACTTGGAGTTTTACAGTGTTTATCTGAAAGAGATATTTATATTATCAAGGATGGACAATTGATTCATTGGTCAAAAGTGTTGCATGATACAACATAAGCAAGGATATAGGTTAAAAGATGATTGTCACATGATATAGGATAAGCAAATTCATTGGTTCAAGGGAAAGTTGATTCATTGGTCAAACGTGTCACTTGATATAGCATAAGCAAGGATATAGGTTAAAAGATGATTGTCACATGATATAGGATAAGCAAATTCATTGGTCAAAAGTGTTGCATGATATAGCCTGAGCATGGCCATTGGATCAAAACTGATTGTCATATGATATAGGATAAACAAATTAGTTGGTTTCAGGCTGAAAATGGAGACTAGTCAATTATGTGTACCATAAAAAAAATTGCAAAGCCACAATAACAGCTGGTATGGAGAGAGTTATAACTTTAATATAGTGTATAGTGCTAAGAACTCACGTCTCACAATTGAAATCCCGAGTATAGTGCTTTCGTTTTGTTTTTATTTTTAGGTTTTATGATCACATTGATTAGTCAGAACTGTTCCAGCAATTTTAAGCATTACTTTTATGGTTTTATGATGACTAATTTCTGGGGTATATGTTTTTTTATGCAATCAGAAACTATTAAAATGTATCTTTAATATTAAAAAAAAATCATATTTTCATAATAATGTTGCGCAGGATGTTCCTACAACATGAAGTTACACAAAAATTCAAGGTTTTTATAGTGGTCAGTGTTTGATAATATTTTTTAAAGATTCTGTTTTAAAACCTAGGGGTAGTAGGAACAGCATGCATAATCTTATTATTTACCTGTATTCACATTTAATATTCGCACAAATGAAAGACTTTATTTTTGGCGCAATAGCAAAGATATTGATAAAAATTAATAATTGCATAATACAAACCATTTATGGTTCTCTGTTGGACATATGAGCAGACACTAAGTAGCAAAAAGTGCCACTAAATATAGATCATTGTAGATCTGTGTGTATGATTCAATGTTGAATAAAATATAACAAGGGTTATTTTCATGCAATGTGTTTTGCCATTTTTATTTCACATGCAGCTGTGCAAAAGGTTCATTATTCACTGTGTTTTGTGAAATCGTTAAAAAAATAGATGTGCAAGAATTTATTAATTGTTCGTTCATCTTGAAATGAAAATTTATTTTTGGTTTTACCATGCAGATACCCTCGTTTACGTCCCTCTATAACTTGCATGATGTGAATGGGTTTATCTATTGGCTTTAATATTATTATTACATTTATAAAATTAACAGTGTCGTGATTTCCTAGTGAAATAAAAACACATAATTTCACACTTCTGACGTCATCAAATGAAAAATAAAAAAAATTTGTCAGTGATGTTACATCGAAACAAAATGGGAACATGCAGAAAAGATAAACTTATGTTTTAATTTTTATTTCAATTTTAAAGCCCATAGCCAATTTAATAAAATGTTACTAACCATGCTAACTAAAATTTAAAAAAAAAATCCACTTGTGACTTAACACTAATAATTAATCCAAGCACTTTACACATTCATCATGTACTTGAACCAATGTGTTGCTCAGTCACTTCTTGTATATTTTTCTATATTTAGAATTTTTTTATTTAATTATTCTATAAATATGTATAAGATATGCCAGTATAGCTGAATTAAATGTGATCAAAGACAAGTAAGAGATCAGTATGTCAGTTTACTATTCTAGTCAAATTGTTAAAAACAAAGTAGTCACTGTAAACCTACTTATTTTTGAGGATACTATATTTTTTGATTAGTCAATTCTTACTGACTTCATCAAGTTCATGTAAATTTTGTTTTTTGCAATTTTCTTCTCCTGATGTACAGCTGTATTTATATAAGTTTAACATATATATTTAGATGATTCATGTCTGTGTAATTTTGCTACTCTTTGAAAGTAGCCAAAAATTCAATGTTTTTAAACAGTGACTGGCAGGACAAAATAAAAAATACAATTATAAACAAAAATGTGCAGTATTTGTCTTTGTGACAGCAACCCAACTTATAGCTTCCGAAATTTTAAAAAGTGCAAAAAGTTGTCAGCAAACCAACACATCAACAAGTAATTCAAGTAATTCAAAATTAACCCAATTGTTAGACAACTCCATATAAGAGTAATAAGACGATGTGGTATGATTGCTAATAAGATGGAGCTTGGTGGGAAGATCTGTTGCATTTTCCTCAAAACTTTGCAAGAATTATAACAAGCCAAATAGAAATTTTTTATAAAGGGTTTTACAGATCTAAAAATAGACCCCTTTTAATTCTGTAACTATCCTTAATTAAACAAAAAATGTTAAAAAAATGTACACTTGCTGAATTTTTTATACGACCTTGGATCGTATAATCATGATTATTGTCGAGCCTGCAACTTTTGTTACAGAAAGCTCGACATAGGGATAGTGATCTGGCGGCGGCGTTAGCTAACTTCTTAAAAGGTTTATATTTTAGAAGGTGAAAGATCGGGATGCTTCATACTTTGTATATAGATGCCTCATGTTACGAAGTTTCCATCAGTAACATGTCCAATGTCCTTGACCTTATTTTCATGGTTCAGTGACCACTTGAAAAAAAAGTTCAGAATTTTTGTAATGTTGAATTCTATCTTATTATAAGTAATAGGATAGCTATATTTGGTATGTGCGTACTTTGCAAGGTCCTCATGCCCGTCAGACAGTTTTCACTTGACCTCGACCTCATTTCATGGATCAGTGAACAAGGTTAAGTTTTGGTGGTCAAGTCCATATCTCAGATACTATAAGCAATAGGGCTAGTATATTTGGTGTATGGAAGGACTGGAAGGTGTACATGTCCAACTGGCAGGTGTCATCTGACCTTGACCTCATTTTCATGGTTCAGTGGTTATAGTTAAGTTTTTGTGTTTTGGTCTGTTTTTCTCATACTTTATGCAATAGGTCTACTATATTTGTTGTATGGAATTATAGTAAGGTGTACATGTCTAGTGGGCAGATGTCATCTGACCTTGACATCATTTTCATGGTTCAGTGGTCAAAGTTAAGTTTTTAAGTTTTGGTCTTTTTGTCGAGCCTTCGACTTTAGTCGAAAAAGCGAGACTAAGCGATCCTACATTCCGTCGTCGTCGGCGTCGTCGTCGTCGGCGGCGTCCACAAATATTCACACTGTGGTTAAAGTTTTTGAAATTTTAATAACTTTCTTAAACTATACTGAATTTCTACCAAACTTGGACAGAAGCTTGTTTATGATCATAAGAAAGTATCCAGAAGTAAATTTTGTAAAAATAAAATTCCATTTTTTTCTGTATTTTACTTATAAATGGACTTAGTTTTTCTGCAAGGAAGCATTACATTCACTCTGTGGTTAAAGTTTTTAAAATTTTAATAACTTTCATAAACTATCCTTGATTTGTACCAAACTTGGACAGAAGCTTGTTTATGATCATAAGATAGTATCAAGAAGAAAATTTTGTAAAAATAAATTTCCACTTTTCCGTATTTTACTTATAAATGGACTTAGTTTTTCTGCGAGGAAACATTACATTCACTCTGTGGTTAAAGTTTTTAAAATTTTAATAACTTTCATAAACTATCCTTGATTTGTACCAAACTTGGACAGAAGCTTGTTTATGATCATATGATAGTATCAAGAAGAAAATTTTGTGAAAATAAATTTCCACTTTTCCGTATTTTACTTATAAATGGACTTAGTTTTTTTGCCAGAAACAAAACATTCACTCTGTGGTTTAAGTTTTTAAAATTTTTATAATGTTCTTAAACTATCCTGGATTTCTACCAAACTTAGACAAAAGCTTGTTTCTGATCATAAGATATTATTCAGAAGTAAATTTTGTAAAAAAAAAAATTCACTTTTTCCGTATTTTACTTATAAATGGACTTAGTTTTTCTTCCAGTTAACATTACATACAGTCTGCAGTTAAAGTTTATAAAACATTTATTAGATTCATAAACTATCCTGGATTTTTTACCAAACTTGAAAGCTTCTTTCAATCAAAAGACAGTATCGAGAGGGAAACTTTTATTGATGTTTTTCCTCATTTTTGTTGAGTCTGCGATTAACAGCAAAAGTAGGCGAGACACTGGGTTCCGTGGAACCCTTACGAATTTTTATCTAATACTATATGCCAAAGGTCAACTATATTTGGTGTATGGAAATATATTATGATCTATATGTCAGTCCCGCAGGTTTTATTTGACCCTGACCTCAATTGCACGGTTCATTGCACAGTGTTAAGTTTTTGTGTTTTGGTCTATTTTTCTTAAACTATAAGTAATAGGTCAACTATATTTGTTGTATGGAAGCTTTGTTAGCTGTACATGTCTGCCTGGCATGGTTCATCTGACCTTGACCTCATTTTCCTGGTTCATTGGTCTTTGTTTAGCTATCTTGGTTAATGTTAAGTTTATGTGACAGTTGTAATAAAGCTTTATACTTAGGACTATCAACATAATATCTATGATTAGTAAAGAAGGCGAGACATTTCAGTGTGTGCACTCTTGTCATGATAATGGTATGATGTTGTCGTCTGTGTTGTCATACAAAGACGCATTTGGTTTCCGGACAATAACTTGAGTTCTCTTTGAATTTTAATAAGAAGGTTCAATACTACAAAAGAAAGGTTTGGATTGATTTTGGGGTTGATAGTCCAAACCATTTAGGATTTAGGGGCCCAAAAGAAACATTTTTCTCTACTTTTAGGATAATAACTTGTGTATAAGTAATGTAATTGCTTTGAAATTGTACCACAATGTTTAATACCACAAGTAGAATGTTTGGATAAATTTTGGGGGTTATAGTGCCAATACTGTAATTGTACTTATTTTCACGGTGTATTTATTTTCACGAATTTCCCAGTTGGTTTAAAATGGGGAAAATAAATACATGCAAATCTATATTAAATCTTTCAACTGAAAGGCAATCATTATAAAATCCTGAATATAAATACCCGCAAACTTGTTTGAAATACACAATTCGCGAAAATAAGTACCCGTGAAAAAAAGTATAAGTACAGTAGTTTAGGAGTTATGGGCCAAAAAGGGGCCAAAAACAAGCATTTTTGTAGTTTCTGGACAATAACTTGTGTGTTAGTGTATGGATCTCTCTGACATTGTACCACAAGGTTCAATGTCACAAAAGGTAGGCTGGGATTAAGTTTGGGGGTTATTGCCCTATCCATGCAAAAAAGGGCCAATAAGCAAGCATTTTTAGCTCACCTGGCCCGAAGGGCCAAGTGAGCTTTTCTCATCACTTGGCATCCGGCGTCCGGCGTCGTTAACTTTTACAAAAATATTCTCCTCTGAAACTGCAGGGCCAAATTTAACCAAACATGGCCAAAATCATTATTAGGGTATCTAGTTTAAAAATTGTGTCCGGTGACCCGCCCAACCAACCAAGATGGCTGCCATGGCTAAAAATAGAACATAGGGGTAAAATGCAGTTTTTGGCTTATAACTCAAAAACCAAAACATTTAGAGCAAATCTGACATGGGGGTAAAATTGTTTATCAGGTCAAGATCTATCTGCCCTGAAATTTTGAGATGAATCGGACAACCCGTTGATAGGTTGCTGCCCCTGAATTGGTAATTTTAAGGAAATTTTGCTGTTTTTGGTTATTATCTTGAATATTATTATAGATAGAGATAAACTGTAAACAGCAAAAATGTTCAGCAAAGTAAGATCTACAAATAAGTCAACATGACCAAAATGGTCTGTTGACCCCTTTAGGAGTTATTGCCCTTTATAGTCAATTTTTAACCATTTTTCGTAAATCTTAGTTATCTTTTACAAAAATCTTCTCCTCTGAAACTACTGGACCAAATTAAACCAAACTTGGCCACAATCTTCATTCAGGTAGCTAGTTTAAAAATTGTGTTCGGTGACCCGCCCAACCGACCAAGATGGCCGCCATGGCTTAAAATAGAACATAGGGGTAAAATGCAGTTTTTGGCTTATCACTCAAAAACAAAAGCATTTAGAGCAAATCTGACGTGTTGTAAAATTGTTTATCAGGTCAAGATCTATCCGCCCTGAAATTTTGAGATGAATCGGACAACCCGTTGATAGGTTGCTGCCCCTGAATTGGTAATTTTAAGGAAATTTTGCTGTTTTTGGTTATTATCTTGAATATTATTATAGATAGAGATAAACTGTAAACAGCAAAAATGTTCAGCAAAGTTAGATCTACAAATAAGTCAACATGACCAAAATGGTCTGTTGACCCCTTTAGGAGTTATTGCCCTTTATAGTCAATTTTTAACCATTTTTCGTAAATCTTAGTTATCTTTTACAAAAATCTTCTCCTCTGAAACTGCTGGGCAAAATTAAACCAAACTTGGCCACAATCATCATTCGGGTATCTAGTTTAAAAATTGTGTCCGGTGACCTGGCCAACCAACCAAGATGGCCGCCATGACTAAAAATAGAACTTAGGGGTAAAATGCAGTTTTTGGCTTATCACTCAAAAACCAAAGCATTTAGAGCAAATCTGACATGTGGTAAAATTGCTTATCAGGTCTAGATCTATCTGCAACAACAAAAGAGAGTTTTTCACGACCTAAGCTGGCTATACAACCCTTGCACAATCAACTGAATTTTGCAGAAATCATTAATAGGATAGATTGCCCTTATATGATAATTTTTTATTACCTTTTTGTTTTTTTTTGGCAAAGGGGGAACGGGGGGGGGGGGGGGGATGCGCAACAACAGAACAACTTCACAACTTTCTCATTACTTTGCATTTCTCGTTAGATAAATTTTACAAAATTCTCCCCTGAAACAACTCAAATTTAAACAAACTTGGTTTAAATCACCACTAGGATATCCAGGGACCACTGTGTATGATGACCCTGCCTGCCCACATGGCTGAAATAAAACATAGGTTTCAAACGCACTTTTTAGTATTATATCTCTGAAACTAAACGACAGTACAACAGTTGCATTTATCATGCATCAATTGTAAATAAAAATATCAGGTGAGCGACACAGGGTCCTTGGACCCTCTAGTTCTTGTTTCCAGACAATTACTTGTGTTTAAGTGTATGCAACTCTCTGAAATTATACTACAAGGTTTGATGCAACATAGGAAAGGCTGTGATAGAGTGTGGGGGTAATTGCTCCAAGGGGGGGATTCAAAAAGTTTGCAGGGGGTCCAATTTTTCAAACATTTTCAAATGTCAAATTTTTGACAAATTTCAAGTAGATATCTAATTGCACAGTATTGTTCAATGCATTTGTAAGCTCTTGACATTTGTTTTGTGTCAGAAGTCTATATTAAGTCAAAAATTTATTCACAATCCAAATTCAGACAGTATCAAGCTTGAATGTTGTGTCAAAATTTGCCCCAATTTTTCAGGGTTCAACCGCTGCAGTCGTATCAGGATGTGCTCAGCGAAGCATTTTATTTCTATATGTTTACAGTGCCTGCTTTGCTTGGCCAAGAAAATATTTTTTTCACAATGCCTTTTAATATTATCTTAAACAATGTTATCTTTGTTGTAAAAATCAATGAGTTATCTCATCACTTGATTTCTGCCTTTGTGGTCAATGTTATAGTTGTTAACTTTTTACTTTTTAAACTTCTTCTAGTGAACCACTTAATGGAATGAAACTGAAAATGGCATGCATATTCCTTATGAAGTGCTGACCAAGTGTTGTTACTTGGAAGCTGATCCATTATCCAAGATAGCTGCCAGCGGGGGGCTTAGTTTAACACAGGACCCTATGAGAAGTACTAGTACATACAAATGTCTTCATAGAGAACTATTGAATGAAAAAGAACCAAACATGGAATGAAGGTTCGTTATGAGGTGGTATTTTCAGCCACAATAACAGAATCCACTCCTTATTGTATATTTATCCAGAAGATAATATGAATTTTGCTAAGTATGTGCCTCTGTAATCACAAATAAAGCATGAAGACTCATTATGTTTAAAACAAATACACAGAGGACTTGTCAGTCGATCCTCTTCACCAATCAGTATCTTACTATTCTGTCCATCTTTTGATATTACTATTATTCTATCACAGTTGTAGTCTGTTGCAATAATGTTACCATATAAACTATCTGTACAAAGTCCTTCTGGTCCTGATAAATCCTGTGTATATTGCCAGATCTGTTTATACCTGATCCATCATAACAGTATACTGCTTTACCATTATAGTCACTATAGATTACTCTGTCATTACAGTAAACAAGGTTAAACAGTCCTGATTTAGTCTCAACTGGTATTGACTTCAGTGTATTTCCTTCCAAGTCTATAATACGGATTTCATTATCATCATCATCGTCATCATCAATCAAATTACACAGAATTATTGTAGAATGATAAACCATAGCATTCTTTGTCTAATGTGATAACTTTGGTAACTGTTTCATTCTCCATATTAAAGATCTTAATGACTTTCTCCTCAGGATAAGTTATGGCTATAGTGTTCTCATTGATCTGTGTAACACTCCAGGCTCCACCAGGTATAGGTAATTGTTTCTGTAGTTTACCATCTGAAGTAAGTAGGTTAACTTTACCCAATATTCGCACTACTATAGCTCTCCCATCCGTCCGACAAATCATGTCACTGATATTCTTCTTCATGTTGATATCTATCTTTGTCTCTATATTCATGGTTATGTTGTTTATGTTGGAATGATCTCGACAAGGTCCACATGGTATAGGTTTAATAGATGCCATGACCTAAACAAAAATGAAACATAATAATTTGACCTAATGGGTATATATAGATTTACTTTTATTACATGTATGTTGTCTTATTAAGGTGATAACTGGTTTAAAAAATTCGTAAGGGTTCCACGGAACCCAGTGTCTCGCCTACTTTTGCTGTTAATCGCAGACTCAACAAAAATGAGGAAAAACATCAATAAAAATGTCCCTCTCGATACTGTCTTTTGATTGAAAGAAGCTTCCAAGTTTAGTAAAAAATCCAGGATAGTTTATGAATCTAATAAATGTTTTATAAACTTTAACTGCAGACTGTATGTAATGTTAACTGGAAGAAAAACTAAGTCCATTTATAAGTAAAATACGGAAAAAGTGATTTTTTTTTTTACAAAATTTACTTCTGAATAATATTTTATGATCAGAAACAAGCTTTTGTCTAAGTTTGGTAGAAATCCAGGATAGTTTAAGAACATTATAAAAATTTTTAAAACTTTAACCACAGAGTGAATGCTTTGTTTCTGGCAAAAAAACTAAGTCCATTTATAAGTAAAATACGGAAAAGTGGAAATTTATTTTTACAAAGTTTTCTTCTTGATACTATCTTATGATCATGAACAAGCTTCTGTCCATGTTTGGTACAAATCAAGGATAGTTTATGAAAGTTATTAAAATTTTAAAAACTTTAACCACAGAGTGAATGTAATGTTTCCTCGCAGAAAAACTAAGTCCATTTATAAGTAAAATACGGAAAAGCGGAAATTTATTTTTTCAAAATTTTCTTCTTGATACTTTCTTATGATCATAAACAAGCTTCTGTCCAAGTTTGGTAGAAATTCAGTATAGTTTAAGAAAGTTATTAAAATTTCAAAAACTTTAACCACAGAGTGAATATTTGTGGACGCTGCCGACGACGACGGAATGTAGAATCGCTTAGTCTCGCTTTTTCGACTAAAGTCGAAGGCTCGACAAAAACTAAAATTGTTTGTTATGCGGACTGATATAAAAAAAAACTAAGGTCAAGGACAGTATTGACTAGTTGTTGCAGTTCATTGCACTTCATTGCTTTAACAATATATATATATAAAAAGATAAGAAAAATTGATAAGGCATAAAATGCACTAAGTACCTTTTTGGGGCCCTCAATAGCTTGCTGTTAAGTGTGACAAAGGCTCTGTGTTAAAGGCCGTGTTTGGACCTAGCTCAGTTTATTTCAATTTTTGTAAGAATAACTTTACAGTTTTTGAGTTTTGTCTCTTTATAGCATTATATGCAAGCGGGGGATTATCGGTGTCCCTATAGACACATTCCCCATTTGTTTTAACTGTTTTTTGAGGGGGTTGAAATTATGAAGTTAAATAAAATAGATTTTAATGCATACATTAGTGAGTCACAGAATAGTCAACTTTAAAAGAAACCGAATGAAAAATGTAAAACAATTTAAGTGAGAAAATGAACGACATGGTTTATACACAAAAAAATTCGTAAGGGTTCCACGGAACCCAGTGTCTCGCCTACTTTTGCTGTTAATCGCAGACTCAACAAAAATGAGGAAAAACATCAATAAAAATTTCCCTCTCGATACTGTCTTTTGATTGAAAGAAGCTTCTAAGTTTGGTAAAAAATCCAGGATAGTTTATGAATCTAATAAATGTTTTATAAACTTTAACTGCAGACTGTACGTAATGTTAACTGGAAGAAAAACTAAGTCCATTTATAAGTAAAATACAGAAAAAGTGAATTTTTTTTTACAAAATTTACTTCTGAATAATATCTTATGATCAGAAACAAGCTTTTGTCTAAGTTTGGTAGAAATCCAGGATAGTTTAAGAACATTATACAAATTTTAAAAACTTAAACCACAGTGTGAATGTTTTGTTTCTGGCAAAAAAACTAAGTCCATTTATAAGTAAAATACGGAAAAGTGAAAATTTATTTTTACAAAATTTTCTTCTTGATACTATCTTATGATCATAAACAAGCTTCTGTCCAAGTTTGGTACAAATCAAGGATAGTTTATGAAAGTTATTAAAATTTTAAAAACTTTTACCACAGAGTGAATGTAATGTTTCCTCGCAGAAAAACTAAGTCCATTTATAAGTAAAATACAGAAAAGTGGAAATTTATTTTTACAAAATTTTCTTCTTGATACTATCTTATGATCATAAACAAGCTTCTGTTCAAGTTTGGTACAAATCAAGGATAGTTTATGAAAGTTATTAAAATTTTTCAAACTTTAACCACAGAGTGAATGTTATGTTTCCTCGCAGAAAAACTAAGTCCATTTATAAGTAAAATACGGAAAAAATGGAATTTTATTTTTACAAAATTTACTCCTGGATACTTTCTTATGATCATAAACAAGCTTCTGTCCAAGTTTGGTAGAAATTCAGTATAGTTTAAGAAAGTTATTAAAATTTCAAAAACTTTAACCACAGAGTGAATATTTGTGGACGCCACCGACGACGACGACGACGGAATGTAGGATCGCTTAGTCTCGCTTTTTCGACTAAAGTCGAAGGCTCGACAAAAATGGAAGAAAGAAAACCGTGAAATATGATATACAGCAAAGAAAGAAAAACAAATATGATATATAGCAACAACTGATAACACCTTTTCAGACACCTGACTTGGAATAGATACAAGAAGATGTGGTATGAGTTTCAATGAGACATCTTTCCATCCACCCAAATCACAATTTGTAAAAGTAAACTATTATAACTCAAATTACGGTCTCCAACACGGAGCCTTGGCTCACAACAAAAAACAAGCAATAAATGGCCCCCAAAACGACAAATGTGAAACCATTAAAACAGGGAAATTAGCAGTCTAATTTATATAAAAAAAAAAACGGGAAATACTTAAGAATTGAATGCTTCTTTTTGTAATTTCATTGGGGTGTAAAAGCGTTGACCGAAGTACATTTTGTATGAAGCGTATCATTTTATTGAGGCTACGGTTACATTGCGTTATTGTTACATGAAAAAAAAACAATGTACGATGGGACTAGTAATATGTACTAAATAATAAAAGTTGAGGACATTTATTACATACATTTATAACATACAATTTATTTACTGTATTTTTTTTATTTACAATGATAATTTCTACAAATCCAGTAAGTTGTTTTTAAAGTCCGACAAATTTTTTGATGAACGAAATTACGTCCTCCACGGATACGTGTACATACAGAATTTCTTAGTATTTAAGTTACAGTTATATATATAGCAAACTTTGCTTTTGATTATCAATTTGCGTCAAGTTATAAAGCTGTATGAAATGTATGTCTTGACATTGTTTCAGTTTCGTTTAAAACGCATCCCAAGTTTTATTTTTTTCACCATAAACAAAATTGGTCCAAAGTATAATGACAGTAATAAGAGTAGGTGTGCAGTTAAATACATAAAAAAGTGAAACCATTGAACTATATTTTTCTCCTTTGACAGTCACACTCCTAATCTTGAGTAGTATCTTTAAGAACATCAAAACCATTAATACGTAGTAAAACAATTCAAGTTGTACACCATTTGTTGAATAATAATATTTTATTATTTATCAGTATTAAATTACAAGTATTGTTTAGTACATATGAAAGAATGAAGCAATACAACTTGTATAGAAGATTTAAGTTTAATCAATCTAGCGTACATTGCTGTTTTTCATGTAACAATAACGTAATGTAAAAGAGGGACGAAAGATACCAAAGGGACAGTCAAACTCATAAATCTAAAACAAACTGACAACGCCATGGCTAAAAATGAAAAAGACAAACAGAAAAACAATAGTACACATGACACAACATAGAAAACTAAAGAATAAACAACACGAACCCCACCAAAAACTAGGGTTGATCTCAGGTGCTCCGGAAGGGTAAGCAGATCCTGCTCCACATGTGGCACCCATCGTGTTGCTTATGTGATTACAAATCCGGTAAATAGTTCGGTAGGTCTCATTCATGAAAGGGAAGGGGATTGTAATTACGACGTAAGGAACATATCCGATATCATTTGTGAAACGGTTATTCCATAACGATCAACCAACTCGTGATGGCGTCCGTAAAATTTACGAAGGGATGATTTCAACTTCACCATTTGGAACTCTTGGTTTAATAGCTTCCTTGTGAGCAGTAACCCTCTATCAAGAAAATCATGATAGGAAATGCAAGCACGGGAATATCGTATCAATTGGGAGATATATACCCCGTATGCAGGTGCTGCTGGAGTGTTGCTACTTAGAAATGGAAAGTTCACAACTGTAACCGTAGCCTCAGTAATTATTGTTACATTTGTAATTAATCGGTTTCTCACCCAACTTTGCATTCCGGCAATTAGTCTCCAATGTAGCAATAATATTTTTGTTATTGTTACATTTCCATGTAACCGTAGCCAGTGCCTTTGATGAAATTGGGTTAAATGCTGTTAAAAGTTCTTTGGCAAATGATATGCATAAAGTGGCCGTGCAATTTTTATGTATTTCCATATTGTCAGGGAAATAGTGGCATTGGAGAAAAGAGGCCATATGTATACGCGTACTGTAAACTTTCCGTTGGGGGAATAATGGCAATGATCAAAAACCATAAACGCTAGTTTTTATGCCCCACCTACGATAGTAGAGGGGCATTATGTTTTCTGGTCTGTGCATCCGTTCGTCTGTCTGTCTGTTCGTTCGTTCGTCCGTCTGTCTGTCCGTTCGTTCGTCCGTCTGTTCGTCCGTCTGTCCTGCTTCAGGTTAACATTTTTGGTCAAGGTAGTTTTTGATGAATTTGAAGTCCAATCAACTTGAAACTTAGTACACATGTTCCTTATGATATGATCTTTCTAATTTTAAAGCCAAAGTTAACTTTTGACCCCAATTTCACGGTCCACTGAACATAGAAAATGAAAGTGCATGTTTCAGGTTAAAGGTTTTGGTCAAGGTAGTTTTTAATGAAGTTGAAGTCCAATCAACTTGAAACTTAGTACACATGTTCCCTATGATATTATCTTTCTAATTTTAATGCCTAATTATATTTTTTATCCAATTTTACGGTCCATTGAACATGGAAAATGATAGTGCGAGTGGGGCATTCATGTACTTTGGACACATTCTTGTTCTTTCATAATTCCTGGAAGGACTTCAATTTAATATCATGTTTTTATTATCGAATTTCATTATCATTTTTAATAACATGCAATCTTGTAATTAAGCAGTTATTATTTATATTTGCATTATTCTGACATTTGAAGTGTTAAACAATCTATTTTTTACTGGTTCACAATGTACACCATGGGAGCTGTTTGTTTCATTGTTGTTGCATTGGTTGTGAGTTGCTATGGTCATAAGACAGATTCTGGGTCGTGTACACCAAAACTTGGTATGTTGTATTCAATGCATGATATTGTTAATTGAAATTTATTTGATTTATGACAAGTACCCCAAGACGTTTGTAAGTGAAAGAAAGAAAGTAATTTATAAAATGATTGATTAACTTATTAAAATTTCATTTTAAAAATGATTTTGATAATTATTGTTAGAAACCTCTATTCAGCGATCTTAGAATAAAAAAGTTTTGCATGAACAGGTGGTATTTCATACATTTTCGCGTATTTTTTAATGAAAAGATTAAAACAACACGCTATAAATTGCGTGCTTTCGATGAAATTTTCTGGATTTACCTTCATTAGAAAACCACGTATGTTATGCAAGAACCGAAATATTCAAAAAGCTATATGGCCGGAAAATATTAATGAAGTAAGACACATTAGACTTAACACTTTCTTTGCTTCCACAAAAAAAGCTATGACTTATATAGTGAGACTCGAATCCTCAAAGTACCGTTCATATAACTCGTCTCAGTTATTTCTTGCTGTGGAGCTTCTACAATTTACATGTTGAATGCCACATGCATACATTTTGTACATGCGCATGCGAAGACAACACGATTTTTTTTTTCTCGTAAAGGTGTACTTTATAGGGATAGAAAGTTGACAAAAATCAGAATTGTTTTACTTCTCCTACCTCCACACACAAAACCACCTTAGGTTTATACGAAATTGTTGAATGCATTGCTTTTGAATTATGTGTACCATTTTTTTCAACCATGTATTTATTTCTTAAACAGAAAACGCCCTTTTCGAAGACCTTCTTAGTATGATGTTAAAGATAAAAGGTACACATAAAGGTAATGATATGGGCTGCATGTAGTTTATAATGTTTTACATAACTTTTAATGTAGATCAACTATTTGTATACCGCCATTTTGGATTGTAAAATAGCAGTTCACAATCGGCCTAATTCTTTGCTTAAATCTGCAAATTATGAGTGATGAGATTGGCCATTATGCGAGAGTGTTTAATGAAATAGAGAAGTGAAGTGAATTATTTTATTCCACTGCATGTTGATTTTGATAGCGAAATCAACATTTGATTGGTTGAAATTTTCACACGTGACGTCGAACAAAACTTCATATCTCCCTCAGGCACGGGAAATAAATGTATAGTGTTATATAACTTGCTTATCATTATTATGGTTGTTAATGCAACAGCTGAACATTATGTGTTAAGTAAAGACCTGGGTTCAATTTGTTTCATTCAATATTTTTCTGCATTTGGGACTATTGAAAGCTTGAGATATTGTTTTCACAAATATCTATGTTGACCCGAAGATGTCTTTGGTGTTTTTCAGTGGTGGTAAGTCACTATCCCGTTTCAGCCAGAAGCTCGATGTATTCATATCTTGATAAGACTGCACATAAAGTTATAATAATATCGTTATTTATTTACAGATTATGTGTTTTCAACTTAAGAGTATGTGTTTGTAATTTAATACATTTTATACATGTTTATACATGAGATTGTCACATGATATAAAAAAAAAAAAACCCATCTCACCATTTGTTATTTCTATTTGAAAACTACTTTTTGTTGAAGACAAGTATTGAGTTACTTTAACTCTTTTTCTATAATTTCTGTACAGGTACGAACCAACATGACGAAACCTTTTCAGCCTTTGCAGCTTCTCTTACTGCGTCAAAAACCCTTGGAACTGGTGAAATTGTTAAGTTTGACAAAGTTTGGACGAACGTCAATAACGATTATGACCCTAGTACTGGTGTATATACAGCTCCAAAACCAGGGGTTTACCAGTTCTTATGCACAGTAATGACGCATAATAATAAAACTCTTCGTGTCCTCCTGTGGAAAAATGACATGAAGACAGTAGCTGTTTATCCAGGCTATTCTGGTTATAATACAGGAACTATAAATATGATATTAGAACTTAAGAAAGGCGACAAGGTCTACATCAAGCAAGCACACACAGATAAATACATCTACAGTGAATCTGCTTACAACTACAGCATGTTTTCTGGGTATCTTATTCGATAAATTAGACGTGTTTCTTTCGAAGTTAAAAATAAAATAATTGTATATAAATGTTGCTTATTTTTCCTCCTTTGAATGTCGTCCATTTTCGGGTAGGCATTGCATCAAATCCTGATTACAACTTGTTGTCAGTTGGAAAGTACATTTGAGTGAACTTTGCCTGTGTATCAACCCCAAATTTTCCATTTAAGAACCACTTCCGAGGTCTGTGCCTTGTGAAAAGAACATTGTCTAGCTATTTTTTATTTTTGAGATCTCAACCCGCTATGTTTTAGTTCACCTTTTCTCATCACGTGGTGTCCGTCGTCGTTAACCTTTACAAATCTTCTCCTCTGAAATTACTGGGCCAAATTTAACCAAACTAATTCACAATCATCATTTGGTCAAGATCTATCTGCCTTGATAATTTCAGACCAATCAGACAACCGGTTGTTGGGTTGCTACCCCTGCATTGGTTATTTTAAGAAGAAAAAATCAGCTTTTTGTTATTATATCTTCAATATTATTATAGATAGAGATAAACTGTAAACAGCAATAATGTACAGCAAAGTAAGACCTACAAATTAGTCAACATGACCAAAATGGTCAATTGACCCCTTAAATATTTTCCCCTTTGACTACTCGGCCAAGTTCATTATAGATAGAGATAATTGTAAGCAGCAAGAATGTTCATTAAAGTAAGATCTACAAACACATCACCGTCACCAAAACACAATTTTGTCATGAATCCATCTGTGTTCTTTGTTTAATATGCACATACATGTAAACCAAGGTGAGCGACACAGGCTCTCAAGAGCCTCTAGTTTTTATATTAGAATTTCACTGGTACTTTATATAAGATGGAAAACTACTAAAGTGTAGAAACATTGTTACGTAATAGAATGACTCTAGTTTGTTATCTCTATCGGTGCATTGTAATTTAAGAACAAAAGGCTACCAAAGATCATACTCTAGAAATGAGTATACAGTTGAAGCAAACTGACAAGATCAACGCTTCTGCAAATTTGCAGATTAAACATTGTTGTGCTGATATTTAGGATAGTTATGAATATAAAATGTGTTTTCAGTCGTGTATCACTTTCACTGGTGGTCAAATGGATGGATCTGTCGTATAGTAGTCACTTTTTTAGATGTACGTATCAAAATGATTATTTCTGTTACTGTATCTTACGAACTTTACGATGTTAGGTTATCTGCAATAAATTTCATTTTCATGCATAATGTATCATGTACTGTGTTACAACTCTAGATTTTACTGACGAGGAAAGGTAACACTATCATATGCAACCGAAAACTGAATCTTGGCGAGGGACGAATTTGCAGATTTAACATTGTTGTGCTGAAATTTAGAGTAGTCAGTCTGTAAACAATATACTGATCAATCTATCTACTGTCAAGTCTGACCGTTCTGTTTAAGCTAAAATGAGATTAACAATGCTGATCGTTTTGTTTAAGCTAAAATGAGATTAACAAGTCATTCCCTTGAAATGTATCCAAATAGAGCGACAAATATTATATGATCAGAATGGTAAAAAATGAAAGATTTTGTAAAGTGTGTACAAACAAAAAAGTTGAAGATGAAGATTACTTCATTTGGCATTGCATTAAATATCAAAAGAAAAGATAAATCCTTGCGACAAAATTGTGTCTACCAAATAAAAAAAAAATACATAATGATAAGATAAAGACAAAACTTTTGTTGAATAGTGGGTCAGTAAAATATCAAATATATGTTCAAATTACATTTCCAAATTGTTGAAAGTTAGAAACAATGTTTTACAAAACCATTACTAATATATATATCATTGTTTAGAAAAGAGGGACGAAAGGTACCAGAGGAATAGTCAAACTCATAGATCAAAAATAAACTGACAACGCCATGGGTAAAAAAAAAAGACAAACAGACAAATAGTAATACAGAAGACACAATATAAAAACTAAAGACTAAGCAACACGATCCTCACCACAAACTGTGGGTGATCTCAGTTTTTCCGAAAGGGTAAGCAGACACTGCTCCACATGTGGGACCCGTGTTGCTTAGTTATTACAAATCCAGTAAATAGTCTAATTCGGTAGGTCACATTCGTGAAAAGGGAAGGGTAGAAAGTACTGATTCTTTAGTTCACGTTATTTTGTATTTAGTAAAACAAAACTATTTTATAATGTAAAACATATGTACTAAATGGGCCTTTTTCAAAAAATGTGGATTTTCTTGTACAATCAATATTTCTAAAAAAGTGTAAATATTTTTATCCAATTTTTAGATACACCATTTAGTTTTTGGTGTGTGTAACAAGTTCCAGCAAATTCAATATGAAATTTAGCTACAGAAATTGCTTCCAGTGGGTTTCAAAGGGTCCAAAAACCCCAAAATTGCTTGTACGAAATTGAAAAACTAGTCTTTTTTAAATCCTGGTTTTAATACCCAGCGGAAATTATTATTTTTCTTTTGTTATTATAAATATATAGGTATCACTGCAGGTATGTATACACAAATACAGGGAATTATTAGATTTTATTAGCATTTTTTTTTACTTTTCATTTCGTACTTAAAAAAAGGTCAACTACATAACACAAATGAAATAATGTTGCCAATAAACAACTGATTATATCCCTTGTAACTAAGGACATTGGTTAAAATAACACTTTTTAGAAACATATTTTAAAGTGAATTTAATTCAGCATTGTCAACTACATAACGCTTTTTGTCACCTACATAACGATTCACTGCGTTATGTAGTTGACCGTTATGTAGTTGACCTATTTGTGGTTTTTATTTGTTACTCTTCATCCTCTGATGACGTGCTTAAAGTTACAGGATGACATCATTGATTTATTTCATTATAGATTAGTTTTGGTGAGTACAAATTACTCCGTAATTTTATTCTATGTCAACTTTGTAACGGCAAAAACATTGATAAATGTTGGCATAAATATTTTTTTTTACATAAATCATTCAAAGTCTATAATACTGACTCTAATTCAATAAAACCCATTTACCTGGTAGTATTAGGGTCAAGAAAAACAAATAAAAACCACAAATAGGTCAACTACATAACGGTCAACTACATAACGCAGTGAATCGTTATGTAGGTGACAATCAAAGAGCTGAAAGCTCTGAAGAAAAATGACGCCACTGTCTCTAATATTGGGATAGTTTTTATGCAAGTCTTGATTTTCACATACCGTAATTAGTTTAACAATGCAACATGTATCGTAAGCATATAATTGATATTCGTATATGTGTGTGTGTGTGAAGTGAAGGTGACAACTGGCTGGTTTTTTAAGACAAATGAATAGGTCAAGACTAGCTGAATTGTACAAATAAATACCGTAGAAAGGCTTGTATATTTCTCACTGGTACATAGTCTGAATCTGAGTCCGTTCGCTTCCATTCACGTTTGCGCCCACTCATTTTCACCCCTTTCACTTTCACACCCTACATGTTCGCACCCAATCTTAATTGGTTTTGTGTTTAATAACTATGTAAGCAAGTGTTTTCTTATAAGTATAATTGTTGTCATTGTCTCAAAATAAAGTGAGACAGCAATTTTTTTTTTGTGTTGAATAAATCTTAATTATGTTTTGGATAAGGTATTGCTAAAAATAATAATAATCCTTTCTAAATAAAGTGGTATTTTGTCAACGTTTTATTTTGTGTTGAATAACTCTTAATCATGTTTTGGTTAGTGTATTGCTATAACTTGTTTCATTGACTTGTTTCAAAATGAAGTGAGATTCTGACTATGTTTGTTTCTGCGTGTTGAATAAATTTTATCATGTTTTGGTTATATTAGTGGATTGCTATATTTTGGTTTCTATGTTTTATTGTTTCGTTGTTTCAGATCAATGGGACCAAGCTGTTAAAAACAATTATCTTTTGTGTTTTTTCCTTTAAAATCTTCAATGTTTTACTCATACCAAGCTATAAATACATTCAGTATTTACACCAAAGCAATTTAAAACAACAACCATAATTATCCAATTATTCAACTTGAATTTGAATTAAAATTGGGCGTGAATGAGTAGAGTGTGAATGTGCGAACGTGTAGGGTGCGAAAATGTATTGGGCACAAACAGACCTGATGCCACACAGTCTGAACCCCCTTCTCCCACAAAATATTAAGTAAATAATCTTTTTGTTACTGCTATCAAAGGTCTAATTAAACTCAGATAGTTTCAAACATTTGTCAAAGAATTCTAGTCAAACTGGCACCTAGTTAAATTGGCACCTGAACGTCGTAGGAAGGCGTCCCAGAAAAATAATAAAATAGCCTTGCCAGACGTCATAATTATTTGGACTAATACATGAGATATTGTGTATTTTTCTGCATTATTTTAACCAGTTGAGCATTTTACAGGATTGTTGGTTTAATGCTGTTTAAACTTTACTGAAAAACAAACACCTTAAATTTGCTAATTATTTGGCATGAAAGTTTGATTTATTGAAAGGGACTCGTAGTTTTCCATTTTATTTTAATAACTGACTTGTTTTTACAATTACACAAATTGTCTAATTGTTAAAACAACAGCTTTGGTAAGGGCTTCGTTGTTTACCTTTATAAACTACATATCCACTTTCGTTTCGTGGTTTACCAAAATACACAACAACATATTCACTATGTACTTGGTAACAGTAATTAATTAATTGAATAGAAAATATTATATCAAATATTATTGGATGCCGAATTGACGTCGAATAGGTGCTGATTTGACTAGATGCAAATTTAACCAGGTGCCGACTTGACTTGTACGTTTCAATTCCTCTGCGATCGTTTGCGGTATTTTCTTGAGAAAACCTATTTTCCATCATCAAAGAGAAGAAGAAACTGCTTTAAAATGATTCTGGAACGCTTCATGATTGTTAAAATAAGTTTAATTCACTCAAAAACAATTTTAAAACTTGCGATTAAACAGGAAGTTTCCAAAGCACGTGTAAAAGAAGAAATTAACCGGTGAGAGTGGAAATCCGTATATGACAGATATCCCTATAGTACGACTTTGAAAGTAAAACAGTTCAATCCTTTTGTAAAACAATCTTTAATATACCTATCACATTAATGTTTGAATGGTCTTAAGCTTATTCAAACCATATAAGTCGGTATGAAACACCAAAACGGAATGAACAATAACCGAATACGTTTTGTAGTTTACAAATTCTAAAACTGGTTCCCGTCAAACTACAACACTTTGTTCGAGTGTAGTGGAATACAAGCAAAAACCAGTGTAAACTGGGTCCTGGCTGGTTTAATACTACACAATGATGCATAATGATAACACAAGCAGATTCCAGTTTGTTTGGAAAATAGGAAATACGAAACCAAGCGCGGTAGGCAGAGCAATGTAATGAAGTTCAGGTCGGCAGTTATGGAACAATGACTGCGTCATTTTCCAAAAAGCGTTATGTAGTTGACAATGCTGAATTAAATTCACTTTAAAATATGTTTCTAAAAAGTGTTATTTTAACCATGTTAACTGTTTTGAAAAAAGTGTGATGATTTTTATGGAAATATATATCAAGCAAAATGTAAATATTATTAAAAAAAAATTAGGGACCGAAACTAAATCCGTTATGTAGTTGACGTATGTCCCATACTTGTTTCTATGTTATTTTTTAAAATATTTTTGAAGTAGCATTTAAGATTGCATATTTTTATTTCAGGTTGTATTGTTGTTAAACTATTCAATTTCATATATTAAAGTTGAAAATTGAATATTTTTTTGTATTGTGTTTTCACAACTGAAATATCCACATTTTTTGAAAATGACCCAAATAAGGGGAGCCTTTTAACAATGCGTGTGTGCTTATAAATATCAAGTAAAATATATTGTCTTTTGTACAAAGTGTACAAAGTCTGTAATCATTTTACTTTAAAGTTACCACCAAGTTTGTGATGATATAACTCCAATTTCATTGTAATTTACCTGAGTACTTTTGACCTTTAACCCATGAACTTGCTACTAATTTTTATCATTTGACAGTAGTATAAACATGTAGGATAAATACACATAAATAATCGATATACTACTAAAACATAATACAGTGTGCTATGTCAGAACAAGGTGTAAATACCGATTTAGCAAAGGAAAGATTGAATGCAACATTTGATGTGGAGAACTTAACAAATTTGATCTATGGTGGACCAGAAAAGGTCGAACGTAGAAGGCAAATTCGTAAGTATCAACATTAAGTTATTAGGTCAAAATGTAGGACGATCTCATTTATTTTGTATGTATATATACAAGTAAATAATAACTAATGGCAATACGTTAAACAGCCGTATCAACAAAAAAAATCATTGATATGTCTTTTATCATAATGAACTGTATCAATTGTATCGTTTACTTTATATATAAATAAGTAAAATTAGGCCAGACTGAGTAAGATCAGACCCTCCCCCCTTTTCCTCGTCGTTTAATTCAAAATCACGTAATTCTTCAAATAAGTAAGACTGAAAAGTCAAACCACCTCTTTTCAAATATATGATATATGTAATCGTCATTTGAACAAATCACAAATGTACTTCGATCGATTAAGGCATAAATGCTCGCGAAAGCATTGCGAATCGTCTATATAAAACTGTTAAATATATCACCATGAACCAACGACAACCACGGAACTACAGGCTCCTGTCTTTGGAAAGGCAAAACAAAGATGTGGTTGGGTTAAACATGTTTGTTATTGCTTAATCCTCCCCTTACCTGGAAGAGTGGTGTAACAGCACAGCATAAGAGAGTCATGAGAACGAACTTTAATCAAAGCACCAAAGGGTGCTATAGGCAGTTAATAAAAACCCAAAGGCAAACTTGGCCAAGTTCAGATAAATAGTGTTAAGAATTAGTCAAAATATTTATCTCAGGCATTGTTCTCAGCTATTTCCAGTGGCGGATCCAGAAATTTTCCTAAGTGGGGCCCACTGACTGACCTAAGAGGGGGCCCGCTCCAGTCACTCTTCAGTGATTCCCTATAATTTTTTCCCAAAAAGGGGGGGGGGCCGGGCCCCCTGGCCCCCCCCTAAATCCGCCTCTGATTTCGAAAGTATCAAATAACATGAATAATGCTTGTACAGTAATGTTTATGTTATGCAATACTACCACTTTCAAAAGTTATTTCCAATTTATATTTCTAAAGATTCAATGTCTGAGATTATACACATACACTGTCCTATGTTAGGAGAGAGTTTTGTGCCAGTTTAGATGTTTAAGCCGCCACATTTTGTATGCACCTGTCCATAGTGAGGACCCACTAATGTGGTGATTGTTGCTGTATATCATATTTATTTTTCATAATTATTTTGTACATTTTTTTTTTAAATTTTAATTTCTTGTATATACTTCTGATTTTAGTGTATGTCCAAGTTATTGTAAATGCTCTTTTGTTCCGACGTTGGAAAGTTCCGGGCGGAAAGAACTCACTAGCCGAAAAGTTCCAGAGGAACTTATTATTATGTGTTACTTTGTTCTTCCTCTGATTTAAAAGTTCCACCGAAACAAAGTGACTAGTTGAAATGGTATACATTTTCGTTATTATGTAAAGGGGCCAGCAAACGCAATCCTTTGGGTGTAGGAGTTTCTCCTTGCATTAAAGATCCATTGGTAACCTTCGATGCCTCTGCTGGTGGACTATTAGTCCCCGAGGGTATCACCAGCACAGTAGCCAGTACTTCGGTACCAGCATGAACATACGGATTTTTTGTGTTATTAAAATTTGCTGTTACAAAATATTAGAAATTATTATAAATTAAGGAATGAATCTCCCTCATGCAAAGCTCTGATTCCTTTCACGGATTTGGCTATACTTTTTGGACCTTTTGGATTATAGCTCTTCATCTTTTATATAAGCTTTGGATTTCAAATATTTTGGCCACGAGCATCACTGAAGAGACATGTATTGTCGAAATGCGCATCTGGTGCAAGAAAATTGGTACCGTTAATTTTATTACTACCACTGGGTCGATGCCTCTGCTGGTGGACTATTAGTCCCCGAGGGTATCACCAGCCCAGTAGCCAATACTTCGGTACTGGCATGAACATACGGATTTTTTGTGTTATTAAAATTTGCTGATACAAAATATTAGAAATTATTATAAATTAAGGAATGTATCTCCCTCATGCAAAGCTCTGATTCCTTTCACGGATTTAGCTATACTTTTTGGACCTTTTGGATTATAGCTCTTCATCTTTTATATAAGCTTTGGATTTCAAATATTTTGGCCACGCGCATCACTGAAGAGACATGTATTGTCGAAATGCGCATCTGGTGCAAGAAAATTGGTACCGTTAATTTTATTCGACTGTTGTCTTCTCTTAGATCAGGTTATTGTCTATATGACACATTCCCCATTTTCATTCTCAATTTTATTAGGCACTTGCTACGGTTACATGGAAATGTAACAACAATAATAGTAATCTCAGCATTACGTTATTGTTACATGAAAAACAGCTATGTACGCTAGATTTATTAAACTTAAATCTTCTATAGTTGTATTGCTTACTTCTTTCATACATTTTGTATATACTAAACAATACTTGTATAATACTCATTGGCAGATCCATGGGGGTGGGGGGTCAGGGGTTTGCCAATCAATGCATTTGAATGGGAGCATATAGTTGGAACCCCCCCCTTTTATCAAATGACTGGATCCGCCCCTGATACTGATAAAAAATAAATATAATTATTCAACAAATGGTGTATAACTTGAATAGTTTTACATATTAATGGTTTTGATGTTCTTAAAGATACTACTCAAGATTAGGAGTGCCAAAGGCGAAAAATATAGTTCAATGGTTTCACTTTTTAAAAGTATTTAACTGCACACCTTCTCTTATTACTGTCATTATACTTTGAACCAATTTGTTTAGGGTGAAAAACATTAAAACTTGGGATGCGTTTTAAACGAAACTAAAACAATATCAAGACATAAATTTCATACAGCTATACAATTTGACGCAAATTGATACATCAAAAGCAAAGTTTGCTAACTGTCACTTAAATACTAAGACTGACTTCTGTATGTACACGTATCAGTGGAGGACGTTATTTCAACGGTTCATCAAAAATGTGTCGGACTTTAAAAAACACATACTGGATTTGTAGAAATTGTCATTGTAAATAAAAAATGACAGTAAATAAATTGTATGTAATAAGTGTATGTATTGTAAATATAAAATAAATGTCTTCAACTTTTATTATTAGTACATACTTCTAGTCCCATCGTACATTACTGTTTTTCATGTAACAATAACGCAATGTATAGCCTCAATAATTCTTGTTACATTCTAACTCGAATAATTCAAGCCCTTTCCGTGTCCGATTTTCTCCCACACGATGTAGCCTTCGTAGATCAGCGGAATATAACGACTGAATTATTCGGGTTAGTTACATTCGTAATTCAACAGGTCCTTACCCAACCATGCATTCCGGCATTTAGTCTCCAATGTAACAATAATATGTCTATTATTGTTACATTTCCATGTAACCGTAGCCAGTGCCATTTTATTAACGTCTCAAATTTAATATAACTGAATTAAAATATCTTGATTACGGTTTAACTGTCTTCCATTACTAATATCATAATAAAAAAAAACATTTATCTAAACTTTAAATAACTGTAATAGTAGGAATTAAGAAAAACTTGTTTGTAGCTTCAGCTTGATGAAAAAAACGTTTCTCTCATAGCCAGAAATTAGTAGTGGTTTTGCTAATTAATATTCATAATATGTAAATGAGAATTGTACCACGTGATAGTACTTTGAACTGGACTGGCTTGATAGGCTTGATATCATTAAAATCTTTAAAACACGGATATTATAAGTTGCCCGTCACAGAGTCCTTATTTACAATCAATTTGATATTTCCGTAAAGTTGTCAGGCGGTCAAAATCAAAACAATGATCGCGAATCTAGTGAATTTTTCGTGCTTTCGTGAGTTTATTCTTCTTGAAATAGTGACATTTTAATTTTACGTGGGAACCTAGAGTTCAACGACTACACATACAAGGTTTGGACTTGCTTATTCTTTGGAAATTCAAGTTTCATATTCCACCCCGGCAACCTGTTTTTGTAATGACCTTGTAAGCCAATTTTCAACACAAAGTTTGCAAATTTGACGTTTCAGCCATTTTAGCCTGTATTTTACACTGCAATGTTAAAAGCCTCTCGCTTCGATTTTTAAAATAGCTCGGGAACCTGTATTTTTGCAACAACAGTCATTATGTTTCGTTTAAATGGTGTATATTGTTGTGTATATTCATTTTCTGCCCCGGCAACCTGTCTATCACTTAAATTAAAATTAAAACAGAAATTTTTTCAAAATTCCCTATCATTTTAATGTAATTTCCGTGACCCGTATCCGATTTCTTTAGTATAATATTCAAATAAGCGAAGTGGCGTTGATTTCTGGATATGTGGCGAGCCTCGGTAGTCGTTATACTTTTTTATCGTATCATGCGATTTCTTTTCACATTATTTTCATGGGGAAATTGTTTACCAGCATAAAGTTGCTGAAGGAACCGCATAGAATTGATTCAAGAACACTTAACGAGTGTTTAAATGTGAAAAATTATAAAAAGAAACATTATAACAAAAAAGTCGTATTTTTCTGTATCGGAAATCAAAAAGTCCGTGTAAATCAAAAACAATTACGGTGTGATACGCGTCACAGATTCTGACTTAATATTTTACAGAATATGCGACTTTGGAAGTTAAATAATGCCGTCCTTTAGAAAACAGTTGTAAAAAGTTTTAATCTCAATATTTATTGAAGCACATTGAGGTAAATCAAAGCACGTGTAGCATTATGTTACATTGTAACACCAAAGCGGAACAATCTTAAAATGACCTTGACATCGACCAATCAGAAAACTACAATAACAACAACTTTATTAGACAAGCATGAAGGAGGTCATTTGCGAGATAACGGAATCTATACTATTAAACGAGAAGACCTCATTTTTGGTGTCGCTTCTCTTCTTTCCACAATAAATTAATCAACACGACTCTGTGTCCTATATATACAGTGCATAGTCGCAATTGTCATCCATTCATATGATTATTCAGATTGAGTTATTTTGGGAGAAAAACGAGAAAAAAGGCATCCGGATATTGTCCCGTCATTGGACGAAATTTTAAGTCAGATTATACTTCCGGTTTGCGTTTTTCTGTATACTTTCAACAAACAAATAGTACGAATAAAGTGTATTTTAATTCTGTTCAGAGTTTATTAAATGGAGAGGGTCTGTATACTATGTCAATTGACCACCATGGATCGATTACTAAACTAAGAATTGAAAGTAAATACACTTTATTTATATAGTAATATACAGATAAGCGCTAAAATTATTCATGTGAACTTTTGATACCTTTTTGAAATTCTCCATTCATTAAATATTTTACAAAATTCATTGATAACAAAAAAAAAAAAAGATGTGGTATGATTGCCATGTTGAGACAACTCTCCACAAGAGACCAAAATGACACAGAAATTTACGACTTTAGGTCACCGTACGGCCTTCAACAACGAGCAAAGCACAAACCGCATACTCAGCTTTAAAAGGCCCCGAAATGACGATGTAAAAAAATTCAAACGAGAAAACTAGCGGCCTTATTTATATACAAAAAAAGGAACGAAAAACAAATATGTAACACACAAACAAACGACAACCACTGAACTACAGGCTCCTTACTTAAATGTTCATAACATACTAAATGTATGTTCATATTGAAATTGATAGAAAACCAAATATTGGGAATTTTGGAAATGAAGGAGGAGGTATAAAACTTCTAACAACACTTTACATACTTTTAACTCCGCTCTGAATGCCCGCGATTTCGCGGGTGTGTTCTAGTAATATTGACAAGAATACAAATGAGCATACATTTAAGATTACTGAATTAAGAGGATTTAAATAATCTCAATCTGAAAAAAACGAATAAAATGATTAATAATAAAGTACCTATGTATCATCAGAATCCTCCCAATTTAAAAGGTACGTAAATTTCGTCTTCTTTATATGTAATTTGAAATTGCCGCCAACTTATATCAGCTGATTAATAGACTACTGACGTATGTAATACGTATCGATGACAAACAATATTCCTACGACTTTTGCCATTTGGGAAATGTAAACGACTCATCTTTATCTGAGATTTTCGGCGATCAAAAATTTCATACAATTGTTCTTTGACATCTTAACCAACAGCACAGGGCATAATAAACTATAGAAGGATTTCTATCGAGCACTACTTCCTATGTGCAACTTCAAAACTTTTGGGAAAATCGACGACCATTTAACGTTTTTATGGTAATATTTTTTATATTCCAGAATAAAAAGTATGAAAAAAGTGTCCAATTAGTTACAATGTATAAATAACATGAAAGCCAGCCAGATAATAAAAGTTGCACATATTTCAGCATTTATTGGGTAGAACATAAATCTAGGGTGCTCGCATAAAGCAGCTTAACTGCTTAAAAATCAGTTGAAAATGGCTTAACTTATCAGATGCCATCCATTGGATACAAATAGAAATACGTCTAACAAAAACACATAGCGGACGTCCACGGGTACTTGTACAGATATGAGTATACGAAGTTACTGACTCCTAGTTCAAAGCCAATAACATTTAATAGAAGTAAATTATCTAAGAATGAAATATGAATCAGTACACAACCAACTTAATGGATTTAGGGTAAACACGTTATTAACTGTAAATAGCAGTCAGAAAAAAAGATTTGATTACAGTAATTAACGTTTCAGAATACGTTTTTTCAAGGGATTGATAAGTAAAACAGGATCACATTTAATTTTCTGGGCTTTGTACAAGCCTTGTATCTACAAAAAAAATGATCTATGATGATTTTTTTTTGAAATATGAAAATAACGAAGAAAACAAAGTATTGTATTCATATTTCGTATTTACATTATGAAAATAAAATAGTATTGTTCAAAAGACTTTAACCTATTTTTGCAGATAAAGTTGCAAGTGAAGATCCGTTTTACAAGACACTAAAGCCATGGTCCTACTGTAGTGTAGAAGAACAATACGAAAACGGTTTAGCCAAACATAATCACATAAAGGAGAGTGTAGACAAGTTAGAGCTCAATGGCTTTGAAGATCTGTATTATTATAAATCGTAAGTTTGTACTAATTCGTTAAAACCATAGAAAGAACATTACGAGAACGGTTTAGCCAAACATAACCATATAAAGGAGAGTGTAGACAAGTTAGAGCTCAATGGCTTTGATGATCTGTTTTATTATAAATCGTAAGTTTGTACTAATTCGTGATAATCACATAAAGGAGAGTATAGACAAGTTAGAACTCAATGATTTTGAAGATCTGCATTATTATAAATCGTAAGTTTGTACGAATTTTATCCCAAAATTTCTATGATCTACGACTCCGGATGTAGTACACGTATTGGGCTTTGAACCAGTTACTGTAAATAGATACCAGGACTAAATTTAGTATATACGCCAAACATGCGTTCCGTCTACAAAAGACTCATCAGTGACGCTCGAATCCAAAAAAGTTGAAAAAGCCAAATAAAGTACGTAGTTGAAGAGCATTGAGGACCAAAATTCCTAAAAGTTTTGCCAAATACAGCTAAGGTAATCTATACCTGAGGTAGAAAAGCCTAAGTATTTCAAAAAAATCAAAATTATATATATCTTTATACACTAAGGTCAGAGATGGGTGAGATGGGTCGAGCAGTTTGTTCGTATGTTGTTTCTCGGCGCCATTGTCGGAGTTTAGGGAAAGGGTTTGACAAATGGTCACACACATATTTAACCTTGCCATATTAATATTATTGTTTGTCTATCTCAATCTAGGAGCCTGTTAGTTTAAACATTTTTATTAATAGTGGATTGGGAAACAAGTTTTGTAACTTATATTAATCCCTTTCCACTTTGCGGGTGCGAGTACTGCCTTGTAGCGGCATTAACCTGCTGTTTTTCGAAATCTACAAGGGTGTCTTTAACGTGCAAGAGATATGTCTCTCTGTTAACACGGGTCAGCCATTTATCGTCCCCTTCCGACGGACTATCATCGTTTCCTCTACAGTACTTATCGTTAATTGCTGTCTGACCTGCAACAAATTAAATTGTGTACATTTTTTAGTACACATTATTTCGCTGTGTTTTAACCTGTCCTAATCTAGGAGCCTGGGATACATTGTTTTTCGTTGATTGCTGCCGTGTTTGCTTGAATTTTTGTTTTTAAAATACAGATCAGGCTTCTGCGGTTCTCTATTTTATGTAATCGAAACATCTTGTGTGCTAATATTTATAAGCCTGATATTTTTTGACGACTTTTTAAAACATTCATTTTTATATGACAGGTGCGTGACACCACACGAACCCGGTCCACTAGACGTACATTATGGAATGTTTATACCAACTATAGAACAACAAGGAACGGCAGAACAAAAGGAAAAATGGCTGGCATCAGCATACTCTGAAGAAATCAAAGGGACATATGCTCAAACAGAAATGGGGCATGGTGGGTAATTTTATAATTAATTATTAAAAACAAACCAAAAAAAAAACGTGTCAACACAAAATCAGATCGAGCTGATGTGTATAATCCTCCCTTGAAAAAAAAGATTAGAGACAAGAATGTTTGTGTGAACCTTTTGATAAGCATAACAAATGAAACAGTAAAATGTTCATTTTATAGATATGGCTACATCAACTTCTAACGTGTTACCCATGTTTGTTTTAATGTAAAAATTATAATTTATATGCAAAATTATGATTTTATCTCTGATTACCACGGTTCACCTAATAGGGAAATTGACATTGTAATCGGGGCATGGTTTTATATAAATACATATTCTTGATTTCATTTATTTTTGATGGGGAGGAGTGCAACTCTACAACCCATTTGATCTCCGACTTTGTTCAAACAACAGTTTGTAAAAGATACACTATAAACGTTTACTAAAGCAAGATTTACAATTTGTTTTCATTATACATTTCGTTCAATTTAACAACATTTATTCACCAGGAACTCCATATTTAACTTATAAAAATTAATAGAAAGAAACAAGCCATCGATGTCAAATGTTTTTTCTCGACCGTGCAAGGGCTGTATAGCCAGTCAAGGTCGTTAAAAACTTCCATTTGTTGTTTTTCACAGCCGATGTGGTTCTAGTTAAAGATACTGGTGCACTCATGCTTTCTGTGTGAAAGGATATCATAATTTATCTTACCTCCTATACACGTCTAGGAATATAATAGGTTAAAAGCAACCGAATGGAGAACATGTAAATTTCATATTAGATTAGTAGGCGGGGCTTATTTCAATACATGTAAAGTAGTGGTGTTACATCTTTTTTAAAGATCATCATGGTTTAAATAATAAAAAAATTAGACAGACACATTAATTGATGATGAACGATTGCAATATATATATTTATGAATTATCGTTGATCATCTCAACGAGATTGATTTTCTCGCTTGAGCCGGACGGCGAAAGCGATAAAGGCAATCGAGTTATGATGACCAATGATAATCTGTTTATCGCTATTTCAACCTTGTTAATTTCATGTCAATTTCGTTAGCAACGCCACTATATAGCCTGCTTAGTTTCTAGCGATAATTTTCAATCTCAAGCGAGTAGCATGATATGTAAAATTATCACAAAACAAGATCAAAGGAAAAAAGCACAAAATAGCGATTAATATATATATATAATTATCTATAAAGTATTGGTCTTGGTTATATGGTAGTTGTTTACACCCTTGTCCTCTGGTCTGTTGTTGATAATCTTATTGACCATCATACCACATTTCTGTATTTTTAATTTATATTGTATATTCACAGGTACATTTCTCAGGGGATTAGAAACAACAGCAACATATGACCAAAAGACAAAAGAGTTCATACTGAACAGTCCAACATTAACATCTATAAAATATTGGCCAGCAGCTTGTAAGTACAATGAAAAAAATCTTATTGAAAAGTATACAAACTCAATAAAGATACAAAGCGTGGTAGTGGTAGTGCTACCTTGGGAATATATAACCTTTTTTGTTGTATTTGGCAACACTTTTAGGAATTTTGGTTCTCAATGCTCTACAACTTTGTACTTTGATATTTGGCCTTTTTATCTATTTTAGATTCGAGCGTTACTGACGAGTCTTTTGTAGACGAAAAGCGAGTCTGGCGTAACTACAAAATTCAATCCTGGTATCTATGATGAGTTTATTTATGTCGGCTAGTCATGCTTCTTGTCTACATACGACTGGTCAGTAGCACTAGAATAAAAAGTTTGAAAAGCCAAATCAAATACAAAGAGGAAGATCTTTGATCAACTACAAATTCTGAAAAGGTGTGACAAATACGTCTAAGGATACCAGATTGTTGAAGGCTGCTTTCGAATTAGCACAATGCATCATATATAATTCTAAATTGGTAACATTTTTCTAATAAAATCATTAGATGTAGTATTAATTTAAACATTTTATTTTAGTAGGAAAAACTACAAACCATTGTGTCGTAGTGGCTCAGTTGTATACTCAAGGAACATGTCATGGTATTCATACTTTTATGCTGCAGACAAGGAGTTTAGAAGACCATTCTGTTCTCCCAGGTAAGTTTTGGAACTTCGCCTGTGATTGTAGTGGCTCCGTTGTATACTCAGGGAACATGCCATGGTATCCATACTTTCATGCTGGAGATAAGAAGTTTAGAGGACCATTCTGTTCTCCCATGTAAGTTTTGGAACTTCGCCAGGTAGGATCATGAACCGTACTTACATTGCATATCTTCATGGCGAAAATCCATTGCTTAAAAGTTCCGGATTTGTTTTTCAAATTGCTTCCTGATGCATCAGTAATCGTTAAATGAACGTGCATCAGTTTTAAATTGATATTAAATAATAAGAATTTCAATTAACATATTTTTACTGAGAATGAATATATTTATAGCCTAAATACTGCTTCAATCATGAATATATATAAATTCGTATATATTTTTTTATTAAATCTAAATAATTGCACAATGTCAAGTGATATGTTCAACACTCATTAATTTAATTTCATTTCTCAGGAATAGAAGTTGGTGTCATCGGTAACAAGTTTGGATTTGGAACAAATGACAATGGATATCTTAAAATAACGAACGTTAGGATCCCAAGAGATAACATGCTAATGAGATATTCAAAGGTACCTGTATACAACATTCGGCAGCGATACTAACATGTACTCGAAAAACCTTCTAATGCAGACAGTAATTAGGAGGGTGTGGATAAGGCCGTCATTTCTTTATTTTTTAAGACCAGTTTTATTTATTATTTATCATTTTGCCCATTTTTTGTCTTGCCTTGACGGAAATGAGGGGTTTAATATCAACCGTAAACATAATAGTTCTAATTAAGCAACAGTGGTATATCACCCAATGAAACCATTGCTACGTCTGATATCATAAAGGACGAGTAGAAAGTTGGTTGATAAGAATGGATGCATTACACAGCCTACTTACTTGGATGTAATTTTGACGCGTTCAAATCTTGCCCAGAAATAGTCATATTTTGCTCAATGTTCTTAATTTTTACGCAAAAGTAATAGGAAATGTATCATGTTAGAACAAATATAAGCAAAAGGCTACTGCGATACAGATTCATTTATAAACCAATAATATGAATTTTACAATGTTATAAATGGTTTATGTTGCAAGAAAAGTGAAAATTGTGAGTTATTGACACTAGTAATATACATGTGGTATGGGTGCCTATGAGACAATTATCCACCAATGAATGCCTATGAGACAATTATCCACCAATGAATGCCTATGAGACAATTATCCACCAATGAATGCCTATGAGACAATTATCCACCAATGAATGCCTATGAGACAATTATCCACCATTGGACAAAGGACTAAGATGTTAAAAATAGTACAGCCGTCGACAATGAACACAACCCATATATATATAAAGGCAAGACCATGTGAAATATAAGGTAAGCAGATATAAATAATTCAAAAAAAAAGGGGGAAACAGCGGCAGCCTGATTTAATCTAATAAATTAAGGCTATAGTAGTATACTGGTGTTCAAAAGTCATAAATCGAGGAGAGAGAAACAAATCATGGTTACAAACTAAAAACGAGTGAAAACACATCAACTGTAAGAGGAAAGCAAAGGAACAACAGGAACATTGAAGTGCAACAAAACAAATAACCCTTTATACATAGAAACTGACTTTTAATAGCAGCACTAGGTTTTTTCTTCTGCATTTTGATAGAAATGTATTCTATCGTTGACAGGTTTTAGAAGATGGTACCTACATCAAACCTAAAAATAGTAAAGTGTCATATGGTGTAATGGTATATATCAGATCTATGATAGTCAAACAGGCATTTCAAGCTTTAGCAGAGGCATGCGTTATATCTATACGATACAGTGCCGTTCGTCGTCAGTCAGAAACAGTTCCAGGGTATGTAACAAGTAATCAGAATCGTCCAAACGTCAATTCAATAAACGTTTTCAGTGTAGGTAATGTTATATGCTGTAATGAGGTAAACATCTTATCTTAGTTGAGAAATAATTTTACTCAATGCATATGAAAGTTCGAAATTTTCTTTCAAGTTTTTAAATTTACTGGATGTGACTTTTGTCTATATGAATATATCTCTTAGAGTATGAAGTATTTTACCTTGCACCTCAATTTTAAGATTCGATAGGTATAAATTTTTATAATATGTATAAAGTAAAATCACAAAAACACTCTGAACTCCGAGGAAAATTCAAAAGGAAAGTCCCTAATAATATGGCAAAATCAAAAGCTTAAACACATTAAACGAATGGATAACAACTGTCATATTCTTGACTTGCTACCGGCATGTTCCTTATGTAGAAAATGATGGATTGAATCTGGTTGTACAGCTAGCTAAACCTCTTACTTGTATGATAGTAGCATCAAATTCAATTATATTGTCAACGATGCGTGAACAAAACTAACCGTCACAATAGGTAGAAATGTCAAAATATGGGGTACAGCAGTCCACATTTTATACACTAAAAAGACGACAGTGGATTCATTTATTATCGTAGGTTACTTAGTTTCCAGATATTTGATTTCATGGTTTTTCAGTGTCTGCATTCATCGTTGAACATTTGAATTCGTAGATGACTTATACCCACAAAATCCACAACATATTGTATCCACGAATTATTGTTAATCTACATTAATCGAAAATGACAATCAGCTGTAATTTAGTGCATTGTTAGATTAAACAAGAATCAACTACAAGGACATATAATGAAATTGAAAATGTAAATCGGGGAAAGTTGAAAATGGAAAATGGAAATCAAAGAGTCATCAACCTGACAAAATAGTAGAAAATAGCCAAAGGTCTCCAATGTGTCTTCAACGCAGTGCGAAAATCCCACACCCGGAGGCTGGACTCAGCTGGCCCCTAAAACAGATTGGTACAAGTTCAGTGAAAATGGACGTCATTCTAAACTCCAAAACATTTAAATGAACTAAAAATGAAAACAAACATACAAAACTAACAAAGGCTATATATATTTTGTTTTCAGTGGTATTGAACCTCAGATATTAGACTACCAAACACAGCAGTATAGGCTATTTCCTTTATTAGCCACATCCTACGCTCTGTACTTTGCTGGGAATTATATGTCTACTGCATACTCAGAGGGTAGTCAGAAAATAGAAAAAGGACAACTAGAGGAATTGCCACAAGTAAACTAATAGATTAATTATAATGTGCATCCATAGTGGTGGTAATATTGAATAAGAGGTCAGAAACAACATAGGGTAATAACAGATAAGGACACTGAACAACTTAATAATAAGTTAAAAAATTGCTGATCAGACGAAAAATGAAAAAGACAATACGGAGAGAATCAAAAGTGGTAAATCAATGAAAACAGACACATTCTTGACCAAAAAAGAAAAAAATTGAATAAAACAAGGAATCATAAAAAACAGAAAATTTAAAAAATTGCATGAGTTACACCTAACCTACATAGATAGGGCATGCATTTATGTGATCTGAAAAGGTAGACCGCTCCTGCAATACTAAATGCATCCGGCGTTTTACTCATTAAGCATAAACATATATTAACTGCACTGAAGAGACATGTATTGTCGAAATGCGCATCTGGTGCAAGAAAATTGGTACCGTTAATTTTATTACTACCACTGGGTCGATGCCTCTGCTGGTGGACTATTAGTCCCCGAGGGTATCACCACCCCAGTAGCCAGTACTTCGGTACTGGCATGAAAATACGGATTTTTTGTGTTATTAAAATTTACTGTTACAAAATGATAGAAATTATTATAAATTAAGGAATGTATCTCCCTCATGCAAAGCTCTGGTTCCTTTCACGGATTTGGCTATACTTTTTGGACCTTTTGGATTATAGCTCTTCATCTTTTATATAAGCTTTGGATTTCAAATATTTTGGCCACGAGCATCACTGAAGAGACATGTATTGTCGAAATGCGCATCTGGTGCAAGAAAATTGGTACCGTTAATTTTATTACTACCACTGGGTCGATGCCTCTGCTGGTGGACTATTAGTCCCCGAGGGTATCACCACCCCAGTAGCCAGTACTTAGGTACTGGCATGAAAATACGGATTTTTTGAGTTATTAAAATTTACGGTTACAAAATGATAGAAATTATTATAAATTAAGGAATGTATCTCCCTCATGCAAAGCTCTGGTTCCTTTCACGGATTTGGCTATACTTTTTGGACCTTTTGGATTATAGCTCTTCATCTTTTATATAAGCTTTGGATTTCAAATATTTTGGCCACGAGCATCACTGAAGAGACATGTATTATCGAAATGCGCATCTGGTGCAAGAAAATTGGTACCGTTAATTTTATTAACGGCAGTCAACACAATATATTTTGAAGTATAGTTGAATTGACTTTAAGAGATGTGTCGATAGAGACCTTTGAAACAATATCACAAACGAAACAAATATTTTCTCCTGAAAATGAAAAATGAAAAATACAAAAATCCGTATCTGGAATGGAGTTATGCATTGTATGCGCATACCTGTATATCATTGTACATGTATCATCGTGATTATCGTTTAACTTTATATATATTTGTAGCTTCATGCATTATCAGCAGGATTAAAAGCATTCACCTCCTATGCTGCATCTGCTGGTGTAGAGGTGTGTCGAATATGTTGTGGTGGTCACGGATATTCACATGCTAGTGGACTTCCGAAAATATACGTTAGCGTAGTACCAGCATGTACATACGAAGGTGAAAACACAGTTATGATGCTACAAGTTGCACGGTAAGGCTGTAAAAGAGAGGCGAAAGATACCAGATGGAGAGTAAAACTCCTAAATCGAAAATAAACTGACGATGTCATGACTGAAAAGAAAAAGACAGACACACAATAGTACACAAAATACAACATAAAAAAAAGACTAAGCAACACGAACCTAAACATAACTGGGGTGATCTCAGGTGCTCTGGAAGTGTAAGCAGATCCTGGTACACATGTGGCACACGTCAAATGTCTTCGATACAAGATATGTTGATTGATTCAGTACGCAAAACATGTCAACCAAGATTGAACATACTGAGTAGCTTAGAGGCTACACATTAAGAGTTAATACCGGGTCACCAAATATTTGATCATTTATTTATCCATGCCAAAATAAATTATGAAAATGATAATTTGGTTATATATATATATATAATACAACTAATAATCAGAAAAAAAGACATTTAAGTGTTAAAAAAAAATTAAACAGTTAATTTATAAAAAAATTAATTTTTCAATAGTCTGGACTTGTCAGTGTATAAATATTTTTGTCAATTTAGTTGTACCACAACTTGATTATTCTATTTATTATATGTTTAGTACAAAATACAGCAATTTTGTATATCTAATAAAGGTTCTTTTTTCCAGTCTGTATCACCTACCCTGTATCGCATACCCCGTATTGCATGGCTAAACCTGTATCGCATACCCCGTATCGCATAGCAAAACCCGTATCGCATACCTGGCATGACGTCACAATTCGAATGACGTCAACGTTTGACCTATGACGTTTAGTTCCTGTATTTCCTGGAGAAAAATGAGTTCCCACAAAAAAAAAATTGTCCTATCATTTCAACTAAAATCGATATTTTTTTTTAAATCATTACCCATAGTCTTTAACATATATTGAGAATGTAATAAGATTATAGGGGGCATTACGATGTGGATATTAAGCAAATCAGGATGTCTATAAAAAAAAAACAAGTCAGCTGGAAAAATACAGGAAAATCATAATAGAATTGAGAATGGTCATGATGGTAATGGGGAATGTGTCAAAGAGACAACAACCCGACCATAGAGCAGACAGCAGCTGATGTCCGCCACTGGGTCTTTGCTAGCTTTTAATTTCAGACGATTTAAAAAAAATGGATATCCCATAAATCTGATTCTTTTAAAATATATGATAAACAGAATAATACATGGCAAAATCCGTATCGCATGCTGTCTCACCACTCGACTGATATTGGTTTCTCGTGGTGATACAGCATGCGATACGGATTTTGCCATGTATTATTCTATATATATAAAACATACTTTTTTAATTATATACGTATAAGATACTTTTTGTACATCTTATAGTGGAATTTGATTTCCACTTTCGTTTTTAATCTAGCAACCACAAGTGCATTTTATATTTAAAGTTATATGACAACACATCACTTAGTAGAATTCTAGAATGAGACCACATCTTCTTTATACTTTTGGTATTGATTCTGTTATATATAAAACATTGTTATACTACAGGTAGTTAATGAAGTGTTATATCAAACATTGTTATACTACAGGTATTTAATGAAGTGTTACAAGGATAAACAACAGGGATCAAAACTTCCTGGATTTGTCAGTTATATTGCAGAGATACCCGAGAAAAGATCATGCATGGATGAACATTTATCATTCAACTGTTTAGTCAAAGCTTATAAACACAGGGCTGCAAGGTAATACACTATTAAAAGATTCAACTCATGATGCCTTTGGCACTTTAATACATTCGTGTGTGATGACTGGACTTTGAAGCTGTTCTACATAACATGTATTATTATAATCTTATCTCCGATGCAGCGATGCAGTAATTACTTTTTTATATTGCCATGTCATAACTGTTCCTTTAAATAAAAGAAAGGCACTTAATAATTAAACATGAATTCCAACACACGTCCAAAGCGCTTTTCTGGATTTACCTTCATCCGAAACGCTCAAAGCCGAATATACAAGTATACCGAAACAGTTGAAAAACTATATGACAATTTATTTGTTATGAAAAGAAATTAGGACTTTATTTGGAGGCTATGAATTATAATGCAATAGGTGTTGTAAAATAGGAGTGTGTTCTTAGAATTACTACACAAATTAAAGTTGACATAAAAACTAAATCTTTTGAACCGAAATTACTTGGTATTATATTTAAGTTCACTTATGTTTTTTTCAGGTTAATAAAAGAAGCAGCCAAACAGATGCAATCATTGATACAGTCTGGTAGCCCTGCACATGAAGCATGGAACAAGAGTTCAGTTCCGCTGTTTTGGGCGGCTAATGTAGGTCTGCGTTTTTGTCGAGCATGCGACTTTTGTCGCAAAAAGATCGACATAGGGATAGTGATCCGGCGACGACGACGGCGTTATCTAACTTCTTAAAAGCTTTATATTTTAGAGGGTGGAAGACCTTGATGCTTTATACTTTGGATGCCTCATGTGACGAAGTTTCCGTCAGTCACATGTCCCAAGTCCTTGACCTCATTTTCATGGTTCAGTGACTACTTGAAAAAAAGTTAAGATTTTTTGTAATGTTAAATTCTCTTTTATTATAAGTAATAGGATAACTATATTTGGTATGTGCGTACCTTGTAAGGTCCTCATGCCCTTCAGACAGTTTTCACTTGACCTCGACCTCACTTCATTGATCAGTGAACAAGGTTAAGTTTTGGTCAAGTCCATATCTCAGATACTATAAGCAATAGGTCTAGTATATTGGGTGTATATAAGGCCTGTAAGGTGTTCATGTCCAACTGGCAGGTGTCATCTGACCTTGACTTCAGTTTCATGGTTCACTGATTATAGTTAAGTTTTTGTGTTTTGCTCTGTTTTTATTGTACTGTATGCAATAGGTCTACTATATTTGTTGTATGGAATGATTGTAAGGTGTACATGTCTAGCTGACAGGTGTCATCTGACCTTGACCTCATTTTCATCGTTCAATGGTCAAAGTTAAGTTTTTGGGTTTTGGTCTTTTTTTCTAATACTATATGCAATAGGTCAACTATATTTGGAAATATTTTATGATCGATATGTCAGTCGCGCAGGTTATATTTGACCTTGAACTCATTTTCACGGTTCAATGCTCAGTGTTAAGTTTTGTGTTTTGGTCTGTTTTTCATAAGCTATAAGCAATAGGTCAACTATATTTGTTGTATGGAAGAATTGTTAGCTGAACATACCCGCCTGACATGGTTCCTCTGACTTTGACCTCATTTTCATGGTTCAGTGGTCAATGTTTGGTTTTCTTGATTAATGTTAAGTTTATGTGACAGTTGTAATAAAGCTTTATATTTAGAACTATCAACATAAGATCAATAACAATTAAAGGAGGCGAGACATTTCACTCTTGTGTGAAAAATCTACAAAATGATTAACAGATAAGGGCAATCCAAAACTCATTATCGGTGAAAGATCGACAATACATACTGCCAAATAAAAACAGGCAATCAGCAACTCACAAAAAAGGAAATTATAAACAAAATTGTTTCAGTGGCAATCATAATACCTCTTCTTTTTTGAAACACAGTTGAACAACGCTAATCTCACTAGAAATGGTGTATATACTCTGGTAACCGGAACGGTTATCATTTACCATGGAGAAAACTTCACAACAGATGCATTAAATTCTGCCTCATATCGTGACTTTATTTCCTATTATGATTTCGATTATAGAGAGTTACTACTCTCAAGGAAGCTATAAAACCAAGAGTTCCAGGTTGTGAAGTGAAAAAAAAAGTAAAATCACACAAATACTGAACTCCGAGGAAATTTCAGAACGGAAAGTCCCTAATCAAGTGGCAAAATCAAAATATAAAACATATTAAACGAATGGACAACAATTGTCATATTTTTGACTTCGTACAGGCATTTTCAAATGTAGAAAATTGTGAAAATTATTCCTTCGAAAAGATAACATTACGAGTTTGTTGACTGTTATGGAATATCTTTTTCACGGATGATGACAGGTATGTTCCAATTATCCTAACCGCAATCCCGATTGAGTCCTATCGAACTATATTTTTTACCGGGACTGCGTGTGAAGTTTTGTGAATTTGTTTGTCCTTTTGTCATCTTTGTTTTTTTACATGAAATGATCAGTTTTCATGACTAATACGATTTGATTGTATCCCTGTTATCTTTGTCTCTCTTTTCATAAAGAAACAGAATGGATCAAAGTTGCAATGAACGAAATAATTTGGCAAAAAATAAGAGGATATTATTAAATTCCCATATTATTTTGGTAAAATACAAAAGAAGGATGTCAAACAGACAAATGATAATGAATAAAGGACAAAACACATAAAACTGAGAATAATTATCAACTGGCCAATCAAAAAAATGGCTAAACTTATGTACTCTAGATAAACTCATCATAGATACTAGCTAAGGACTAAATTTTGTATATACGCCGGACGTTTTGCTACAAAAGACTCATCAGCGACGCTCGAATCCAAAAAGTTAGAAAGGCCAAATAAAGTACGAAGTTGAAGAGCATTAGGGACCAAAATTCCTAAAAGTTATGCCAAATACAGCTAAGGTAAGCTATTCCTGAGGTAGAAAAGCCTTAGTTTTTCAAAAATTCTAAATTTTGTAAACAGTTAATTTATAAATATAACCATATCAATGATAATACATGTCAGCACAAAAAGTGCCGACTACTGGGCTGGTGATACCCTCGGGTAAATAAATCTCCACCAGCAGTGGCATCGACCCAGTGGTTGTAAATAAACTCATCATAGAAGTATAGTTCGGAGATGATAATAGTAAACTAATGTGCATATCTTCTTAATACATTTAGAGATAAATATAACATAAATTGAGGTTAAAAACATAAGTAATGGAAATATCATGATTTCCGAAACAGGGCGAGAGCGGGTTCGTTAATCATGTTAATGGGGTACATATCCTGCTTTTACTATGTGATTATTATTTCAGGCTCATTGTCATCTGTTTTGCGTTCAGAATTTTGTGGAAAATGTTGAAAGAAGTAATGGCGATAGCAAAACAAACGAGGTATTGAAAGCTGTTTGTCAATTGTATAGCGTTCATGGAATTTTAGAGAATTTGGGAGAATTTATACATGTAAGTTTTATTGGCACCTTGACTTAGTATTTACTAAAATTTTCAAACTACGCTCAAGGAAATTTCAGATTGAAATTTAATGATACATATGTTAAGAGTCATTAAAATTAAGAATGAGTTAGATATACGATACTGTTTACTCATTGCATATACAGTTTTAAAACTAACACAAACAAACTAAAAACGTATATTAAATTCTTATTAGATTTTATCTGATCAGACATTTTGATAAAATTGTCGTTTTATTGATAATAATTCGTATTGATACCAGTTTATAAATTATAAAACTTTACTTCGACCAAAACTACTTATGGTTATACTGTATATTTTAAATCTTTACAAGTTGTGTCAAGCATATTGTTTGTGGGAATGAAGGAAAAAGAGGTGCACGTATGAAGAATTACTCGTAGTATTTATGAAATAGTAAATGATTGAAAAGTTTATTTGTTTTAAAGAAAAAAGGAATTGTTGAAAAACTCATATGAGTTTCGCTGTCTGCCTCTTATCTTAAACGGACAGAAAGTCACAGGACAAGAAGTCACAGGACATAAAGTCACATATTTGATAGGACAAAAAGTCACAAATAATTTGTTAACAATTCTGTAAATATATAGGAGAAAGATCTTGAAATATTTTTTTTATTACATACATTCATTTCTAAGTTTAGGAAATTGTTCATAAAGCTTGATAAATGAAAATTTATGAAATTTTAATCATGCAAAGGATATATTTCTTGGCAAAATGAAGCCGTTTAAGTAACAATCCATTTTAACATTTTGTTTTCATAACAATAAGTTGATCATTATAGATATAAATTAAATAAATTTTAATTACAAATAATAGTTCAATTAAAACACCAAAACATTATCTTCAAAATTAGTTTTTTCTTCATCAAAGAAATATATTCTCAAAACTGAATTGTGAATTTTTGTCCTGTGACTTCTTGTCCGTGACTTTTTGTCTGTGACATTTTGTCATGTGACTTTCTGTCCTACATTCTTATCTTGCATGCATTCACTTTTACATTTTCAATAGGATGGATTTTTATCTGCACAACAAGTAGATTATTTACAAAAGGCGATGTTCAAACTATTTGAAGTTATTAGACCAAATGCAGTGGCACTTGTAGATGCCTTTGACATCCCAGACCAAGTACTACAGAGTTGTCTAGGACGATATGATGGACAGGTTTACCAAGCCTTATACGACTATGCTAAGATGGCTCCAATGAACCAAACAGAGGTAAGCATAGTTCCGATGTCTAAATTGTATAAAATGATTCAATCTCAAATTCGTGGATTATCTATATATACACAAGAAATCGACGAAGTTAAGTATTCCACGAATTGTATGAATCAACGGTAAGCAGATTTTGGATTCATGTTTTCAATGATTTTTTTTTTAAATATTCTGAAATCTTGTAAAAGTATATGAAGAAGACTCTTGAGTAGTTTACCGAATAATGTAATGTGTAAAATACTATAATATTATATACACAAACCCTTGTATTGGAGGTTAAAAAACACAAGACTTATTTTGCGTTGTGGAAGATGCATGCATAGCAAAAAGAGCCTACCCTATCTATGCACTGGATCTCACTCTTTGTAGATTTTAATTATTATTTGCCGTGATTTCTCACTATTTAATCGATTTACGAGAATTGAACTGTCGCCTTTATTTAGTCAAGAGATGCGTTTTTCTTCTACACAACTTTTATCAGTTGTACACAAATCAAAAATATTTGAAGGCACATTCACAATGTGACACATGTGTAATAGACAAATACTTGGTGTTTTCTCTCAAAATGAAGTTGCACGTATTAAAAAAAAAATGACGTAATTGTATAAACTATATATATATATATATACAAATGAATAGTTTATTATCAGTACAGCGATTTTCGAATTCACGATGTAGATTAACACATTCCAAAAAAGTAGTAATAATAAATGAGTATTGGTTTATCCTTACTTCATATTTTGGAAAATAGAACTACATTGAGCGCCATTGATTGATATTTTGAATAGGAGAAATGAGAAGGCATCTGGTGTATTTACTGAAAAGCCTGATTTCGTTTGAAAGGTTTGACTGCATGTATAACTTTATTTTTTTCTAATTTCAGATTCACAGTACTTATTATACACACCTTAGACCACTGATGAATCCAGAGACATCAAATTATTCCAAACTATAAATATATATACGTGGATGCTCATAACTTTTGTGTGTACTTGTTATCCGTTACAACACTGTTATTATCGTTTTGTAACTACATTAAAGCCCTCTATGTAGTTGAACATAAGAGAAGATGTGAATTTATAGAACATTTTATTAAATAGTTTGTTTTACAACTGTCACAATGTTTATCTAGCTTTTGTTTGTTTTAGAACTGAAAGGCTCACATTGCACAACGTTGATTTTCTTCTCCTGAAACTATTTCATTGTTTGGTAGATTGATTGGTGTTTCCGGCTTCTTTAATCACTCCTGGCTATTTCGTGGCTTTGAGTTTTTATTGGTTGGAGAAGCCATAGTGCCTGGAAAGAGCCACCGATCTTTGATAGTAAAACTGATATTCTTAGTCAATTAAGATGTGCGTCGAACGCGAGGCCCACTGTATCTTTTACATTTTTCACAACATTAAGATAATTTGATTGAATAGTCACGGAATCCATCAGACAAAATGTTGGCAATCATATTTGTATTAGACTTCACCACTTCATTGTTCGTGTGGCAACTGGAATGAATATGTCATATCTTATATTTATAATTTTACCAGCTTAAAGTGAAAAATATATTGTCACTGATAAAAAAAAACATGTGATCTTTCATTAATAAAACAGACAAGGACACATAATTAAAATATGATGCTTTATCATCCAAACTCTTGTGATGACATCGCTTTTTGAAGCATAGGCTTTTCAAAAAGAGTCCGTGATTGAGCAGTTGGGTTCGCTTGAACAGAATTTCTCAAATGTATCCGCGAGGATTCGCTTGCTAACAGAATTATATTTTTCGGAATCGGACGGAAATGGCTGATTGTATAAGATGCCTCTAAAATAGAATGTAAACCCGTTGAAACTGAAAAGTCTGAAACTTTCTTCCGGCTGCTTCTACAGCATTTCCGGCAAATGAGATGGTGTAATCTTTTATGATAACTCTTGTTAAATATTGCTATTATTACTGGCGTCATAAAACAGCATATCATTGACCAAATCGTCTTAAAATTTACTAATTTTGTCGACAAACAGTCTGTAACGTGTACTTTGACCAGAAACCAAATTGCTTCCGGTATGCAAAATATTAGATACGCAAAAGCAATAAAAAATAGCGATCTCATTGCACGCAAAGTTTTAATTGGATTTTTGGGCTGAACATTAGATAGAACTATTGGTACGGTTGCTAATGCGAAAATACGATGCCGGAATCTAGCTTCTCTCACTATGATGCATAGGGCAACAATGATCACCAGAGTAGGAATAAACGTAGACATGATCGTGAGAATCAGCACGTGAAATGTCCATGACAATCCGGTAAACATGCATAAGGATTCCTGAGCGTCAAAATGATAGCTAATATGTCCCATAAACGGAATACATGCAATCAGAAAACTTATGGTCCATAAGCAAAGAATTACACTTCCGGACGAGAAAGGCGTTATAATACTGGAGTATTGAACAGGTTTATAAATAGCAATACATCTATCAATAGACAGCATCGTAAGAGATAATGTCGCAGATATTCTTCCTGTCGTCATAACATATGCTAGCACGTGACACAATGATGAGTCTGGTACCCAATTCGCATTAAGATTTGCTACAGCAACAAATGGCATTTTTAAACATCCGTGAATAAAGTCACTAACTGCAAGTGATGTCACAAACGCATTTGTACATGTATGAAGACGTTTTGTGCTTTGTATTACGAATATCAGCATAAGATTGCAAACTATTGTAAAAAAAGCCAATAATATGGCAAAAACTGCAATTGTGTAATTTGGTTTAGAACTCAAATGTTCACATGCTGTATTATTCATACCAACCCAGCTGTAAACCTCGCTGTCGCTCTGACGAAATACTTCTATAAAAACTTCTTCATTTTAGGATAATTATTTTAATTATTTTCTAAAACTTCCTTTCTTTACAGTCGAATAATTATATCGTCATTACTTCTGGTAAATCCAATCAACAAATGCATGGCTGTGCATTAGCATTTGATTAAATGATACATTGTAAAGTTCCATGCATTTCGTATTTACTGCAGTTATAGGTCAACAAACATCCTGTTATATCCTTCAGCTGAAATTACAATGATATTATTGATTATTGATAATGATACAATTTACAAAACAATATGAATGACTGAAACACAACCATTATTTAAAGAAAATGTTCATTACTTTTTATTTTCGACTTTGTGAGACACCTAATATGATTATGAGTTGCACGATACAAGCCAATAATAAAAAGATATCTTGAAAATAATATTTTTGTTATTATCGTCCATTTAAACTGTTTTGTTTAGATATGTTTGATAGTGACAGTAGTTTTATAACAAGCAGCCAAAATAGATTTTATATATGCCCGGTTTATGGGTATAAGTGTTTTCGATATGTGCGTCCGCAGTTCGTCCGTCCGTCTGTCCCGCTTCATGTTAAAGTTTATGGTCAAGGTATATTTTGATGAAGTTGAAGATCAATCAACTAGAAACTCAGTACACATGTTCCCTTTGGTATGATCGTTCTAATTGTTATGCCAAATATAAAGTTTTGACCCCAATTTTACAGTACACTGACTATAGAAAATGATAGTGCAATTTGGGTATCCGTGTACGATGGACACATTCTTTTTACAATAAAATTTGTAAACCAAAATACAGGATTTTCATGTTGCCGATATCGATTCTACGATGTGTTTATATCGCTAGACTTATTTATATTTAATCTAACCCTTTTAAAGAATCACAGTTATATTTAATAGAAAAAGAAAAACAAAGGACACCCTTCAACATTGTAGACGAGAATAGAATTCAGGCAAAAATATACAATTTGCTGTAATTCTCATCATCTAGTTTCTCTGTATCGTCCTTAGTTTTTGCTCAAAACACAAAATAGGGTAAAAAAAATCCTAATTTTAGGGCAATGACTCCAATCACTCACAAAAACTTCACACAGAAAGACAGGTACATGTACAAATGCAGACACAAAAAAAAGTCTTAGAAACGAAAATAGCCGACACAAAAATATCATAGATTGCAATAAATTCTCTGGTAATGTCACTGTGCGGTAACAAAAGTATTCTAAAGCAGATATTCTTTTATTCTTTTAGCAAAGCCTGACAATAATTTCTAAAAAAGGAAATGTGATCAATTATGGAAAATCAATGGTGTGTCTTTATTCTGTATACAATATCACTATAGAGATCGATCACGATTCAGAATAATGATCTAGGAATCAAATATCAAAAAAGGGATAATGCAATATCGTTATTTCAGTACTATGTAGTTTATATGACAATAGATCAACAAACATCCTATCGAAGAATACACCATACCGTGACATCCGAACTACGAAGTTTTTATAGTTAATATTAGAATAGATTAACAAACTCTCTTTTCCTCGAATTCAATGCACTAAGCAATCTGAATGTACACTAAGATTGGTCACCTATTTAAATTGTTAAAATAGAAGTCGCCATGATGACTTCTATTGGTTGCTTTTTTCTTGGTGTGTTGATCAGGCATTGACATACATCAGACCCCGTCACACAATAGCGTTACATCTGTACTATGAAATTATTATAGCTCATATGACAATATACCATTGAGGCCTGGACTGAGTCGGGTGTGTCTTTTCTGTATTGGTCTTTGCATTATGTATTCGTGTTTGTAATTAGTTAATACTTCAGTTTCATTATGTATATCTTTTATATTCATTTGATAAAAAATTTACTGTTTTGCAATAGCATAAATTGTTCTAAATAATATAGATGTTCTTATCCCAAGCATAAAAACATAGCCGTATTTGACACAACCTTTTTCAACTTTTGATCTTCAGTGCTGTACAACTTTGTACTTTTTTTTCACTTTCGATCTTTTATATCTGGGCGTCACTGGTGAGTCTTGTGTGGACGAGGCGCGTTTTTGGCGTATTGAATTTTAAACCTAATGCTTTTTGTTATCCATCAATCATGTGTTTCTTTATCTAATACGTTCTTCTATTTATTTGTATTGTAGTCCTGTAATATTATGTTGTCATTTCAATGTTATATTTAACATTGCCATTAAAGTTCGAGGTTTGGCATGCCACAAAACCAGGTTCAACCCACCATTTTGTCCTTTAAAAATGTCCTGTACCAAGTCAGGAATATGGCCATTGTTATAGTATTGTTCGTTTCTGTGTGTGTTACATTTTAACGTTGCGTCGTTTGTTTTCTCCTATTCTTGAGTGTAATTTCACATTGCAATAAGACGTGTCACGGTACTTGTCTATCCCAAATTCATGTATTTGGTTTTGATGTTATATTTGTTATTCTCGTGGGATTTTGTTTGATGCTTGGTCCGTTTCTGTGTGTGTTATATTTTAGTGTTGTGTCGTTGTTCTCCTCTTATATTTAATACGTTTCCCTCGGTTTTAGTTTGTTACCCCGATTTTGTTTTTTGTCCATGGATTTATCAGTTTTGAAAAGCGGTATACTACTGTTGCCTTTATTTATACGTCATATCTAAGATGTAATGTGATTTGTTGTTTGTAATGTCTTTTTATTTTTATGTGTGTAAAGTGATAATTGCAAAACAAACATTGTTTAGATTTAAGGTTTCCATTACTTGTATAGCGTCAGGATGATCAACAGCTTCACGTTATGCATAGACACTTGGTTTTTTGTTAAAAAGTGTAAGTTGTCATCTAAATAAACAAAAGTGTCAGACCACCAATTAAAAATCCCTATCTGTTCAAACAAATTTTGCAATTTTCACAGCTTTCTAAAAAAATTACCTTAAGTTTAACTTCAGCTTTCTACATGCCAATTTACAGCATACCTTTTAAGCCTTCTAACAAAATAACTGACCTTCAAACAGAGATACTCCAAAAATAACCCTGGTTTTCGGGAAATCTTTAATTAGTATACTATGGAGCGCATTAATTCTCAATTTTTAATGCAAACTCATAGACAAGTAAATTTTGGCTCAAAATGGTTTAGATAGATTTCTCTTTCACCAAAAATTTCATTTCTGCAAATTTGTTGGTTATTTTAAGTAAACAAGGACATCAAAAGCACCATTTTGTGTCAGAGTAGGGCTACTTTAAATACGTTCTAAATTGGAGGGAGTAATTAGTAGTCTGACACCTAAAGATCACCGTACGCCCTTTAACGATGGACAAAGCACATACAACATAGTTAGTTATAAAAGACTGTCCTTGTTTATGTTGATGTGACGTTGGCATATACCATACATCAAACACCATTCCGCCATACACCCATTCACGATTTATCAAAAAAAATATGATTACCACCGTTATTTTGAAAGGTTACCACGCTATTTGGTCATTAACAAAAACTCTTGCAAAAACCCTTGAGGGACAAGAAAAAGTCGAAAAGATCCGTACCTATCAAAAGTAAATCCTGAGTTTGTCCATAAATATACGAACCCACCTTAGAAGAAAGTATTGTGTTTTATTAGCCCTATAAAGTGCTACTACATATATTTAGATATATTTAGATTCCATTAATGCACCAAGCGTGTTACGGTATTTTTGCACTCGAGAAAGTAAAATTTGAAAATTTAAAACGTGCAAGACTTGTCGAGCTTTTTTGATATTTAAAATTTAACAGTTTACAGTGACAAAATGTCCCAATACACAAATGTACTGTTGGGATTTGTTTCTGTAATGATTTGTATACGATATTTAACAAAGTTTCCCTTTCCTTTCAAAGATTTTTGGAAAGTTGTGTTTTTTATATATGACGTTATCATACATAGTCACTTATTTTCCTGACGTCACCATAGCAAATTCATTAGAAGTCACGAATAAATTAAATTAACATATTACATTTGCGTCTGTAAACATTTAGGGTTTTTTTTTTTTTTTTTTTTTATTGAATTGTTTCAAATGTTGTTTTTTTATTGTTTTATATATATATAAAAAAAAAGAGAAAACATATTAAAGGAAATATTAATACGATACAAGTATACACAAGTTTTATAATCTGACAGTGATGTTAGTGAAATATATTTCACGCAATATTGTTATGTAAAATGTCGAATGTTATCATTTCAGAGACAAGACAATAATTATATGAATGTTTTCATTTATATGTGTATTTTCAAACTGTGATATGTATTATATGAAGTGTGATCATAATGAAGATAAAAAAAAAAAAAAAAAAAAAAAGAAGTCAAGAAAATCAGACGATATTATTGAATGCTTGACCAATCATTACTGAGAACAAAGTTTACTCTAGAGATGAGTAATATATTGTCGCAATCCGATCAATAAATGTGCTACTGAGAACAAAGTTTACTCTAGAGATGAGTAATAGCTTGACCAATCATTACTGAGAACAAAGTTTACTCTAGAGATGAGTAATAGCTTGACCAATCATTACTGAGAACAAAGTTTACTCTAGAGATGAGTAATATATTGTCGCAATCCGATCAATAAATGTGCAAAAAACATAAAAACGACGGGAAATGATAATAATGAGATACTGATGTTTTTAACTAGAAACACTGTCTCATACACATGTGAAAAAAGAGGTAAATAGTTATCAAAATACAGTCACATCGGATCCTAGAACAACTATAAATTACATTTTAGTATCCTTTTATTACACTTTGCTATTATTTTTTTTGCTGCTGCGCTGAGACATATTACAAAGTACTATGGAATGTCTTGATTTTTAATATTTTACAAATAAAGAATAACATGGAAATAAGTGATTGTTTTTATTACCAATAGTATTCGAACACATATGTCGTACACAGTCTGCTTTGAAATATTGTACCACCTACCTTACATTGACATATTTTATTAAGATAGAATTACATGGGGATAAGTAATTGCATTCATAACCATTTAAACACATATGACAGAATAAAAAAAGACTTCTTTTCGAGACAAAAGTGATTCTCCTACCTTTAATTTGTGTTGGAAGCGATATTTAATCCGTAATACACTTTTTCTTGAATTCTTTTTATTAGAAATAAGAAATAATGTTCAATCCATACAATTCGATAGTCATATATCCTTTTAAATACATGAAGCATTAAAACATATCTTTATAAATCATAATTTGTCGCTTTGAAAATGGCAAAATCGATGAAACATTGACTTACAACTATTAATTTGTAACAGGTAATATAATGTCTTGATGCTATATAATACAAAAGAATTCCCATGTATTGATGGTCTGTATATTTATATTGATTGAAGAATCTGTATGCATTGTACATGATGCTATTAGATTCATTCTACATAAGAGAATGTTCTACATAAGAGAATGCCTGTACTAAGTCAGGAATATTGCAGTTGTTATTCATTCGTTTGATGTGTTTCAGCATTTGATTTTGCCATTCCGTTTTGAATTTTCCATGAAGATCGGGGTTTTGTTATTTTACTTTTGAATATTTCATTATATATAACTTGCATTTAATTAAATAAGAATTGCAAAGATTTGTGTGAATATGCCATCATAGAATCGTCATACATTGCACAAGAATTTGATAGAATCATTTTGAATATGTTATTATTGAATCTCCTTTCATGATACAAAACATCATTAAGATAATTTTACAAGAATTTTAAGGAATTATTTTGATTATATCATTTTGAATTTACAATCATTGAATAATACTTTAATAAAGTTATTTTGAATATTTCCTATAAAAGCGACATATCCTTTTATACGGTTTTAATTATTTTGAATATGTCATAGAGAGTTTTTCCTCATTGTACTGGCATTTCAGAGAGTATAAACATATGGAAAAAAGTTAGCAATATCCTTTAACTTTACTTACCGCTATATAGATGATATTCCCTCACTAAATAATTCAAAAGTTGGTGACTATCTTGAACGAACCTGTCCCATCGAAATTGAGATAAAAAATACTACAGATTCAGTTAAGTCGGCCTCACCACTTGACTTTAAAAAAAAATCGAGATGGGATTGCTGCTCACAAGGAAGCTTTTAAATAAAAATGGTGGAGTTGAACTCATCCCTTCGATAATTTGACGGACACCATCATGAGTTGGTTGACAGTTATGGAAGATTCACAGATGATATCGGACTTGTTCCTTATGTCGTAACTACATTCCCCTTCCCTTTTCACGAATGTGACCTACCGAATTATACTATTGACCGGATTTATAATTACATAAGCAACACGACGGGTGCCATCTGCTTTCATTGTAAAAGAATTTGATAGAATGTCATCATTGAATCTTCTTTCATCGTGCAAGAACTTGATAGGACCTTTTATAATATGTCTTAAATATTATTCCATTAAACAAAAATCTGATAGAGTCAATTTGATTATGGCATCCTTAACTCGTCTTTAATTGTGCAAGACTATTCTCGACTTTGTACATGCATTATCTTATGTAGACAATTGTGGAATATTTTCAACATTCAACCAATCCTGGTTCATTCCGAGGGTTATTACTCTGTCCAACTTGCAGTCATGTTCATCCTCTGGTTCAGTCACTGTGGATGCAAAAATAGTAGAGAAATTCATAGAATAAATTGTTGAAAATTGGCTGCATTTTTAATGTTTTTGTTTAAACAGTTATAATAAGTAAGTGCTATCAAAAAGCTTGTTTGCTTAGTAAGCACGCAAACGATTTCACTAGCTATATATAGTGGAGCAATATCTGTGGAACCTTCCGAAGCTAATGAGTTCAACCCTTGAATTCAATTTTATTCGTATTGCTCAGTTAAAAAGACAGTTTAAAGTTTTCTGTGTTTTGTGTTGTATACAGTTGTTTATAAAAATACGAATGTGTGGTATAGTCTCTTCAAATGAATGCTTTAAAAGTAATGTAACTGTACGTGGAATCACAAAGCTAGAAAGACGTCACAATACAATGTTTAAACAAGAATGTGTCCAAAGAACACGGATGCCCCACTCGCACTATCATTTTCCATGTTCAATGGACCGTGAAAATGGGTAAAAAATATAATTAGGCATTAAAATTAAAAAGATTATATCATAGGGAACATTTGTACTAAGTTTCAAGTTGATTGGACTTCAACTTCATCAAAAACTACCTTGACCAAAAACTTTAACCTGAAACTCGCACTTTCATTTTCTATGTTCAGTGGACCGTGAAATAGGGGTCAAAAGTTTAATTTGTCTTTAAAATTAGAAAGATCATATCATAAGAAACATATGTACTAAGTTTCAAGTTGATTTGACTTCAGCTTCATCAAAAACTACTTTGACCAAAAACTTTAACCTGAAGCGGGACAGACGGACGAACGAACGGACGGACGGATAGACGAACGAACAGACGGACGGATGAACGGACGATCGGACGGACGCAGACCAGAAAACATAATGCCCCTCTACTATCGTAGGTGGGGCATACAAATCCAGCCTTCAGAGTTTATTTTTTCACACACTATTCTTTTCAGTTTCTTATTGCCATCAGCTATGTTCATCTAATTTCACCATTAAAAGAGGGACGGAAGATACCAGAGGGACAGTCAAACTCATAGATCGAAAATAAACTGACAACGCCATGGCTAAAAATTAAAAGACAAACAGACATAATAATAGTTCAGGGAACACAACATAGAAAACTAAAGACTAAGCAACACGAACCCCACCAAAAACCTTGGGGCGATCTCAGGTGATCCGGAAGGGTTAGCAGATCCTGCTCAGCATGTGGCACCTGTCGTGTTGCTTATGTTATTACAAATTCGGTAAATAGTCTAATTTCCTAGGTCACATTCATGAAAAAGAAGGGTATTGTAGTTACGACATAAGGAACATATCCGATATCATCCGTGAAACGGTAATTCCGTAACGGTCAACCAACTCGTGATGGCGTCCGTAAAATATATGAAGGGATGATTTCAACTTCACAATTTGGAACTCTTGGTTTAAAAGCTTCCTTGTGAACAGCAATTCTCTATCAAGGAAATCATGATAGGAAATCCAAGCCCGGGAATATCACGTATTAAACATACATATGTTCATAGGAATATTTTTTGATAATTTGCTGTGATAAAGTTTCGATATTTTTAGAATGTTTTACCTTAGCCTTATTTGGCACATCTTCTTGGAATTTTGGATCTTCAATGCTCTTCAATTTTTACTTGTTTTGCTAAATAACTACATGTATTTTGATATGAGCGTCTCTGACGGGTCTTAAAACGAAATGCGCGTCTGGCGTACTAAATTATAATACCTTTGATAACTAATTAAATAAAGGAAGCCATCTCACTCTTAAATATGTCTGACTCCTCCTCCGGGCCTAGCTTTACTTTTTTTTAACTTTTCGGTTGAGATTTAGGACTTTTAGTTTTGTATCGAGTATCAGTGAAGAATCTTATCTGATACAGTGAAATTGATACCGTTAATGGTATAATGGCATTAACGAAAACATGTTACATGTGAAAGAAGATAATATATGAAATAAAGTGCACTTTTATGAAAAGAATCAATTACAACTCATTTGAATA